>NC_140077.1:6895604-7589159 GCF_964194135.1 Talpa europaea
CTCACCCCCCACACCTCTGTCCTGTACCCCAGTTCTTGTATGCATAAATAATCTTTAAAAAAAAAAAAAGAATAGCAAGTTAGCAAGTTAAACCATAGGTCAGCTTGTCCACCAGAGGGAAACAGGAAAAGAGGAAGCTGAGGCCCACCTCAAAGATGGGCCTCAAAAACTATCCCTTGCCTAATTAAATTAGATCAGAATGTGGAGTAATTTCATTCCAGAGAATGTTGAAAACAATAGAGCTATCAGCCAGCGACCAGTATGCCTAACAGTATGCTGGGGGTGATACCAAAGAACTACTGAGAGCTGGGAAGAGAAACAAAAAGAGCCCCCACCAAACCACCATCACCCCAGGAGAGCTGTACACACTCCCTTCACTCTGGAACTCAATCATCACATTTTCCCTCTGTGGATAAAGGTCAGGAATTAAAATGACTACTATAGAAATTAAGAGTAATTCTAAACACATTCATGGAATTATTATACTCAAATTAGATAATATTTGACAAAGTATACCATGTATGTGGGGCATCATGATTATTTAAAAGGGCAACCAACAGAAGGTAGGAACTAAGGGGATGAAGTCTAGGTGCTGGTACATTTCCATATTCCCAAGAAGGTTTCACTTTATATAGCTCTATGGTGCATCTGAAAGGTATTTGCTGGTGGTGCACAGTGATGTACATTGTAGTGCTTTTGATTGACATTAGAAAGTCTTTCAACAGTTTCTCAAAGGCACTAAAGGATTATTCTTTCGTCCTTCAACTTCTCTTTAACAGAGATCATGCGAATATTATTTAGCTGGCGCCGTGTTGCTTCTGGCAGAAACACTGGGTGCCCTTTTTGAGTTGATACCTTAGGATGGTCCCTGTCTGACCACTTTGTTCTCTAGATAAAAAGGTGACTCAATTTCCATAGTAGAAGTGGTTTGATGGTTTCAGCCAATTCAAGAAGAAAGCTGCATGACTTTGTTACATTAATACTCATTTAAGCAAGCTGCCCTAGGAGTTTTCTTTGATTGCAGCCTCTAAAATGGATTAATGTCTATATGTGACCTCTACTAGGTATCTTAGAGATACTTAGAGATAATAAATCATCTCCAAGTGGTCCCATTTACTGAGATATGCCACATACTCTGTATGCTTTAATTCTTCAAGCCACAAACTCTCTTAACTTCACCTACTGAAAACATCCCCAGTAAAAGAATTCATTCTTTTTGCACCTCTAAATCCTGTGGTGTAAAAATGCACAAGTGAAATTTTTATTCTGCATAGGGTAGATCTGACTTTTGTCATGAATAGTTTCTTTAGTTCTTGCTATTAATATTCTTTTCCCAAGAAATGTATTGAATTGGAATTTAGCAAATATTCGTACCCATATGCTTTACATTTTTTAAGCATGTAGACCTCTGCCCTGTGCTTTTAGCTAAAAGGAAGGTCACCGAACCATTGCTCTGTCTCATCCTGCCCTTGGGTACCTCTCTCCATCCCCACTGCCAAGAATGGGAACAGCAGCTTCCTGCTAGTTCTCCTTCCTCCAGCCTCAGCCCCTCTAAACCCAGAGGAGCTTGGGAGGAAGGGTGGATGTGGGATCCAAGTATTATTCCTTCCCTGTAAACTCAAGAAAAGCAAGATTCTGCCAACAACAAAGAAAGGATTAGTAGCTCAATTCCCCTTCCTCCATGTGTGAATTTTTGGAAGTGAAATCACTTGTCAACAAGCAGCTTTTCATCCTGATGAGTTGGGCACCAGCAAAAGGTTAGGTATCTTCTTTGTTCCAACTTCGTGAAATGCATTTAAGACTGACATGAAGTAATGCTCTCTCTCTTTACTGAGAAGCTTATATTGAACTGTACCTTATTCTCACTTCTAATGACCTATTCCCACATCTGAGCACTTTACAATGACCTTTTCAGAAGCAAGTGGCTACAGGCCAGGGCATGTATAAGGACCTGAGATGCTCAACTATTAATAACCATCGAGCCATCAGAAGAAACCTGCAGGAGTAAATGATGATCCCACTCCAGGGAGTGGGAGAGATGTGGGAGGTAGCATGGACATGCCACTCTTTTTCTGCCCTCCTGGATTCTGATCAGTGGTGTTCTAGACTGAGCTTGTACCAGCCTGAGAGGTGACTGCTAAATTTTCGAGTATTTTTTGAATTGCTTGTTAAACACAGCCATTATTTCAAAACTAAATTATATAACTATAAAAATTATTAAAAATAAAGGTAATAATTACACAAAACAGATTGGTAGCTTTTAGTCAACCACGGTGGGAGTAGCTGTATCACAGAAATCAGCAAAGAACACAAATCAGAGCTTCCTTACCCTCTCCACCCTCGTGGGTTGGTAAACATTTAGGAGCACATACTGGTTCTAACCCACCACCCAGTGGGCTTGGCTCTGCAGCGTTGACAAGTAGGAGACTCCACCGTCTCCACCATAGGGAAGGTAGCTCCTGGGAACAACGATTGACCAAGGAAAAGTCATGTTACTGTAACAGGGTGGTCCCCAGGAAAGGGGGAGGTTCCCTGCCCCACCCAAGGGAGGGTGGAGCTGAGCAGGAAGAGGAGAGGCTGCAGAAGAGACTGAGGAAGGAAGCAGGATGGAGCCAGAAGGAGACCTGGAGGAGGCGCGTGGAGCCTAGAGACACGTGAAGAAACTGCGCTTGTCTTTTGGTCGTGGACGGGGTGACACAGATGTGGGTGAGACACTTGGGGAGGTGACCATGGCAGCTTTTATCTTGATGTTGATTTTGCTCTTTTCCTTCCGGGCTTGTCTGGTTGTTTCTGGCCCTTTTCTGTGGGTCCCCACTGGAAGATGCTTTAGACTTGGGGCAGGCTTTGGGGCCTTGCTCTGGGCCAGTCCCATTTGGATGGACTTTTACCCACGAGGGGACGGGTAACTTTGGGTGCTTCATTTAGAAACTAGACTCTTTGCCTTACCTGTATTGTTTCCTAGTTTTATTAAAGATCCTTCCCATTAAAGTCTCCTATGTTTTGTGTTGATGCGGCGGATGGCAGAACCCATGTAGAATAGGCAGGTTTGCGGGGTTTGGGCTGCCCCTCTCCCTGTCCTATAACATTACCAAAACAGAGTCCATCAGAGATCTTTGGAGGGAAGATCAGTATAGATGCTGGCAGAGTAAGGGTTTTTTCTCCTTGAGATTACAAGTAGGAGGTACAGGTAAGCCTGGCATTGCTGGGATCTTCATGTGGAAGGAATCTGTTACCACACAAGAAGAACTAGAAAAGAAAGATAAACAGTATGCATGCACCTGTGACATCATCTGAAGCTGCAATTCACAAAGTCATGGCATTTTCAGATACATGAATGAAAGATATTCCTTTGGGGATTAACAAATTTTAAGTTCTTTGTTCCCATCCTTTGTAACTGAAAAAGTTCCAACCTGCACATCGTTCTCGGTAGGACTGAGGTACAACATTGGACTCTGACTTGAGTTTTGTTTTTAGCAAATACAAATTGTCAGGAAGAAACAGAGCAGACAGCAGAGCTGCCAACCAGGTGCACCCTAACACCACTTCTGTTACTGCAAAGAGTCTGAACATGCCTTAAAGGAACCTCCGTTCTCAATATCCAGTTTTACTACAAAATGGAAAAAGTCAAAAACACACCAAGCACTAAGGCCTCTGGACCTGAACCCCAGTCCAAGAGTTTCAGATTGAGTACAACTGGGGCAGATGAACTGTATTTCCATCAAGTTCCCAGAGGAGGCTGATATAGCTGGTCCAGGGACCATGCTTTGATTTGTACATTTGCAAAGTAAACAGGGAGGTAGAAGAACCCAGATGAAAGGTAGGGTGGGGGGAGCTCCTACTTCCCAGATTCTAACCTCCTCTTTTGGGGATGGTCTCAAAACAGTGGGACCCCCCAGGGACCATGTTTGTGTCACTTGACTCTGCCCCTGATTCAGAGCTGACCGATGTTGGGTCAATATAATAGTTTTTCTCAAGAACCGGAAACTTAGAAAGGAGAGAGATGGTGAATCAATATCATCATAGCCTGGTCTCAAGGTAATAGCATGGAAAGCTGATCTGAGACTCCTGCAATTAAGAATAGAGGCTCTGTCGTCCGCCTGCCTGGGTTCTCACCTCTGAGACCCAAGTAGCTCATGGCTGCTGTGAAAATTAAACACTATGAAGCTTTCCACGCAGGGCCTGGGAAGTAGCGGTTTTCAGTAAATGTTAGTTACTGTTGCCCCAATTGTTGTCACGGTTCCATGGGGTGCTGACCTAGCCCCTGCCCCTCCTTTGATTCTGTGAGCTTTCACAGCAGCCTTCCAATATATCCCTTCTCTTAAGTTATCCAAAGTGGACTCCTGTGGCTTGCAATCAAAGCAACTTAAGTAAAATACAATTATAGCGAAAAGCTTTGAGGCTGCCCTTGCTACTTCAGCAGTCTGGGCCACCAGGTACAAGCCATCCCAAGAAACCACTTCCTCCCAGCTAATATAGCCTGCCCTCCATCAGCAAGCATTTACTGAGTGGCTCTTGGATAGCAAGGATTGCTCCAGGCCGTAGGGGGAAAACACAGTCCCCAAGGTTCCAGGCTGGGGAAAAATCAAGGCTTTCATACAATGAACTGAGAAGCAAGTAGAAGCAGAGACTGCCATGGAGGGTGAGTGATAAAGGTGTCATAGCATGTTCCACCAGAACTTTGGAGCCTTGTCAGCCAGAGAAGGTGGGAACCAGGCCCAGCCAGAGGCCTTGGAGCTGGAGCCAAGTATTGATCCCAAAGCCTACCTGAGTCACTGATCAATGACCTAACTCCCCAGTGCTTTCCTCCTGCTCTGGGCGTGGCAAAGCAGGCAAAGAAACCCAGGTGCTGACAGTTAAACAGCAGGCCCTGTGAGCTCAAGTGGCAGCCCCAAGGGAATGGACAGGGCACCCACAAGCAGAAGCAACAAGTAAAAGGAGTTCTGCGTGGGGGCTGCCGGTCATTACTATAAATCCTGCTGTGCCACTGGGCGTTAAAAATAGGTACCTTGATATATTTCTTTATTCATAAGGAAATAAAAAGGAGTCCACTTCCTCCCACTTTTACCTCCTTCACTGGGTGACACCCCATTTCCTGGAGTGAGAGCCCCAGGACTGGGGGTCCCCAAGTGAATGGTAGGAGCCCGGGATGAAGAATTACTGCTAAAAGTTCAGAACATATTAGAGGTATTAATTATTAATATTCATCAATAATTTATTTAATAAAGCCAGGGAAAAGTATAAGCAACACACAAAATCTATGATTCCACAAGTATTATTGCTCAAGAGGATGCAACTTTTTAAAGTAGTGTTGCAGGTGGCACAGAAATACAGTGAAAACGGCGGAAGCTTGTGCAGATGCCGAGACCCAGGAAAAGGCTGCCTCAGTGGATAACCAACCCGAACTATCGCTTTCAAGTTAAATGGAAACTTGCAGGGGGTGCCATTTTAGTCTCAAACACAGGCGAAGGTAGGTGGGATTTCACCGAAGGCAGTCTGGCTGTCCTCCGTCATCTCTGACACCCCATCCACCCTCTAAACACATTTCTCTGCTCCCCTGCTCTCCCCAAAACTCCAAACACCAACACCAGTAAGATCCCCATCTTACTGCCAAGAGAGGGCACGGGAAGAGTGGGTATGTGAGGGGGGGACCACCCTTCTGGGACCTGGTTGGCCCTTCCAGCCCTTCAAGAGGACAATGTCATGGAGAAGGGGTGGGCTGGGAACCAGAGGAAGCTTTGGTCAGACACCGGCCCCTCCTGAAGGCACAGGCAGCTGGCCACCCCCTCTGAGCCTCAGTGTCCTCATCAGCCCAAACGGATCCATCAACAGTGCACTTAACATGTCACCATAAGGAGGGCACTTTGTCTGCCACCTTCCTCCCCAAATCCCGGTCTCCTCAGGAGGCAAACATCAGACAACTACCACTTCTCAATGCCACCAAGGTCGTCAAAAACACGGAGAGTCTGAGAAACCATCACCACCAAGAGCCAGTGAAGACACAGGGGGAATTGTAACTGGCATCCTGGCCATAATCCTGGATGTTAAGTCAAAAGCTAAGGAGATGCAAAGATGGACGATGGTTAATAACCACGAATCAAAATCCATTCATTTGTGACACATGCACCACGTTAACGTGAGCTGGCGCACAGGAGGCCCTGGGCGGGGCATACAGGAACCCTGCATTACTTTTGCAGGGTTTTGATGAATCTAAAACTGCTCTAAAATTAAGTTTCTTCGAAAATTGAAGGCGCGCCTCCTCCTCCACAGGGCTGTAAGGAGATGCAGGGGGCGCGCAGCAAGTGGGAGGCCACAGAAGACTCAAGAAATGCTCGTTTCCTTAAGAAACCACTAAGGGGACAACAGAAAGTTCCCAAAACAAATCTTGGGTTCCCGGGGTTCCAGCTGCCTTCCCACCTGGCCCTTCTGCTCTGCGTCCTTATCTACCCAGTTGCGCTCCACGCCACCAGCAGACACCAGCACCCCAGCACCCATTCTTCAGTTAGTTTCCATGACATTTCCCAGAACGTTAAATCATCATCACCAAAAGCGGGGGGGATAAACAAAGTATGTTCCCTTTGCTCATTGAAAGCAAAACCAAATGACAGGGCGTGAGGGGATGGCTCCCCAGTGGGGTGGCATCTACAGGTGACTCTGGGAAGCCTGCAGACGCATGAGCGGACCAGCCAGACGCCAGCCTGAGGCCGCAGGTGACTCCCTGGGGACCGGCTCCCGGGCCTCGTCCCATCGTGGGAGCTTGACCAGGGACAAGTAGACTCCCAGGAAGGCCTGCTGAGCAGTGACCTCACCTGGCCTGTCTGGGCCTGTGAAGATAAGGCCGCTGATGAGAAATGAAATCTTGGTCTTCACATGGATGCAGCACCAGGCAGGGGAAGGCGAGAACGCCCCTCACCCCCCAGTATCACACAATCTGAATGTTTGGGAGCCAGAAAGATGCCCCAGACCCCCTCAAAGCATTGATTTGAGGCTCTGGGATTCTCTGTTGAGGGTGTGGAGGGAATTGAAGCCAGAGCAGCTCAGAAGAAAGGGAGAAATCATTGGCTGATTACATAATGGATTTCTTAGGTTTGCCTTGGAAAGTCATTTTGTCAGTAGAGATTCACAGCTTGCTTTTTTACAAAGCCTTTTTCCCAAGGACATTTGGCTTTATCTCTGCTCTTATTGCTTTTAAAAAGTGAAGCCTGCCATTCTTTTCTTGGCTGAGAAATACAGGAGCCCCAGCTGGCAAGTCAGCGACCGCCTGCTGGGGTGACCCAGATTGCAGGGCTGGATCTGGGTCATGGGAGACTGGGGTCTGAAATGCAGCTCCCACAGCAGAGGCCATGGGCGCTGGGGACATGGCGGGGCAGGCTAGGGAGGAGGGGGCAGTCCTGGGAGCGCATGGAGGACAGATGCTCATCTGGAGGGCCCCTTGCTGGAGAGGACTGAGAGCTGGCCCTCTGGGGGTGGGGTGTCCTGGAGCTCCAGAGCTTTGCTCTGAGGAACATGGCCTCCCAGGATGTCACTCTGGCATGTGGATTATTTCAAAGCAGGGCCAGTCAAGGTCCTGCAGACTCAGAGAAACTTTTACCACCCCTTTAACTACCTAGAAGGATGATAATTAGGAGCATGACCCAGAATTAGTATTTTTACCAAAAATAAACTTTGTATAGAAGAAATCTCTCTACTCAGTGGACAAATCTCTCATGACAGTGCATCTGGTATTAATCAGATGGCTCGACCAGCCCAAGAAGAACCTAGAAGGGTGGGAAGAAATTTTCTCGTCTCCCCTCCCCAGCAGCTTCCAACCAAGGTGCTGCCTCCTGGTGCCCAGCTGGACAGGACAGGCTGATGCAGTAACACAGGACCCCACCAGCACCCCCAACCTCCCACCCTGTGGCCCCTCAGTGGTCTCCCAGTGCAAAGCCCAGGCCTGGGGTCAGCACCCTGAGGTAATTAAAGGAACATGGAGGTGATAAAGCACAGAAAGAGAGACCGGTACCAATAGATACTTTAAAAACGTGAAGGTCTTCATTCAAAGGTGTACTGTGAATCAAGTTAGAAAGCACCCCTGAAGATATTTGCAACTGACTTCACTGACAAAGGATCAACATCTATCCCATCCCATGCTAAGGTAGCAGATTCTCTGCTCTTAGAAGCCAACTAGAAAGGCCTCCCCAGTGGTGCAGCAGGTTGAGTGCAACACTATGAAGCTATCTGCAGCCTCTGAAGCGTGTGTTTGATTCCCGACCGGCCAGGGAGATACCCACATGGCGCAGCAGACCTCTCCTGTCACGCCCGCTGCTCCCCTCAGCAGTTCTTTTGGTCTGTCTGCCTGTTCTGTTCCCTGCTCTGTCTCTGGTGAATCCTCTCACTCTCGTGCCTCTGGCCTGTACCCCAGCTATTGTATAAAAATAAAAATTAAAAATAAATTAAAAAAAAGAAAAAGAATTAAATAAAAAAAAATCAACTAGAAAGAAAAAAATATCTGAAATGATGCTCAACCCTGCTAATAACCATCAGTGGGAAAATGACCTCCAAGAGTCCTAGCAGTTAAGAACAAGGCCTGGCTGAGCCCCAGGAAATACAGCAGACTGGCTGCATGTGAGTGACCTAAGGAGAGTGGGGAGGTCCTGACCTGCTCCCCTCCAGGCATCCCTCTAGGATACGATGAGGTTTTTCTCTCTTAAAAAAAGAACAAATATAAAGCAATCTTGGTAAATTACATTTGAGAAAGTTATGTGGTGGACACAAGCATGTTATTTTCGTGAGTTTTCTGCATGCTTGAAATAGTTCACCATTTTTTTTACCTTTTTTTTTTTAACCATATTTAAAAAGCTCATCGACTATGAAAAATGGAAAGTACTATGACTTGAGAAACAAGAATGGACTCAGAAGATGCAAAAGCAATTCCCTGGGGGCACAGACTGAGGGGGGCAGGGCTGGGCTCCCCACTCCACTCCAGGGTCATACACCCCTCTTCATTGCCCAGGTTCACTCACTGTCTTGTGAGGGGCTTTCTCCTACCCATCTGGGGCAGGTTCTGAGACCCACCCAGCCCACTTCCAACCCCCAGAGAGACTCTGGAAATGGGCCATGAAGACTGAAATTTAAATCTTGGGTATTAAGAAACCATGTAACTTTCAAATTAACCAAATTCTGATGTTAATAAGAATATTCATCACATGTTATAAATACGGTACTGGAAAGGGCATGACCTGTGTTCTTATCATCTAGTACAGACTCTCTTTCAGTAACAGGACTTCCATTTAAATTTCCCAAGGCTTGGGTTTGTCTTCATTTCTGGTATTTACAAAATTTACTGTGAAGGAAAATCGGTTCAGGTTGGGTCAAAGATAATTACATTCTTTGCAAAATGTCAAGGATTTGTACTTTTGTATTCCATAAGATATCTGATCCCAGCTACTTGTGTTTCATTGTGATAGCAATTAAGTCCAAGTAGCAAGAACCTATAATTTTAGACTTGAAGTTGACTCAAATGGGTGAAAATATTTATTTTTCCTTTGCTCTTTCTATGGGTTCACATAATGAATTAAATGCAGGGTTCTCTTTCTTGATTATTGCTTTAGAAAGAAATTGTCATGCCTCATTACTCATTTTCAAAAAGAGATGAGAGCATACTTTATTACAGGATTTTTATGTATTGCTAATGTCTAGAAAACGCAACACATTAATTCTCTCTATAGAAGGTAAAATTGATCGAGTAAATTGGATAGTTATAAAAGCACATCCATTGTGACCTGAAAACTTCATAGAAAAGGACACAAGGATCCACTGGCAAAACTATAAATCTCACCCCAGAGATGTAAAACTATACCTAGAGGTTTATCTAAGATTGATCTAAGAACCCTGGTATTCAATAGGTAATTTTTTAATACTAACTAGAATAAATTACCTATAGGTGAAAGACATACCAAAAAAAGTTTAAAATATACTCAGAGATGTATAGGGAATGTCCAAATTAAAGAAGTTAAATTATTTATAGGCATGTAAAAATCAGGCATAAATAAAGTTTCAGGTGCACATTTCGATGAGTCTGTGATATTAGAGATTACAGGAGAACGACTTCTGGACCTCAGAAAACAGACGGAAATTGGATTTACGTCAAGAGACGTTGGTTCCAGTGCCTGCTCAGTGTGAGCAGAGATACCCACTTTGTTTGTCCAAGACGCATTTCTGACCCTTCTTCCTTGAGAACAGCCATTTCCATGGGGTTGAAGTAAAGCGAGCCCTGACTCACATTAGATGCTGGGCAGCTCTTCTCTGGCCCGCCCAGCCTTGTCCACCCTGCTCTGGGCCCTGGGAGGCCGGTCAGTCCCACCTGTGTTAACAGATCCCTGCTGCCCTGGCTTCCCTGTGGGCTGACCCCACAAGAGTCTCCTGTAGGAGAACCAAAGGCAGGAGGAGTTCTTGGCCCTGCTCCTTCCCCCATCTAGTTTGGCAGTCAAAGGTCAGGACCCCATCCAGCAGGTGCTCCCATGGCCTAGAAGCTGCCCCCACATGGCCCTTTCAGACACAGGGATGCTGACAGCAGCCTGGGGGACTGGGTTATTCCCTGCTGGCATTCCTAAATCCTCCCCTGGACATTGCAAAGAACCCGTTTATTAAGTTCTCAAATTACCCACATCGAATGTGCTGTCCCTTCCCTGCTGGGACCCTGTCCACCATCTGCTCCCACTTCACCAAAAGGTTGGTCTTGGCAGTTCTGGGTTGACATCAGTCAAACCACTGGTGCTCCCATAAAAAGAGAGCGCCTCTTTCTTGATGTAACAAGGTGGACATGGTTTCGATCTGCCTTGTCAAAGAAAATTCCTGGCAGGGGAGTAAAGGAAGATAAGGGAGAAGGTAAAACTGGAGGCAGAGAAACAAGTATTTTTGTAGCCTGCTGTATGGCAAGCACTACGGTAGGTTCTAGAATGCAAACATAATACACAGTGAAGTTTTCTGCCTAAAGAACTCACTGAATATTAAGTATTATTATCTTGAGCTGGACTAGACTACATTTGAGCCCTTGACATTATTTTCAAAGTCACCCCAGATTTAAATGTCCAGTGCAGAAATTTCTGGCTCATTTTCCTAAAGTCATATTTAAATAGACCAGAATAGCCCCATTCCAGAGGTGCATTTCATCTGTTTATTTCAACCATTATAAGGATGGTGCATTGTCTGATTTAATCTTCGTGGCATTTGAAGGAGAAATGTTCCTTTACTATCCTAATTTTACATAAGAGGAAACTAAGATTTAAGGTCACGCTACCCAAAAGTGGCAGGACTGCATTTCAAATCCAAGTAACTCTGACTCCTATCCTCCATCTCCTAGCCTCCTCCCTACACTAGCATCTTTGTCGGTGATCATCTACTCAATCAAATCTAATCTTCTAATACAATCAATAAAGATCTCCAATAAAAATTAACTATACCGAGGAGTGATCAGTAGGGAAAAGGTGAACATACATACCTCAGAAAACACTATCAAAATAAACATTTTGTGCATTTTCAACATTAACACATCATCAGACCAAAATGTTATTTATACCATTCCGGGGACTACACCATTCCATACCATTATCATACTGCTCTCCACGAAGGGTTCCTGGTATGGAGTCCAAGCACGGTCTGGGGAGAAGCTAATCTATTCATGATTGTTTCCAGAGAATCCTGGAGACAGCTGGAGGCTCTCCAGTGCAGTCGTGCGTTAGCACTTAGTGCTCACTGACACCTCATTATCGTTAGTTATGACCGAGCTACAACACACTTTTTAATGAAGTGCATATAATGTTCCCTTTATCATTTGCATTTTCCATCAAACCGTGGTATTGTAAGGCGCGGCACACACGGGTTTTACTGAGATGGTTGCATTTAGCTTCGATTAGAGCTGCTTTTTCTGCACCTGCTTCTCATCAGATAGGACAGGGACTCACTGGCTCCTCTCTAGAAACTGAGGGATGGCGTTTGCTTTGTTAAAACTCACTTCATTCAGACGTTCAGAGATTATGAGTTAAGACATAAGTCTGAGGAGTCAAGAAAGTATGAGGTACAATTAGGAAGGACAGAAAGATGTTTTAGAGACTTGCCCTTCAAATAACTACTTCAAAGGATGCTGGCATGCAAGCAGTGTTATAACCTCACTAACTAGTCTCTTTTCTTTGTCTGGGCTGGAATATTGGGGTGCTTGGGAGACACAAACAGGAAAGCAGGAAAATTGGTATTATAGTTTGAGCTAAATAGGTAGATCAGCCAACAGATGATAAGTGGTCCTAAGGGGGTCTTTCTCTGCCCCCAACCATGCACACGCGCATGCACACGCACACACACATTTGATGATCAAAGATCTCCATGGAGAATTGAGTCCTGATCCAGACAGGCAAAACGAAGTTGGGTACCTGCCCAGGGCAATGGGTGTGAAATAGAAAAGGCGCATGAGATGAGCTGAGTAGGAAAGAGATCATTGTAATTCGCCACAGGCTACAGGACCAAGACAAGGTGTCCAGAGAACAAATGTGAGTTACTAGCATAGAGGAGACCTGACTGCTTTAAGGACATTCATTCTGGTCCAAAACGTTTCTCTTATTTCCCAGGGCTTTGCTGACCTAGACCTGCAAGCAGTTAAACCTGCTGCAGGGAGGAGTTTGAGAGGCTTCGTGCAACCATATACTGACCTGGCTCTGCAGTTGCCACCTCTTTCCTGGGTTACTGCCATCCCAGAGACCCTGCAGCTCTTGCCACACTGATGTCCTATCTGATGAGGGGTCAGCATCATATTAGATTGCTCACAATGTGGTCTACTATGCCCTAATTAACTAGACAAGTATTCAGTGTTTTCCTTTTCTAGATACCAGGTACCCACGGCCTAGAACCAATTTTTAAGCTGAGATGAAGAATGTTTTCATTACAATCTGCTTAAAATAACTAGCAAGGGTTTGTCAATTATCATGTATGGGAGCTCAACACGAACAGAAGCCAACCTTGGGTTATAAGAGAAAAATGACTTCCTGTTCAAAATAAATAAATGGAATCAAAACACTACTTTTTTTTTAAAGATTTATTTATTTATTCATTTGTTTATTTATTTATTTATTTATAAAAGCACGGGGTACAGTCAGAAGCGCGGGAGGGTGAGAGAATTCACCAGAGCCAGAGCAGGGAGCAGAGCAGGCAGAAGGACCGAAGTACACTGCTGAGGGGAGCAGCGGGCGGCAGGAGAGGTCTGCGCGCCATGCGGGACCCTCCTCCAGTGGCCGGGGAGAAGCCGGGGATCGAACTGGAGCCGCAGAGGCTGCGGGCAGCTTCGCAATCCAGCGCTCAACCACTGCGCCACCAGGGAGGCCCTCAAAACACTACTTTATTCCATCATGAAAAAGTTGCAATGGGTCATTGTATGTCTTCATTTCATGGTCCCGGGCGTGCCCAGGTTAAATATTATTTCTGGGTAGGCCTGTAAGGGTGTTCCTAAGTGTGATAATACCCAAATGTGTGGAGTCAGCAAAGTAGACCTCCTTCCCCTGTGAGTTGTGGCCACCCCACCTGTTGAGAGCCTGAATGGCGCAAATGGTGGAGGAAGGAGTGATTCAACCCCCATGTTTCTTTCTACCATGCTCATCTCTCCTGTTCTCAGACCAGGATTCACATCATCAGCTTTCCTGGCCCTCCAGCTTGCAGACGACCGATCATGGACTTCTAAACCTCCATAATCTTGGGAGCCCAGTCCTTGTTAAGCATCTATACATACATATGTAAGACACGTAGATAGATACATACATATGACAGGTTGACGAGATGTGTGTTATATAATTTTTATTGGTTCTGATTCACAGAAGAACCGTGACTAATACAGAAAGCAAAATTTTGCCTGAGTCTTTACATTTTTCACTCAATTTATTGCCAAAGCTATGTCTATATTATCAGATTTTGGCTTTTAAAGAGGGCCATCTTCACTTTTAAGAAAGATAAACAACTTCAGTCTCTGGGATGTAATATAAACAGGAATAAAAATGAAATAGATCCTGCCTATTACAGTATCCAGAATTTTCCATAAACCTTCTCTATTGTGGCTGCCAAGATTACAGTTCCTGGGCCTCCCCAGTGGCGCAGCGGGTTGAGCACAGCACTGTGAAGCTGTCCACAGCCTCTGCAGCACTGGTTCAATTCCCAGCAGGCCAGAGAGAGTCCCACATGGCGTTGCAGACTTCTCCTGTCTCTCCTGCTGCTCCCCTCTAAAGTGTACTTCAGTCCTTCTGCCTGCTCTGCTCCCTGCTCTGTCTCTGGTAAATTCTCTCACCCTCCCACACCTCCTCTGGCCTGTACCCCAGTGCCCGTATAAATAAATAAACCTTAAAAAAAATGATTACAGTTCCTTGTGAACCTGAAAGCAGACACTAGACCTGAAAACCTTCATGAAATATGCACAGAGCTGGATTGTCAGCAACTGGGTAAACTGAAGAAATGATGAAAATGTATGATTTTTTAGATGCAAATAGTAGGAAACTTCAAAAAAGCATTTATACCTAACGTGGGGAAGAGAACTTTAGACAATTGCATTTAGGTTCTTGTAAAATGTAAAGAAAATATGATCCGTGTGTAGTGAGATCAATAGATAATTCCAATACACAGTCAACCCTAGATTGCATTCAGATTATTTTTCAAATATGATTTCCATTGCTAGAGTACCTACTAAGAGATGCATTGGGGGACTCTATTTAAAAAAAATATATTGCAAGGTGATAATAATTCTCTGAGCTAATGTAAAGTCACAGATGTAATTCCAAGCCTAACACAGTAATGAAATCTTAAACACCATGAAGCAAAATGACTATTTCCATGCACTTTGAAAATCTGACTCCTTGGCCATTGACCCTCAACATTCCTAAATATCATTAAGAAAACACAGAGCTAGGAAAATTCACAGGCACTGCTAATTTCCTAGTGCAGCAAGTCCTACCTGAAGAATGACAATTCCCAGGGTCCTCCCTGGGAGTGGAGAAAATAAGGATGGATAAGGACCGAGAAAGTTCTTTTGAAAGTTTAGCTCTGAGATCCAAAACTTAAAACTACCCCAGGCCTAGTTATAAACCTCTTTTCTTTTCACTATAAAAACTGCACTATCTTCAGGAATCTCAGGGCCCTAGAGACCTCATAAAATGAGAGCTCTTCCAGAGGTCAAGTGCAGCATAAATCTCCTTAAGCTGGCAGCAATCATTCTGAAATTTAAGTTATTACAAATAATCCATGGAAGACCTGCCCTGCATGCTCAAATGACATTTGTTCAGGATTTGAATATCTTTGACATTGCAATGCAAGGAGGTCCTCAGTGTAGTAACACAGAGTGTGCAAATCAGAAGCAGGAAAGTGGAGTGTGGTGGTTCTAGAAGGGAGACTAGCCATGCATAGAGACGAGGTCTACCAGCTAGATCACAGCGAATTTAAAGTCCCATCAGAAAGGACCCCTCCCGATCCCAGACCATGTTTTGCACTAAGGACCTTGTAAAGGATCTCTGTTGACTTGTGACATTGCAAGAAATCATCAATGGCCTTCTTCACATACACAGCTGCTGTTTCTCTGGAACATGTGGTTTATGTGGACACCCATAGTTCTTCGCCCATCACATTTAGGCTCACATCACTGCTGACCATACCCTGTGTTCCAATTATATTTTTTTTTACATATTCATTAGCTGTCCAGTGAAGAGATCCCTTCGAGTATGTTCTTTGTGGCAAGAAATGTAGGTTCTGGTATTTTAAGACTGACAATGTTCTTTCAGATTTGGTTGGCATGAATCTTATTTTTGACTGACGCAGCATCAAGTTTCTGTCTGTCATTTGCCTGGTCTGACAGTTTAATTGTCAGCTCTTCTTCCAAATGCAACTGATTAGAGTTTCTCACTTAGAGTTTTGTAATTGGTTAGAATATACTTGAGTAATTTTAAGCACCTGCCTTACCTCCTGGTGTAGAAAAACTCATAAACCGTTCAAGAGCTCTAAACAGTCCTGCATTCACAGTGCCACCTACTTCATTGTGAGGATAAACAGCATCTCTCCACTCCATTTACCTCAAATCATGACACATCTCAAGATTTACCGCTCCAGGTATTCTTAGCTTCCACTTCACAAGACTGGCCTACTTAATGGCAAGCTGAGCTATCCATTTAAAGTTTTTAAGCGATTTGTTTACCTTCACCCTTTTGGGAAAATAATTCAGTATTTTGTTTAGGAGTTCATCACATCTTAAGAAACTGATTTTTTTCCCTTTGAATATGGAGTAAATGTTTCTCTTGGGTTTTGATTGAATTCAGACTATTATCAGTGGGATATCAACAAAGTTGGAGGCGTAATGTTTAAGAGACATGTGGAAAGCATCCTGAAGAAAGTAATAAAAAGAAATGAAAGGATGTAAGAACAAGACTGATAAAAGAATAAATGAACTGAGACAAATGGCTGAGAAGAAATCCCTTCTGCTACTCAGTTCACTAATGCAAAAATGTCAAGTGCTTATAAATATTTATTTGCATACGTCACTTAGTGTCTTTTCAAAAGCCTTTTCATCTTGGGTCCATAACACCATTGTCATCAATCTTAAAGATACATTGAATTCCTCTGAGTCTGTAAGAATACAGGAATTGGATTAGAGGTTTTAGGGTAATGTGACTCTCAAGAACTTCAAATTTTAGGAGTTATCTCAAAAAATGATCAAGTGAAAATCAAGTCTTAACATCAAACTATGTATGGTAAGTAAAGACCCCAAAGATAACAGAGGAAATGTGTTATCCTTTACATTTCAAAATCAATCACTAAAATATATACATTAACTAGTCCAGGAACTATAGGCAGTCTTCTTGAGTTGCTAAGTCATATGTAAAGATTATCCAAACATTCCTCATCTTGATGCTTCCCTTTTGAAGCAGTAGTTAGTCTGGTATAGAGTTAGTGCTCAATAAATATATTTTGATATGCGTGACATATATCTTATTGGGAGTAGATTATGGATGGATCAATGGATGGATGGACGGACAGACAGATAGATGTAGATACAGATATTGACTAGATATGATTATGGCTAATTATCATGTTTCCACACTTGGAATTTTAGAGTGAGAAACAGATAATTCTGACCAAATAACAAAATGCCTACAGTTAAATACTTTGTTCAGAATCTTCTACAGCATATGCCTTTATTCTTTAAAGCCACCTCCATCAACTAATTAGAGCAAAGATATATGAAACTCAATGTGTAGACTTCCAATTAGATATATAGCATTTTGTGATTTACATCTTATCTTTAAATCTACCAATAGATTATTTTTCTAAAAAGAACAAAGAAGAGAACTCCATCCTCAATGAAACAAGATAATGGCCATAATCCCAAAACATAAAATATGAAGAGTGGCTACCAACACTTAAATTTAGTCTAAGATGAAGTAGAATCCTGAGAGTTAATTCATGACACCTCAAATCTAGAGCAGGACACAACTCTCCTGAAAAGTATTATCAAAAGATTTGCCTACTGAGCACCAGGGTGGGATGGGGGTGGGGGTGGAAATAAGGGGAGAGCCTAGTAAGAAGCAAGCAATGATGTTCCTATAGATTCTCAATAGAGTAGAGAAGAATGGCCGAGAAGAAGGAGCCATGTGATGTACCATTTGGACCATCCATGACCCAGCCTCCTGGCCCAGAGTCCTTTCTTCAGGAGGGCTAGGAGGGCAGGAGAAAGGGAAGACAAGGACCTCTAGCAACAACATGACTAAGAAAGTCTCTGACCTGAGGGGCTCTACCATGAGCACGCTGTACCCTTGATACCAAAATTAGAAGATAAACAATCCCAGGACAAGAAACCCAACAGAACATGGTGGCTAGAAGGAAACAGTCCTGCAATAACAAGCCTTGAATAGTCCTAGTTCATTGTCCTGCCTGCATCCTACTCTTATTCACCACAGACATGACAAAGAGACATTCATGTATATAGATGAATAGTAACACGGAAGAAAACACAGAACAACAAAAAGTCAGAAGGGTAGAGAGTTACAGAGTCAAAGGAGAGGAATGCAAAAAAACATGAAGAACCCATATGAGCAGAAGAATTAGAATAGGAAACAGAGCTTTCAAACATCAAAATGCACATTCTTTACAAATACAGAATGTATACCAAAATAGAATTTTTAATGATGGGCTATAAAATGAGTTTCAATAAATTTGAAAAGATTAAAACCTTAATTTCTCCACCCACAAAATTAAATTAGAAAATAATAAATTCATAAAATTAATAAAAATCCCACATGAATCTCCAGATATTTGAAAATTAAAAAACTTACTCCTATATAATCCATGGATCAAAGAAGACACAAGAGAATTAAAAATACTTCAACCAAACAATTATGATAACACAAAATATGAATGTTTGTAGGGTGCAGCTAAATTTTATCTGAAATAAAGATTTTTAATTGCAAAAAGATATTTATTTTTCACATTATTAGAACTGACTAATATAGCAAAGTTCCAGAATATAGTAGTATTGCTATATAAATGTCATTCCTATTTTTATATATGCAAAAAACAATGGAAGGTGAATATTTTAAATGCCTTCTATCTACAGATCAAATGTGTAATTTATTCCTACTGAGGAATAAATTTAATCAAAGGTGTATAAGACCCATACACTGAAGCTTTATAAACATTACTGAGCATAATTAAAGAAGACCTATGGAGAAATATACTATGATCATGGATTTAAAATCTCAAGGCTATTTAGACGTCAGTTCTCTCAAGCAAATGTAGAGTCAACACAATCCAAATAGAAATCCCAGCATGCATTTTTGTACCAATTAGTATGCTGCTTCAAAAACTTATTTGGAGATGTCAAAAGTAGTAAAAACAATTTGAAAGAAGGATAAAATTAGAGGACTTGTATTATCTGATTTCAAAATTTACTATAAAGCTGCAGTAATTAAGATGTAGTGTTACCATAATACATGCAATGGAATACTTACAATGGAGTAACGGAATAAAACACAGTATCCAGAAATGGACTTACACACATAACTGATTGCTGTAAAAGCACCAAGGTAATTTAATGGGAAATAATGAGGAAACAATTGTTCCGCAAATGGTGCCAGAACAATTGCAGACATGTGGGAGGGAAATGAATTTTCACACATACTTCATATCAAATAATCATTAATTGGAAGTGGATCACAGACTTAAAAGTAAAATCAAAACCATAAAACTTCAAGGAGAAAATCTTCACAATTTTGGTATTATCTACCAATTCTTAAGAGAAAAAAGCATGAACTATGTAAAAGGACTATGATAAACTGAACTTCATCAATTAAAGTGCATGCTCTTAGAAAGATGCTATTAAAAAATGAAAAAGTGGGCCTCCCTGGTGGCACAAGGGGTTAAGTCTCAGCACTATGAAGCTATCACCAGCCAATACAGCGTGAGTTGGATCCCCGGCCAGAGAGCTGACCCACGGGGTGCAGCAGACCTCTCCTGTCTCGCCCGCTGCTCCCCTCAGCAGTGCATTTTAGTCAGTCTGCCTGTTCTGCTCCCCACTCTGTCTCTGGTGAATCCTCTCACCTCCACCCCAACCCCGCACCTCTGGCCTTACACCCTAGCTCTTCTATGCATAAATAAATAAATCTTTGAAAAAAAATGAAAAAGTAAGCCCCACCAGAAGACAACATCTGCAAAGAAATGATACCATCACATCTTTTAATTCTAAAGTGTGATTATCACTGATAATTTATTTTATACATTTAAAATAATATCTATATAATATATTGACCATAAAGACAGGTATTTATAGTATGTAGCATGCTTCATATTATCTATCATGCATTGTTATTCATATTTTATATAACTATAAAAATAAAATAGCATTTTATTTTTACAAAACACAAAATTATTATTCTGTCTAAATTCATGTTTCACATTAACCAAGTCCAATAACATAGATTATTGGATGTAAGATAAAATATATGGATGTAAAATGAAGATTTGAATGCCAAAAATGTATAACATGAGCTCTAAAACTGCACTATCATTTTACATTGCTTTAGGTGTTAGTGTGTTGCCTTGTCAGTGAATAATGCTCACAGAATTTAAATGCTTATCCTCATTAAAAGTACACTCACCTGGGCCTCCCCGGTGGCGCAGCGGTTGAGCGCTGGGTTGCGAAGCTGCCCGCGGCCTCTGCGGCGCCGGTTCAATCCCCGGTTGCTCCCCGGCCTCCCGAAGAGGGTCCCACATGGCGCGCAGACCTCTCCTGCCGCCCGCTGCTCCCCTCAGCAGTGTACTTCGGTCCTTCTGCCTGCCCTGCTCCCTGCTCTGGCTCTGGTGAATTCTCTCACCCTCCCGCGCTTCTGACTGAACCCGGTGCATGTATAAACAAAACAAACAAACAAATAAATAAATAAATGACATGCCTCTATTAAAAAAAAAAAAAGTACACTCACCTGATTACTTGCTTTTACTTCATGATTTAGAAAAATTATGATGGTGAAATACTGCTGTTGCAAAAAAAAAAAAAAAAACTACACACAAAGCACAACCACTAACAAAACACCGTTCCTTAACAGCTTATCATGTTAAGTGCTGGGCCTCAATTCAACAGAGCAAATTGTGTTTTAACAGTAAAGTAATAATGTTTGCCATTCTAGAATTACGAAACATTTATGACCTTGAAAGCATTTTACACATCTTAAATAATAATGATTATCCTCATTTTCTACACACTAACCTTCATTCTGTGTTAAGTGCTTAAAATGTATACTCTCTGCTTCTACCTGCTGCATTTCTCTTTGGCAACCCCAAGTCCAGGAGCTGGGAAAAATATGTTTGGGGACTATACCTGATATTAGGAACAAAAAGGGAGGCTATAAATACATCTTCGCATCCTCTACCAAATGTTACTTTTCTCTAAACTTAAGAATTTCATTTTTAATGGTTTAGCAGAGTCCATGATGAGTAGCGTTCAATGCCTGCAGCTCCACTTCTGGCAGAACACCCCAGGCACGAAGGTGCACAGGGGCTGGATGGGGAGGAGGTAGATTGTTAAGGAAAGAGCAGGGGCTTAAGGGCCCACAAATCTGAGTTTGTAAGTGACTCCAAACAAGCATCTTACCTCTCTAAGCCTCAGCTTCCTAGCCTGCAACTGGAGATAACTTCTACTTTGCAGGGTTTTGACAGGAAATATAGAGCAAATAGGGTCTCCCAATAAATGTTACTTCCCTTCCCCTAGATTCCTATTTTCAAGAGTCTCACAGTCATGGGGGAGGGAGGGATTATTGCAACAACTAGCAAGCCATTTGCGGGGTGGGTGGTGGGGGGAGAATTCAAGATAAATCCTCCCTTTCATCAAAATGCTTTCTCAGGAAGATTAATAACTGAAGATTTGAAAAAAGCCAATAAACATATTTAGAGAAAAAACTGAGCTTTCAGTTTCACCATTCTAGAATGAGAATGTCCTTTCTCAAACTAAACAAGAAAGGGTAAAACTAAAGAAAATACTGATACTATGGTATGTTACATATATACACTCTATATGTGTATATATATATATATAGACACACACACATAATATGCAAACATCTTCAAAATTAAAACATAAAAATCAAACTAGGAAACATACTAGCCCTCTATCTGACAAGAGCTAGTATTTTAGTATACAAAAGCTCTTCCATGTCAATAATAAAAAGACAAGCACCATTCAGAGAAAACTAATGAGTGAGGGCAGGAAAGAAAATTCATTCATCATTCAACAAATATTTGAGCTCCTTCAATGTCCAGTATTCTTCTAGGAACAGGACATAGAACATAAACAATAGATAAAAACCTCAACTCACATGAGCTGACCTTGTAGTAAATAAAAAATAAATACAATAAATAACAAAAATTGGGGTTCCAACTTCAAACTATACCAAAAAGACATAGTAATTAAATACCTTCATACTAGAATTAAAACAGACACACGGAGGACTTGAACAGAAATGAGAGTCCAGAAATAAACCCACACACATATGGAAAATTTATGACAAAGGAATCAAGAGCTTACAATGGAGCAAAGAGGTCTCTTAATACAGTGTTCAAAAACTGGACATCCACATGGAAAAAAAATGAAACTAGACAGGTATCTAGCACTATACACAAAAATTAATTCAAAATGGACAGAAGATTTGGATGTAAGATCTGAAGCCATACAGTACATAGAAGAAATAGAGGGAATGCAACTCCTGACACTGTCTTAGAGGTGTGCTTGGGGACCAATGCCAAGGGTAATGGAAACAAAAGCAAAAATAAACAAGTGCAACAAATGTCAAGCAACAATGCTTCTTCACAGTGAAAGAAATTTGCACCAAAATGAAGACATCTGGGTCTCCCTGGTGGCGCAGGGATTGAGCGCTGGGTTGCAAAGCAGCCCGCAGCCTCTGCAGTGCTGGTTCAATCCCAGGCCGCCAGGCGAGGGTCCCACATGGTGTGCAGACCTTTCCTGCTGTGCCCGCTGCTCCCCTCAGCAATGTATTTTGTCAGTCTGCCTGTTCTGTCCCCGACTCTGGCTCTGGTGGATTCTCTCACCCTCCCGCGCTTCTGACTGTACCCAGTGCTTGTATAAATAAATAATCTAAAAAAAAAAAAAGCTTATTAAAAAAAAAATGAGAAGACATCCTACTTAATGGGAGAAGATATTTGCACATAGTACATCCAACAAGAGGTTAATATCAAAATATCTTTTAACAAAATCATAAAACTCACCAAAAAAAAAAAAACTCAATTTTGGGGCAGAGGATCTGAATAGATACTTCTTCAAAGAAGACAAAGAGCTGGCCCATAGGCGCAAGAAAATATTTTTATCATCTCTTATTATTAGAGATGCAAATGAAAACAGTAATGAGATATCACCTCACACCTGTGAGAGTGGCTATTATCCCCAAGCCAAGGAACAAGTGATGAAGAGGAAGTGGAAGAAGGGAACCATTATACAGAGTTGATGGAAATGTAAATTGGTGCAGTATGAAGATTTCCCAAAATATTCTAAGTAGGAATTCCATCCAATAGTTATTTCACGTCTGGATATTTACCCAAAGACACAAAATCACTAATTGGAAGATATATATGCACCCCCACATTTATTACAGCATTATTTACAATAGCCAAGAGCTGAAAACAAGCTAAGTGCCCATCAACAGATGAATGGAAAACCATTCAGCTGAGAAAAGGTGAAATCCTGCCATCTGCAACACAGATGGAGCTAGAGGGTATGGTCTAGACGGTGTTATGCTTCATGAGATAAGCCAGGGAACGACAGTGAATGATTTCACTCTTGTACAGTATGTAGAGAAAACAAAGAGATGAACTAAATAAAACAGAAATAACCTTTGGGACTCTATGATCGATGAGTGGTTAGCAGAAAAAAGTGGGAAGAGGAAGTAGGTGAATCCACACAAAGGGTGAAGGATAGAATTAGGACTTTTAGGTGTGAATTTAATGTAGTTTGCACACATGTTGATTCTCAACAATGCACACCTGAAGCTTATATAATGTTCTATGTACCGTCACTTCAATTAAAAAATAAAATGAAATACAAATGGTATGTAAATACAAATGATATGATCTCTCTCTCTCCCCTAGAGAATCTATGGGTATTGCTTTATGCATGCCTGTAAGTTCTAAAATATTTGCAATCAATGTTATTATTTTGATACTCAGAAACAGGCTAAAGCTATTCATACTGGAATTTTTTAAAAGCTTGCAACAATGATGGGTGGTAGCATATACATTTATGGAAGAACTATGCTCAATGCGGTAGGGTCTACTGTTTAATTTGAAGCACCCATACTCAGACTGCCCCATCTCTCTCCTCTTCTGACAAGTAAATGACATCTTTACCATAACCAGTCCCCAGGAAACACCAGCCACCGAGACCACCAGGAGTGTTTGTGCTCCAAACGAGATTTCAACTGGGAAAAAAAGTGACCCTAGGGACCCAGGGGGGGCAAGCGAAGTGAATATACATCACACAGTACCTGGGAAGCAGCGCTCTACTGCCAGCCATCAAATCCTCACCACTTGGACTATAAAGGGCCAAATAATTGAAATTAGAACTGCTCTTTATCCAGTGCACTCAATTTTTTATATATAAAGTCCAGTTCTAAATCCCATTTATGGAGCTCTGTTACAACTGAATTACTAATCTCACCGCGGTCCAGGGAGCTCTGAAGCCCCTGGTAGGAAGCAATGAAATTAATTATTTCTACTCCAAGCTCATTTAGCTGTCTGCTATTGGCAGTAACATTTATACCACATCAGGAGTCTTGGGGTTTTCAGTGTTTTCTCCTCCTCCCCTCCCATTTCAATATTTTATCAAAATAAAGTCCTTTCATCTCCCAAAATATGTAAATTGTATCATAACTAATTTCTAAAAATAGCTCTTCTGACCTACCTTATTAACAGTGGAAAACTCACTCATCAAATACATATCATTAGCCAGTGAACGACTATCTTTGCCTTTTAAAGTATATATATTCAAATGGTTTAAATCAAAGGTGGTTTTTTATTTTCCCAAAAGGTGCTACTTTGCTTGGGTACATGCCTGACAGGTTGCTAAAAAAGAGAATTATTAGACAACAGTTACATAAATTTAAAAAGGTGGCAGGAAGGCAACAGGGATGGATGCAAACCCATTTCCATTCATTACATGCAGTCTGGCCTGTGCTTTATGTCCCATGACACCTGCATCAGACGTGTAGGAGTTAGTGCCCCTCTTCCCACCAGCAGACTAAGAGCACTTTCTGTGGGTTGGACCTGAATGGGCCTGACACCCTCTTTCATTTTTTTTAAAGATTTATTTATTTATGCATAGAAGAACTGGGGTATAGGCCAGAGGTATGGGGGGGTGAGAGGATTCACCAGAGACAGAGTGGGGAGCAGAACAGGCAGATCTACTGAAATACACTGCTGAGGGGAGCAGCAGGTGAGACAGGAGAGGTCTGCTGTGCCACATGTGGGTCAGCTCCCTGGCCAGGGATCGACCTCAGGCCACAGTGGTGATAGCACTGAGACTTAACCCCTAGGCCACGAGGGAGGCCACAAGGCCTAACGTCCTTTTTGCCAGTCCATGCCTCCAGCTTCATTAGCCCTGAGACACCCAGGGGCAGCAAATTGGACCTGTTCTTGCTTCAAGCTATGACATTTGTCCAAGCTATGACATATGATGTCATTTTTTTAAGCCTCAGTTTCCACAACTGTAACATAAGGGAATTGAATCTAGATGCATACTAGGGTTTTACTATCTCTTAAGATCCATGCTAGAAATTTGGGTTAGTCCAAAGCTATGCCTAAGATTTATGCCCAATCTCCAGCATGGTAGAAATTAAGGAGCCACATTCTTGGGGTCACTGCTGGCTCAAAGCTTCTGCACCAGATGGGCCAAGATGGGGATTTCTAAGAGTACGCCAGTGGTTGTACCAATTGGCCCAGATTGAAAATCACTGCATGAGAAACTCCCTGGCCCCACCCAGCTCTGGCAGTTTAAGTTCTACTTTCACTTGATACATTGAATTTACTGCCCAAAAAGAACTGCCAAAAAAAATTGCAACCATGACCCAGATTAAAGACCAAGCACTTGAGGAAAGAGAACAAAATAAAGGCCTGCCAGGCAACATCAGGTGTAGAAGCAAAAGTGTCCCACAGCCAGGGCACATAACAGAGCCTTGGGGATTGGTCTCCCCACATGCTCTGCAAGGTGTGACAAAGGAACTCTCCCTCTAAATGCTTTGGTGGCTGCCGTGACCAAACCCTCATTCCAATCCTCACAGTGGAACTTTCTTTGCCTGGACTGGCTCCATTTGCAGCCAGTGATCAGGATTCCTCCCAGGGTTGGCTCTTCTGCTCCTTACCAGACCTGAGGCCCCACACCATCTCACCCGCCAGAGATCCCAATAAAACCTTATTTCTCATTTTTCACTCAAGGAGAAGCAGTAAATATCCAACCTAGAAATTTGGGTTATTGATTTTTTTACTGATTTCAGGTTCAATAACATGTAGCTCACCCCCATGCAGAATGAATAGCACATAGTCCATGCTAATCCTTACCAACTAATCAGTTTTCTGACTTCCTGTTTTTCAATATCAATATAAGATAGAACCAAAACATACACACTAACTTTAAAAGTGTGACATGAGGGGCCTCCCTGGTGGCACAGGGGTTAAAGACAAAGCTACAAGCTATCCACAGCCACTGCAGCACGAGTTGGATCCCCAGCCAGGGAGCTGACCCACATGGCGCAGCAGACCTCTCCTGTCTCGCCCGCTGCTCCCCTCAGCAGTGTATTTCAGTCAGTCTGCCTGTTCTGCTACCCACTCTGTCTCTAGTGAAGCCTCTCACCACCTGCACCTCTAGCCTGTCCCCCAGTTCTTGTATGCATAAATAAATGCATAAATAAATAAAAAAGAACTGTGACATGACATCAATATTAAGATCCTTCGATCAAGGTGAGTCAAGAGCCCCTTGACGCAATCTTAAAAGCAGAACAACAGTAACTACCTGTCATATGTTGTGAGCATGCCGATGAGAGGTTGCCAGATTCACTGCCTAGAAAGGCATCTTTGTAACCACCTCACTCCTAACCTGAAGAATTTTGAGATTTCAGGGTAATGCTATTGAATCCTTGATTTTAAGACACCCATTGAAACATCTCACTCTTCCATGCCATTCTCTATTTACATTTAAATCACCTAGAAAAGTTCTAAAAATCTCATTCCAGACCTAACCCTCTCTTGACCTTCACACCCAAATATTTAACTGTCTGCTAGAAATTTCCACCTAACCACTCCTGAGTTTTATCCAACTCACAAAGTCTGAAACCAAATTCCCTGATTCCATCCCTCTCCCTCCCACTCACCCCCACCTGCCCCTGTGTCCCCTGTCACTCAGTTCTACAAATATGGTGTTTCTGAAATTCTGCTCTCCTCTCCTCCTCCCCTAACTCAACTTCTTACCAGCTCACCCAGAAATTTCCAGTAAGAGTAACCACAGATAACCATTTTTCGCAATCTCTTCTAGGTGCTTTAGTGCTCGCTCATTTAACAATCACAACCATCTTATGAGGCAAGTATATGAATCCCCATTCTACAGATATGAAAACTGGGGCATAGGAAGACCACATCACGAAAGAGCTATACAGATGGCAAATATCCGACAAGATGCTCCACATCCGATGACATCAGGGAATGCAAGTTAAAACGACAATGAGATACCCTTACACACCTATCAGGATGACCGAAATCTAGCCAGCGCCCCGACAGCACTGACAGCAACCGTAGATTTGAGACCACCAGAGGGGGAGAGTGGGGAGTGGGGCTCACAGAGGGTAGCAAACCCAGTGGGCTAGGGGTGGAGGATTGTGGTGGCCTGGTGTGGTGACATACACCTGGAGAGATGTGACCCTGTACCTCTAGGTCATACCCTGTGTTGTAAACCAATGTCACCTCAATTTAAAAAAAAATGCAATATAAAAGAAGAACCCTATAGATGAGTGGGTATCCCCAGCATCTTAAACATTTATCAGTTACCATATCACCAGGGCATCAAGCTTGCATAGAGCTCTAGTGAGGGGAGTTGAAGGGGAGGTGACCCCTAAAAGACAAAAGTTGAGAATAAGCTGACCCCAGTCTATTTTACCCTCCTTCTAACATTTGGTGAGGTTCCTATAGTGTCTTTTATTGATACACTTTCTATAGTATACAAATGCATTGACTTTATTCAAATGGACTGTGTTGGTTGCTATCAGTTATAAGGGGACAGAAAAATTTAGGGTAGATGTGTCGGGTGGTGGTTTAAAAGTGTAAAAGGGATCATGCTCAGTGAAACAAGCCAGAAAGAAAAAGAAAAATACCGGATGGTCTCACTCATAGCAGGAATCTAGAAAACTTAAATAAGGGACCAGGAAAATGAATAACTATAAGAAAGTAAAAATCAAAATCAACAAAAAACTATGAACCAGAGACACTCTATGGGGCATGGGGGGTGGGGAGGGATTGGGGTCAAAATAAGGGGGTTGCAATTGTATGGGGAATATAAAAATAAAATTTATTTAAAAAAAATAAAAAAAGAAAGTGTAAAATTTGAGACATACACTTTGGGGCTCCTTAGAAGTGTAGAGCTGAAGGGGCAATATAGTGTGTGATTGCTTTGCTCCTGGGTAGGAGGGGCAGCTTCAGAGAGCACAACGTCTTTGTTTTTCAGTGTTAATCATTACCATCTGTCAGCTGCAGGGAAGTTTCATGGTATTGTGGGATAAGTATAGGATTTGGAATAATAAATATAATAGCTACCACGTATTATACTATTGCTTCTAAACTGTTGCTATTCTCAGTTCTTTCTGCACAGGATCTCATTTCTTCCCTCTGATGGAGTCTCTTACAGACCAGGTAGATGAGTCAAGTCCATGGTCACACAGCTAAGAAATGCAGGTACTGGACTCAGGTTGCTTTGTCTTTAGACTCCATGTTCCCAACCAATAGGTGCTATTTCAAGGGATCCAGAAAGTTCTTTCTCCAGGTATGGGAATAGTTACCTTCTAGGTCATAAAAGGAGGTCTTGTGTGGATTAGGAAGACCAAAAAGTGTTGAGGAATCAAGGACTTGAATTTGTTGCTACTGTAACTAACAGCCCTTCCACCATCCCTACCTAGGCTTCCGGGTGCTTCTGGCCCCAATATCAGTAACCAAATAATTTTCCATCCTGCCAACCCATGGAATTCAGTACAGTCTGGTCACAGGGAGTTGTTGCTGCCTTGGCGTATTTAATTATTGAAACCAGGCAAGGATACCCTGATCTTCTAATAATTTTCTGCAACCCATAATCTAGTTACATGTGGGTGTGTGTATGTGGGGTGTTAGCACTAAGAAATGCTTAGTTCCATGGGTAATGACCTTTGAAAACACAACTGCTTTGGTCTCACCTCTTTTTTAAAAAAATTATTTTTATTATTATTTTTTTTAATAGAGGCATGTTCCATTTATTTATTTGTCTGCTTGTTTGTTTGTTTTGTTTATACATGCACTGGGTACAGTCAGAAGCACGGGAGGGTGAGAGGATTCACCAGAGCCAGAGCGGGGAGCAGAGCAGGCAGAAGGACCGAAGTACACTGCTGAGGGGAGCAGCGGGCGGCAGGAGAGGTCTGCGCGCCATGTGGGACCCTCCTCCGGTGGCCGGGGAGCAGCCGGGGATCGAACTGGCGCCGCAGAGGCCGCGGGCAGCCTCGCAACTCAGCGCTCAACCGCTGCGCCACCGGGGAGGCCCTAAAAAAATTATTTTTAAGAGCAGTTTAGGTTTACAGAAAAATTGAGCAAGAAGCACAAAAAGTTCCCACATGACCTTCCCTTAAGCTCATTTGGACCAATACCAAGGAGCAGGACTCTGCTTAGCTTGTAAGAATCCCCCAAACTACCTTTGAAATGTCTGAACCATTTTGCATTTTCCCCAGCAGTGAAGGAACTCCTGTTGCTTCATCTTAGCAATGGTATTAGGGTATCCTAGCCTGGTTTCAATAACTAAATCTGCCAGGGAGGCAACTCCCTGTAGCCAGGTTGGATTGAATTCCATGGGTTAGCAGGATGGAAAATGATTTGGTTAATGATATTGGAGCAAGAGGACCAGGAAACCCAGGTAAGAGAGCTGGAAGACCATATTTTAGGGCTTGTTTTAGTCTGGTTTTGCCTGTTCCTTTGTTTTATCTTTTCCTTTATTTTCTTTCTCCTTCTGACTTATTTCACTCTGCATCTTCCTCTCCAGTTAATGTTGCTTTGTCAGGAAGCAAAGGAAGACTTGTAATTACAGGGATGAATCTAGACTCTAGTTATCACCTAGAAGGAATCTGGGACAGGAAACCTTTTTGGTACCCTTCAATCTGCCAACATGATTCTTTCCCTAGGTCTATCTGTAAAATTTCATCACAGTGCCTTCCAAGCAAGGCCAACATCACTTTGCTCAGGAAGATTTCATTCCAAAGTCATAACATTGAAAATCTTCCCAAGATATCATCTAATTAGTTCTTTGGCCAAGATGTCACCTATGCTTTCTGTCCAAATGGCCATCAAGCTGATTCCAGAAGGTCTGTGGATATTTGATTAAACCTACAGGTGTTTCAAGCATAACTGAGGACCACAAAAGCAATTAGAATAGCAGGGGGAGTGCACTTAACTTCATTATCATTCGTGCTCAGTCAAAAAGAGTCGCCATACAAAATATTAATGAAAATATTAATGAAAAGTAGTTCCAGATTGGGAAAATGCAAATAATGTTTCAGCTGTTGATTTTTTTGTCACCAACCCAGCAAAGCTGAGTGAAATAACAAACCCTTCTCTGCCAGTCCCTTCCAAGTGGCTCAATTGCCAACCTAACCAATTGGAACTTAGAGCTGTGTTTTATTTCCCCCTGCCTTACCCATTAATAATAGCAGGGGGGCAATAATTCAAAATAATTACAGAAGTGAAAGGTAGTAATTAGCAGGACAAATTGGCTATTAAATGATTCAGAAATTTCAAAGTGAGATGATGACCTTTTCACTTCTTATCTGGCAGTGACAAATTGGGTTCTGTTTTGAGAGGAGAAATAAAGCTTTCTAACGCATTATGGATTTTCTTCACCTCCCAAGGGGAATGGAGTCAAGTTAATTAAAAATATGCTAGAAAATATGACTTTGGGGGTGTTCCTGGTGACTTGCTCCCCTGCCTACCTAGAATGGTCCCCTCCCTCTCTAGCCCAACCCTGGTGCTGTCTCTCACTCTTCTGAGGAGGAAAATTGGGGGATTCCTATTCTATCATATTTTATAAACTGAGAATCTAAGAACCCTGTGTTATGATATTTCCACTCTAATAAAAAATTATTGACTGAATATCCACATGCTGGGTGTTCATTAAATCGTCTAAGAAATCATTTCACTTCACAATAAGCTTGGCCGTGTCATCCTACTCTTGGATATTTCCCTCTGCAAATGCTGCCAGGTTATTCTTGCCATTTCACCCACTGAGCAAAATTACAGATTCCACCATGAAGCATTAACCATACGACTCACCTCTGTTGCTCTATTAACCTGGAGTCAGACTAAAAAAGCCTTCAATTGCTCTTTCTCTTGGAAAAGGCACCTGGAGCTCTAGAATTGCAAGTTCCTTCTTGGTGAAAAAGTTTCATCTTGTCACCTTGCTCTTGATGCAGTTACAACTGGTATATATCTTTTAAAGATTTATTTATTTATGCATACAAGAACTGGGGTGTAAGCCAGAGGTGCAGGGAATGAGAGGACTCACCAGAGACAGAGTGGGGAGCAGAAAAGGCAGATCTAGCAAAATACAATGCTGAGGGGAGCAATGGGCGAGTCAGGAGAGGTCTGCTGCTCATGTGGGCTGCTCCCTGGTCAGGGATCAAACTCGTGCTGCAGAGGCTGGCAATAGCTTGACAGAGCAGTCTTTAACCCCTGTACCACCTGGGAGGCCCTACAACTGGTATATTTCTTTACAAGTCAAGATATAAAAACTTTTTTGCACTTTATTTTGAGGCCCAAGATCTCAACCTGCGAGAGCATAGTTCTATGGGGTTGGAATGGAGAGGACAGTGATCTCTTTCGTACAAAGCCTCAGGAGAACACAGCCATTCATCTTATTCATCTGACTTCTACTCGGTCGAACTCAGAAAAAGATCTGAGATGTCACTGAAGTCAGATACCCTGCTTCTAACTGAGGAGTGTATGTGTTTGGGGTGTGGCAAGGATGTGCCTCATCACACAGCTAATTGGGGGCAGAGCCCAGGACATCGCCAGGCTCCACACTTGCTATTCACAGATTCCATATTAGGGGTTCACCTACTTATAACTTCATCTTAGCCCCGAATCAATACTAACAGCACTTTCAACATCATTCACAGACATGCAGCCAGTCGCCACAAAACAGACATGCCCACCCCAGGTGACTGGACAAGGCACCCACTGCCTTCTGGCCAGAGCATTGAGCTGTCAGCAGGTGTCTTCCTTGTGACCTATTTAGTGTCACTTTGTTAGATTTTTGTGCACTTTTTGGTGATTTCACTGTTCAAAATGGCATAGTGTTGAAGCGCTGTCTAGCATTCCCAAGGGCTGGAAGGTTGTAAAGTGACTTATAAAGAAAGCACATGATTATAGATAAGCTACCTTCAGGCCTCCTGAGTTAGAGTGGGTTTGCTGAGAGTTCAATGTTAATCAACAGCTTGTGTTAAATAAGGTGTCTTCAAACATAAACACACATAAAACAAGATGATATGTTCATTGGTAGACAAAAATCTTATGAGAAGAGGCTCACGGGAACCTAACCTTGGAGTCCCTCTAAGAGTGGTAGTTCAGTCTTTGCTAACTCAGTTCTCATGGCAACTTTATAGACCATAGTTACCGTGAATGACGAAAATCACCAGAATATCTGAATAGGCCACTAACACAGACCAACAACAGAACAAAAACATTACAACACCTGGAAGACAAGAAGAGCATGTGCAGGTCCCGGTCAGGCCACCTGCCGGACAAAGCTGGTGCCAAGGATGCTCGCAGGTCTTAGTTTATAGGAGTTTATCAGACAAAAGCAGGTCCCCCCAGGCCCTGTGTTTGCGTATCCTCTGTCTGTTACTGAGTATGTGTGGAGCCAGTATTAGAAATTGCATCACAGGGCCTCCCTGGTGGCGCAAGGGGTTAAGCACAACTGTGAAGCAATCTGGAACCTCTGCCGCACGAGTTCAATCCCCAGCCAGCCAGGGAGCAACCCACATGGTGCAGCAGACCTCTCCTGTCTCCCCGCTGCTCCCCTCAGCAGTGTATTTCAGTCAGTCTGCCTGTTCTGTTCCCCACTCTGTCTCTGTGAGTTTTCTTATCCCCTGCTCCTCTGGCCTATACCCCAGTTCTTGTATGCATAAATAAATAACTCTTTAAAAAAATGCATTACTGATCAGATCAATGATGGTGATTTCTGAAAGCAGAGTAGCCAACCTACAAATTTCAGAGAGCAGGGCCACAGCTGATGTGATGTGATGTGCTCAGCCCTCCTCTTTCATTCCTTCTCACTGGGAAGTCAGTAAAAAACTCGGTTGTTACAAACCACACTGCTGCTCAGCAGTTAAGTGCATGTTTCCAAACGTTGCTGCTGCAAACACACATGCTATTTGGAGCACATACACCAGCTCTCGCTGTGGTTTCACGTGGAGGATGGAATCGTGCTGGGCTTTCACTTTCTACATTATTTCTGCAATCTGTCTTTATGAAAGCCTTTATTACTTTTTTTTGTGGACTAAATTGTGTCCCCCAGCTCCAAAATTCATATGCTGAAGCTCTAACTGCCCAGTTTAAATCTATTTGGAGTTAGGGCCTATGAGGATGGGATAAAGGTAACAGAGGTAATACAGGTGGGATCCTGACCCAGCAGGGCTGGTGTCCTTACAAGAAGAGAAAAAGGCACCAGGGCTCACTCTCTCCACCATGTGAGCACACAGCAAGAATCTGGCCATGTACAAACCCGGGTGGGGGCGGGCCAATAAGGCGTCAATTAGCTGGTAGCTTGATATTGGACTTTGAAGTCTCCAGAACAGTGAGAAAATACATGTTTGCTGTTTAAACCCCCAGGCTAGGGTGTTTTGTTATGGACTCTTGAGATGACTACTATATTTCTGTAAGCAGGAAGGGGAAAGATACAATTAATACATAAATACACCCCGTTCTCAGGCAGATGCACTCAGAGCAAACCAGCCTGCAGCTCTATTTCCATACTTAGCAAAGATGGGATCCCCAATGAGCAGTGGGAAAAGATCATCATACCTGGAAATGTACATCTGGACAGAAGCTAAGAGCCTCCAGGCTTGATGATTTTTGTTTCTGTTTGACAATGTTCCCCTGTGGCGGGTTTTGTAAAACACAAGCTCAAACATACAATCAGGTGAATTCCAAACAACCCACAGATTTTGCACACAAACTCCCTTCAAATCACCCCACAGGCAGGCAGGACATGAGCTCTGCCCCTGTCCATGCCAGGGCCTAGGGCTGCCCTCTTCTTTCATTCAACATGGTGGTACCCAAATGAGCCTCAGGGGATCAGGGACCAGGCAGCAAACTCATTCTTTTCAAAAGAAACCAATTCATCCTACCCATTAGGGTGTCTACTGTCAAAAACCAGAAAATAACAAATGATAGTGAGGATGTGGAGAAATTGGCACTCCTGTGCACTGTCGGTGGGAATGCAAAGTGGTGCACCTGCTAGGGAAAATGATACAGATCAAAAAATTTTAAATGGCACTCATATGACCCAGCAATCCCACTTCTGGGCACATGCCCAGAAGACCCAAAAACAGGGACACCGATACCTGCACCCCAGGTTCACAGCAGCATTATTCACAACAGCCAAGAAGCTGAAACAACCCAAGTGTCTCTCCACAGATGGTGGATAAGCAAAATATGGTACATCCATTCAATGGATTATTATTCAGCCTTTAAAAGGAAGGGAAGTCTGACATATGCTATAACATGGATAAACCTTGGAAAGACGTTAAGTGAAACAAACTAGTCACAAAAAGACAGACAGTGTGTAATTTCACTTATATGAGGTGTCCAGAACAGTTACATTCATATACAGTTAGCAGAATGGTGGGTGCCAGGAGTTGGGGGCAGGGAGGATAGGAGTTGTTATTCAATAGATGTAATTTTAAGTTTTACAAGACCAAAAAGCTCTGGAAATTAGTTTCATAAAAAGATCAAAAGTTTAACACCTCTAAAATGTACACTTGAAAACGGTCAAGATAGTAAGTTCTATGCTTAGTTTTCCAAATTTTCTTCAAAGAAACCAGTGCTAATTCTATAAGGGTTCAAGGTAATGCAATTGAAGGGAGGAGCAAGAGAGTTTGGTAGTATATTTCACCAATTATACCACAAATTCTCTGTAGGAATTTTGCACATATTGCGTCAACATAAAAGTTCACATTATTCAGCATTTACTATATGACAGGGGCTGGACTACATATTCACATGGAGTTTTTCATCTTATCCTGACCTTCAGCATCATGTGGGAAACCAAAACCACTGACATTCCATTTATAGGTAGTAATACTGAGGCCTGGGAGGTGACTCAACCAAAGTCTCCTAGCTCAGAAGTAGCAAAAGCAGTGCAAAGCAAGGATGTTTGTCTGACTCCAGAAGCCAGTACATATCCACTGCTTCACTGCCTTAGCTAGCCAGAGCTTGGGCCCCACCCAAAAGTATTTCCCTGGCTCTGTCAGCACCAACAGCCCTTACATGGTAGGTTGGATGTGCCCCTTGCTGCTTCCCATCTCACAAAGAGAGACATCTTTTCACTCAATCCAGGGTCAACCTGGATTTGAGTCTCTAGGCAGTTACAATAGTAATGACCTTTGAGGACAGGATGGAGGCAGGAACAGCCAGGAGCAAGGAGGCTCCAGGGGTCAATCACACTCTGATTCTTGACCTGTGTACTGTTATGCAATTCTTCAAGCTATATGCTTGGATACGTATATGTATTGTACCTCATTAGAGAAGTGTTTTTAGAAATTCTCAGCATGATCACTGAACTTCAAACTAGAGCCTCAGTGAATCAACCAACCAAAAGTCAAGAGTGACAGAGAGACAAAGCAGAAGGAGACTTTTAGGAAATTCAATCATTTCCATACTTTCAAGTAATAAATTTGATGCTTCTGGGCTGTGGAGCTGGATGCCATGTGCTTAACCAGATGTTCTCAACCTGGCTGTATGCTGGAAACATCAACTGAGTGTGGGGGCAGGCCGAGGGCTTTAAAACCCCTGGCGCGGGCCTCCCTGATGGCGCAAGGGGTTGAGACGCAACCTATGAAGCTATCTGCAGCCACTGCAGCAGGAGTTTGATACCCGGCCAGGGAGATACCCACATGGCACAGCAGATCTCTCCTGGCTCGCCTGCTGCTCCCCTCAGCAGTGTACTTCGGCCAGTCTGCCTGTTCTGCTCCCCACTCTGTCTCTGGTGGGTCCTCTCACCCCCCACATTTCTGGCCTGTACCCTAGTTCTGGTATGCATAAATAAATAAATCTTTAAAAATAAAAAATAAAACCCCTGGCACTTGGGCCCTACCTGAAAGGATCCTGATGTGACAGAAGCAGCCTTGGCACCAGGATTTTCAAGGCTTCCTGGATATTCTAATGAGCAACCCAAGCTGAGAGCCCCAGCACGAGGAGCTGGGCTAAGGACTTACCTCATTTCCTCTAATCCCTTCACACCCCTTCAGGATTACAAATTGAGATTCTAGGAGATTATCATTTTCCAGGATCACACAGTGAATAAATGGGCACGATGGGTCAGAAGCTCGTCTGTTTCCAAAGGCTGCTACACATAGTATTATCTCGAGTTGTTCAAATGTATGACTTTTCCTTACAATTGCTTTGCAAACTTTCCACATATTTTTCATATGCTGCCTTTATATTATTTCTTCTTTCTATGACCTCTCTGCTTCAATGTTGTCTTAACATTTAAGAGACTTTCCCTGATATTCTACTCTGAGACCCCTCCCACACACACTCCCCACCTTTAGCTGTCACTTCTGTCATGGTTGAAAATGGCCCAGTAATTTCTTTCTTTTTTTAAACCTTGTTTCCCTATTAAACAATAACTCCAGCAGAGTAGGAAGCGCATCTGTTCTACTCCCTAATGAATTCCCAACACTTAGCACTGCACCTGACATTTTCTAAGGATTCAATAACTTAAATAAATGAACCACTCAATTAATGTACAGAGTCATCATTATTAGTATGTTTATTCTTCACAGTACCACCAAGGTTAAATGTTTAAATTGCTCTCAGACACTTGAGCACAAAAGAAAAAAAAATTTATCTAACTTTCCCTTTGAGGCTTGTTTTCACAGATTCATTTAGAATCCACTCCACACAGTTCTCCCTGCAACTAGCCTCAGTCAATCAGAAGTTGCAGTATAAGATCCGGCATTCCAAGAGATACATCCTGAGCTCTTCTGAGATGCTCACCACTCACATTTTTTGACTACCACTCAGATATACAATTTCTTCATTGATTAAAAGGGAGGTAAAACCTGCCTTGAAAATGAAATAGAATGTTGTATTAAATATCTGTGATGTGATTGTTCAGATGTCTCACCTTCTAAACTCCTTTCCTACAAACAACTCTTTCCATCTGACTAATTCAAAACCAATCATTTCAGTAAAATTAAGAAGCACAGATATCAGGCCTCCCCTGGTGGCGCAGACAGTTGAGCACCGTGCTGTGAAGCTGTCCACAGCCTCTGCAGCACCGGTTCGATCCCAGCTGGCCGACTAAGGTCCCACAAGGCGCAGCAGACCTCTCCTGTCTTGCCCGCTGCTCCCCTCAGCAGTGTATTTTGTCCGTCTGCCTGTTCTGCTTCCTGCTCTGTCTCTGGTGAATCCTCTCACCCTCCCGCACATGTGGACTGTACCCCAGTTCTTGTATAAAATAAATAAATAAATCTTTAAAAAAATCACAGATCTCATGGAAGCTTAAGTAATCCTTGAATAGTTAAAATTGTGGGTGTTAACCCAATCCTGATGCCTTCTCTCATTGTTCTGAGAAGGGAAAATGGGAGATTCCTACTGCATATTGTTTTATGAGCTACTGATCTAGGGCACCTGTGTTATGACATTTCCACTCTAATAAAAAATTATTGACTGAATATCCACATGCTGGGTGTTCATTAATTCTTCTAAGAAATCATTTCACTTCACAATAAGCTTGGCCATGTCATCCTACTCTTGGATATTTCCCTCTGCAAATGCCACCAGGTTATTCTTGCTATTTCACCCGCTGAGCAAAATTACAGAGATTGCACTATGAAGACTTAACAGTATGACTCACCTCTGTTGCTCTATTAACCTGGACTTAAGCACCAAGGGAAAAAATAAAAAAGGCTCCTGGGCCTCCCCGTTGGGTTAAGCGCTGTGCTGTGAAGCTGTCTGCAGCCTCTGCAGTGTGGGTTCAATTCCCGGCCGGCCAGGGAGAAACCCACATGGCGCGGCAGACCTCTCCTGTCTCACCCACTGCTCCCCTCACCAGAGTCTTTGGTCCATCTGCCTGTTCTGTTCCTCACTCTGTCTCTGGTGAATTCTCTCACCCTCCCACGTCTCTGGCCTATACCCCAGCTCTTGTATAAATAAATAAATCTATTTATAAAAAGAACTTTATATTTTTTTAAAAAGCAGGGGGCCTCCCTGGTAGTGCAGGTGGTTGAGCACAGGGCTGTAAAGCTGTTCATAGCCTCTGCAGTCCCAGTTCAATCCCCATCGGCCTCTGAGCAACCCACATGGTGCATCAGACTTTTCCTGTCTCGCCCGCTGCTCCCCTCAGCAGTGTATTTCAGTCAGTCTGCCTATTCTGCTCCTCGCTCTGCCTCTGGTGAATCCTCTCACCCTCCCTCACATCTAGCCTGTACCCGAGTTCTTGTATAAATAAAATAAATCCTTTTTTTTAAAAAAAAAAAAAAAAAAGCTCTATCCTTTGGAAAAGACACCTGGGTCAGTGGCTAGTCACACCGACCTTCCGGGGGATTGGAGAAAGTGGTATGTGCCAAGAAAAAAGTAAAATCCCTGAGCTCCAGTGTGGTTCATTGTGTATACATCTATTCCTCCCTAGAGTCTGGGCATTTTGAAGACAAAGAAAGTAGCTTTTTTGTCCCTGTAACCTCTCCCAGTGCCTGACAGGAAGGTTAAGTGAGTGTTCATTGAACGGTTGACAGAAGAATCTCCAGAGTAAGTGTCCTTTCGGGACACTCACATTCCAGTAAATAGTAGGGAAGATGTTCCATCCACCTGTCTTCTGCTGTTACAGAGCCAATTTAGTGGGAAACAGGAGGAACCATTAGCAGCCAATGAGCTCCAAGTAAGATCAGATTCTGTCTCATGGGGAGCCTTTGTCTTCCTTAAGCCAAAGCAAAATCAAGAAACATTGTCACAGAAACTTCCCCCAAAATACACACAGGCTGATGCTAGTGATTTTCGGCTGTGCATCAGGGAAGAAAGGTCAGGTAAACTTTCAGAAGGGTAGAAAAATGCTCTTATTTGGCAATAGGAAGGAGCACAGACAAATGGATTTTGAATACAAAAGTTAACTTCTAAAACCAACCAATTTCATTTTGCACAATTAAAACTCAGCGTGAAAAGGGAAATAGAAAGAAAAGATAAAAACAATTTTCTTATAAATCACTGAGTCTGGGAGGTTATAAAGTATTGCACAATACCATTTCAAACACTGTCCTGGGAAGAAGCTAGTAAAAATACAAAAATAATTTGTGAAATGGAAACTTAAGGAGAGAAAAATGAATGTCCGAAAGAATATAATGTCTGTAGTACTTAGAGAAGTCAAAAATTATTTATACTTCACCAACTGCATGATGATAAACAGCTGAAGATAAATCTTATAAGAATATAAGTGTTTGTAATGGGAACATATGTTGGCAAATCATTTCCTAGCACAGACAAGAGACAGGAATAAGAAGTGTAGCTATTGAATACAAGTTAGTGTGTGTCCTCTCCAAGCACACGGGAGATTGTATTCATATCTATTCCTGGTGTAACAAATTCCACACATGTAGAGCCCTAGAACAACACAAATTTATTACCTTATAGTTCTGCCTACCAGAAGCCCAACACAGTTCTCCCATAGCTTAGGTCAAATCTAGGGTGCATGCTTGTCTGGAGCTCCAGAATAGAATCTATTTCCTTGCCTTTTCCAGCCTCTAGGGGGTCCTGGATTCCTTTCTCCACATGCAAAGTCAGCAACTTAAACCATGACCTCCTCATGCTACCCTCCATCCCCTCTCTCACCTCCCTCTTCCTGTAAGGACCCTTTTGAATATATTGGGTCCACCTGGATTATCAGACGTTACCCCAATTTTAAGAGCAGTTGATAAGCAACTTTCCATTTGCAACTTTAATTCCTTTGCCATCTGATACTACTGACTGTGTCCACTCTTCCAAAATTCCTTTGTGAAATCCTAACCTCCAATGGGATGGTATTGAGAAGTGCAACATTGGAAGGAAATTAGACCATAAAGCTGGAACCCTTGTAAGTGGGAGAGTGCTTAGAAGAAGAGACCAGAGAGCTCTCTTGCCCCTTGTGCATTGAGGACACAATGAGAAATCTGGAGGCCGCAACCCAGAGGGGTCCTCACCTGAACCGCACCATGCTGCACCCTGACCTTGACCTGAGAGAAGTACCTGTTGTTGTCTCGGTCCTCTAGTCGATGGCATTTTTGTTACAGCAGCCCATACTCACCAAGACATCCTGTGTCCTAACATAGCCACAGGTTCTAGAGATTAAGATAGGGGAATTTTTTTTTTTTTTGAGGGGGCAGTTCCTGCTCTGCCAACCACAGGAATTATGTTACATAAGACACAAACCTTGCTTGCTGACCCTTACAATAAAGAAAAGAAAATGCAGTGCCTTCCACAATAATAGCCACAGTAATTATTGATGACCAGGCTCTATTGAGCAAAGTATATAGTAAATAAGGGGTTAAACAAACCACACCCCATCACCTATTTTTGTAAATAAAGTTTTACTGGCACACGGCCGTAGTAGCCATTCATTTATGTATTGCCTATGGCTGCTTTCTCTCTACAGCGGCAACACCAAGTGTTTTAACAGAAATAGTAAGATCTGCAAGCCTAAAATGTTCAGTATCTGGCTGTTTACAGGGGGGAAAGGCTTGCAAAACCCATTTATTAGCTCATTAAATAACCCTGTGAAGTCAGGACTCTTATTATGATTCCCACTTTATAGATCAATAACTTAAAGTACAGAGAGGTAGAAAAACTAGCCTCAAATCACACAGTTCATAAGCAAACAGAGCCAGAAGTTGGAGGCCTCGTAATAGTGTTTCTTCAAAATGATCCTAAGTTAAAGCCTCATGGATACACGCCACTGCAGAAGCTACAAAGGAAGCAGAATACAGAATTTGCACGGAACAGACTCCATCCATACTAGACACCATTCTATAGCTTCTGTGATCAGCAGTTCATCGGTGTTATTATCCTCACTTTAGAGATGTGGAAAGTGTGTTTTTATGTCCCATAACTGGTCGTGGCAAAGGTTGGGGATCAGGCTCAGCTCTGTCTAACCGCAGGGAGGCTGGTCCCCCTGTACCCTACAAAGGAAACCATGGCTCAGTGTGAGTTACTGGAGCATTCCAGGAACACTGACAGCATGAAACCAAATTTTATAGGTTAAAAAAAAAAATCACTGTATTTGTTTAATAATGAGAGGCCTGGTTTGGATGGTTAAAGTTGAAAACTAAAATAAGGGATAAGAGAGACGTGGGATGGCATATATGAGCCTAGTTATGTAGGCATTGGAAGGCCAAGCTAAGGAGTGTGATTTACTCTGAGAAAAGAAATTCAAGTTGGAGTTTATTTGTCAAAATCTGGAGGGGAAGATCTAAAGTAATGGTAGAAGGCACAGAAAGAGAAGAAAGTGGGCACTTTGTTATAGGAGAATCACTGGAGAAGCAAATGACAGAAACAACAAGGGAAGTAATGGTCAGACAGGGGCCTGTGAGTTGGCTTCTCCAACAAGGATGCCAGGCATAGAAATAAGAAGAGGGAGCTAGTTGTCAAGAAAGGATGACAAGCAAATGGTTGTTTGGGGTTTGGCTGTGCTGTGTGGGGGATCCCAGCATCACCATGAGGTGTGGATACGCAGAACCAAGCTGGAAATGTGGAAACAGAGCTCCAGGGACATGCTGAAGTCAGAAAGAAGTGTGCGTGGAATATGATTGTTGAAACTATGAAAGTAGATGCTATTTCTGGTTCAAGACTCACTCTTTGTGATGTCTGCGAAAGCACACACAGCCTGAATGTCCTCCCCAGAGTCATGTCGGTCTCAGTAGTAGAGATCACTGAGTCACATGTTTATAACTTTATACAAAAGGCCTCTGATCCAAAGTTCCTAGTAAAGTTCATGTGGACTTGAGAGAGTAAAATCAAAGGCTCCTCCTCCCCTGGTCCCTTCTCTATATTCCACTGCGATGCTGTTCCTTGATGGGTCCTTCCCTCTGGGAGCAAAATTCAGTCCTTGCAATTGGCTGATGCAACCACAGAAGCCAATGTATCCCTGCATAAAGTTATGGTGACTAGATTTTTCTACTCCAGCTGTTTTATTTTTTTTAAGATTTATTTATTTATGCATATAAGCTGGGGTACAGACCAGAGGTGTGGGGGGTGAGAGGATTCACCAGAGACAGAATGGGGAACAGAACAGGCAGCCTGACTGAAATACACTGCTGAGGGGAGCAGCGGGCGCGACAGGAGAGGTCTGCTGCGCCATGTGGGCTGCTCCCTGGAGGGCCGGGGATTGAATTCATGCCGCAGAGGCTGCTGACTGCTTCATAGTGCTGTGCTTAACCCCTTGTGCCACCAGGGAGGCCCCTGTTTTATTTTTTATATGTTATAAAACAATAATTAACAGGTGATCTGATGGGTGGATTACAAATTCTTGGTCAAGTTATTAACAATGTGTCAGGCATATTTCAAATTGTTAACTTTTTTCAATGTTTATTTAAAAACACTACCTTAAAGGGAAGTATGCACTTCTATATTCACTGTAGCACTATTTACAAAGCCAAGCCCTGGAAACAATCTAAGTGCCCAAAGACAGATGAATGGATCAGGAAGATGTGGATGCACAATGGAATACCACCAGTCAGCTGTTTAAGATAAAATTGCCACTTGCGACAACATTCTTGGAACTGGAGGGGATTCTGTTTTGTTTTGTTTTGTTTTACTTTCTTTTGTCTTTTTTCCCCTTACATTGTTGTTTATTTTTGTACAATAGCTGATTTCTCTGCTCATGTATAGTTCCCTTAAATCTCCCACTACCATGTCACTGGAGGGGATTATGTTAAGCAAAATAAATCAGAAGGAGAAAGATAAATAAGGATGGAGAATATCGAGAAACCAAAAAACAAAACAAAACAAAATAAAAAGAGTCAGATAAAGCCAAACCAAGAACAAACCCTGGAAATCTGACTGTAAAACTGAGGCTACCAGAAGGGGAATTGAGGGGGAAGGAAAAAAGTGAGGAGGGAGCACTAAAGGTGTTTTGGCAGTGGGTGTGGTGTGTTAACAACACCTGAAGGGGAGAGTCTATATCCCCAAAACACAAACAACATAGTAAAACAATGTGTGTGACCATTGTTAACAGGTGTGTAGAAAATACTCACTTTGGAGCCTCCCCTGGTGGCACAGCAGTTGAGCGCTGGGCTGCGAAGCCGCCCGCAGCCTCTGCAGTGCTGGTTTGCTCCCCTGCCGCCAGCGAGGGTCCCACATGGTGCACAGACCTCTCCTGCTGCCCGCTGCTCCCCTCAGCAGTGTATTTCGTCAGTCTGCCTGTCCTGTTCCCTGCTTTGGCTCTGGTGAATTCTCTCACCCCCTGCGCTTCTGATTATACCCAGTGCTTGTATGGATATTTAAATAAATAAATCTTTAAAAAAAAAACAAAACTCGCTTTGTATGGAGTGCATTGTTGGAGGATGATTCCAATTTTATAAATTAAACTGAGACCAAGAGTGTCCATGCAATTCCCTGCTGCCACCCCATCTTCTGTTCTTTCCCTGTGTTGTAATTTCCAAATGAGTTCCTCAGTGTCAGTGAGACTGAGTGTCTGAGAGGGATGGAAAAATCGGGTGCTATAATGTGAGTGCTGGTGATAATAGGTGCTTTAGAACATGCTCTGGTCTTCTAATAAAGGTTTCCTTAAAGAACAAGACCATGAAACTCTAAAGGGGAGACAGTCTGGCACTGACTGACTTGCAAGCTATTCTCTGCTGCTTTGAATTTAACAAGAATTGAAGTTTTGCTCCTAATGCAAGATTTTGTATTTGTGTTCCCTTGAGTTCTTTTTAAAAATGCCTTTCGTTTATACTAGTAATGTGAACACATGTTCTAAATAATTCCCATGTGGACAACTGATCAGAAAAAGCTAGCCCGCGTTAGAGCATGACAGTGCCATCAAAACACATTGGCTTAAGAAAAGATTTCAAGGGAAAAGAAATTTCAAAGGAAAATCTGTTATATTAAAGCAATCTGAAAGATTTATGAATCCAAGATGTCTACATTTAACAGATTCCTTGTCTGCCTTCAAAGAGACCCTGATTGTCTCTATCTCATTTTCGACAAAATTAAGTGAAAGGAACTATAAAGTCTACATGAACTATTTTGGGGTTTTTGTTTTTCATTGAGGTCGCATTGGTTTACACATGATTAAAGGGGATAAGTTCACACCTCTTCAGATGTTTGTTAACACACCACACCCCCCACAAAGCACCCTTAACCCCCACCACAGATCATTTCAAATGAAAAGTCTTGATAATCAAAGTGTACAGGATGGGGACGCACAACCTTCTGCATTCACAGGCCCGGTGATTGTCTGGCATAATCCCTCAAGTCACAAGAGAACAAATGGGTTGGAGTGTGAGGTCAGCTTTCAAACTGGGGTGGTCACCCAAAGATTAAAGGATTTCCTGGGAGCTAGAAAATTCCCCCTCACTGGAGACGTTCAGCCTCATCACACTTGCTCTATGGATAATTCAAAACTTAGAGGGAAGCTGAACCCACTGACCTTGGAGATACCTACATCACAAATCCTCTCTGGTTCTAAGGAGAGGGAACCCTAAAAGGTGGCTCTCAAATTGATCTTGATATGACCACTTTGTTTAGGAGTCTCTGACCAGGCACCAGGGCTAATTAAACATTAGAATTGGATGTGGCCGTTCATTCAACAACATGCAGTAAAAACCTACTATCTTCCAAGAGCTTTACTCATTAAAAAAAAAAAATCACACTTATAAATGGTTTACTACATACCAGGCGCGGTGCTTGGTGCTGACAATGGAGTGTTGCATTCATAGGAATGAAACAAATACATGAGAAAGATAAATTTAGCTATTGGCAATTATTATTTTTAAAAAATAGGGTTCTGGGAATAGTGGGTGAATGGGCTTTAGAGTAAACCTCTCTGAGGTGGGTTCCTGGGGGGTGAGAAGAAACACCTGGAGGGCAAAAGCCAGGAAAGAGAGAGCAAGTTCAAGACTGCCAGACGGCAATACGATAGGGCTTGTAAGAAAATCAGGATGTCCAGAGAGTAAAGACAAGTAGGTGAGTCTGAAGAGGGCTGAGAGCCAGATCAGGAGGGGCTGCAGGCCAGGGCAAGGAGTTTGGACTTTATTCTGAGTTCCATGGGCAGCTGACAAAAGGTTCCAAGCAGAGAACACCACCAATCCCTGCGCTTGGGATTTCATGGGAAGCTGAATAGAGATGCCTTGAACTTGAAAGCAGGTAAGGTGAGCATATCTAGAAACAGGGTAGAGAGATGAGGTCATCTCAACCCTGAGCAGGGGAGGATCGAAAGGCCTGGGAAGGGGCTCAGGGAAGACAGAAGAGCCCCTGCCGCTTTAGGAAGGAAATGTCTACAAATCTAAATTCAGTTGCTGATCAAAAATGGTTCTGCATGGAGGGCCACCCTGGTGGCTCAGGGGTTGAGCACCGCATTGTGAGGCAATCTGCAGCCTCTGCAGCACGAGTTCAATCCTGGGGCAGCACCAGTTCAATCCTCAGCCAGATGGTGCAGCAGACCTCTCCTGTCTCGCCCGCCTGCTGCTCCCCTCAGCAGTGTATTTCAGTCAGTCTGCTTGTTCTGTTCCCCATTCTGTTTCTGGTGAATCCTCTCACTCCCCGCATCTCTGGCCTGTCCCCCAGCTCTTGTATGCATAAGTGAATGAATCTTTAAAAAAAAGAAAAGAAAAGAAATAGTTCTGCCGGAGGTAAAAACCTGTATGAAGAAAGGACATGATGATACAACCACTCAGAAGAATCCTGGGCCCAGAGGGGTCACAGAGGCTTGGAGAGAGGAGCCACAGGTCCCTGGTCAACCACTCTGCATGTGGTTTCCCCTTTCTGGTGACAACCTGGTTGGGACAGGCTCTGAACCAAAGGTCTTAACTTCTAACCCCCACAGTTCTAAAACTCTCGAATCCCCTTGGCATGTTTGGCTCCCTGTTAATGGAGTCAGAATAGGAGGAGAAATTACTGCAGCGCAAAGTCCAAAGATGCCCCCCAGCTCACTGCCGCCCCAAGGCTACCCAAAGTGTTCCTCCCACAATCATGGCGAGAATGACTGTGCAGAAAAGCCACTTCCTAAAGGAATGTAGTCTTCACACCTGAACAAGATAGGTCAGAGCAACAAAGCTCTGTAATTAGTTCTTAGACACAGTAGCGTGACCCATGAAACCCTTGAAGACAGGTGACCTGAAGAAGGGGGGCTGCGCCTCTTCAGGCAGGTTTGAGTTTGAATGAAGAGCTAGACAGCTGTCTGACCTTGGGCAAGCTAGTCCACCCGGCTAAGCTGGGCTTCCTCCCCTGTAAACGGGCACACTGACACCTCTCTCGGGGTTGCTGTATAGATTGGGCAATGTGCATAAAAACATAAATGTGCCAGGCACAGCAGAACAGGCAGTAAATATGCCTCCCTTTCGTCCAGGTGAGATCTTTCACAGTTCTTTTATGTTAACTTGTTTTTTTTTTTTTTCCTCTTTCCACAGACATTCTGAGCCAGAGGAAGGTGAAGAGTGATATCCTGGTGTTGCTACTCAAAACAAAGTTGAAAAATAATTAACTGCCTGGTTAGCTAAGAGCCCAATACCAAGGGAACCCTTGCTCATGGGGGTGAAATCAAAGGGTTCTAGGGCCTCCCCGGTGGCGCAGCGGTTGAGCGCTGGGTTGCGAAGCTGCCCGCAGCCTCTGTGGCGACGGTTTGATCCATGGCTGCTCCCCAGCCACTGGAGGAGGGTCCCACATGGCCCGCAGACCTCTCCTGCCGCCCGCTGCTCCCCTCAGCAGTGTACTTCGGTCCTTCTGCCTGCTCTGCTCCCCGCTCTGGCTCTGGTGAATCCTCTCACCCTCCCGCGCTTCTGACTGTACCCAGTGCATGTATAAACAAAACAAACAAACAAATAAATAAATAAATAAAATATGCCTCTATTAAAAAAAAAAAAGGGTTCTACCCAATGAACTATTAGGGTAGAGGATTATTGGGGCTTTGGTGGTAGGTGTGGTGTGGTGACATACCTTTGCAGAGGTGTGCACCTGTACCCCTAAAACATATAGTATATTACCGCAAGAAACAAAAGTTAACTAAAGTGTTCCCAATGGGAAATTTGTTGGAACTGTCCCCCGAATCTGGTGCTGAAGAAGAAACAATGATGTGCTCCACATCTTTGCTCCAGAATAAGAAAGGGAATGAATGACGCTATGGAAGAAGCAACTGGGATCCCCACCTGCTACAGGGAACCTACTAACTGGTTCTGTGGTTTCAGGAGAATAAAGAACCAAGCTAATTCTTCTTTTTTTTCTTCTTCTTTATTTTTTTTTTTTTTTTGGTGGGACCCTCGCCGGTGGCCGGGGAACGAACCGGCGCTGCAGAGGCTGTAGGCAGCCTCGCGGCCCAGCATTCAACCACTGCACCACCAGGGGAGGCCCAAGAACCAAGCCAATTCTTGACCAAGCACCATATAGGTTTGTCTTGATAGTAAAGAGGAAACTGTCTGGTGGCAAAAGACTGGCAGTAAGCAGAAACCCACAGTGGCATCCATCCAGAAGCAGAAGTCCAGGCATTCCTAGGATCTCAAGCTGAGAGTTGTTGTCCCTGAGGTAGGACCCCAAAGTTAAAGCAAATGGGACACTGATATTAGTGGCCCAATGCTGACATTATAAACTACATGACGATTCTGAGTCTCGGCTCTTTCATCTAGAAATTGGGGGTGTTAATAATCATCACTAAAATGAACACAATACATGAACTGGTTTTTATCTCTACTGCAGTTCTATGCTTTCTGAATTGTGTTGTAGTTTATGTGTCTGTTAATATGCCTACCTTCCAAACTCAGCTCTTTAAGAGCAAAGACTATTGTACTCATCTCTTTGGCCCTCCTCCTTAATAAAATATCTGAAATTCAAACAAATGACAAGCTAATGAAATCAGCCAATGCACAGAGAAGCATTTTATACCTGTCTGCATATAACACTATTGTATAAAACTACCAGGCAGAAAACAAAACAGAGACATCGACATATAGGACGGAGAGGAATCATGTTGCTGAACCTGAATATGACAGCAGGGATCACGTGGGAAAACAAGAGTCCAGGACACTGGCCAGGGTAACTTATTTCTGCCTTACAAGACATAGAAGTCAAAGCTTTCTTGAATAGGAAACAGACTGATTCCATACTTTAGAGGAAAACTGATTTAAGTGGTCTCAACTGGAAGTGTATAGAGAACGGAGCAGTCACCGGATTATAACAAATAACCATGGGTGCTCAAATGGTCACTGGAAAGAAAGTTATTAGAAATATCTCACAATCAATGACGCAGATAGCTCTCCTTTGTCTGCATTTATCATCACTGAAGAACATAGGGGCCAGTTTCCATTGGTGAATTTGGAATTGTTTATAATTTTCATACACTCTTTTTTCAAGAGAATGAATCAGCATCTTTCTGTGAGATTCTGGAAGATGTTAAATAAGAAGTTATAGGACACTTGAGTCAATTACAGACAAGGAATACCATGACCTTCAGGTTCTTAGCCAGGAAAAGAGGATTGTAGCACACAGAAACAACTGAATTGTCCTGCCTTATACCTAGACTGCACTTTCTAGTTTTAGTGATATAAGTTCAAAATCATATACTTCGAAGGGTTAAGTGTTACTGTATTTCATGGAATGCTCAGGCATTCTGTGCTGTTTCCATTCTGTAGTCAAAATTAATTGCAACAAAATTGTATCTCCCCAAAGTATTAAGCTAAATAAACATTTTTTAAAGTCTCAGTTGATTATCTCATATTTTTTCCTCTCATTTTATTATACAATAAAAGTTCATGATCCTTAAATTCTAGTAAGATTATACTGAATGCTCTAAATACTATCAAATCTCAAACAAAGATGACTGTCCTTGATGTGTGTATACTTCCTACTTACATAATGATATACTCAGAAGGCTGATCTGGGGACCAAAAATTATGGCTTCTTTCAGTACAAAGAATCTATTCATTGGCTCTTCTTTTATAAAGGTTGACTCACTGATTCACTTTCTAAAAAACATCCTGAGATTATACCCAATTGATCATGAGCACCTTCATAATTAATGTCTTATTTGCACAGATAAAAATTATATTGCCTTTGCCAAGACAATGACAAGAGTTACAGAGCAAAGTTGGTAAATGAAATCCATAATATTAGAAATATAAAAGTAAGAAGAGTATTATGATAAGAGGCTAAATTCCAAAGTTAATTGCAAGAAATATTTAGGCAAGCAAAAGATAAAAAACGTGCAAGAAAAAAAACAGATGATTAAAACAGAATTATAAGTTAAATAATAGAGTGAATCAGAAATCTCTAAGTGAAAGAATCATTTCAACTCTCAAAAAAAAAAAACTTTTTTTAAGTTGATATATTCCAATGTGATGAGACTTATTACACGTAATTAAATATACAAAACGAGGCTAGAAGAGTGTTTTATGGTGCCAGAAAGTAAAGAAATGCTAAAAAAAAAAAAATCATCATAATTATAAAGACAATCACTATGATGGGGTTATACCAGAGGGACTTAGGAGTGAAGTGAAGGAGGTAGCGATGGTCAGAGCTGGAACACTGAGCAAGAAAATAACAGAAAGTACTGGGTCATGGTCAAAGAGTCAAATAAACATCCCTAAGTTTAGGCTGATTTAGATAAATACATGAAATATAAGAAAAAAATCTCAGAATTTAAATAATTTGTGTAAATATTCTCCCCTTCAGGCGGTAGAGCCTGGCTCCCTTCCCCCAGAGTGTCAGCTGCCTACAGTGACTTCATTCTGAAGAGCACCATTCAGCAAAGAAGAGAAAAGAGTAACTTTGTACTGAGCCAGATGATCAAGGCCAACATCAAGGTAATAAGTCATGTTGTATCCTTGAGAAGAAGAGATGAAATTTGTAATCTACCTCTGTGGTATCTCCCACCCCCACAAAAAACAATAAACCTAGCCCTAGTCTCATTAGCAAGTCATGAGTCAAATCCCAACTGAGGAACATTCTATAAAATACCTAACCAGTACTCTTTAAAATGGTCTATGTCATCAAAAATAAGCAAAGTCTGAGAAACCATCTCAGCCCAGAGACACAGCAAGATAATATAATGTGGAAACCTTGATGGGATTCTAGGTCCCAAAAGGATGTTAGGTAAAAAATCAGAAAATCTGAATAAAGTATAGAGTTTGGTTAATAATAATGTATCAATACTGGTTCATTAATCATAAGGAATGTACCATGTTAACATAAAATATTAATAATCAAGGAAATGCAAGTGCAGGGGTATATGGAAACTCTATGTACCGTCTTCATAGTCTTTGTAAATTTCAGATGTGCAAAATAGAAATACATTTTTAAAATGAAAGCAATAAAGTAAGCCACTGTGATCATACTTGTGGTTTCCTTCCAACAATTGTGGAATTTGATGCACAGAACAGCATGTCTTTGCTTATATATTCATTTCATAGACACCTATAATTATTCTCAGATATCTCTCACATATTATTCCTACTCTTTTCCCAACCTGCACTTGTTTTAATTACTTTTCTGATTCTACATAAACCCGGTGTTCTTCTCCTTAGCAAATTTCAAGCTATATTTGTCCCATGTCTCATCTTTACAATTTTCTAGAATTAAGTTAGGAACAGATAAGGCATAAATTAGCCACATCATCTACTGTCCTAGAAAAATTTCCCCATCAACATCTGCTTATTGCTGTGGCCTGTTGGTCTGTATCCTGACTTCTTGTTTCACGGAGGATTTGGGCATGTGGCCATTTTAAGGTCATCTGGTACCACCATCTGGTTTTGCCAGATATTATGCTCTCATAGATCTTACAACTTAATCACTCCCCTTGTTTCTGTTCAGAAATGAGGGCAAACTTTTGTACTTCTATAATTGTATTATCTTTCTTATTCTGTTAGAGGACTTTCTATAAGTACTTTTGCCTATTTGGCAGAATGATCTGCTAGTGCATTCCTCCAACTCTTATATTATCTCTTCCTATGAATCTCCACCCTATGACAGCAATTTCTTTGCATAGCAAACTTTTTTGTTTCCACGACACTATTCCAACAGGGTCCACACTTACACTTTTCTTTTTAGTCATTTAACATACTCTAGAGGAAATCACAGCTCATAATTTGCATATAATCCCCTGGTAAGAGGGATAGTTAGTGCCTATCCAGTTTTGTATTATCTCCTTTATGATTGAAGATAAGCTCCATTAATAAATAACTTTAGGTGGGCCTCCCTGGTGGCACAAGGGGTTAAGCACTGCACTATGAAGCAATCCGCAGCCTCTGCAACACAAGTTCGATCCCTGGCCGGCCACGGAGCAACCCACATGGCGCAGCAGACCTCTCCTCTCTCCGCCGCCCGCTGCTCCCCTCAGCAGTATATTTCAGTCAGTCTGCCTGTTCTGTTACCCACTCTGTCTCTGGTGAATCCTCTTACTCCCCGCATCTCTGGCCTGTACTCCAGCTCTTGTATGCAAAAATAAATAAATATTATTTTTAAAAATAAATAACCTTAGGTTATTCAGAAGCTGATACTGAAGAGTCAAAATGATCTATTCTGGTCAAGGACACTTTTCAAACTCCAGGCACATCATCTTGCAACTTTCCTCACTGGTCAACGTTAATAGAGTTTCTGTATGACAACATAAAAAGGGGACAGTACTGAAACACTATAGTCACTTAGCAGAAAACTGTTTTAGAGTTAGGGATAAGGATCCCACCACCTGACTTGAAGGAGATCTTAGTTCTAGATCCAAAGCTGCTTTGATTAAATTAGCCAAGGTTGCAACTGTTTTGATGCAAGAAAGCCAAGTCTTGGCTACTATCAATGGAGAGGCCATAATGGAAACTTAGGATTTCCAGTATGCCATGTTATTGGACTCTTTACCCCTAGAACATTTCATGTATATAAAAAAAGAAAGATTTCAGATAATGCCAGAAAAATCAATCTGGACTCAGGACTCTGCTAATTTTATGTCCCTGTGGGTGGAGTCCTTTGCCTAAAGGAATTCTGAGGCCATAGCTGATTCTTCAGTTTTTTCTCAAGCCATACCTAATGCGTATTCCATTGTCTAGATCACCTACAATCTAATCATCAGTAGGAGAATTTTAACAAGTTTCTAAAAATAATCCTTCCTCCACACGTCTGTCATTTTCACATAGAAACTAGGTCTCTTATTCATTAGAGTTGTACCACCAAAAAGAAACAAAAATTCTCCTCATTATGATCCCCAAATTATAGCTTGTACATGAGGTGATCAGAAACTCTTGCTAAAGTGGCTATAATGAAGTAAGACTAATCAAGTTCATGTCCTCTCACCTTCCACAGGCTCTGTAATACTGTCAAGTTTGCCTTTACCATTCAGTTCGTGTTCTGCACAACCTAATATTTTACTTAATATAAAACAACTCTCGTTTTCCTACTTTGGTCCCTGCTACCAGTCACACACATGTCCTCTTGATTTTCAGACCACTTTCACATTTCCCTAGGAGATTTTGATGTTCTCAGGCATTAAGATCAACAGCAAATATAGTCAGTGATAACAACATAAACAATAAAGTTTATTTTTACCTTATGTCTTTACAATCCCCCCTCGGTAGCATAGAGGATGGACAGGAAATTTTGCGGTACTAATGTTCCTCTTGGGTGACACCTTTGTTTCCTTGCTAATATGAAACTTGGTTCTTCCAGAGGCCCTTCCAATTGCAAATATCTAGAGGTATCTTTAGTTGTAGGCGTTCAGTCTTCTTTTTGATCTTATTTCAAAGGTCAATTGTTTTTACTGGTGATCCAAAAATTTGTTTTCATTTCTAACTTAAACTCTCTTAAGATATTCAGCATATTAAGAGACATTTTAAATTAGCAATTTCCATTCCTATGTACTTATTTATTTATGACTAACACCTTCTATTTGAGGTCTAAACTCACTTACAAAAAAAAGAGAGGACAAGCCTCCCTTTCCTTGGGTTGCTAGTACCAGCCAGAACAACGCTTACACATTGCCTCGAATCTTTTTTAAGTCTCCCTCAATTCATCTTTATTTTGTTTGCAATTTTGTGTATTTGTCCAGTCTTCTTTTAGGGAAAGACTTCTACAATGGCCTAATAGAATATACTGCCTATTTTTCTTGCCCTCTCAAGGTCATTTTTTTAATTATGCACTGCTGGTTCATTTAAATTTCCCTTTTATCTTTCCCATCTTGTGCTTTGAACCATTTTTTCCCATTGGGGGCATTAATAATCAAATGAACTAGTGCAAACCATTAAGTATTCAAAACAGTAAGTATCTAATAAAACCTCAAGTTTTGTCATAAATTTCTGTCTGTCTCACTAAGGTTGTTTGTTTTTTTTTTTTAATTATATTCCCTAACTAAGCTCTACACCATGGTTTAACTACAGCTTCTGTATATCAATCTTTTAGGCAAACTTTATAATGTGATAAAATGTCAATATTCTTTTCTTGAAAAAGCCCTGAAGAAAGAACTCATTTAGGAGTCAGAGGAAGGTACATAAAGAAGAGAAAGACTATAAAGTCAATGGTGAAGGAAACACAGAGATAGAAGGGTGGTGGGTTCCACAAGATTTGAGCAGGTATGAACTAGGACTTTTTTGAGAAAGAATAATCCTGGAATCAGCCTTTTCTTTTGCAGTCCCCTTGAGTTAGCAAGTTTAAAGAAGCTGACCATTAAACATTTGGAGGTTAATACTAGCCCCTAATTTTTCTACAATCCTTGTTAAATCCTTGACATGTCAAATGTTTTCCCAAACAGACATTGCTATTCTAAATCAAAAATGTGTTTGACATTTACCAAGAGCAAATGTTGGGGTTATAGAGCAACTTCAGGTAGGAAACTGTTTTTGAGGAGATGGAAACTTTGACTCACAGGAAAAGGGCCTAAAAGGGATCATGTAGTCAACCACCAGAAAATCATCCACTCAGAGATAAGAGCTAAATAAAACAATGTCCATCAGACTTGACAGATAGTTATCTTTATGAAAATTCTGAGGAGGACAAAATTTGACAAATCACCTTTGCAGGTTTTGCATCAACCTAGCAGACCTCCAGCAATGAATCTTAAGGACTGGTTTGGAATGAATGGGAAATTTACTGGGTGTGTACTTACGCCCATTCTCTGTGGAGCACTCCTTCATGTACTCAACAGATGCATGGCAATCCAGAAAGTTACAGAAACACATTAGTCACTACTGTGTAAATAGTCAAACCATTTACTAGTAAATAGTCAGTGAATAAAGCATATTAATGGCAAAAGTATTTACCCAATAGTAACCAAAAACCAAAACCTATGATGACCTAACACATATACTTAAGTCTGACATTTTTAAATGATGTACCTTCAACCAAAAGATCTAATTTTCTTAGCTAAATCCTAAGATATCTTCTTTCTTAAATAATATTCTTCATTACTTCTCTTACACAAATTCTAAGATAAAAATCATAACATATCAAAAAAATTCAACAACCAAAATTCACTGAAATAAATCAACTAAAATAAATGTTTAGTCACCTATCCTAGAATAACAAAATAAAGCCAGCAAACAACACTAAGACCTGTGTCAGCCCGAATCATTGTAGGGACAGATTTACCTGGCAGTAAATACAAAGGACAAATAAAATCGGAGTACAAGTGGCCCAATAAATACATCATTGAACCAAAGAATCCAAGAAATGGTACCAAAATGGGGTGTCTTCCAAATTATGTTGGTGGCAGCTGTCAAAGGAGACCAGAGGAAGAGACCCATCATTCAAAATCTGAATTAAATGCTGAATCCATTACAAATTTGAGTAAAGGAGACTTATGCCCATCACATGAGGCTTCACTGAGCAAGACCAAATGCTAATCTTCTACAGGGTTCTGGGGAGAAGGCAGGAATGGACTGATGTCAGCCTTAGAAATGTGTTTTGTGCTGGCTGCAGATGCTGGAATGGATTGACATCAGTCTTGGAAGTGTGCTCACTCGAGTGAGTCCACTGCCAATTGACTGACGTTCACAGCATAAGGTTGTCACTGATTGGTTGGCTTTCAGAGATATGCTCACTGAAGCAAGTTGTTGTTGATTGATTTAAAGCCAGTTCTGGTGTTTACTGGTTACCATAGCATCAAAACTGTCAATCTTTAGAGTGTGGAACTTTTCATTCTCATTCTCTGCCACAACTTTGAGGAGATTCACAAAGATTTAAACAGAAGTAATACTGTTAACTCCAAATAAATGATGCCATCTCTGTTCCTTGTCTTTAGGACTGGCTGCTGTTTTCAGAGGAAATGAAATAGACCTGGCTGAGCTTGCTTCCCGTACAACTATGTTGCTTGCTTTATTGCTTTGAAAGATCGCCAGGAGATTGCAGATTGATGAACACTTCTGTCTGATAGTCACTATGGTCTCAGGTACAACTGATGCTAAAATAAGTATTGTTTTCCAAATTCATCCTTTTGCTTTCCTTTTTCAAAGAAGAAAATTTTAAGTAAATCCTCCCGCAGATTCTTGCTGCTTTTCTTGGCTTCTTCAAAGTAGTGGCTAGGGCCTGGTCCCACTGCATTTTAGGGCCAAATCAATAAATATACTAGTCAACCAATTCTGCTAATATGAATATGTCCAACCTTTCAGAATGGGGATTTGCTGGGTGGGAGATACCCAGGCAAACTAACTAAAAATGCTCAGCTACATGTTTTCTACGCCAATGCAGTGATATTATGTACTAAAAGCACACAGAGGTGAGAGCAACACTCTACCTCAGGTGATTCGACAAGGCTTCACCAAAAGACAGCACTTGATCTGATTCCTAAAAGCCCATTAGTTACTTAATAGGCAGAGAGGAAGAAGCATTAAACATAGACAATAGAACATCCGATGAAGTCAAGGTGGAAATTTATTTGATATATTCAAAGATAATAAGTTCTATTTCTAGTAATTATGTAGAAAGTTGCAAGAGATTATTACCCTTTGACTAATAACCACATGAGTTGGATACACTATACAGAATGAACAAAACTTTGACTCCAGATCACAGCTTTTCAGAGGAGAAAAGAAGCCTATGGCTGCTCACTTTCTGGGCTGAGCAGCAAAAGGAGGCTAACTCTCTCAAAGGCGGGAGTAAAGAGGATACAGACAAACCTTGAATGAACTTCTAATGTGGACCTGTGAACTGAAAGGACAGATTATACTTTCAGGAGCTTAGCCCAGAGCAGGTGTACAGCTACCTGCCCTCTCTGAACTCAGTGCCTGACAGTATGCTAAAAGCAGGGGGCAGAGCAGAACTGAGAAAAATTTTCCCCAAGGCACACAAGGCCACTTCCTGCAAGAGAGGCCACCTCTGAAAGGTGAGGACAGGGTAGTTGAGAAAAAACTATCCAACACACAAAAAAGAACCAGGAGCATCCAAGAAAAGAGGACAGACACCTCCCTAAAATATTGGAGCAAGCAGAGATAAATCTCCCCCAGAAACAAAATGCCTAGGATAGGACTGGTGAATAGAGTAAACTATCTAGTATCCTAAAAATCTAGGTGTGGACTGCAAAGCAAAGAGAGCACTCCTACCAACAGGAAAGCAGCTAAGCCAGCTCTAGTAAACAGAGGCCTCACTCTCAGCTGTGGCTGCATCGAGTGCCCCAACCTTCTTTCAGAATATTTGAAGTCTGGATTAAACCTGCAGGAAAGCTCAGACTTGGTTCAAGTGCAGGTAAGATGAACTCAATCCTACTCTAGCAAGAAATCCTACTCTGAACCAAGAAAGTGTCACCAGCCTAACCAGACCCTGAACAGAGGAAGCCCTTTTTTAATGCGTGGCACCACAGGGAGAACAGCAATTAGTACTCTAAAGAAATAATCTCCCCAAGTAGCAAAGGATGATTATATAGGAAAGAAAGGAATTGGAGGAGGTGTACAGTGTGGGGAAAGTTTCTTCATTCTCAGGTCCAGGAGGGCACCGGGCAGTCTCGGGTCGGCTAGAGGGTTATAAATTACCTTTCTAAATGGTTCTCTCTACGCTTTAAACTGCATGACCAGTTTAAAACATTCTACAGGTGTTTCCTCAAGCACTGATGTTCAGCATCTTCAGAAGGAACAGAAATATTCCACTGAGCACTAAACAAACCGTTACCACGGCCCTGCTAGGTTACAAGACTAAGGAAGGGTCAAGTTATGGTCCTTGGCCCAGGTCCAACCACAAAGGCACTCTCCTGGAGGTCAATTTTGTTGACTTCATTTCTCTACTATTCTATACAAAGTATCTGGTATATCTCAAAAAATTACACTACTCACAAAGAACCAAGATAACCATGAACAAGAACAGCCACAGACACATTCAGAGAGATGGCCTACCACTCAGATTGTCAGACATGAACTAAAATAACAGTGATGGAAATGTCAAAGGATCCTGGTAGACAACACAAAAACATGTTCATCATTTTTTGTGAATAGTTTTTCTGTTTAACTTAGGTCTTCTTGGTTTTAGATATTTGAAGATTAATTTTAAAAAGCAAACATTTCTAAGAAGCCAAGGAAAGCCATGTATGCTAGATCTAAATTATCTTAGGATATAAATTTTAGCTTTTTACAAATTTCAAAGTATAAACAACATTTGGACAACCATGCATCTTTATCTGAGTTATTGTGATGCAACAAGAGGACACCATCACTGCAGACTTTTTTATTCCTTGTGACTTGTCTACACTTACAAGGAATTGATGGCTCATATCTTACCACTTAGGAGCTCATAACTCTTATTAATGACTTGTTAATTCTTTAAATTATGCGCTGACAATCATATAACCAGTAGTTATCATTCAAACCAACTCTTAAGCAGATAAGTTTAATATATGCAAATGCTTTCTCTGCTTCCTTAATAACTAATATGCAAAAAATTCTTTCCACTTGATTTTACTTTTAAATCAAGGATAAATTAGGGAGCAAGATGGTCAACATTTGCCCTGATTCTTACAGAAGAAAATCATAACTTTGCAATAATTAAATTCACTGAGTATACCAAAGATTAATTAATTGGTATCATTAAGTGAAGACCATGTTTCAGTTCATTAAACTTCAAACTCACCAACGGTACTATTCCACGCCTATGATTTGTATGCCCACCTTGCCTACAGGCCTTTGGAACTTTTATAACATAGCAACCTCATGCTGATCAGTCAGATTTTTCCTTCCAGAATTCATGAAAACAGGTTATATTTCACTGTACACATTATTATATCTGCTGTGCCTAAAGGAATTTTTTTTAAAGATTTATTTATTTATAAAAGCACTGGGTACAGTCAGAAGCGCAGGAGGGTGAGAGAATTCACCTGAGCCACAGCAGGGAGCAGAACAGGCAGAAGGACCAAAGTACACTGCTAAGGGGAGCAGCGGGCGGCAGGAGAGGTCTGCGCACCAAGTGGGACCCTCGCCTGGCGCCCGGGGATCGAACCGGCGCAGCAGAGGCTGCAGGCAGCTTCGCAACCCAGCGCTCAACTGCTGCGCCACCAGGGAGGCCCCCAAAGGAAATATTAACTTTTTGTTCACCCCAAAATAAGTCGTGAAGTAAACACACATCAAAACATTTAAAAGCATTTTAAGAGCCCAAACTTACACCAGTACTTTATTAGTTGCTATAGAGAAACAATTTCCCCAATAAGTCAATCATTATTCTCTTGGGTTGTATGAAACCTGAAGTTTATGGAATTCCTAGAGGTGCTCAAGAAATGACTTTGGGTGGAGTAGGAGAGAGAGATGGAGGGGCTGCAGAAAGGGACATGGAGACCAAGAGCAAGAGAGACAGACAGCATGAGGAAGAGAATGGTCTTCTCAATAAAATCAGACCACCAAAATATTTTGAAATCTAAGTTATAGTGTCACATATTACAGGGAAAAGGGAATTTATTGGCATTTTTTCCATTTCAAGATATTTACCTGGTGTCCGTATTATTCACGAAAACTATAATCACAATATACTTTTAAGAGATGACTAAGCTGAAGTATCAGTTGCCAAATGTCAATGTCTCCTCCTGTGAAACTGATCAACATGTGTCCAGACATTTGTCAAATTAATTGGGTGAATGTTCTACCTTCCTCCTCTCATCTCCGCCCCATTCATCTGAAGACCCGTCCATTTGCCCCAGAGCGTGCTAAGTGATCTTACCCATCTTTGCTCCCTTCTTCTCATTGTAGTAACCCAAGGTTCTTTCTCACAAAGGAAGGGTGTGGGTGGGGAGAGCAGAGAGAAGCAGAGCAGGAACGAGCATTGGTGGTCATCGACTGACCTGTGCTTAGAGTCAGTTACAAACCTTCTACCTGCAATCTGCTATAGGAGTTAAGAGTCTGACTAGTGTAAATGGAACTCAGAGGCTGAGAATAGGCCTCGCAGCTTGTAAAATGAAGATGTCAGACCAGAGTCTCTCTCCAATCTTACACCTCAACATTCTAGGATCATTTTCTCTGTGCCCCTCAAAGGGTGGGGTTTGGTGTAGGGTTGCCAAACCTAACAAATAAAAATACAGAATACCCAGATAAATTAGACTCACAGATAAATGATCATTATTTTTAGTATAAGTATATCCCCTCTAATATTTGGTATATAATTACACTTAAAAGAATATTCTTTATCTGAAAATTTAACTGGGAAGACATAATTTTATCTGACAATCTGAATTTAGTGGATAAATCATAAATTGTCTTGAATATAGCCAAAACTTACTGAGAACCGACTATAAGCAGAACCCAAGATTTATAAACAAAAAAAAAAGTATCTTGTTTACTGCTAACAGCCTTGTAAGGGAATAAAGACAGAGGCTTCCAGGAGTGATGTGCAGAGGCTTCCAGGAGTGATGTGCAGAACTGCAGAGCTGGGGACAGAAGCCCAGGCCCAGCTGACTGCCAGGTATTCAGAGACCACCATCTAAAATTATTGCAATATTGAAAAAGCATTAGATAAGGGCTTCCTTCGGTGGTGCAGGGGTTAAAGTCTCAGCACTATCATGCTATCACCAGCCACTGCAGAATGAGTTTGATCCCTGGCCAAGGAGCTGACCCACATGGCACAGCAGACCTCTCCTGTCTCACCTGCTGCTCCCCTCAGCAGTGGATTTCAGTCAGTCTGCCTGTTCTACTCCCTACTTTGTCTCTGGTGAATCCTCTCACCACCCCACCACCCCACCCCACACCTGGGGCTTATACCCCAGTTCTTATACACATAAATAAATAAAAACAAATCTTGAAAAAAAAGAATGTGTTAGATATCTTCGGAACAACATGCACAGAGTTGGGAATCACAGGTGAAAGGAACAATTATTTTCACTGTTTATCTTTCATCTGGACTGTTGGGATTATTTTTAATAATATACATGTGTAACCTATGTAATTTTTTCATTAAATTAAAATTAAGCTCAAAGTAAAGATTGTTTCAATATACAATTTTGGTAAATAGATTTTATCAGCCTTAGTGTATCTATAGTGCCAATCCTGTTACTATAAAGCTGTTGGTTTTATTTCTTTTTGTTGGGGGTAAATTCTCTCTTCTGAGCATGGCCCTTAGTTTCTCCCAAGCTATTAATAAACACAAAGACCCTAACCAGTAAAATAAGGAGAAAACACCTAAGATGCCTCAGATGCTGGGTTTTCCATGAGCTCCACAACCTGTGTTTCTCACTCAGGCAATGAGCAGATTTTCTTGGACAAATAACTCACCCCCAGGAGGTGCTCAGTCCCCCAGAGGGCTTTGAGGCAAAGCATCCTCCACCCACGGCCACAGTCTTCGATCTGACTCTCCTGGTTCCAGGGGGTCCAATTAGTGATTCCAAATGCCCGATGTTCTAAAATTGATTGCATCGAGGTTTGCCCACCTTCGCGAACACAAGAGAACACAAGAGAAGCCACCGCATCACAAGGTGCTGATGGGTGGTTTGTATGTTATGTGAGTAATTACAGCTCAGCAAAGCTGTTGTAAAAACAATAACAATCTTAGCCTCCTCCTGACACCAAAACCCACACTCTTACTTTTCTTTGTACTTTGTTTCCCATCGAAGTGCCTTTTCTAGGAAAAACATACGGGTGGAAATGCTAATGATAATGTATTTCTTCTATCACTCTCCTGTTTCTCTAAAGCAAGCCTGGTGAGAGTGAGGGGTCCAGGTTGGAGCACCTTGCTCCCGGGGGACACAGCTTCTTCACGGTGGCCTGTGCCCTCTCCCCTCTCCCTCAGCCACAGAATGGGAGGTGAACGAGTCTCTCTGTGTGGGGTATGTTCATGCCTGACTAATGCAGAAGGAAATGCAGAATATAGAGCTTAATAGTCCTGGAAATCTAGAATGTCCTGCCTAGGGAAGTTATAATTTTAGCAAACAGAAATATTCACTGGATTTCTAATTCACTTGGAGTCCAAGTAATGAAATGTCGCCAACTGTCACTGCCAGCTAAGTTTCCAAAACCACTAAAAGAAACCACCACCTTTCTTATTCTTTCAACACAGTGATGATGAACTCCCTGCTAGACTTTCCTTTCTCTGAACTCTTCAATTCCCCTGTAACGTTTTAAAATATCTGCCCGATTTCCAAACAATCCAGAATAAGAGCATTGCATCAGCCCTTCTTTCTTACTCCATTAGCACAGGCTACAGACCTGGGCCACCTTATACCTCTCTTTAAGAAGACGAGAAAGGACCCCTCAGAAACCCAAGTACTCTGCACTCTCCAAGGAGTGCAGAGTTTATATCTTTGGGTGAAAACACAAAGCGTAGCCTATTAATATCTTATTAAACGATAGGTTCTAGGAGTCTTAGAACTGTAAAGAAAGACAGTGTCTGCGCCCTGGAAATACAGATGTCTATCACAACATTTTTAGACTGTTTTAAGTAGCTTACTTCCTTTTTCTGTGGGCGTCAAAAGAAAGAAACAGGGAAAAAGCTGGGGAACCATCAGCTCTGAGAGATTCCCATTGCTGGCTTGGTAGGATCAAAGAACAGACCAAGTCGCATATGTGGCCTGAGGCTTGGATCGCAAACACATCCACAAGGACCACTGCGTGCTCAGCGTGGTGGGGCGTGGACACACCAACGCTCAGAGAGCTCCATCCTGCCCCATCACTGCTGGTGTAAACGCTAAACTGCGGTTTGTGAGGTGTCTGGGAAACACCCTCAGCACTACTGACACTGGGCCAGACACTCTTTGTCGTGGGACTGTCCTGGTCCCTGTAGGATGTTCAGCAGCATCCCTGATGCCCACCAAATGCCAGCAGCACCTCCTCTGTTGTAACAACCAAAAATGTCTTCTGATACTGGCAAATTTCCCCAGGGAGCCAGATCTTGCGGCAGTAGAGCTATCAATATAATACAGCAAATATAAAGGTCTAGAGAGATTGAAACTAGTTAAATTCAAAAGGAAAGGCAGCAGCCAACTCCCCCGGGGCCTTACTCAGAAGCCCCCAGCGGACAAATGGGACTCAATAAAAGTTGCCTCTCGTTGATCTGAGGAGAGAACAGCAAAGAAAAGATGTTCTGAAAAGCCACTAGAACATAAAGGAATGTTAATAAACTCATTATTAAAATCAACCATTTTAATTACAAGTAGATTATTAAAATTCAAATTCTTTTATTAATTTATATTAATAGGGCATGGAAATCTTATTTTTCAGAGCATGGGAGTGGAGTGAAGCCTGTAGTCTGGGGTGTAGTCTGTAGTCTCGCGCTTGGTGGGAGGGAGGCAGTGACTCCTTCCACAGGTACGAGTGGGGGGTAGGAATTTCCTTCCTCTAATTCTCAATTTGTACACCAGACACTTTGCACCTACCAAACCAAACCCGTCTTCCCACTCTGGCAGCCTGGGAGGAAACAGGTTCAAGATGCAAGAACATCTCTGCCCGTGGGGCGCGGCGGTGCTCTCCAAGGCAGGTGCAGAGGGAGTGGAGTGGGCCAGGCAGAACTTCGGCAGATGCCACGCCTCTCCCTAGCAGCACCCAGACCTCACTGCGTGGAAGCTCAGGCCAGCTCTCAGACACAGGAATGTCATATGTCAGGTCCAATTCACATTCAGTGCCTTATCTTTTCCTCACAGCTCGTGAGTGAAATGAACCAAGGCAGGAGGCCATGCTTTAATCTTCAATTCATGAAGAAAATCCCCACGAGCTAGGGAAGGGCTTGCTCTTCGCCTCCCAGGAGGCCACGAATGACTGTTCTGTGCACAAAGGCCTGTGTTGCATTAAGCACAACTTAACTCATTCTGTGAACACACAAGAGATCTCTGAGGTGGTGAATGATAAGGGTGTCACGGAGCCGGCGCCGTGAATGAATACTCATGGCCAACTCTCCACTGACAGTTGCCTTACTAGATTTGATCTTTACTCTTGGATCTTTCTTAGATGTTGAAGTTGTTTCTTAGTATTTTTATGCTCAACTCGCAAAACTGGATACTCCTCCATCATCCAGCAAAATCAGAGCACCTAAAATGTATTAGGCTTGGGAAAATGATACAGACAGGCTCAGAGCCTCATCCTCATACAGATGCAAATCAAGCAAGAAAGTTAAATTCAAGGCCTCCCCTGGTGGCGCAGCGGTTGAGCACTGGGCTGAGAAGCTGCCTGCAGCCTCTGCACCACCAGTTCGATCCTGGCTGCCAGCCCGGGTCCCACATGGCACGCAGACCTCTCCTGCTGTACCCGCTGCTCCCCTCAGCAGTGTATTTCATCGGTCTGCCTGTTCTGTTCCCTGCTCTGGCTCTGGCGAATTCTCTCACCCTCCCGTGCTTCTGACTGTACCCAGTGCATGTATAAATGAATGAATGAATGAATGAATGAATGAATGAATGAATGAATGAATACATTCAATAATTTTTTTTTTTTTTTGGTGGGACCCTCGCCGGTGACCGGGGATTGAACTGGCGCTGCAGAGGCTGCAGGCAACCTCGCAACCCAGCGCTCAACTGCTGCGCCACCAGGGGAGGCCCAATAATTATTATTATTATTCATTAAATAACCATAAATGTGTGGGGTGCAGTGATGAAAAGAACAGAAGTTGGGGGAAGCTATGTTACAGAGACCTCATTTAGTCTGGAGGTGTACGAAGACTTCCCTGATGAGGAAAGACCTGAAGGGGTGTTGGCTGAGCAAAAGCAGGGAGAAGCCACCCCCAGATAGAGTGGTGACATGAATCAAGGCCCTGGACAGAGCAGGCCGGGTATAAGGAGGTGAGAAAAAGGAGATGAGAAAGAATGTGTTTAATGAGATAAAGGTTATGAGATGGTAAGAAAAGTCTGACAGAACCAAGTGGTGAGAGTGTAGAAGACCACCAGGTCATGCGATGAGGCCAGAGGAGTGGACAAAGCCCAGATCATGCTGGGCCTCACTAGGCATAAGCCATTGAGGGCACAACCTCTGACCTCAAGAAGTTCACAGGCCGTGGGGCAGACTGACGCAATACAGTGAGGCTGTAATGGGACTACTGAGGAAAAAGGGGTAAGTCAGCTCTTCCCTTTGTGGCTTTCATTCTACTCTAGCCCAGGTAATGAAGCGGACTTGCCTCTAAAACACACACGCCTCTTCTCTTCCAGCATCCAAAGCAAGAAAGTGCTGAGGACTAGAAATGGTGGAGTTGACATTCTCATTAGATAAAGACCTGTTCCCCCTGAAACAGGGACTTCTCTACAGCCTGAAATTCCCCTATTAGTTTAGTTTTTGGAGGATCACACCCTCTTCTTTTGGAACACAAATACAGACACAAAACACAGGAACAGACAAAACAAAATGAAGACAAACCCTTGAAATAGGACTGCAGAAGTGAGGTCACGAGAGGGGGACAAAGCGGGAGGGAGGTGAACGGTCCTGGTGGTGGGTGTGGGGAGGCAACACACATCTGAAGAATTTTGAACTGGTTCCCCTAAGTCATATACAGTGTTGTAAACCAATGCTACCTCAATTTAAAGAAAAAAAAAGTTACAGAACAAAAGATGCAAAATAAAGCCCAAAAACAGGGCCCCACATTCAACGGCTCAGTGGTTGGACCTCCGCCGGGAGGGTGTTCAATAGTCTGTGCTTGGTGACCCACTCCAGGGCAGGAAACTGGAACCCTGAGATCTTGGGAGTGAGACTGTTGGTTTGGAAAGGGCATGAAGAACGATGAGCCAGCATCCCTCACCCCGGCTGCCAACCCCACCAGAGCCAGTGGGTGGGATGTGGCAACCACTCAGTCCTACTCACCCTTCCCCTTGACTTGACTATTCTCTACATTTCAAGTTACAACTGTAATTGCTTTAAAGTTGAGGGGCAGAGCCTTCCTGGTGGTGCAGGGGTCAAAGACACAATGCTATCAAGAGATCGCCAGCCACTGCAGCACGAGTTCGATCCCCAGCCAGGGAGCTACCCACATGGCGTGGCAGACCTCTCCTCTCTCCCCGCTGCTCCCCTCAGCAGTGTATTTCAGTCGATCTGCCTGTTCTGCTCCCCACTCTGTCTCTGGTGAATCCTCTCACCGCCCACACCTCTGGCCTGTACCCCCGTTCTTATATGCATAAGTAAATATGTCTTTAAAAAAAAAAGTTGAGGGGTAGGAAGAGAAAGGGATCAGGAATGAACATTATTTTCCCAAATTATGATTTTTATATTATTCTTATACAGAATAAGTTCATAAAATCTCAAAAACCTAACTTAGGTGGAGATTGGAACAATAAAGGGGGAAAAAGATCTCTAAATAATAATCTATTTTTAAGATTAAAAGCTCAAGAATACCATAACTAGATTTTTTCATGACGGGGAAAGAAAGGTATACTCAGTAAGCCACAAAACACGCCTCTCAGAAAAAGTCCTTGCTGCCGATCACCAGACTGACAACCACAGGCCTCACATCTTCTGGAGCACGCATCCTGGGCCCTTGGGCCTGCTCTCACGTCAGAGAACACTTGCATGAGACCGTGCCTCGACATCGTCTATCAAGTTAATGATCACTTACGAGTTATGGTAAATTTTTGCAGCTGGGAAGAGCTACTTGGCCTGAAAATCAGGACTTCTAAATTGCTGATCTAATAAATAGGCATTAGGAACAGGAGTGCCTGCGGAAGAGAATTTCCAGTAATGTGTCCTCAGGTTTTGGAAACAGTTGGTCTAACCTTACTACTCAACCAGGAGTAACTGACTCACTTTCCAGAGGCACATTAGCCCAATTTGGACACCATGGAATGCCTGAAAAATAATTCCCTGCATATAAAAGTCTTCCGCATGTACTAAAGTGCACTTATGCACATTTAGAATATTATATTGCCTGTTTTTGTCATTGCAATATGCCAGCTAGACTTTTTTTTATGACATTGTGGAAAAGGAAGGCATTTTAAAGGGAGAGATTGAAATGACCTCTTCACAGGGGATTTACAACTCGGCTTCATCACTTTCAATCCAGCTACTCCCTCTACTGTCACAGGGCAGGGAGAGGGGCATCCAAGACCCCACAAACCTGCCTGCTCTAAACAGGTTCTGCCATCTGCAGCATCAACACAAAACATATGAGTCTTTAATGGGAAGGAACTTTATTACAGTTAGGAAACAATACAGGAAAGTAAAAGACTATAGTTTCTAAATCAAGAACCCAAAGTTACCCGTCCCCTCATGGGTAAAAGTCTACCCAAGCAGGATTGGCCCAGAGCAAGGCCCCCAAAGCTACCACAAGTCTAAAGCATCTTCCAGTGGGGACCCACAAAAAAGGATCAGAAACAACCAGACAAGTCTGGGAGGAAAAGAGCAGAATCAAAATCAAGACAAAAACCACCATTGGGCCTCCCCATTGCACAGCGAGTTGAGCACTACACTGTGAAGCTGTCCACAGCCTCCGCAGCATCGGCTTGATTCCCGGCTGGCCAGGGAGAATCCCACATGGCGCGGCAGACCTCTCCTGTCTTGCCTGCTAGTCCCCTCAGCAGTGACTTCAGTCCGTCTGCCTGTTCTGCTCCCTGCTCTGTCTCTGGTGAATCCTCTCACCCTCCTGTGACTCTGGCCTGTACCCCAGCTCTTGTATAAATAAAAATAAATGTTTTTTATTTTTATTTATACAAGAGCTGGGGTACAGGCCAGAGGTGCAGGGGTGAGACGACTCACCAGAGACAGAGTGGGGAGCAGAACAGGCAGACTGACTGAAACACACTGCTGAGGGTTGCAGTGGGCGAGACAGGAGAGGTCTGCCTCGCCATGTGGGTCACCTCCCTTGCCGGGGATCGAACTCGTGCTGCAGTGGCTGCAGATAGCTTCACAGTGTTGCATCTTAACCCTTGCGCCACCAGGGAGGCCCCTAAAAATAAATCTTTAAAGAAAAAAACACCATTATCACCTCCCCACAAGTATCACCCACATCTGTGTCAACCAGTCCACGACCACAAGGGAAGCGCAGTTTCTTCACGAGTCTCTCAGCTTCTTGTGCCTCCTCCGGGTCCCCTTCTGGCTCTCAGTCCTGCTTCCTTCCTTCCTCCGTCCCTTCTGCAGCTTCTTCTTCTCCCTGCTCAGCTCCATCCTCCCTTGGGTGGGGCAGGAAGCCTGGAACCTCCTCTTTCCTGGGGACCCCCCTCGTAAACTACCTCCTCCTGAAATACATTCTCCAAGCAGGGCCCTCAGCCCTCCTGAACCCCAATACAGAAACTCACTCTCCACCCTCCTCCTCCTGGGTCTCTCCGAAGTGTCTGAGATAGTTCACACATGAAGAACACCAGTGTGCTATCTTCCCACCCTCCTGGGGACACGGAGACACACACACACACGCCTCCCGCTCCTCCCCTGGGTATCCTCAGGGCTCGTCAAGTACACATCCCCACGGAAGTAAGGGAGAGGGTGGTGAGGAAGGGTGAAACCCACCGAGATTAACACGAATATTCTGGAAAAGAACCCCTGCTTTGGAAAGAAATGGCATAAAGAGCAGAAAAAAATAACCTGTAGGCTTTAGTTTGTGAACTTTATCCACTAGTGGAACAGAAACACACAGACACCCACCACCGCTCTCCCAGGCATGGGCGGCAGCAGCACTGGCCACCAGATGACCAGTAGAGGGGACTCCTCGATGGCAGGAGCCACGCTGACACGGAGGGGCAAGAGTTAACTCAGCTCCTGCGGGCCAGTGGGCCGGATGGACCCAGGGAGCGGGGTCTGGACATCAGTGAAGTGGAGCCTAGAACTGCGACAAGGAGCCAGGCAGAATACAAGGCTGGTGAGCTGGGGACAGGAACATCCATTGTTTTCTTTGTTTTTCTTTCTTATTCTGGTTTGTGCTGTAACTCCCCCAAGCGCCAGGAGAACCTGTCCATTCAAGCCAGGGTAGGGGTGCACCATTCACGGGTCAGGTGACCTGGAGAGCATGCCGTGGTGACAAGTTTTGGGGCAAGGATGAGGTGTGCCCAGGAAGAGGCTGCTCCTGCAGGCCTCCAGCTGCAGCAGAGCTTTCTCCAGTCACCCTACAGGCAGGTGCCTTCCACCCCCACCTCCTGCCAGTGAGGCGTTTGCACAATGTCCCAGGAGCTGGGGACTCAGCTGTCCAAGTGCCCAGAATTCTTAAAGTTGTCTGATGGAACACATCCATAGCACCTGCTACTCCCCGTTTCCTGCTCAAGTTCTGGTTATCAGCCTCCCTCAAGACAACACACCCTGCAATGCAATCAGAAACACTCTCTTGCACAGTGCAAGCGCCCTCTTCCAAAACGAACACCTCACAATCTCACTGTGGCGCTCTGCTATCAAAATCCCAGCTCCTCTTCTTCACCTCCTGGGCTTCCTACCCTCTGCCAGGTTGCTGCAGCCCCAACAGGACACCTTTAGAATGGCTGAGTTGGTGATGCCCCTGGCCATGCCCCAAAGTCAAAGTCACTTCCAGGTCACTGGGATTCCCAAGTCCCAAACTCTTTCCCCTAAGACAGCAAGGAGAGCAGGAGGGAGGGTGGGCTCGAAAGGCAATTCCAGGAGGCTGATTTTGCACAAATGATTCCCTGTTCCCCCAGGAATGTCCAGCTCTCGCTCTAATTCCAAATGAATTCCTCCTCCTCAGCCTTTAAGGCCTGCTCACACAGGACATCCCTGACTTCCAACAGTCGGGAGCCGCCACAGACCAGCGAACTTCTCCATAGCGGCCCTTCCCATTCTGCTTCTCCTGCGTCAGGCGCTCTAGCTCCTGACCGTCTGCAGCAGTGTTCCTGCTCGTGTCCTGGCTCCCAGAGCCCCAGAGGCTTCGGGGTGCGAGAGCTGAGGGCAGGAAGGGCTCCTCCCCGCAGGGTGTCCCCAGTCCTGAAGTGGCCGCTGTCCACTGAGCCGCAGATGGCGGGAGACCTGGACAAGGCTGGGGGGTGTCGGATAGGGAGGCGGCACCTGGGACTCCAGGTGGAGGGGGAGCCAGTTGGGTCAGAGCTCAGGCCAGGCGGAGGCCACGTTAGAGAACATGGGGTCGGTGGCTGCAGTCAGAGCTGAGAGGCAGAACGCATATGTCACATCCACTGCAAGAGCCACGGGCAGGGGTGGGGGTCTGGGGGCCACGGCGGAAAAACACAAGCATGATGACGTCAGATTGGAAACCTGCTTCTCTTGGATGATGCATGATCTCTTCTGTGGTGAGACCTGGGCTGTGGCCCTTTCCTGAGGCCAAGCACGTGGGAAGAAAACCTTCACCGACAGTTAGTTTGGGATCATAAAGCAGGTGGCCGTGGCCTGGAGGCAGAGCCCAGCGGTGACAATCGCCCAGATGACAGACGCCCGCTGTTCTTGTCCATGGAACACCGAAGTGTGTCCGGGAGGCAACAATCAGAAGCCGCCATTCCAAAATCTGAATATCTCTGGCACATTCACGTACTTGAGACTGAGCCTCATCTTTGCACAATGTGTGTGTTGGTTTGCCTCCAAATACAGGGCATCTGGCCCCCTCGGGCCTCGGAAACACTGGGAGCCCAGCTGAGCCCGAGCGATAAGAGCAGTGGCTTCCCCAGGCCTTGCCCGCACGCCCTTCCCTCCACACGCTAGCTCAGAGCTTGGGTCTCAAAGCTACTCAAAATATAAACCCATTCCCCTTCCCTTAGGATCACAGCCCAATGCCAAGAGCCAAGCACAGAATTGCAAATTGTTTTGTTTTTTCCTACTTTGAATTCAGCTTCTAAGATTTTATATAGAATGTAGATACCAAGGATAATGCCTGCAAATGTCGTAACTGCCTTACTTGGGGCCAGTTAAAGGGATTCGAGGAATGTCTGTCTTGATATAATAAACCTTTGCTTGAAAACACGCACATACCAAACACCCAGCCCGCTCTCACATGGGTTTATGTCTTGCCCGCAGGAGAACAGAAGCCAGGCTGCGAGGAAGTCAACCAGTTTTCTTTTCTGGGGACACTATGCCACACACTTCAGTGTTACAAGGACAAGAGCTTGGCTTACTCCTTCCTACTTACCTCAATGCTTCTGCCTTGGCATTTAAAAGCAACTTAATCACATTCATTAGACCTCACAGCAGAACCCAAACATCTTCTGAAGTTACAACAAAAGAAAGTTCTAGCCCAAGACCATTCCTAGGGCCCTCTAAGCAAAATGACTTCATCTAAAATTTAAAATAAGAAAAATAGTTCAAACGGATTGCATACCCCAAAAGAGAAGACAAAAAAAAGGACAGAAACAAAGGAAAAAGACAAAAATAAGATTTGCCCATAGAAGTCATTTCTCCAAATATGAGGCATTTTTATTTGATATTATTGCTTACTTTTTTGGAACATCCTTTAAAACAGTCATCTGAATTCCTAGATGATAAGCAGGTTCTTTGGAGCTGACAGCAGGAGTTCTGCTTATGAATCCAATATGCAACCAGAGCCACATCTGCCTTTATGTTTTAAGCATGAAAGTATATTAATACCCACTCTGAATGCATTATCAACTCAGTAATGGAGAGCAATCCTTCCAGATTCAAAGATTCTGGAGTACCCTCCCATCACATTGGCTTAGAAATCACAAAGGCTTTGTCTCATCATTTCTGTTCTTTGAGTCTTACACGTTGGCTCTCAGGCATGGGCCATATCCACAGCAAGAATAAATGCTTGGAAAATTAATTCAAGAGTGTCTTTCTCTTGTATGAACAGCTATTTCTTCTCCTATTACATGATTCACTAACTCTTCGATTCAAGCAAATTTACTGCCACATCTTTAATCACGTGCCATGCAACTTTACTGCCCAGAACACAATTGTAAATTTGAAAGGGGTCCCCCAAATGCCCAGTGGTTGCTACTGAGTTGAGAACCATTTCAGAGGCTCCAGTGGACTTCTCTGTCTGCTGTCCTAGCAGGCTGCCCTGGCTCCATGTGCCAGTCCTTGCTTACACTCAAGTTGGGTTTGTTTGTTTCTTTCTTTGTTTCCTCGTTTTATCTCTGTGCATCCCACAGGGCACTTGCCAGGGAAATGCAAGGGAAAATAACTTTCCTGCTCTCATCTCCCTTTCTGGAACTTGGCCCACTTAAAATATTACTTCCTGATTCTTCCAATAAGCTAAAACCCCCGAGGCACTTAACAATTAAAAGAAGGGACCAGAGGCATTCAATTGGAACATGTACATCATGTATAAAATCTAATGGTTCTTTTTCACAGTCTCCATATTGCTAACATTGCCCGACTAGAAATGAAAACCACCACATAATTTAAACTGTGCAGGATTCTTACCTTTATGCAACTAGAAGAGAATAAAGTAAGCAGTTTTTATTTTTTTCCCCCTCTCTTAAAAGAAGTTAAAACTTTAAAGCCACTAAGAAACTTCAGATACACCTGGAATTCCTCTGGGCTAGGAGATGCAGGAGATCCTGCGTAGGCATTCACAGATCCTTTACAGAGATATTCAGACAGCATCAAATTAGGTTGTTTGGTTTTCATGGCCCCCACTGGGCTTAGCTCTGTTTTCATCAGGCAAAGAACTTATTATTACTCAGCAAGTTCCGTCTCTTTCCAAAATAGTATTCCCTGAGGTCTAAACACTACTCAGTTCCAAGGACATAGCACACACAAGTTAAGTTCTCACTTATGCCAAATGCACCGTGCGTCCAGACAACTCCCGAGGAAACTGTCCGCCAAGTGTTGGCTCAGTGTTGACCTCACATCACCCCATTCTCCCCAGATGCCACAAAGGGGAGAACTAGGTAGAGAGTGAGCATCAGTAGCTGCATGTTTACACCCAGAAATGACACATGTTCCCTATACATACAGCCTGCTGGTCACAGCATGTCATCTGGCCAACCCCGCCTCAAGAAAGCAGAGAAATATGGTCTGTCTACATGAGATCTGAAAGGTAACAAGGTCATGCGGCTAAAAGGTGGAGCCAGGCCCCAAACCCAGGTCTGTATGTCTCTAAAATCTGAGTCCTTAACTACCACATGGATCTCAAGCGAGCTGCATCATCTGTATGCCACTCCTAGCTGCATGAACAGTAGGCATGAGCTTTATTGGCGAGCAGTTCTGCTGATCTGGGCTGACTTTGCCCCCTTTTCTGGGGATGGCTGGCTGACAGCTAATGTAGGCTGGACTTGGTTGGAAGCACTTGGGGGACTCAGTTCTGCTCTACATGCCTCTCATCCCCCAGCAGGCTAACCCAGGTATTTTTCATTGCGACAGAGCAAGCAGTGGGGAAGGAAAAGGACGACTTGGCAATAGAACACAGCAAAGGGAGTGGAGAATCAGACAAGGAATATACAAACTTTTTCTATAAAGGGCCAAATGTTGACTATTTTTGGCTTTAAGCACCTGTTTCAGCCACAACCACTCAGCTCTGTGACTGTAACATGAAAGCAGTCAGGGATAAGGAGTAAACTGACGAGTGGGCCGTGATGTAATAAAACTTTATTTAGAAAATCAGGCAGCAGGCCAGATACATCCCAAGGGCTGTAGTTTGCCAATCCCTGAATTAGAGTCATCACTGCAATTTTCCACAGAAGTTTCTAGAACTAGTTCTGAAACTATCATGGTGTTTGGTCTTGATAACATCACGTTATTTCTCACCTGACCTTCACCTTTTCATTTACAGAGGAGACTTTTAGAGTAGGTTACAACTCTCAACTTTTTATATTCACAGTCCAAATTATGTTACCAAGTAAACCAAAAGGTATGTTCTGGGACCTTGTTAAAAAGGTTATTCTTGGTCTGTTAATAGAATATTGTGTTTGTCAATAGGTAAGATATGGAAACAACCCAAATGCCCAAAAACAGATGACTGGATCAAGAAGATGTGCTATAGGGGGCCTCCCCGGTGGCGCAGCGGTTGAGCGCTGGGTTGCGAAGCTGCCAGCAGCCTATGCAGCGCCGGTTCGATCCCCGGCTGCTCCCCAGCCACCAGAGGAGGGTCACACATGGTACGCAGACCTCTCCTGCCGCCCGCTGCTCCCCTCAGCAGTGTACTTCGGTCCTTCTGCCTGCTCTGCTCCCCGCTCTGGCTCTGGTGAATTCTCTCACCCTCCCGTGCTTCTGACTGTACCCAGTGCATGTATAAACAAAAAACAAACAAATGAATAAATAAATAAAACATGCCTCTATTAAAAAAAAAAAAGAAGAAGAAGATGTGCTATATATACACAAAGGAATTCTACTCAGCAATCCAAAAAAAAAATAAATAAACTTATGCCATTTGCAGCAACATGGACGGAGCTTGGAGGATCATGCTCAGTGAAATAAGCCAGAAGGAAAAAGATAATTATTGAATATTTTCACTTATAGTAGCAATATAGGGGAACCAAATAAGGGATCAGGAAAAAAATAACAATAATAATAATAAAAACAAAACAAAACTAGCAGGCAACCATAAGTAAGAGACATTCTGTGAGGGAGAGGGATCAAAAGGGATCAAAACAGGGCAGAGAAGGACACAGGGACTATGGTGAAGGTTCACGGGTAAACTGGTGGTAGGAATTTTACAGGGAAACACAATGATGTGAAAGATATAAAAATATTTAAAAATGAGGGCCTCCCTAGTGGCACAAAGTTTTAAGTTTCAGCACTAGGAAGCTGAGCAGCACTATGAAGCTGAGCAGCCACTGCAGCATGAGTTCCATCCCCAGCAAGGGAGGTGACCCACATGGCACAGCAGACCTCTCCTGACTCGTCTGCTGCACCCCTCAGCAGTGCATTTCAGTTGATCTGCCTGAGTTCTGCTCCCCACTCTGTCTCTGGTGAATCCTCTCACCCCCCGCACCTCTGGCCTATACCCAGTTCTTGTATGCATAAATAAATCTTTTTTAAAAATTTAAAAATTAAAAAAAAAATAGAATCATGTGTTTGTCCCGAATGTTACTTTTCACCTGTATGGGCTAAAATTTTATGATTTTACTTGAACAATATATTCCATGCAAAAGACACTGATCAATAACAATATAATCTTAACTCCAAGTCAAATTGATTTCCCATCTATGCAAGCAAGAAGTCAGCCAGATATAGGGAATGAAAAACAAACTAACACTTTTAATGACAAATGGGAAGCAAAGCTTTATTGATCACAAGAATAAAAAATGAAACATTAGGGGGAAAGCCCTAGGTGATACCAAGGAAGGTTGAAAAGAAACATACAGATATCTGATCCAGAAGGATAAGCTACAGTGAGGGACACCAAAACAGGAAGCCAGCATCCTTGGGGAACAGAGCATTTAACTGAAGGTTAGTTATTCCGTTATCATCATCGCCTTTATTGGCACCTCAATAGCATGTAATTCAGTGCACTGCAATATCACAGGAGGAAATTTTTGCTTTTATCCCTATTAATCTTCCCTGCCAGGCTATTGCCAGAATTACAAATAAGAATATTTGTTAATAGTTGCTGCAAAGAGAAAGTACGTGTGAAATATTCTGCAACTGCCCATAAAATCAGGGCAATGTGGAGAGGTTAGTAGATACTTGAATTTCTGAGGTTTTGTATCTGAGGTTATCAATGGAGGTGTGGGGGCAATTTTGCCCCCGGGGACATTTGGAACATTTGGAGATATTTTGACTGTCCCAATTGGGGGAGAGCTACTGGCATATGGGGCGGGGTGGGGATGGGGGGGCCAAACTACCAAACATGTAACAAGGCACAGGACAGACATACAAAGCAAAAATTGCCTGGGTCTAATCCATCAATGATGTTGGGGCTCAGAAATCTGCATTTCATAGAGGAAAAAAAGCATCTGCTGAGATAGACAGTGACTTTTCAATCTCTGGAAAAGCTAAGTCATGATCATACATCACACAAAAGTGGCATGTGTTTCACACCACCCCCGAGAGACTCTATTTTGTAGCCTAGCAACCTTTCCAGCCAGGTATATGGTGTCAAAAGACCCTTCTGAAGGGCTACAGAAAAGTACCACTCCAAAAAGCAGATCACAAATTCTAAAACCTGTCCCAGAAATGATAAATGGCTCAAAATACTAAATCACCCATTGGGATTAATATATCATTTTCAATATAGTAAATGCCCTTATTACTGTATTATATATAGTTTAAAAAAATAGCATCAAAAGCATTGTGACATGTTCTAACTAAAGAACACTGTGTGCAGAAGAGTCTTCATCTCATTTGAATTATGTCTTGACAACCACATGCAACATCATCTTTTACTGTAACTTGTGATGTATCTCCAATGGGATATAATTTATCAGCTGGTCAAGGAGCTGGAAAATTAATATCTGTTTAGCTAAACAGATCACATCTGTTAGCAAACTAGTCCAAATAATTTGGCATTGTTGAGTAGAATATATAGACAGAGACCACTTACCATGTACATTATTTCTACAACCTGCAGATTGGTTTTCCATGCATGACATAAAACATGTACGCCTCTTCACACATGCATATGCTTTATATGTGTCCTTTAGGATGTTTGTTCCCAACTTGTTTTCATTTAAAAACCAAAGCAAGAGGCCTCCCTGGTGGCACAAGGGGTTAAGCACCACACTATGAAGCAATCCGAAGCCTCTGCAGCATGAGTTCGATTCCAGGCCAGCCAGGGAGCAACCCACATGGCGCAGCAGACCTCTCCTGTCTCGCCCTCTGCTCCCCTCAGCAGTGTGTTTCAGTCAATCTGCCTGTTCTATTCCCCACTCTGTCTCTGGTGAATGCTCTCACCCCCCACATCTCTGGCCTGTACCCCAGCTCTTGTATGCATAAATAAATAAATCTTAAAAAAAAAAAAAACCTGAAGCCAGCACACCCAGAATCATGTCTGCATCTTTCTTTTAGTTCTGCTTCTCCACTGCTTGTCCTTCTACCTCACCAGCAACCGGTGTCATTTCTACTTCATTACTAAACTGCCCCAGGGAGCAAGTTTCAGCAAAAGCAGAACAGAATATTTAGAATTCCATTCCTGGACCTAATAAAAAAGCTCCTGTAAGTACAAGTCAGCCCTTCATTCACTGCAAAAGAGCACTCTGCTCCTTCTTTCAGACTCCCTGAGCAAAAAAGTGCTCTCCTTAGTGTTGAAAAGCACAATCTGGGATGTCAGGTCACCCCAGCTCCCAAACCCACTGGGAACATTTCATTTTCTGTCTGTGGCCTTGGGCAAGTAGCATAACCTAGTTGACTCTCAACCTCTACATGGAAAATAGAGACAGAACTGCTCACCTCCTAGGGCTGTCATGAGGATGAGACAGGAATGTGGTTATAGAGCTCCAAATGCAGGGTCCTGCGCACAGCCCTTCCTAAATGCCAGCTATCGTGAGACTGATGGAGTCTGCAAGTTGTTCCATCAAGTGCAATTTGTGCATAGATTTTAGCCTGTCCCTGTGCTCAGTGCCAAGGACAGGACACACAAAAAAAGACACATTCTCCCCTCAGGTTGGTCGGTTTCCAAGCAAACATACCTGGCACAGGTGAAACAACCAGCGAATAAGACAAGGCAGGGGTTCTACATGCACAGAGCTGTGATTCTGAAGATCAGAGACCAGGGGGGTTGTTGGAAATTTCAGGGAAGTTAATACACCGGAAGGTCTTGACCCAACATCTGGTCCAGTGCAAGTGTCTGAGGAATGTCGCCACGGTCGTTGTCCACTGCAAAGGGGGTGAGTCATGTGCCTCCCCCATTGCTGGGGAGCCTCACTCCCACCTTCTATTTAAGGAAACAGGCTCCCACAGGAAGTTTCACTTCACCTTTGCATGCTTGCCCAGGCTGTTTTTCTCTGTCCTTGTTTTCCACCTCTGTTGACAGTTCTCTCTCTATTACTTGTTATTTGCTAAACAGGCCAACCTATTCCTTTCCTTGCTGCACTTCAGACTATTACAAGGCCTAGTAACAGTGACCACAAATACTATTAGGCATCTCCATAAAGTTGTTTAAATTCATTCAGACTGTTTCTGAATTTTGTATCAGCTAGCAACCTATACTGGCTTTGTGAGGTTTTATCCTTTTATTTAAACTTCACTTATTTTTTTGTTTGGTTTGTTTTTTAATAAAATCCCTACCAGGAAAGAAATGAAGCCGCCAGTGCAGAGTTCCCTAGGCTCTCGGGCTCCCTTATTAAATTCAGAAAATGGTAACATTCATCCAAGCGATTACAATTGCACTGAAAATACTTCCAGTTATTTGTCCTTTCATGGACAATGACTGTTGCCCAGAAGTTGATGCTAGATCGGTCTGGGTCCCATCTTCAGCCTGGGCAGTCTGGAAGCAAAGTACATAAGCGCTGGCAATGAAGCTGGAGATGGCCTGGTCAGCCCACATTTAACATGGAAGAAACCAAGGCGATGAGGAAACAACCTAAACTTAGTGGGTGAGTGGACACACGGATGGCAGCATATCCAGACAACGCCAGTCTCTTAGTCGTACAGTCCCAGCTACTGCCACCGCCCTGTTCATCAACCAGGAGCCCCACACGTGGCATCCATGACCTGCACACTGACCAGACCAGATCCACAGAAGCTCTGGGTCTCCCCCACCCAATAAGAGTCATCATCCTTAGGTGGTTTTTTAAAATAATAATAATCAGTGCACTGACCCAGGAGCCTGAGTTGCTGGATATGCAGGTCCCAACAAGAAAGTCAAATTTGGGCCTCCCTGGTGACACAGGCGGTTGATCTCTGCACTGTGAAGCTGTCCACAACCTCTGCAGTGCGGGTTCGATCCTGGCTGGCCGGCAAGGGTCCCACATAGCGGGGAGACCTCTCCTGTCTCGCCCGCTGCTCCCCTCGGCAGTGTACTTTGTCAGTCTGCCTTTTCTGCTCCCTGTTCTGTCTCTGGTGAATCCTCTCAGCCTCCTGTGCATCTGGCCTGTACCCCGGTTCTTGTATAAATAAATAAATCTTTAAAAAAAAAAGTCAAATTCCCTGCCTCCTTCCTGCCTCCGTGGCTCCTTTTGTGTCACATGCTAACTCCTATTCCTGTTACTCTTCCTTGATGTAATTTTGTACCTCCCTTTAAGGTGAAGGAGCATCAACTAAACTCTTTTTATATCCTCAGCTGCTACCTCCTGCACAATAACTAAACACAGTGCTTATTCTTCAATAAACACGTGTTGCTCCTTTATCAGCATAGAAGCAAGAAGGCAGGTTTCATAATGGAGATGAATTTCTTCATCAGAGTTGCCTAAGCTGAGAGTAGGTTGCCTTTTTGGGACAAGTGTGGTTCTCATCATGTTAGGGATTCAAGAAAATCTATAAAAACACCCAGCAAGGATGTAAGGATCCAAGAATTTATACTTAAGATAGAGGGTTGGGCTTTGTTCTAGCCCCACGAATCTGTGATTCCCCACACTAGAAATAGATAGTATGTGCTGAGTGCTTCCTAAGTGAATAATACTACGCTATGTGTGTTCGCCCTGTAAAGCAGGCAGATTACTGTTAATTAAGTTTTTACTGTTTATTAGTCTAAGGCCACAAAGCTAGAAAACAAACAAGAATCAGCCCTAGTCCAACAGTCCCCAAAGACCAAGAGTTAGCCCCTGGATCCCTCTCCTTGAGTGGAAGGTTGGGAACAACATGAAATCCTTACAGGTCTTGATGGGAGCGTACTAGCTTACCACTAGAAAAGTGATATGAACGATCCTATCTTTTCTTGACTAAATTGAGATCTAGTAGGATGTTTCTGCTCTTAAGAAAGAAGATCACAAGGATGAAACTGCTCCTCGACTTAAAAAAAAATAAACTGAACAGAATCGCGAGTGCTATGGAACGTGGACTCACCCCAGGGGACTGGGAACAGCTCATCACCAGCCGCATCGCAGCACAGCACTAATTAAGAATGCTTAAATGGCAGCTTGTACCTCAGGGGGCCTCTGTGGGCAAGCACCATGGCATTCCACTGAGTCTGGAAAGAAGTCCTTTATCATTAACCTGATGTATAATTTATGTGGGCAAAATGTGTCTCCTCTCTTTCCAAAACAGACAAGTGCCAGCGTGGAGCCCCAACTGTGCCCCCACATCCACAGAGAACTACTATTCCCGTAATGGTCTAATTTTTGTTTCGACCTAGAGCCCATTTTACCATATTGCTCCTCAGTTGGATGCGCTCTCCAGACCTCCTGCCAACAGCAGATTGATGTGCTGCTTGGGGGAGCCTGAGAGAAGGGCTATTATTTCTGCAGTCACTCGGGCTGGTGCAATTCAACTAGCTGCATTAGTCCAATGGGCATGAGCAAGCGCTCGTGCTGTTTGGTCCCTTGAAGAGAAACAGCCAGGCGCGGGGGCACAGGAACAAAGTCTACACCCAAGGGCTTCCTGAGGCCCCAGGACCCTTTCTGTACTCACAGGCTCGTAGGCTAGTCCTCACTTGAGCCATCACTTGTCTTGGAGTAACCTAGAAGGTAAGTCCTCAGGGCCTCGCATCCCCAGGTCGACCTCAGAACTACAATGAAAGGCACAAAGAGGCAATTTCCCCTCCGCCTTAGCTCAAGTCACTGTAGTGACCCAAGAACAGCTCTGGCAGCCCATCCGTCTTATCACCCCTGCAGAAGCAGACCTCTGCTCTCCCTCCCCAGGACTCCATGCCCAGCTTGCACTCCATGAATGCCTCCGTTCATGCCATTCTCCAAGTCTCACACCAAAAACGTCCCTGGAGACAGGATTCAAATGTCAGCCAGTCATCTTCCACTGTGGAGTGTGCTGGTGGCCAAAGCTCTTGAGCCAGGTCATTTGAAAGGCCACCTCTGGCCTGTACACTGGTTCTTTCTTTTCTTCTTTTACCTTCAAGCCACGCTCCCATCTTCTGCTCTGTCCCCACCATAGACAACCATCGTAAAGTGCTCAACGTGCATCTTTTTGTATGTGTTTTTGAAACATTAGTATCATGATTATGTGTGCCTTTTTATGAGTACCTTATATGCGTGTATGTATCTCATTCTGTTTCCTTCAATCCTAGTTCTTCTCATTCAGAGTCAGGTCCCACCTCCTTCATGAATACGTCAAAAGTTATGGATGCTCTCACCAGAAAATACAGGAAGGGAAGTAGAAAATTTTGCACAGTTTTAGGGTGTCCACAGATGCTAACACCACAGGTGGACCGCGGAAGCTGAGTTCAGGTTAGACACTCATTAGCCATGTGCGTCTTGCTTGAAGGTTTGGACTCGTCAGTACTAACCAGGGAAGAGGATCAGGTGGCACAAGGCAAAAATCTGCACAGGAGAATGACCCATGGCCAGTCGCCCTGAAGAGGCTGTGGCTATAGTGCCCACTTTGAGTCCGATGGACTCCCCTTGTGTCTGCTCCTTAAATGAAGGAATGTGATACAGCAATGAGCCTCCAGTGTCCTTATTGTGAAGTGCCTCCCAGCCCCTGTCTTCATACACATAGCCTCCTTCAAAAGTGAAGAATCCTCCCAGAGGCACCTCTTTCCTGATCCTACCATGAGTCTTCTCCATACTCATCTTAGCTAATTTTTAATTTGTTATCAGGTTGCTTACAAACAGTTCTAAACAGTATCCCAAAGTAAAGTGAAACAGTACTGCTGCTAGAAAAATGAGCCAATCTTTCACATCTATAGAGATCTTTACCTATCTCAATACATATATCTATATACTATCTCTATATGTCAATAGATGGATCGATCAAGAGCTAGATAGACATGTACAGTGTGGGAAGAGTAGAGAACAGGTTGCAGGTGGGTGGGAGCTGATTCTCAGAAGACTAGTAGAATGACAAGGTCTGGTCATTTTCCAGACCTTGGCTACATAACAAACCCCGACAGAACTGAATGGCTTAAGGCCATGTTTTATGTTGGCGCTCATGGTTCTCTGCATTTATGAGGCTTCAGGCTGTTCTCACTTGCATCTCGTATCTAATCTTGCACAGTCAGAGGTTGGAGTCGGCTGAAGGTCCAAAGGGGACCTATGTTCAAAGCGACCACTTCACTCCTGGTGGCTGGATGGTCAGGCAGCCCTCTCTCCGCTCAGCCAGCTGGGCTTCTTCAGGGCATCGTGTTCTAGGGTAGCCAGACTTCTCACATGGCAGCTGGTGTATGACGGCTGTCATAACAAATTTCCACAAAAGATATTTATTCTTGCATAGCACAGGAAGCCAGCACAAAATAAAGGTGTTGGCAGGGATGGCTTATTTTGGTGGCTCTGAGAGCAAAGACTTCCTCACCATTTCTTAGCTGTGGGCAGCTGCTAGCAATCCCCAGCATTCCCTGGTGTGTAGCTGCATCATTCCAAATCCACCTCGACCTTCACCTGGCCTTCTCCTCTGTGTGTCTCTCCCTGTGTGCCATCTCCCATAAGGACACCAGTGAATCGAGGACCCATTTAAATCCAAGATGATGTCATCTAGATATCCTTAATTACTTGCATCAGCAAAGTCCCTATTTCCAAGTGAGGTTATTTTCTGAAGTTCTGGGTGGACTTTTATTTAAGGGACATTATTTAACCCACTGCAACTGGTTTCCTCCAAACAAGATTTCCAAGAAACAGAAGCTACAGGGCTTTGACCCAGCCTCAATTGCACTCAGAACATTTCTGTTATAAGTGAGTAACAGGGCCAGCAGAACCACACAAGGGTGTGGGCACCAGAAGTACAGCCCCTTGGGGCATCTTTGGAGATGAGTATGTAAGAAAAGGACCAGGTAAAGCAGGAAATGAACAGGAGAGACAGAAAGTTGAGGGGGAGAAATTCTTAGGCAACCACGGGAGAGGACATAGGGACAAGGCAGAAATGTATGCACTGGGCTTTGATGAGAGGTTTCAGACACAAAGAATCACAGAGAGGTTTTTCAGGAATCACCATCTGTCATAAGAGGAGACTGCCGGGTCTCCCTGGTGGCTCAAGGGGTTAAGTCTCAACACTATGAAGCTATCCACAGCCACTGCAGCACGAGTTAGATCCCGGCCAGGGAGCTACCCACATGGTGCAGCAGACCTCTCCTGACTCACCCGCTGCTCCCCTCAGCAGTGCCTTCGGTCCATCTGCCTGTTCTGTTCCCCACTGTGTCAGTGAATCTTCTCAACCTTGCACCTCTGACCTGCACCCCAGTTCTTGTTTGCATACATAATTTTTTTTTAAAAAAGGAGACTGCAGTGAAAGAGGTGTCTAATAGGATATTTTTTAAAAGATTTATTTATTTTTATACAAGAACCGGGGTACAGGCCAGAGGCGTGGGAGGGTGAGAGGATTCACCAGAGACAGAGCAGGGAGCAGAACAGGCTGACAAACCCTAGACACTGCTGAGGGGAGCAGTAGGCGAGACAGGAGAGGTCTGCCGCGCCATATGGGAATCTCCCTGGCCGGCTGGGAATTGAACCCACGCTGCAGAGGCTCCAGCTCCACAGCTCTGCGCTCAACCCGCTGCACTACTAGGGAGGCCCTCTAACAGGATATTTAAGAAGTTTTGTCACACAGCAAGACCATCCTCTCTCCTTTGACATTTCAAAGAGATTGGGTCAAGATTTAAATCACTTTCATTTATATTGTTCTGCCTGGCTATTATTTTTTGCATGGAATTTGTTGCAGCCAAGCTCACAAGGCTATGTTGTTTCTATAGAAGCAGCATCTCTAACCTTCTCAGTAAAACCAGAACAAGTCTCTCTCTGCCTGTAGAATACAAGCAACCAACAATGGCAAGTTTAAAACCTATCACAAATTTAACGTGGGGAATTGTACCTCTTTGCTGAAACAAGGACTCGTTTTAAATAGGAATATGTGTGTGAGCATTCAAAGAATACCAACAAAATGTTTTAGTTCGTCCTTGCTGTAATAAGTTTTTTTTTTTTTAAAGATTTATTTATTTAATTTATTTATACAAGCACTGGGTACAGTCAGAAGCGCGGGAGGGTGAGAGAATTCACCAGAGCCAGAGCGGGGAGCAGAGCAGGCAGAAGGACCGAAGGACACTGCTGAGGGGAGCAGCGGGCGGCAGGAGAGGTCTGCGCGCCAGGTGGGACCCTCCTCCGGTGGTGGCCGGGGAGCAGCCGGGGATCGAACCGGTGCTGCAAAGGCTGTGGGCAGCAGCTTCGCAACCCAGCGCTCAACCGCTGCGCCACCGGGGAGGCCCTGTAATAAGTTTCAACACGGGTATTGTTGGATTTTCACACTTTGAGTATCATTAGAGGTGATCCCTGGCTAGTTGCCTGTGCAGGGAAATCTAGCTGGAAGCATTAGTGATAGAGTGATAGCAACGGCAGAAAGCAAAACACTAAGAAGACGCGGGCAGTGTTCCCTGCCACAGGCTGCAAGGTAGACTTCCCGAGATAAGTCATAAATTATCTATCTCAAAAATCTGGAGAAGGTGACTAGGACCCCAGGTGGCAAGTGGGGATTTATGGCTCCAGATTTTCCAGCAGTGCTGGGGGCCAAGCTGGTTAGAGAAAGCAAGGACTCAGTTCACTCAGATGAGGTTTAAACCCCAACCCATGACAAACTGGAAACAGAAAAAAACATTTCCTACTTCAACACGGCGGATGTCATCTGAGGACAAAAGAGCTGGAATTGACCCGAAATAAGGCCACTCTTCTTGGAGCCAGCACATCCAATCTGTGTGTTTGGTTTTCACTATTATTTATTAAACACTTATTATGTTATGCATTTGACTTGCAAAATCTCATTTATCCTCACCATAGTTCTCTGAAATCAGTACTAATGAAAATAAAATGAACTGGGCTGGGAATTTAAGGGGAGGAGGGATTATGACGAGGAGGGAAGGAATAGTCTTCCTCAAAAGACTGTCCTGCAGTGAAATAAAGGGGTCGACATATCACTTGGGTATTGAAAATTATAATAAAATAAAACAAATATAGTTTGAGTTTTAACAAACAGAGCCAAGGGCTCAAAGAGGGTTTAGACAGAAGTTTATATTTATTTACATGTTAAATTTGTATTCCATGTGCTCAGAACAATTTGTGAATACATTCTGCTCCCTACAATAAGAGTTGGTAGGAGGCCCCTCTGTGTTAACATCAAGAAAATGAAAGCGGGGCCTCCCTAGTGGGGTGAGGGGTTAAGCACCACACTGTGAAGCAATCCGCAGCCTCTGCAGCAAGGGTTCGATCCCCGGGCGACCAAGGAACTGACCCACATGGCGCACCAGATTTCTCCTGCCTCCCCGCTGCTCCCCTCAGCAGTGTATTTCAGTCCGTCTGCCTGTTCTGCTCCCAGCTTTGTCTCTGGTGAATCCTCTCACCCCCACCCCCACAACTCTGGCCTGTACCCCAGCTCTTTTTTTAAAAAAAAATTTAAAAAAATGAAAGTGCCATAAGTGTATAAATTAAATATCAGTTCCATATGGAGGAAGATACCTCTCCTACCCAGTGAGATGGCAAAATTCAAAGAGACAAATACATGCATTAGGGAGATCTGGCAAGATCATAAAATGGCACAGACACTTGGGAAATTAGTCTGGCATTCCTCAAAATATTAAGCACAAAGTCCCATCAAGCCAGCAGTTGCATGCCACGATCTCCACGCCAGAGAAATGAAAACCTGCCTGCACAAAGACTTGCACATAAATGTTCAAAACAACATTATCTGTGACAGCCCAGAGGCCCACCAGTGGGTTAATGAATGAACAGGACGCGGGATCCCCACACGGGGCAATCGGACTCGGTCACTTGGTCATGAAGCTGGGGTGCCTGTTACACGGTGACTCGAAAGCACGCAGAGTGAAGAAGCCAGACACAAAGGCGGGGGATTCCGGGACAGGACATGTCCCAAAGAGGCAAGTCCACGAGGCAGGAAGTAGACTTGTGGCCCCCAGGGACTGAGGGGCAGGGAAGTAGGAGGCGCCAGGAATGGGCAGAGAACTTCTTTCTGGGGGCTCATGACAGTTCTGGAATCACATCAGAGGATGGTTGCCCCATTCTATGAAGACACCAAAAACCACTGAGGAGGGAACTCGACCATCTGTGAATCATATCCTCGATAAAACTGTTGCTGAAAACAGAAGAGAATAAAAGAAAATCTAGAGAAATACCTTTTGGATAATGTCACAAGGGGAAGTTCTGATGGTGGGAGAGGGCTCCAGGTTGTGGGCCTTCTGCAAGAAAAACAGTTCTCAGACTGCCAGGGCACAGCAGTGTCCAGCACTAACAACATAGCACTCGCTGCAAATTTATACCTTTGTTAAGAGGGCAGATTTCATGCTGTGTACTTTTTACTGCAAATTTAAAAATGCACACCCCAAATCAGGTGTAAAATTGGACATTTAGATGGAGACGTGAATAATACTAGGTTTTTTTTAAGCTGGAAAACATCCAGAGCCCATGCAGAAAACCACATTCTTTAGTAACAAACTGCCTGCCACATGCCCGCAATCCTGATCCCCCTCTGCTGGCTGCCTCTCTTTGCTCACCTCTCCACGAGCCCACCATATGATCAGATATCACTTCCACAGAGAGAGTAAAAAGAGCCAGGGGTTCTCCCTGGTGGCACAAGGGTTTAAGACACAGCACTATGAAGCTATCTGCAGCTACTGCAGCACCAGTTCGATCCCCGGCCAGGGAACTGACCCGCATGGTGCAGCAGACCTCTCCTGTATCACCCGCTGCTCCCCTCAGCAGTGTGTTTCAGTACATCCACCTGTTCTGCTCCACACTCTCTCTGGTGAATCCTCTCACTCCCTACACCTCTGGCTTATACCCCAGTTCATGTGTGCATAAACAGATAAATCATAAAAAAAAAGAAAGAGCCAGGCTTTCCTCTACCACAGCTGCCACAAGCTCTTTGAGATTATACACACATCCCACTTCCTCCACGCTTCAGATGAGTTTCCTGCCTCCCTAGGAAGGTGGGGAGAGGAGACCCTCCCCAGAGATGAACATAAGTTTCCTCTTCTCTTTGAGCCTGACTTCACCCCCCTGCACTTGAACTGTCCAACTCCGGTCAGGGAAGCCATGGGGAGGCCAGCCATCTCCACCTGCCAACAGATGTGTGAGTGAGCGTGATCGTTTTTGGAAAACAACTTGGCAAAAATATTAGAGGTCCTCCTAAATTCCATCTCTGGGAATTTCTCCTTAGGTAAGTCCTGAATCTAACAAAAAATCTCATGCCCCTGTCTCATATGCCTCCCTCCCCCACGGGCATGGGTGTTTTGGTGGAGGGAAATAAACAGCTCAATAAATAAATAAATGCAAATAAATGATTATATCAAACATTGGCACTACTGAAAATGGTCATAAAATAACATGGAAAAAATAGATATAATGTTAAATCATTATAAGGAATGGGATGGTATAAAATTGTGTGCAAGGTATGCCTAGAACACATTTGTTTTTAATCATGTGCATAAAATTTTTTAAAAGCACTAGAAGGAAATAGCCAAAATGCTAGCATGACTATGTAGGGAGAGGATTCTGTGAGTTTTCCTAGTCTCATGTAAATTTCATCATGGAAGCAAGGTCTCCTGGTCGCCCTTCTTCAGCTCAGACATCACTCTCCCCTGGTCCTTACTATGAGCAAAGCAGCTGGCTCCTTAGAGAGCACTGCAATATGTCAGTAAAATATTATTATGAATTTCTTTTTTGAAGCTCTATTAGCAAAATCATCTGTTCACACATGGCAGTATTCTGGGAGAAAAATCAATCCACCTCAATATTTTCACCTCTGAAACCACACCGCACACTCTAGCTTCGCTCCAGCGCCCCTCACCCAGGCACTCCTGAACACACGATTTCAGAGTCAGGACGTTCACACCATCTGCTGCCAGCTTTCCCAGGGCTGGAAATCAGAACGACTTAACAAGGAACACAAAGCCACCGAGAACTGTCAGAGAAGCGTCTTAGTGTAACAACAATCTGGTGCCAGCGGTGGAGCAGACCAAACAGGAGCTAATGTTTCTATAGTCAGAGCACAGCAGCTGCTGGACCAGAACTGATGGAGAAAAGCAAGAAAAAAGAAGATGAGCCTGCAATTAACATTCAGTCGAGAGCAACATGCAAGGTGGGTGTTCACATGGAAAGCGTGTACACCTGAGCTGTGGGTCCAGTGATATTACACCTCCGGAGATTGAGAGCAACCTAAGCAACCTATCACCAACCACAATGTGTACCCCCTTAATTCAAATGAACTGCTGACAGGAGAAGAGAATATAAATAAGGGAAATCTGAACCCTGACAGATATCTGGATATTTAGGAATTATTACTAATATTATATGGTGCTGTGCTTTTGTCTTTTTTAAAAAATAGACTGCTTTTCATTTAGGGTTCATATGCACATTATGTATGGCCGGGTTTGGCTTCAAAATCATCTAATGGAGGGGCCTCCCTGGTGGTGCAAGGGGTTAAGACACAGCACCATGGAACTATCAGCAGCCACTGCAGCACGAGTTCGATCCTCAGCCAGGGAGCTACCCACATGGTGCAGCAGACCTCTCCTGTCTCCCCGCTGCTCCCGTCAGCAGTGTATTTCAGTCAGTCTGCCTGTTCTGTTCCCCACTCCACACCTCTGGCCTTGTATGCATAATTTTTTTTTTTAAAAAATCATCTAATGGAGGAGGGGAAGGAAGAAGTGGGTAGGCAATACAGACAAAAATGGTCCTAACTCAGTCACTGTTGAATCCAAACGATGAGCATTTGGGAAGAACTTGGCTGTCTCTCTTCTCTTACTTATGTTTGAAATATTTCTTAGTAAAAAAAAAAATTAAGTTTAAGGACAAAAAGCATCTTCTCCTTCTTCTGGTGCACATCTGAAGGCCAGTGTTGCAGACCCTTGGACACAGCAGCAGCCAGGATCCTCGTAGAACGTAATCAGTCCACAACAATGTCCACCTCTCAAATGCTGCTATGTAAACAAGAAATAAATGTCTATTGTGTATGAGCCATTATAATATTTTAGGTCTATTTATTTCTATGACCTACTTTACACTTAAAATGCAGCAATAAATATTTTGGTCTTGGTTCATAATTTAATCTTTTAAATCTTTCCAAAATTATATCTTCATCCAAATTGCTCTCCCTCCTTTTGCATCTCTGCATTCTAGCACTGGGCTTTGAAATGAAAATGCCAAGTTCAGCATTTTAAATGTCAGACAATGTCCCGGTGTCACCTTTAGGAACCTTCTGCAGGGAGTCCCAGTCAATTAATCAATAGCCTTTGAAGAGCAATTCTGTTATGACTCCACCAAATTATACTAACCTCTGCTCACAATTCCCTGTTCTGTCCAGAGATTATTATGTCCCTGTCAGATGCCTTGTTAAACTCCAACTAGGTAACTGACAGCTGGGTCCACTAACTCTGTTAGAAGAATGGAAATAAGATCAGGTTTGACATATTCTTAGCAAACCTATGCTGACTCGATTGATCACTTTCAGTTCCATGTGGTCACAGGTAATCCCCTTAATAATTTGTTCTAGAATCTTGACTGACTTCAACTGTCAACCTCACCATGCTATAATTGGAGGGGGTGCGGTGTCATCATTCCCCTTTCAACAACCAAAACTATTTTTATAGGTCTCCGAAGTGCCAACAGCACTTCTGTCTCCTCCACAATTCTTCAAACCCACTCCCAATGTTGGGTGACCCCACTTGAAGATTCTGAACCTGGAGGACAGTGTGCTAAGTGATATAAGCCAAGTGGTTAGACCCTGAATCCTGCCCACGGTACCTCCCTCCATTTGGAGAATCTGTATTCACCTGTTCCCTCTGGCTGTGCAGATTCCTCTTACGTTGACTGCTCCCTTTTATCCCCATGTGGACAGTGTTAAATGGCTTTCCCCACCAGTTCTGCAGATTTCCAAAAGAGTTAACATTTCACTTCCATTTAGCACTACCCCCAGCATCACTCTGAACAAACTTGTTTCCCTTAAGGGAGAACTTGACCTCCTTTTGTCGCCATAGTTACTAATGTTCCAGAATAAAACACTGTTGTTCACTGTGAGCTTCTAGAATGAAGTCATTCAGATAGTTCAATAAGTACTAAGTCCATGGATAAGACCCTTTTGTTTGTCTAGAACAACAAGCTGTGTGAGATCTGACTACTTCCTGGTTCAACTGCTCTGTCCTTCTTGCAAATCTGGAAATGGGCCCCAAAATCACTCTTCCCACCCAAAGCTGACTAGGTCTAACGATAAGCACTTAGACCACAGCCTGGCACGTTAAGAAGAGTTGCAAAAACATTGTGACCATTACAGAGTTGGGGGCAGGGAAGATTATCCACCGGCTCACAGGTGCCAACATTAACATCCAGACACCCTATTTAAATGAGGCCAGACAAGAAAAGCCACAGTCAGCACATACTGGCCCAGCGGCCTGGCATCTCCGGCAGGAAGTGAGATTGTTTCTTCTCCCCAATCCTGCGGTAGTAAAGGAGTTCCCAGCAGCAGCCCCTCCAAAGGCTATATAAGGGGGTGCTGTCCTTTGATCTGGGGAAGTGCCCATGTGTCTCCCCATGAGACTGCTCTTTGCAAATGGCCTTGTTATTGCTGCTGAAGAAATCCTTTATGTTGGTGAAGTAACTGGATAGTTTTTATTTGAGGCCAACACAGGAGATACAAATGCAGACGGCAGGAAGGGTCTTAAATTTAGGATAAGGAACTTGACAGACTTGTCCTCCCATTATTTCCTACATTCAGCTTTGAACTCAAAGTAACCACGATCTGAAGTAAGCACGAGGAACTTGACAGGAGGGCGCAGTCAGTGAGCTTTCAGAAAACAAGTCTTCTGAGTCTTCATTTGCACTCTGCAACTATCTTACAGAACTGGAAAATGGAGATTCAAAACTTTTTAATCAAAATTTAATTAGCACCTTGCACACAATAAGCACTCAATGATTAGGAGTATAAATGGGGAAAAGTCTGTCTCCAGTCACCTGGGTACCAGGAAAGCAAATCCTTATTCTTATTCATTAAGGCAGAATTCTCCCAGCTCTTGTCTAAAAGCATCCAGCAAGAATTTCTCAGCGCTACTACTGTAGACCTTCCCTCTGTACCCTTCCTTGTCCTCCAACCCACCCCTGTATTCAGTTTTTCTGTCTCCTCTGAGAGATCCCCACTGCAAGAACAGAGAACTACTTTTTAACAAGAACAATCTAGAAAAAAATGCTGGAATATGAATTCCATCTGTAGGAACATGCATGTGTAGGAGTATTGAAATTTGGAGTAATTATTTTCATACTCTCCCTTATCAGGATGTGACCTAAAGGCCTCACACCAGCCATTATTCCTGCAAACACAAATCACCTTTTTCCTGACAATCTCATAAATGTTTCATCTCAAACAAGTTCTAGCTTACCCAATAATTTGGCAAAAGTCGCTTTTCTTCCAAGAGGGGCATCCTCTGTAAACTTGTCTTCAAGGGAGAAAACCCAAGGCCTGTACAGTTCACGCCTACAACTATAATATTAGAAAGCGCTCATGCTCTCAATCCCGGAACACGGTAGGGACTGTCAGACAACACAGTCGCCTCAAAGAAAGTCCAATATGTCAAAACCACACAGCCATCATGTTGCTCAATCTGGCAACTGATGTGTTTGAGTCTTGCTTTCTGACACATAGGGGCTGCGCAGCAAGCAAAAAGAGGTCAAGTTCAGTGGCATAGAACACATCAGGTTATGTCAGGAGCTATAAATACAGGCAGGGAGTGTCAAGGTTTCCCAGGGATTCCATTGAACTGTGAAACCTGAACAGAGGTATTTCCATGGTGTCCTAGAGAAAGACCATCTTCCAGGGCCAGGAGGAAGGACAGCAGGTGAAGTCTGGGTCATCCAGAAAAATATCTGCTATGGAGAAAACAGACCTAACCTCACACCTCAGGAGTGAAGAGATCAGAAGAGGAAAGGTTATTTGAGAAATATTTGAGAGAGAGTGAGAGAAGATATGTAGGTATGGACACAGATATAGGTAAAGACATATATAGAAAGGAATATTATTAAGCCTTTTAATTTTTTAATATTTTTTAAAGATTTATTTATTCATACAAGAGCTGGGGCACAGGCCAAAGGTGTAGAGTAGGGGAGAGGATTCACCAGAGACAGAGCGGGGAGCAGAACAGGCAGACTGAGTGAAATACACTGCTGAGGGGAGCAGCAGGCAAGTCAGGAGAGGTCTGCTGCACCATTTGGGTTCCTTCCTGGCCGGGGATCGAACTCATGCTGCAGAGGCTGTGGACAGCTTCATAGGTTGCGTCTTAACCCCCTGCACCACCAGTGAGGCCCATTAAGCCTTTTCAAAAGAAGGAAACTCTGCTATTTTTGACAACATGGATGAAACTGGAGTACAGGGTGCTGAGTGACATACGTCTGCCTGTTCTGTACCACAGTTCTTGTATGCATAAATAAATAAATCTTTAATAAATAAATCTTTAAAAAAGAAATACAGGGCCTCCCTGGTGGTACAAGGGGTTAAAACGCAACCTATAACACTATCTGCAGCCACTGCAGCACGTTTGATTCCCGGGGAAGGGAGCTACCCACATGGCACAGCAGACCTCTCCTGACTCGCCCGCTGCTCCCCTCAGCAGTGTATTTCAGTCAGTCTGCCTGTTCTGTTCCCCACTCTGTCTCTGGTGACTCCTCTCACATCTCCCCCCACACACACACCTCTGGCCTATACCCCTGCTCTTGTATGCATAAATAAATAAATCCTTTGAAAAAATACAAACTTCCAGTTATAAAATGAGTAAGTCCTGGGGATGTAATGCACAGCCTGGTGACTACCGTAATTGATGCTATAGTGTATATTTGAAAGTGGGTAAGAGAGAAGATCTTTAAACATTCTCATAAGAAAAAAATTTTTACCATGATGATCATTTTGCAACACATACAAATACTGAATTATTAAGTTGTATGCTGAACCGAATGGAGTTATGTGAAAATTGTGGCCAAATGAAACAACAGAAGGCTGACATGTGTTCAACACTTTTAATTTTTCCCATGCAAAATAGCCAATATTAATGTACTTTCTAATTTAAAAGGTTAAGGTTTTGATTAAATGAAAGTGTCATTAAATTAAGACAGTTTAAAAGACGTGCATAAAAGTGAGATAAGGTATGATTCTCAAATAATAAAAAAAACAGTGTTATTATTATTAAAGTAACCATAGAATGGTAAAATATTGAATTAATACATAACTCAATATTTGAGGAGCTAAAGATATATATACTTAAGCAACAAAACTTCAAAATATAGGGAAAAACTGACAAAAAAGAAAACAAGGAAATTTTTATGATCCACCATCAGTGTTGGAGAATTAAGTCCTCCTCTAGTGACAACAAGTGGTCTATGCCATTCCCCTCCCCTCCCTCTGGAAAGAGATCAAGACCACAGTTGATCTGAACAACACAGCTAAAGGCTGGAGAAGGGCCTCCCTGGTGGCACAAGGGGTTAAGATGCAACCTAAGAAACTATCCGCAGCCACAGCAGCAAGAGTTCGATCCCCGGGCAGGGAGCAACCCACATAGCGCAGCAGACCTCTCCTGACTCACCCCTGCTCCCCTCTGCAGTGTATTTCAGTAGATCCACCTGTTCTGTTCCCCACTCTGTCTCTGGTGAATCCTCTCACCCCTCTGCATCTCTGGTCTGTACCCCAGATCCTGTATGCATAAATAATAAATCTTAAAAAATAAATAAATAAAGGCTGGAGAACATCTGTCCCTGTCAGATGCACAGGAATGTGGCACGTGGTCATAAAGTCAGTCTATTGATAGCACCTTTAAGGTACTGGAACCAAACACACACATGTTTCCAGAGCACAATGCAAATGAAATGGATATTAATATATAAGACAAAGACTACAAGACAGACACCATAGGTAATGAAAAGGAGTTAGAGAAGTGTGGGCTTGGGGAGAAAAACGTGAGAGCTATGTATGTATAGAATTGACAATAAGAAAAAAGGAAGAGTGTGGAGAGAGCTGGAAGGGGGCAGAGAGAGGTGAAAGGAAAGAGGGAGAGAGAAGGGACAGGCCGGAGCGGGGGAGAGAAAGGCAGGGAAGCAGGAGGGATAAATACTCTTCCAACTTCTCAATGATAGAAATTCCTGTCCTTGACTTAACCTCTTTGGCCACCCACACCTTCTGGTGCTCCTGATTTCTGATGACTTCTCAAAAGTCCCCTGCATGGTTTGGCTCTTCGTGTCCTCTCCGGGCAGAACAGACGATGTAAACTGAGCTGCCACATCATCCCTGCCGGCCCAGGGGAAAGAGATGACATTTTCTTGTGAGGCTGAAAGGGAGCAGAAGCAGATGTGGGAAACGGTTGTTTTGCAAACCAAATGCGGTGGGTTGTTTTTACAGTCTTGGGAGACCTAATATTTACAGAGAGGGAGGGATCGGGTTCCTCAGGCTACTCTGCCTTTATAGGAAGGAACAGGCAGGTCCAGCCATGGTCCAGCTCCACACCTGAGGCCTTTGCGCCCAGCCCCAGGTGGGCACTGGACTCTCAGCAGCAGCAAAAAAAGGTGGCATCACCACCTGGTAGACAAGGAAAAGCAAGAGTAAGTTCTTTGAAAAGCTGAGTGAAACAAGCGCCCAGCAAACCAGTTCAAGAAACAGAAGAAAAAAGAAAGCAGGAAAGTAATAAATATCAGAAATAAGAGGACAAATCTAGGGGCAATTAATACCAATGGAAAAAAAAATTAAAAAAAAATAAAACCAATGAAAATAACTGAGGATGCCAGTAACCTTGAATACAGGATGAAACTGGTGACTGTGACGAAGACAGGAGTTATCAAAACAGATTTAAGAAGCAGAAGAACCGAAAGATGCTGGGGAAAGAGCCAAACAGCTACCACTGGAGACAGGCCCAGATGATTTTACCAATAAATTCTATTTTTCCTTCAAAGAACAGCTAACTCCTATACTATTCAAATCAGGACACAGCCCAAAAGAAAATGAAAACATTTTCCAAGTCATTTTGGGAGCTAAGCAGAATACTGATTCAGAATCTGTATCTTATTTAAGTACAATGAAGTTATAGACCTACATTATTAGCAACATAAGTGGCAAAACCTTACATAATATTAACAGACTGAATTTAAAAGTATATTTTTGTAACACAAGGACCAAGTTGGGTTTATTATAAAAGTGTATGATGGTCTGAAATTCTAAAATAGTTCACCATGATGAAATCTAAAAGCATTTGATAAAAAAAATTCTAAGTAAAATTTAAACAGGAAAAGATGCTAAGTTTTATAAATTATTCACTATATACCCACAGCAAACATCTATTAAACAAGAAATCCTACTCTTGTTAAAAAACAAGGAAAGAGAGGCCTCCCTGGTGGCACAGGGATTAAAGTCCTTGTATGCATAAATAAAAATAAATCTTAAAAAAAGGAAGGATGCCTGCTATCACAACTATTCTTCAACATTGTACTCAAGGTTCTAAAATTATTTATAGAAAATATTCTCAGAAAATCCAATTTCAAAACCTATTACAAAATAAAAATCAGTAACATAAGTGGATGTACCCTAAAAATACAAAAACCAAAGCTTTCATTATACCAGCAATAGAAATTAGAAAACATGAAAATATCAAAAGTCACATAAAATGCCATAGAAAAATTAATAAAGTAGAGGTTATTTAATTATCAAGATGGTATGAGTCATTTGTGCCATGGTTTCTTGGGATGGTGGGGTGTAAACCACATAGAATCAGCGTATTTTGTGGTTCTGAGAACTTAGAAGTGAGCTCGTCCAACTTCCTTATCCCCTGAAAAGGAAACTATTACCCAGAGGGGCTGAGCAGCTTGCCTGGGCTCATAAAACCTATAAGAAACAGGGTGAAAACTGCAACAGGCCATTGTTCACCCACCATATCTTGCTAATTTCATCAGAGGATTTGAAAGGCCAAAAGAATTATTCAAACTGCCCTGTGATTGAAGGAAAATAATGCGCCACTGTCAGGGGGGTTAGATTGTTTTTCTTGCGTACCTTGAATTGTCTTTGTGAAACAGGGGCCTACAGGGCAGAACAAATATATTATGTTCTAGCCACCAAACCACGGGCAGGAAGTGCTTTTCAGCAGTCATGGTGTCATTTCTGAAACAATAAAACCTGGCGACCAGGACACCTGGCCCCAGACTTCAGGGCTTCTCATCTGTTATCTCCCCAAGTGTCAGTTTACATCTCTGCCTGGTTTTAAAATTATCATGAAAAACGTTGTTACAAGGCAGGGTGAGGGGCACCCAGAACTGCCAAACCTGCCCATTTTAAATAGGTTCTGCCATCTGCCCCACCAAGATAAAAGTGGAGTCTCCCTCCACTCACAGTCAACCCCTTCCGACGTGTCCACCATCCTTCCTACCCGCTCCCAGTTCAGGAAGAACCACGCCAGGTCCCAAGGTCACAGGGTGGAGGGGGGAGAGTTGAACAGGTCCCAGGAAAAGGGGAGGTTCTGTTAGGGGGAAAAGGATGTCCCAAAGCAAATTCCATACAGGCTTTGTGGACTCCACCCCCACCCCAGGTCAAAGCCAAAGACACTGGGAACTCCAAATCCCATCCCCACCCAAGGGAAGGTGGCTGGGACCTGAGGGTGGGGTGAAGCAGCCAGGTGGATACAAAAGGCAGACACGTGGGCTTTGGGGGCCCCCCATTTTGGCTCCCCGCCAGCTCGCAGCATCCGGCCAGCTCTGAGAGTGACTTTGGGTTTCCAGGTCGTCGGATCGGGTAGGACACATTAAAGACTTTATTTCCCTATTTTCTCCCTGAGTTGTACATTTTCCTTATTTCCTTTTCTCTTGTAAATAAACCTTTTATTAACCTTTTGTGTGTGTCTGTAGTAGAGTATTCATAAGTCCCTTTAAAGCGCGCGGGTGAGGACCCACAGCCAGGAACCCGTTTAACATCGGGGTTGCTCTATAACAGCTCCAGGTTCCCTGCCCCACCCAAGGGAGGTGGAGCTGAGCAGGGAGGAGGAGAAGCTGGAGGGGGCACAGGGAAGGAAGGAAGCAGGATGGAGAGCCAGGAGGAGACCTGGAGGAGGCGCATGGAGCAGAGAGACATGTGGAGAAGCTGCGCTTGCTTCTTGGTCTGGAACTGGTTGAGGCAGATGTGGGTGAGAGACCCGCGGGGAGGTGGCAGTGGCAGCTTTCGTCTTGATTTTGATGTTGCTCTTTTCCTCCCAGACCTGTCTGACTGTTTCTGGCCCATTTCTATGGGTCCCCACTGGAAGGTGATTTAGACTGGGGCAGGCTTTCGGGCCTTGCTTTGGGCCAATCCTGTTGGCTGGACTTTTACCCACAGGGGACGGGTCACTTTGGGTGCTTGATTTGAAAATTATGTTCTTTGTCTTTTCTGTATTGCACACTAATTATATTAAAGTTCCTTTCCATTAAAGGTCTATATGTTTTGTCTTGATGCACTGGGTGGCAGCACCTATTTAGAGCGGGCAGGTTTTGGGGTTCTGAGGTACCCGTCTCCCTGCCCTGTGACACTCCATAAAGCATGAACTGGACAAGATGATGTTAAAACCCAACATTTTTTTTTTTTTTATAGAGGCATGCTTTATTTATTTGTTTGCTGGTTTGTTTGTTTGTTTTGTTTATACATGCACTGGGTACAGTCAGAAGCGCGGGAGGGTGAGAGAATTCACCAGAGCCAGAGCAGGGAGCAGAGCAGGCAGAAGGACCGAAGGACACTGCTGAGGGGAGCAGCGGGCGGCAGGAGAGGTCTGCGCGCCATGTGGGACCCTCCTCCTGTGGCCGGGGAGCAGCCGGGGATCGAACCGGCGCCGCAGAGGCCGCGGGCAGCTTCGCAACCCAGCGCTCAACCGCCGCGCCACCGGGGAGGCCCCAAACCCAACATTTTATTAAGGGACAGGAAAGAAAAGTCTGGCAAAATATACCTAAAGGCAATGACTGAAAGAAATGAAAACTTTTTCTTGTTTCTATCCCCACTGACTTTGACAGGTTACAGATTTTTTTTTATTTCAACAATAAAACCCCAATAGCATGAAAACAAGAACAGCCACCAAATGGCCATAATTCTTTTTTATTCCCAGGAAAATAGCAGCTGGGGTTAACAGTATAGAAAAATCAGAACGGAAACTACCCCACTGCAAGAGTCCTAGAGGATTCCAAAATGGCAGAAGAGGAAAACCACCTGCAGGAGCTGGCCAGCGGACCATGATCTGGGAGACATTCGGAATCACAGCAACAGAGAGCAAATCAGTGCTTGCCTGGAGGTGCAGAGGGAGGGTGGGGATTGATTTCAAAGAGGCACAAGAGAACTTTTGAGATTGGTGACAATGTTCTCATCTTGACTGCAATAGCGGTAACACACCTAATGACTATACACTTATAGGTATAGGTAAAGTATACTCCATGTGGAAATCAATGAAGACCAACGCAAGAGAAAACAAAAACTATTTATTCAGAGTTTGTGGTAGCAAGGCAGTCAGCCACCATCACATTTAGCAGAGACGCAAAGACAGGCAGACCTGTGGGAAAGCTTGAGAGTGAAAAAGGGCAGTCAGGGGTGCCTGGGTGGAGGCTGTTGGCATAGGAAGCTGGTGAGTGAAACAGGAAAGGTCTCTCTTCCTGCCCCATCAGATAAGCTTTCCTATCTGTTGCATTTAACAAGTTTGTCTTCTTACAATCTAAGGAAAAGGAAGGACATTCCTAAGAAGATAGTAAGGAAGTTAAACAGCAGGTGTTAACAAAGCAAGCTGGCACCCACCTAAATCTCCATATGCCTGCATCTAAAGGACATGCCAACCCTTCTTATGTCCCCTTTGCAGAACCTTGCCAGTCTCTCCCCACCTTTTTTTTTTTTTTTACTCCTTTGTTTCAATACCCCTACACTCTGCCAAATAGCAGGACGGGGGTCTTTCAGACAGTCTGCTGCCCTCTTCAGTTTGTCAACAAATTAAACTTTCCTTCTCTTCAAACTGTTTCTTTTTATTGGCTAACGCTGACGCTCGGTATCAGAGGCAGGCAGCTGGAAGAGAGACAGCCTGTGCAGTTGCTAAGCATGCATGTTTGGTTTTCTCTCATGGGTCCTAAGTTACAAGAAGGGACAGTTAGGGAAGCTGTCAGTTGTTGATCAAGTCAGCCAAATTGAACTAATTGTTCCAGAAGCTATTGTTTGGCTTCCTTCCTGCAGCAGCACTAGAGATAGCAGTTTGCTTGGGACAAACCTGACCTTCCGCTTTTCACCAAGCTGCTAACCAGGTTGGTCACAGCCCCACCAAAGACCAGTAGACTTGTTAGCAATGCACAGACTGTATCGAGGTCTTTGAGCTTCCAGAATGAACCACATTGCCCAAAAGTAAGGAGCTCTCTGCTATTATCTCATGGGCAACAAAATGGCTCCCAGCACATACAACACACTGGGCTCTGAAATCAGCCAAGGACACAAGTCAAGAATCTTGTAATAAATCAACCCAATCATATTTACAAAAAGTTAAGGTACAACGCTTTATAAATGCCAAACCACTATTTGACCTGAATTATGACTTGGTTTAACAGCTCACTTTTCTTCCCCTCAAGATCAGGTTCTCATTTGCACCCACATTATTAGGTAAAATAGATAGGAGCAGGGAAATTTCCATAACAATAATCTTCACTCGGGCTGAAGACACTTACAATCAATGAACTGACAACATAATGGACTGCTCATTAGGTCCTTCAAGAATAGTGAAGGGCCCTGCCTGAGCCTGAAATCAAGGAAACAACAGAAGAAGATGTGAACCAAGCCTGAGGCTGCAGCAAATCCTCTCATAAAGAAGCTGTTGGGGTGATGTACAAGGCATTTTGCAGAAGATTATCAGCAACTTTGCAAGAATAACAAGTTTCATTTGGGAGTCTTCTATACAAAGAAAAATGAAACATGAATTTGGTGTTTTGATTAGGCTGTCCAAAAAAACACACATTCAAGTCACCCACATGTCTTAAAGAGGAGGTATAGCAGCCCCCCTTTATCTGCAAGGGATACATTAGAAGCATTTGAAGACCCCCTCCCAATGGATGCTTGAAACCCAGAGCACTGAACCCTAAAAGTATTTGTTTTTCCCTATATATGCACATATCTGTGACAAAGTTTAATTTACATATTAGGCACTGTCAGAGATTAACAACAGTAACTACTAATAAAATAGCAAAAACTAACAATATAATGTAATAAAAGTTAAATGAATGTGGACTTGCAAAATATTTTTTTTAAAGATTTATTTATTATTATACAAGAACCGGGGTATAGGCCAGATGCATGGGAGGGTGAGAGGATTCTGTTGTGCCCGAGGTCAGCAGACTCGGCGAGCATAGCCTCCAAGAACCCAAAGACAGCTGATGCAAACACGAAAGGGAGTTTATTTCAGACGCAAGACCGGGTTCATAGCACCTACTAATGCAGTGGCAGATACCGAGAGCCCCGAACCAAGGAAGCAGGGGTCTTTTAATAAGGTTAAATTATGCTGGCAGTTACTCATTGGCTACAAGGATGTGTTCTCCAACTCGGCCCGGCTATCATTCTAAGCTGAGTGGCCAGGCCAAGATGCAGCTCCAACCTGCAGCTCCAATTACAGCAAGTTCGCCCTCATTGGTGACCCAAGAGTAAGGGTGGAGTGAGGGTCCAAACTGTCTCTGGAATGCAGTCTTTTCCCAGAAAAACCTAAAATTCTAAAATGGCAGTTACACAAAACAATGGCTAAGAATACTTGTGCTTGGTTCACCGGAGACAGAGCGGGGAACAGTACAGGCAGACAGACCAAAGACATTGCTGAGGGCTTTTCACCAGCTGGCCGGGATCGAACCTGCGCTGCAGAGGCTGTGGACAGCTTCACAGTGTAGCACTCAACCGCCTGCGCCACCAGGGAGGCCCTCTCTCAAAATATTTTATTGTAAGTGTAAGGGAGCAAAAATTCGCCACCCCAAAATAGGTTGATTTCATGGGAAGGGCTCTGAAGGCTGGTGGTGGTGTTATAGGACAGGGAGAGGGGCACCCCAGACCCCCCACAAACCTGCCTATTCTAAATGGGTTCTGCCATCCGCCGCATCAACACAAAACATATGACACTTTAATGGGAAGGAACTTTAATAAAAACTAGGAAACAATACAGGTAAGGCAAAGAGTCTAGTTTCTAAATGAAGCACCCAAAGTTACCCGTCCCCTCGTGGGTAAAACTCCATCCATATGGGGTCGGCCCAGAACAAGGCCCCAAAGCCTGCTACAAGTCTAAAGCATCTTCCAGTGGGGACCCACAGCAAAGGGTCACAAACAACCGGACAAGTCCAGAAGGAAAAGAGCAAAATCAACATCAAGTGAAAGCTGCCATGGTCACCTCCCCACGGGTCTCACCCACATCTGTGTCACCCCGTCCACGACCAAAAGACAAGCGCAGTTTCTTTACGTGTCTCTAGGCTCCACGCGCCTCCTCCAGGTCTCCTGGCTCCATCCTGCTTCCTTCCTTCCTCAGTCTCTTCTTCAGCTTCTCCTCTTCCTGCTCAGCTCCACCCTCCCTTGGGTGGGGCAGGGAACCTCCCCCTTTCCTGGGGACCACCCTGTTACAGTGGCTATTTGTGAGAAAAACATTAACATGTAACATTTCTCTTCCTAGGGCACCTCCCTCACTACACTGGGGAGACTGACCCTCCTTACCTCTTTTCAATGGAGGTGGCAGGACTTAAATCTGTTTCCTTTATCTACTGTGCCTTTCTTGGTAAACTCCCTGACTTACTCCTTTCTTTCCCCCACCCCCCCTTTGTCCTATTTTAGCTATTTAACACGGCATCTGAAGCCACATGAAGAGGCACTTGGTCATGCTGGGTCTCGTCCGTGTATACAGGAGGGACACGTTATTGTTAAACTTCTTGTGGACTTTTTCTTTTATCAGCCTATCTGGTGCTTTTTTGATTATGTGCTGGCCTAGAAAAACCAAGTGGGATACAGGATGATATACTTTGTGCCCTGATACAGGTAATATTTTCAGACGTGGGTAACCAAAAGCATGGAAAGTGAAACCAAACAAACCATTGTCTCCTGTCCTTGGGCCTCATTCAATGGGTTTACAAGAGGCAGCCAGCCTGTTCCTCAATTGTGGAGCTGCAGTTGGACGTTCATACAGAGGCCGACCAGACATGGCCGTTCCCAACATGGGCATGAACTAAAGGGTAAATTATCCCAGTTAAATAATTCTTTTTTTTTAAAGAAATTTTTTTAAAGATTTATTTAATTATTTTATACAAGAACCGGGGTACAGGCCAGATGCGTGGGAGGGTGAGAGGATTCACCAGAGACAGAGCGGGGAACAGAACAGGCAGACTGACGAAATACACTGCTGAGGGGAGCAGCGGGCACAACAGGAAAGGTCTGCCGCGCCATGTGGGACCCTCACCGGCCGGCAGGAATCAAACCAGCACTGCAGAGACTGCGGACAGCTTCACAGCACAGCGCTCAACTGCCTGTGCCACCTGGGGAGGCCCTAGTTAAATAATTCTAATAAAGAGAGATCAGAATTAAGCTTTCTGAGCTGACTCCTATGCTGCTGATGTGTTAGTCGCTGTCATCTTGTACTTTTGGCTAATTTGACTTCTTTGCAAATGCCCCAGAGGTTCAAGGTGAATACAAGGTGACTCATCTAAAGAGACCAGGAGAATTTAAATGGCCTTAATTACAAAGGATTTTGAATTTGTTGCACCTATGAATTGAAAGATGTAAAGTCTGGTTAAAAGCATTATAGGGAAAAGATTTGTGAATTTAACCATAATTACTCCCATCCCATTCTAAAGAAATGCTAATTATGGATGCAGTCTTTGTAAAGAAATCATTATATGTGAGGGGAAAGGCTTAATCAGTACACATTTGGAGACAAAGGATTCCTTTGCTGGCACATAATGCAGGTGCGAAAACTAAGTTTCTAGGAAACAACATCATTCCTGTTTTTAAAGACTATATTATGGCAGGCAGCCCCGTGTAAATGTTCACACCTTCCGGAAGGTTGTCCCAACACTTGGAATTGAAAGTACCAGAAAAAGAGACAGTAATCAGTTTTTCATTCCCAGGGATGTAGTTTGGAATTGACAATGTCAAATCTTACTGAGTCCTGCGCTTCCAGAATGAGCCATGGCTGAGAAATCGCCCACACTTTGTGTTCTGAGAGAAGACTAACTGCAAAGGAACACCTTCCCTAACTTATTCCAAAATAGGACCCAGCCCCCCACTCCTCAATGACTACCTTATTTCATAAAACCCCAATCATTCTCCCTCTTCTTGCAGACTTCCCTTATGAATGGCCTCTCTATTGCAACAGTCTGAATAAAATCACTTCAATTGTCCAGAGAAATTTGTCCTTGATAGAAAGGGGAAAAATCCCTCACTACCACAGGTTTTCTCCCTGCTAAAAATCAGTAAGTTTTTAAGTCTGTATCTACCTGGCACCAGGTACAAAGCTGAAAGTTCTATTCCCTGAGTCATCTCAGTGCTGTTTCTATGGCTAACCTGGAACCAAGACATTTGCCCTGGCTTTCTAACCAGATATTTGGCTTCAGCACAGCCATGGGTACTGCCAGCCACAAAGCTCACTTTGGTTCTCCTGTGACTGGGGAGCTGCCTGGCCTAGTTAGAATAACTCAAGACTAAAGTCCTTCCAGGTAGCGCCCATCTCTGGCCTGGATGTCCACCACCTCCTGGCCGACTTCCACACTGCACATCACACCAATCATGTAACAGAGGAATCTCCATAAAAAGGTGAGGTTGCAGGTTCCCCGCCCTACCTAATGAGGGGCAGAGCTATGCCACCAAGTGAAGATAGAAAAGACTTGGAGAGACTCAGGAAGGAGACCCAGGAGGAGGCACAATGGTCCCCACTTCGGTTCCCAGTGTTCATGTAGATTCTATTTTCCCACATTTGGAGGGGGTCTTTTTACTTCAAGTTCCTCTAATAGTCAACATTGCCATTTATTTTTATTTATTTATTTGTTTGTTTTATTTATTTACGCAAGCACTGGGTACAGTCAGAAGCGCAGGAGGGTGAGAGAATTCACCAGAGCCAGAGCAGGGAGCAGAACAGGCAGATGGATGAAGTACACTGCTGAGGGGAGCAGCGGGTGGCAGGAGAGGTCTGCCCGCCATGTAGGACCCTCTTACTGTGGCCGGGGAGCAGCCGGGGATCGAACCGGTGCTGCAGAGGTTGCGGGCAGCTTCGCAACCCAGCGCTCAACCGCTGCGCCACTGGGGAGGCCCTCAACATTGCCTTCTTAGCTGTGTCTTCTAATCAGCACTCTTTTGGTTACAGATTAAAAAAAAAAAAAAAAAATTAAGCAGAGAATTCCCTGGAAGGCTATTGCCTTCTCTCACGCCATTGGCTCATTCACCTGAGTCATTCCTTCAACCTCCAGCCCATGGGTTCCCACCCCCAGGAAGTCTTGGGTGCCTTGCTGGATTAGAGGCCCCAACTCTATACTCAGCTTGTGCTCTGCACAAATTAGACCATGAGCCCCTTGAGGACAGGGAATCTGTCCCCCAGTATCTGCATCACATATGGCCAGTCTTGGGAATGCAATCAATGCCTGCTGAATACATGAATAAATTATCAAGAAGGCAAATTCTTACTGGTGACCTAAATAAAAAAGATTATTGTTTGTCAACCATGTATTTGTTTAAATTCCTGAGCAGGCACTCTTGCCCATGGAATCCTATTTCTCAGCAATCTATTTCAGTCAGTTTCACACACAACTCAGACACCCTCTCCTCTAGAAAAGCAGATTTTTCATTTGAATTTGGGATTGTTCCACTTATTAACATTATGTTGCTCCGGAATACAAGGCTGTACTCATTATTGTGGATTCAATGTTACCTGGAAACATGAACACTTCTAGAAACCATCTCACACGTTTAAGTTCTCAGAATGCCTTTATCAAAAGACTGAAGTTGAATGACATATTTGACACTTATTCAAACAACAATAATAAGTACCCGTTGCTGCCCCCTTACTTAAGTAGCCAGGACTGGACGAGGCATCTTATATGTATGTTCTCACTTAATCTCCACAAGGTGGAATTATTGCCATTTTACAGAAGAGGAGACTGATATGTAGTGAGGCTAAGTTGCTCAATGATACAGATGGTAAGTGGGTAAGCCCAGTACAAAAGAAACCAGCTTCTAAATCACCCATCATCCAGAGAACTGAACCTGAAAAAGAATAAAACTAGACCACTGTCTTATATCATGTATAAAATTAACTCAAGATAGATAGAGGACTTAGAAATGAAAGACCTGAAACCATAAATTACATAGAGGAAAATATAGATAATAACCTGCTTGACACTGGTCTTGGTGACATCTTTGTGGAATCATCTCCAACAGCAAGAGAAACAAAAGAGAATATGAGCAAATGGGGCTGTAGCAAATTGAAAAGTTTCTGCACAGCAAAATATTTAATATTGCTGACTGAAAGGCAGCATCCTGAATGGGAGAAGATATTTATGAACCATATAGCAGTTAATGTCCAACATAAATACACTATGCATGCAACTGAACATCATCAAATAATACAACCTGATTTAAAAGTGGGCAGGGGATCTAATAGGCATGTCAGCAAAGAAGACTGACAGACGGTCAACAGACACATGAAAAGATGTTCGACATAGGGAAATGCAGATCCACGCCACAGTGAGGTTTTACCACACAACAGTTAGAATAGCTGTTCTCAAAAAATCAAGAAACAGGGTCTCCCTGGTGGTGCAAGGGGTTAAGGTGCAGCACTATGAAGCTATCCGCAGCCTCTGCAGCACGAATTCGATCCCCGGGCAGGGAGCTACCCACATGGTACAGCAGACCTCTCCTATCTGGCCCACTGCTCCCCTCACCAGTGTATTTCAGTCAGTCCTCCTGGTCTGCTCCCCACTCTGTCTCTGGTGAATCCTCTTGCTCCACCCCCCACATCCCCATACTTCTGGCCTACACCCCAGCTCTTGTACGCATGCATGCATGCATAAATAAATATCACCCACTCTCCTTATCAATGGGTGCCTGCAAAAAAGATAGACTGAGAATGGGTATGATGAGAACCCAAAAGGATGGTAAGAAGATTGACTAAAATTGAGTGACAACATTTCATTGTGTTTCCAGCAACTTTTTTATTGCTCTAAGAATATTTGTTCTTTCCATTATTCTCTTATTATCTGTCATAAAACTGGACTGGAACCTGAGGCTAAGAGTGATTGGGAGAGCATTATTCCTCTCTCCTCCACTGGAATTTGACATAACTCCATAAATCTAAGGCCATGTAAGGAACCTCTTGAAAGCAATAAGTTTGCAAACTCTATTACCAGCAGCAAAGGAAAGCACTGTGGGGCCGGTGAGGTCTGCATTCTCTGAGCTCAGAATGCAAACTCTAAATCACCAAGACTTATGAAGATAAGGTGGCCTCCTGGAAGGCTCTCTCTGAACCCAACAAAAGGAGGCACCATTCTAGGCATCCCTACCTGGGCTCCCCGTGGACACGTCATAAAAATTACAGTGATGCCCTAGCAAATGACTGGGGAAAATTTCATTTGGATCCACTGAAACAGACTGGTCAAAAGAACAATGTCTGAGCCTGAACATGACAACAGCCTGACTAGTTCTCATCAGGGAAGAATTCTCCATTGGGTCATAAAAAGAAAAGTCCTAAAAGCACTGAGTTTAGGTATGGTAAGTGGATGAAAAGAACATACCAAAATTTAATGGAGGAATATAGGTCATCTCCTAATTTCCCCCAAGATAAAAAGGTCTCTGTGGCACAACTTAGAACGTGCCCCACACTGAAATTATTGCCTTGAAAGGAACTGAAATTGAGGCCTAAGGGTTCCCTCCATCCCTGACTTCCTGTCTCCATAAGTGAAAGGAAATGTGCTTTATTTGTAGAATTTCACAGCTTGAGGAAAGTTGACTTAAAAAATTCTACTGAAATAAAGACAAATACTTTACGGAAGGCAAATACCGAAATGAATGGAACTACTTAAGTTCCACTGACTATAGATGATTATTTAATTGGTGATCGTGAAGCAGAGGAAGGTTGGAGACCTTGCTAGGCCGTGTATATTACACCTTGTCTAACTAACCAACACTCATGAAGCAGAGATAAAGCAGAGTCCTTCTAAGTTTCACCACTAACTTGCAGATCAATGATCATCTTTCCATCTCCTATAGAATTACCATTGAAACAGGGTGGTCCCCAGGAAAGGGGGAGGTTCCCTGCCCCACCCAAGGGAGGGTGGAGCTGAGCAGGAAGAGGAGAAGCTGCAGAAGAGACTGAGGAAGGAAGCAGGATGGGGCAAGGAGACCTGGAGGAGGCGCATGGAACCTAGAGACACGTGAAGAAACTGTGCTTGTCTTTTGGTCGTGGACTGGGTAACACAGATGTGGGTGAGACCCGTGGGGAGGTGACAATGGCAGCTTTTGTCTTGATGTTGATTTTGTTCTTTTCCTTCCGGGCTTGTCCAGTTGTTTGTGACCCTTTTCTGTGGGTCCCCACTGGAAGATGCTTTAGACTTGTAGCAGGCTTTGGGGCCTTGTTCTGGGCCAATCCCATTTGGATGGACTTTTACCCACGAGGGGACGGGTAACTCTGGATGCTTCATTTAAAAACTAGACTCTTTGCCTTACCTGTATTGTTTCCTAGTTTTATTAATGTTCCTTCCCATTAAAGTCTCCTATGTTTTGTGTTGATGCGGCGGATGGCAGAACCCATTTAGAATAGGCAGGTTTGCGGGGGTTTGGGCTGCCCCTCTCCCTGTCCTATAACACCATCACTCCCTTGATAGGCAGTTCGTGGACTCTTAAAAAAAAGAAGGCACCATCACAGGAGTTGCTCTTGTATCTGATTCAACACAAGCCTTCAACTAAAGTTAGAAACAGTCCAAATGTCGATCGCCAGATGAATAAGCAATATGTGGTCTGTTGACAGGATGGGATGCTGGGAGCCGTGCTACTCATGTCGTCTGACAAGGGTCCGGCATGGGGCAGATTCCTGAAAAGTCAGGAATCTCTAGCTGACTCCTGCTAGATTCTCATTTGTTTATGGCTAGTCTCTACCTTTGTTAAAATACGCATTTAAATGTAAAACTGCAAATGCTGTTTGATCAATTACTGAATAACCAATTTGATGGCAAATGGCACTGCGTGATACAAATATTACATTTTTTAAAAAATTAGTAATTCTCTGCCACTTCTGGGAACAAAAGGCTGTAAACATCCCTCGGCCAAGTCTTTAATATGGACAGGTGGTCTTTTGAGGCAAGGGCTAAATGGAGAAGGGAATTCTCTTACCTTAAAGTTAAAGAGAGCAGCTGGGTGGCAGACGGGAGCCATGCTCCAAGTGTAAGAAAATCCCTGAGAAGCCAGGAGGCGCCAGCTAAATTCTTCCCGCTAAATTCTTCCTGTTTGTTTAGGGCCAACTCCCCTGGAGGTGACAGCGGGTATGGCAGCTGGTGGTCAGCAACATTTTTGTGACTGGTTGAGCAAATAACCACGGCAGCACAAATAATGCACTTGGAAATAGTCAATGTGACAACGACTGATAGGTCACGTATGAACCATTCTGGGAACCACAAGCTATAACCACCTCCAGCCCTGCCTCCCATGGAATGTTTGTAGTTCCTTAAAACAACAATCAGCAATCCTACAGAAAAAGGAATTTTCCCTTGATCTTAAAGTTAAATATGGAAATTAGGCTGCCGAGATAAGTAGAGGAGTAATAGGCAGAAAGCTCTTTTGTTAGATTAGGAGAATCCCTCCCTTAATTGAGAGCTTGGGGCTAGGGAAGAGTCTATGCAGCTTGCCTGGCAGTGACGCCCTTCAGGCCCTTGGTTCCTTGATATTAAATCAATATCTTATTAAAACAATACATTATTAAATGATGATTTCTATATGAAAGACTTCTGTTTTTTTTTTAATTTAATCACATAGTTATATGTTAGTTTTAACTTTGTGGGTTAGTTAAAAAACATCTCTTTGTCTTCCTTCCCCCAGGTAACTTCCTGTCCTTTGTTTCCAGCAGCCCTCAGTTAATGGTTCACCATGGTAAACATAGAAATGTTAGTTTCAGCCACATAACTTTTTTACTGGTAATAGAATGACTGGTTGTTGAAGGTAAATGACTAGTCTAAGAACACTTTTGTTTAGCAACTGTGCCTTCTTTGAAACAAAGAATAATAAATGTCACCACGATAGGCAGGAGGGCAAATAGACCCTGGGCTGCTCTTGAAAAGAGATGTGATGAGTGTTATCTTCCTGCCTTAATGCATGTGCTTATGCACTCTCATGGTTTGCTTGAAATGTATAAATAAAGAGCTGCTGAGAGCCTGGGCAGGATGATGTCTGCACCCTGACCCAGTGTTTGCATCTCCTTATGTTATAGGACAGGGAGAGGGGCAGCCCAAACCCCGCAAACCTGCCTATTCTAAATGGGTTCTGCCATCCGCCACATCAATACAAAACATAGGAGACTTTAATGGGAAGGAACTTCAATACAACTAGGAAACAATACAGGAAAGGCAAAGAGTCTAGTTTCTAAATCAACAACCCAAAGTTACCCGTCCCCTCGTGGGTAAAAGTCCATCCAAATGGGATTGGCCCAGAGCAAGGCCCCAAAGCCTGCCATGAGTCTAAAGCACCTTCCAGTGGGGACCCACAGAAAAGGGTCACAAACAACCGGACAAGCCCAGAAGGAAAAGAGCAAAATCAACATCAAGATAAAAGCTGCCATGGTCACCTCCCCACGGGTCTCACCCACATCTGTGTCACCCCGTCCACTACCAAAAGACAAGCGCAGTTTCTTCACATGTCTCTAGGCTCCATGCGCCTCCTCCAGGTCTCCTGGCTCCATCCTGCTTCTTTTCTCAGTCTCTTCTGCAGCTTCTCCTCTTCCTGCTCAGCTCCACCCTCCCTTGGGAGGGGCAGGGAACCTCCCCCTTTCCTGGGGACCACCCTGTTACAATCACTCCCCCTCCCTCTCATTCCACAATTGCGCCCAATGGAATAGTATGCAGCCGTAATAAGGAACAGTCCCAATACCACAGTATGGGTGAACCTGAAAAACATTACACTAAGTGAAAGGAGTCAAACACAAGAGGCCACATAGTGCATAATTCCTTTTCTATGAAATATCAGAATAGAAAACAACCAGAGTCAGAATACAGATTGCTGCTTTCCAGGCATGGAGGAGCAGGACAGAAAGTAGCTGTTTCATGGGTACAGGGTTTCCTTGTGGGGTGATGAACTGCTTTGGAATTAGAGGGAAGTGGGGATTGCACAACATTGTGAATGGTCTAAATGCCACAGAGTTTTGGGTTTGTTTTTTTCTTTACTTCTTTATGGTTAATTTTAAACCATATGAATTTCACTTCAACCAAAAAATTTTCAGTAAAGCCAGGCATTTGCTTTGTGTTTTTTAAAAATGCCATATGGAAATTTTAATATATAAGAGTTAGGACAGTGTGATAAATGCCTCTAATAAAAACAAAATTATGAGAGCAGGCCTCCTGTCCTTCACATCACTCAAAAATGAAGCATAAAATCCTTTGGATAGGTCATAATCTTCTGAAGAGATATGGATTTAATCAAAGAACTCTGGGTGTGTTTGAGCAGGAACCCTCCCAGCTAATATTCAACGCACCATCTTGGTGGGGGGGAATGCAAATGGCAACACCTCCCAAAGACTCTTTCTTTAAAGATGTGATTTGTTATGCTTGTTAAGCTCCTTGGGGTCAAGAGATGGAAGCTGCCCACCCCCACCAGAAATGTCTCATGGGGCTCACAGAAGCACTGACACCACAGCACCCACAAATTATCTGAGGTTGTGAACCTGCTTCCATTTTCAGGGTCCATCAGTGTTAGGCAGTTGGTAGGGTCCTGTGAGTCTCAGGAAACTGCAGGATACTGGACTTCAACTCGTCGTTTTCACCATTAAACCCCTCTATGCTAATAACATGGAATCCACCATGAAGAGATCACAGGCATGAGATCATGAATTCGAGAGATGAGTGACGTTATGGAAAGAAGAACAGAGAAAGGACCCTCCAGTCCTCTAATGACGCTGGGTTAAAATTGCTTAGACAGAGCCTCCCTCTAGCTCTCAGGGAGGAGTGGCTTGAGCTCCTGTCCATGGTGCTGACTCCTTATGCAGCATTGCATAAGCTTGAATAAATTCTTGGTGCCTGCAGGACCAGAGTCTGCATTAGTTCTACTTCTTGGCGCACTGAAGAACCTACAATCTGGCAACATCTCCTCAGAAAGAACTAAGTTTTAACCAAATCAGGGACTGTGGACCCTGAGAAATTCATGCTGTGCTGCTTCAGGTTTATGAAACTTGTTCAAAAGCACATCTACACAAAACCCTCCTCTACAGAAAAGTACTTACTATTAAGGAATATACACCATTGCTGATGACGCCCACGCCCTATTCCCATGCCCACACTCCCAGAAAGAAATATGCTAGAGTTTGAAACTGCCTACTAGTCAAATGACAAGGATGGCATCAAAATTGGCTTAAGAAGATTTAGAGCTGACTCAGTGGACAAAACAGTGCAAGCATTTCCTAGTGTGATCCTTTCCGCATGTCCCCCCACCTTGCACACACTCTTCTCAAGGGGAGTATTTGCACAGGATGGTGGCTAGGAATTAGACACATCTATGTGCACATAGAACTCATTCATAAGCAATTATGCAAAGCTAGAAGCAGAAGCTGAATGCAAATCCAAAAGCTGCCTTTGTGCAGCTTCTCCACTTAGAAATTCCTAGATATTTCAGAGGGAGAAAAATCTAATTTGTCAGTGTTGACAGGAAAACATATGTGATTATTCTCAGACTACCTTACCAACTGGGCCCTTTTTCAGCAGACACAGGCCCAGAATGCACTGCAGCACATGCACTCTGAGTTGTCCGGGTTTTCTGACCTATTTTATTGTTATCTTCCTTAAGAAGGAAAGAAATTAACCAAGAAAATAAACATCATTGCATCCAACTGATCATTAGACAGTCAGAAAACAAAATAGGCCCAAAAGATTGTATACCATTGTCTTCTCCTCATTCTAGAATTTTTTTGCAGAACTTTGCGGGGGGCGGGGGGAGATGCATTAACATAATAAGATACCGACAGCCCATCTCTACTGGACACAGAAGTCCTCTCTTGAAGTATTACCATTCTCATCAGGGAACAAAGGCAGAGGTTTGTGTTGAGATTTTCAACCAGAGCAGAACCAGTTTGTGAACAATTTAGAGTTTTTACAAATCATTATGTTTTGTGCATCATCTAAAAGGAGGGCCCAAAATTTTACTGGGTTGTCAGAAAGACCCTAACCCAAAAAGGCTCTAGATTCTGTATTTTTAAAGGCTCCCACAAGAGATGAAAGAAGCGGAAACTAATGTTGATTTGACCCCGAGCTACTGTCATCTTCACATCACTGAGCAGGGTGGGGGCCCAGGCCGCACTCCCCCTGCAAAACCCACATGCCAGCCCTTCCATATCTGTGAGCCTGTTTTACAGAAAAAGAGACAGAAGGAACTACAGGTCTGTAGGTGACCTAGTCACTGAGGCCAAGCTTCTTCCCACTGCCCCACAATGGATCGATGCGAAAGCAAAATGCCCAGATGAGCCCCAGACAAGACGCTGAGGCTGGCACCTTGGTTCCTCTCATGCAGGTCCTCCCCTCTCGGCCTCTTCCCCACCCCAGTGACCCCTCCTGGTGACGTGTGCTCCACCCCTAGGCGTGTCCCTGACAGGGCTCCCTGGGACGGGTGTCTCTGTCACGCCCCAGGGAGGGGCGCCGTCCTCCAAAGCCAGCCTTTTCCCTTCCCCGCCAAGTAAAATCTGAGCGTCTTCCCAGTGACTTTGAACTCCAGGTCTCCATATTTGTGTCTCAATAAAGAAGAGGGCCTCTGTCCTGACAGCCCTGGAGCAGCCGCTGGCACTGCCAGGCCCGGCTCTGGGCTGACTCCAGTGGACACGCAGGGCGAATCCCCTCCAAGAGCTTAAACCATGCGGTGGCTGCGCCAGCCTCGCCGCTGCCAAATCCCACACCAAGGCCGAGGGAGCTGTTAATGAATGGCGAGCTGCCCAGACAGCGGCAGCCGCAGGCGGAGGCAGGGGAGCTGGAGGACCTCCAAAGGGGACAGGCCCCGTGGGCGCTGGGAGAGGTGACACTTCCCCGCCAGCGTGGAGCAGAACCGCAGCCACCACGGCCCGCCGCCCACGTCTGCACCGCCACGCGTGGCACCGCGGGGTCGGCAGGCGGATGGCTGCCCTCCGCGTGGGGTCGGGACAGCACCCCGGCCAGAAATACAGCTGCAAAAATGCACCACAACCCAGACAAGCCTAAGAGAAAAGTCAGCCGGCTGCATCTTGCTCTTCAAAGACCCCCTGCGAACCTCGCTGTGCTCCTCCTGAGGGGCTGCATTCCAGGAGAGAGGATGTGGGCAACTGTGGGGTTGGAGGGAGGGGCAGAATCCCCCTGGCCTTCCCGGATCTTGGGACACCGGGGCGGCGAGCCGGCCCCCTGGACACACCCGGGCCTCGGGCGCATCGTCCTGGACTGGCCCCGGGGTGGGGACCGCAGCTGGGGGCTCACTTTTCACATCAGCGCGTGACAGCGCAAGCACAAGAGAAAAGACTTGCTACTTCTACAGGTTCTGGTTTCTCGAACCACACTGCCAGCTGGGTGCCCCCGTCACAAGACAGCAGTGCCTTTCCCTTGCCAAAGGCCCACGGCCGAAAATGCGCCCTTGTGCGCGGCCTCCAAAGAGAAATGTGGCTTCTTCACAGGGAGACACGGGGGTGCAATGACACCACTTACCTGCTCGCTAAGGTTCTCAACCTCGGGGGTTGTTTTCAGACAAAACCCGAGACGGGATGAGCCATGCTGAGGCGAAGAATGGGTCTGTTCCTCCCCTGCTGGTCTCACTTTTCAGAAATGGAAGCTCGGCCTTGTCCAACAGACAAGGCGGGGGAGTCGCAGGAAATGAGAACAAGGGGGTGTCACTATCGTGCTTGGTAACCCCTCGTTGTGGGTAAAACTGGATCCCCCTCCAAAAGTCCCATGTTCAAGTCCCATCGCAGAGACCCTGAGAATGACCTGATTTGGAAAGAGTTGGTTGCGACATTATCAACAGTGAAGATGCGGTCGGTCCTCCTGGAGTGGGAGGCGGGGCGTGGTCAACACAACTGCACCCCAATCAAAAGGACGACTTGGGACACACCCCAGGGAGACCGTGACCTGAAGAGGCAGCAGAGATGGGGCAGTGCTGCCATCCACACGCTCCAAGCAACGCCAACAACTGCCAGCAGCCATCAGAAACTAGGGCAGCCGTGGGCAGAGTCTCAGAGCCCTCAGAAGGAACCAGCCCTGCCAACACCCTGGGCCTGGACTTCTGGCCTTCAGAACTGTGAGCTAATGTTTGATACTTGAGTCATACAGTTTGAGCAACTTTGTTACAGCAGCATTTGCAAACTATGCACCTCCCAATAGCAAGACAGACAGCTTATGTGGAACAGACTATGTAACACTCACGGGTTCGATGGATATGCATGGATTTGTCCCACAAAGATTTTGGGGTGCCGGCTATGGGTAAGTTCTGTGCTCGAACCTGCGCCTACAAAGAGGGGTAAATCCTGGTCCCGCTCCACAGGCGTAAGTCTCGGCACTGAATTGCCTACATCCAGGCGAGCATTCGGGGACAGCGGGAGAGACGTGACGAGCTAAAATGTGACCCCAGAGGGGCCTGCATGTAACCAGGAGCAGCTGCACCTGACGGGGTTGAGCCAGAGGGGCCCAGATGACAGCTGCAACAGCATCATGTGTCTGGCAGTTTCAGAAGAGGCTCCTGCCAGCTTCATACACCCATGACCAATGTCGCTGATGCAAAAATATAGAGGGGAAATGTCTTGTGGTAACTTTGAGCAATCTTCTCTGGTGGAAGAGACACTTTGCTAAGAACTTGCGGCAGACAACTATGGTGGGTCGTCCACCTGCCTACCATACCTAAAGGTTATGCTCCAGCAAAACTACATATGGTCACTACACTGCTTTCGGGTGAGGTCTATCCACTGCAGTTTTTCATCTGGTAATGCCAGTTAGGCTGAACTCTGCACGGGGAAGGGCGACCCCTACTGGCAGGGCTGAGAGAGGAGACTGCGGGACAGGAAAGAATTGTCCAATTAGGATTTTTAAGTTATTCATGGGCTAGGGAGGTGCTTAAAGTTCTCCCACAGTCACCCCTAGGAATTTTCCAGACTGATCCATTATTTCTAGATACTTTGGGGAAGGGATTAGGGGATGCAACCCAGGGAAAAGGAAAAATAAAGAGCTGATAGCTGGGTTAGCCCCATTTTTTTTTAAGATTATTTATGCACACAAGAGCTGGGGTACAGACCAGAGATGCAGGGGGTGAGAGGATTCACCAGAGACAGAGTGGGGAGCAGAACAGGCAGACTGACTGAAATACACTGCTGAGGGGAACAGCAGGCAAGACAGGAGAGGTCTGCTGTGCCATGTGGGTGGCTCCATGGTCGGTTGGGGGGAGGAACTCATGCTGCAGTGGCTGCAGACAGCTTCATAGGTTGTGCCTTAACCTCTGTGCCACCAGGGAGGCCCCCCAATTTTTTTTAATGATACTTTTCTTATAGTTCTTCTGATTGCAAGGCCTGTACACAAGGAAGAACACCGCTGACTCCATGTAAAAACTGTTCCCTGGGGCCTCCCTGCTGGCACAGGGATTAAAGTCTCAGCACTATCAAGCCATCACCAGCCACTGTGGCACGAGTTCGATCCCCGGCCAGGGAGCTGACCCATATGGCGCAGCAGACCTCTCCTGTCTTACCTGCTGCGCCTCTCAGCAGTGTATTTCAGTCGATCCGGTGTTCTGCTCCCCACTGTCTCTGGTCAATCCTCTCATCCCCCACACCTCCATCCTACACCCCAGTTCTTGTATGCATAAATAAATAAATCTTAAAAAAAAAAAAAAACTGTTCCCTAGAAGTATACATTGCCCAAGCAGCACCGTGTTCACTGCTTCTTAAACCCGCCCTCTAGGGGCAGGAAGACTTGTCCCACAAATATCTTTTAGGTAATGTAGCCTCCTGCCCTCTTTAAGGACAGAGAAAGAGGCACAGAAGGACACAGGTCCTTGCCGAGAGCCTGGTGTGCTGGGGGACCGACTTTCACCCCAGTCTCAGGACACCCTTCCCTCCACGACCTGCCCACCCCAGCCCACAAACCGGAAATTGCAGGCAATGTTGTTTGAAATTCACAGCCCAACAAATTTCCTAGGGAGAGGGGAGATTGGGAGAGGGCTTATGAAATTTTTCTAGAATGAATGTGCTTTGGACCGTCTAGTTCATGGACTTGGCAGCCGAGATCTCTACAATTCATCTCATCCCCCAAAGCGCTGCTGGTTTCCTTCTCCCCCGTTTGGACCCATATGTAGGAAGATGAGCTTCACACATTGCTTTTGTCACATCTGCCCAAATCCCAGACCACAGGATGATGGTTTGACAACCCTGAGGAGTCCAAGTTTTTCCTCAAGGGGCAGAAATCTACTGAATGTCACTTTTGTTCCATGATTGTGATTCTCTACATATTTAAGAGCTATGCCCAGTCCTCGGGCTCCTGATTTATATTTTAACTAAGTGCATGAATTATAGTTGATCTACAATGAAACTCTGTAGCTGTTACAGAGCACTGTGTGGATCAAAATATATATATAGAAAAGATGTCTTTATTGTGTCAAATGAAACAAGAGGACTGTATTTATAACATCTGCCTGTTTATATTTTTTTTAGTAAAAGTTCAATATATGTAAAGAGGTACAAGAAATTCTAGCTACCACACAGTGTGAAAATTGGGAGGGAGCCTCTGAGGATGCGGGTTTCTGTGGTCAGCTTCCTACAGGGCTTCAAGGACACAGCCTCAGAAAATGCTACATTAAAAATAAAATTTGATAAAGTAAAAAAAAAGTGTTTCCAACCAAACTGATATTGTCCAATAGTCTTTGGCTCGAGATTATTGTTCTTTGGTTCAAGAGGTCTTTTTTTAAAGATTTATTTTTATTTATAAATGCAAGAACTGGGGTGTAGGCCAGAGGTGCAGAGGGTGAGAGGATTCACCAGAGACAGAGTGGGGAGCAAAACAGGCAGACTGACTGAAATACACTGCTGAGGGAGCAAAGGGCAAGCCAGGAGAGGTCTGCTGCGCCATGTGGGTCAGCTCCCTGGCCGGGGATCAAACTCATACCACAGTGACTGGCGACAGCTTGATAGCATTGAGACTTTAACCCCTGCACCACCAGGGAGGCCCTCAAGAAGAGTTTTGATCACAAATGGGTATTGCATTTCATCACATGCCACATCCTCCTTTAACCTGTTATTATAACTTGTATTAATTGATTGTATAATATTGCGTTAAATCCTACTTATTATTTACACATTTGATAGACTCTGGATTTCTCTTGCTATTATTTTGTATAGGATGTTTGTAGCTATGTTTATGAATGTTTTCCTTTCTCATTCAGTCCTTACCAGGTTATGGAATCGACGTTACTCCAACTGTTAGAGAGGAGCTAAGGATTCTTTTTTTTTCTATATTCTAGAGTAATTTGTTTATAAAACTAGAATTATTTATTCCTTGAATGTCTGATAGAGTTTGTCATAAAACCATCTAGAATATCCTTCTGGGAAGATTTTTAACAAATAGGTCAATTTCCTTACATTATAAGACTATTCAGTGTGTGTTTCTTCTGGAGTCACTTTTGGTAAGCTATGTCTTTCCACAAATTTGTTCATTTCATCTAAACTTGAATTGATAAAGACTTTAAGTGGTTTACATTATTATATTTCAATATCTGCATTTCTAATATTTTTCATTTCTAATATGATTTGTGTTTCTCTTTTTTTCTATGTCATTCTTACCAGAAGTTTGAATAGTCTTTTAGTCTTTTCCAAGAACCAAATTGGCCCTGCTGATCCTTTCATTAAAAAAATTTTTCTATTGACATTAATGTCTTCTATTTCATTGTTGTCTGTTCTTGTGCTGTTACCTCTATCAGTTTTGATTCTTCCTACTTTTCTTCTACGGACTTCAGTTTGGTGATTAGTTCATTCATTTGAGACTTCTTTTTAAAAATAATTATTAAATACAATATGTAATATATAACATTAGAAAGATACTATCACATAAATATACTGTATCTAATACAGTATATTCAATTTTCTTAAATATAGCATATTAAACATTCAGCATTATCAATTTCCTTCTAAGAAATGCCCCTTAAGGGCCTCCCCAGTGGCGCAGCGGTTGAGCACTGGGTTGCGAAGCTGCCCGCAGCCTCTGCAGCGCCGGTTCGATCCCCGGCTGCTCCCTGGCCACCAGAGGAGGGTCCCACATGGTGCGCAGACCTCTCCTACCGCCCGCTGCTCCCCTCAGCAGTGTACTTCAGTCTGCCTGCTCTGCTCCCCACTCTGTCTCTGGTGAATCCTCTCACCCTCCCCACCTCTGGCCTGTCCCCCAGTTCTTGTATGCAAAATAAATAAATCTTTTTTAAAAAGATACACTGTCATCATCTTTGGCTAAATTTCTTATAGGTGAAGAGAAAGGAATTGGGTTTGCTTTGCAGAAAATGTTTACTCCCTCATCCAACTGTCGGGCATTTCCAAGCCCACTACAATTTGCACAGGGGATCGAGCTCATGCCGCAGTGGCTAGCAATGCTCATGGATTCATTCAGTTTTACAATTGGGCTGTAAGAAATGTTTTATTAATTACATCAAGGTATATAAAAAATTAAAAGTTAGTTTCTGCAAACCACAGATTCTATTTCAGTTACCTATCAGATTGAACTATTTATCTCCACCATAAATTCAAATTATGCATCAAATATAATAAAGGCCTATTGCAATGAATTGAAATTAGTTGTCATTTTAATGTGCTTTTAAACTAGTTTTAATTGATAACACGCTTCTATTTCGAGGCCGGTTCAAAGATGGGAAACCGTTACTTTTAAAGAGCGTTGTTCAAGCAGACACTATCAGATGGCCCTGTGCTTAAAGATTCTATTTCAAGGCAAGTCCCGCCGCAGTTAGAATTCTAATGAACCACACAGACAGAATCCTTTCACAGCTCCAGCAGTGAGGAATGTTATCCACCACCAGACTCACTTTTAAAGTGCAGGGTTTGCAAGCAAAAGTTAAAGGTAGGCCCTTCTGAGACCTTACTCAGAGCATCATGTGCCAGGCGCTGTTGTATGCACCCTGGATTTCAACTAAATTCATCCTCACCACACCCTTAGGGGGGTGAGTACTGTTAGGATCTCTGATTTTACCCAAGTCCACTGAGAAACAGAGCTCCAAGACTGGCTCAGATCACCCAGCTAACAGAGCACAGAGCCCCACAATTCTGATCCACATTGGCTCCAGCACCCATACATACTTCACCTGCCGGAGATATGGAGACCAGACCGCCTGCCTCTAAGGGTCTTAGGAGATCTTTGAGGGGATAAAACCTCTCGCCATGAGATCATAGCCAAAGCACCAGGGCTTATGGTGAAATGGTCAATGCACAATCCTTCCCGCGGATCTGGCCGGTACCCCGGGTTCTTGTATGCATGAATAAATAAATCTTTTTAATAAATAAATAAAATGAAAGATTTGAAGTTAGGTGATCTCTAAGGTCTAGTTCAGTGCTAATAGCCAAGCTACTATTCTTGAGTGAACATCAGTGTCGGGGAGAGCCCCTGGCCATACACACACACATACCCCATGCACATCTTTACAAGGTTTTCTTTTGGCGGGGAGAGCTTCATGCTAGACATTATTTTTCAGTTGACATATGAATTAATTGGAAATAGACACTAAGACAATGTAGACTTACATTTTGGTGCTTTTAACCATGATTCTTTTAGATTTTGCATGTTTCCTAATTTTACTATAGCCATTCTCACTCAATTTCACAGAATAAACTGATAAAAAAAATCACAAGAGATCTTTCATGAACAAGAGCCATGATCTCCAGACATGCGCCTCTGGAGGCCAGACCAGCTAGAACAGGGGAGAAGCAACAGCCCAAGCTCTGCCTCCAAATAACAGGGCCGGTCACTGTGCTGCCTCATTGCCACTTGAACACCAGGGTAGATCTTGGGTGGCGGATTGATTGATAAAGGGCCGCAGGACCCACCAACAAAGATCCATGCAGCCCGCAGGGCAAAGGCAGACGTGGTTCAGCTACACCTCAGTCTTCACAAGTGTAACAAGACTGTTGTGAGCTCTTCGCTTTCCACGCTGGTGTGGGAGACTCAGATAACTTGCACGTAGTATATCGCGTGACCCACTCACCTTTCCCCTGGGCACTGCCAGCACTAGCCAGAGTTTTCCTCAAAGGACGGCAGCGCCAGCTCAGCTCATCAGGCCTGTCTCCTGAAACAGACCATATGCTCTGGGAAAAAGATTCAGAGGGGAAACACGGATGCCCTTCTGACCCTATTCTGCTTTGTACTCAGCTCCTGGGTTCAACTGGCTTCTCTGGAAGGCAGGTGGCAAATAAACACACAATTACATCGTCCTAGCTAGTGACACTGGGACGCATTGCAGGTAAGGGTCACGCTGTCAATCAAAAGCAGCAGAATTGAGTCCTAGGCATGTGGTATACAGAACATTATACTTTTTCACTTTTCATACCAGCGAGAGAGAGCTCATCTTTCTCTACTTGATAAGAACTTGTTCTCAGAGAGACGGCAGCTTAACCCCAAACATGCCAATTCTGATGGGTGATGAGCACCCACTTCCAGCATTCCACATCTCGGAATTCAAATGTCCAATGCTCGTTTTATTTTAGGCACCCCTAAATACAGTGATGCCCCGGAGCTGGAATGTGGCAGAGTACCCTGGAAGCAGCACATAGAAAAATCTAACTGGAGACTTAATACCATGATAGCACTTTCCTCTGCAAACAAAAAAATCCACCACAATTAAAATCAGTGCAGTTTAAGTAAATTTACCTCGATAAAATTGATTTTTAAGTAAAAAGGTAGTATCAGGAGTTGCCAAGAAAAGGCATTAAAATACAGCCCTGCAATGAATTGAAATTTTCTTTCTGAACTCATCACAGGATTGAAAAGAAACAAAAAAGAGTAACCTTTCATTGTCTCTTAATGTCCAAAATTGACTATGAGGACACATCCAGAAGCCCCCCTCTTTGTGCTTTCAGCTATGTCTGGAAAGAGCTTCCCTTCAACTCACCTTTGGCTAGATGTTAATTGTAAGCTAGAGATTCAGCAGGAATTCACCAGCAATCTTTTGAGGGCAAGATTTACAGAAAGGGAACAGAAGATGGGACTGGGGAACAGAGTTCACCTAGAGGTTCAGGAGAGGACCCCCTGAGCTACCCATAAGGAAGGAAGTGAGGAAGCCAGAGGGACAGAGAGATAAGAGGCCAACAGGTCATCTTAGGTACTGGACCCGGGTGCCCAGGGAGCTGACCCCTTGGGCTTTCCCTGGGACAGCCTGGACAGTTTGGGGTGGAGCAAGGGACTCAGTTGATATCCAGCCATATGGAGCAGCCCTTGTGCCCACAACCCACCATGTAGAGTCTCGGGCTGTATGCCCAGGGGCAGACTCCTGCTTTTCGTGCCTAAATATTTTAAGTCATAAATCAAGCTGTCAACTGAGACAAATCTTACTCTGCTGCTTTGTCAAATATACCTTCATGGCAAAATCTAAAATATGTATAAAGTTTTTATGTAACTGAAAATTAGGCAAAATGTCAAACACAACTGAATTTATTATTGCACAAATCTTTGTGTTCAATTACTGGGCTGGTGGTATTTGATATGTAATAAAGATATACTTGGTTCATAAATTATATTTAGTTCATAAATTCTCTTTTCCGTAACTCCACTTCAGTAAAATCATAATTATACTTTTGAAATCAAGATTTTTCACCTGATTTGTATGTTATTCATAGCAATGACCTAAATCATTAATCAAAATATAATACTATTCAAAATATATAACATTATGATAAATATTCATTAAAAGAAAATATTAGAATTTAAATATTAAAATTATTTTTGTGCTTACAGAATTGGTTATTTTTCTCCTAAAATATTATGGGGGAGGACAAGCGTATATGTAGGCAAATCTATCTCTGGTGAATCCTCTCACCCCCACACCTCTGGCCTACACCCCAGTTCTTCTATGCATGAATAAATTTATTTTTTTAATAAAATAAAATATAAAAAGCACTTAAAACTGAAGTTTTATTGCATTTTTAAAAAATATAATCAAAAACATTAAATATATTTTATAGAAGTAAAACTATTCACAGATCTAGCTCGCAGTGTCCACCTAGTTCCCTATATAAAAAATAGGCCTCACAGTTGATTCATTCATTATACCTAGACCTACACATGCACAGGTTTAAGAACAACATGCATTGTTTTAATATTGCAAAATAGTCCTCAGCTGCTGTGTGTTAATTTATGAGTGCCTCTGGAACCAAGAACTGGAGCACAAAGAGAGCATGAAAATGAATGTTTGGCACAACTGGGAAACAATATCTCTTTATGCAAGAATCTATTGTAAGTTCATTAAAGATAAATTAATTAAATTGCCTTTTCCTTACCTCAGTGGTCTGCTGCTCACATCATTCTTAGACTCCAAGGCAGCTCCACATGGCCAGCAGCACTACCCCCATCCAGATGCTCTGCCTTTGCCTCAAGGACACAGGGCCACAGACGTGGGGGGCATCTCCCTGGGGCCTGTGCGGAACCAGTCACGAAAGCAGGTATGTAGGTGCGAATCATACTGTGCCGTGTCGAGTGCCAGCTCCTGAGTGACAGAGCTGCCCATTTGTTCTCTAATGTTCGTGTTGACAATACACACATGGCTCAGGAGCCAGTGGCTCAGGGTAGGGCCCTGTAATGGCAGGAATGGGCACAGCAGATTTTCTATGATTCCAGCAGACGGGGTGAAGGAGTCCAAGAGCCCTTGGTGGCTTTTGCAGGCTTTTATTGGGATTTACCAGGGACATGGCAGGCAGAGGTGCAGGCCTCCCAGCCCCCAGCAAGTCTTCACTCTTTCTGGGCTCTCCGGCCTTCTCTCCCATGCTCTCTGCTTCTCTGCTCTTCTGCTCTACTCCCCGCTTCTTCTTCTCTTCTCGTGGTTCTGCTGGCATCCCCGTGACACCACCCTTATAAGCTCAAACTCTCAGCCCAGGTGTACCCACTTACGCATGCCCACACCCTACTCCAGGTGCCCGCCATCAGGCATGCATTCAGGACCGCAAGGATCCATCATCCATCCTGATGGCGGGAGGGCAGAAAAGCCTGATACCATTTACTCACCCTAAAGGCACCATCCTCAGGCCCCAGGGCAGCACTGCTGGCATCTCTCTTACTTCTCTTGTCTAAATATATATCTCCTTTTTCTGGTGGCTCAGAGGTTAAAGTCTCAGTGCTATCAGGCTGTCGCCAGCCACTGCAATTCAATCCCGGCCAGGGAGCCGAACCACAGGGCACAGCAGACCTCTCCTGTCTCCCTGCTGCTCCTCTCAGCAGTGTATTTTAGTAGATCCACCTGCTCTGCTCCCCACTCTGTCTCTGGTGAATCCTCTTACCCCCACACCTCTGGCCAGACCCCAGTTCATGTATGCATAAATAAATAAAATAAATCTTTAAATAAAATAAATATATATCTGCTTTTTTTTAAGGATTGCTGAATTGATTTTTAATGTTACTTTACAAACATATTTCTATATTGCAAAAGTATTTAAACATTAAAGGGATGGCCAGGGGCCTCCCTGGTGGCGCAGCGGTTGAGCACTGGGTTGAAAGCTGCCCGCAGCGTCTGCAGCGCTGGTTCGACCCCCTGCTGCTCCCCGGCCACCGGAGGAGGATCCCACATGGCGCGCAGACCTCTCCTGCCGCCCGCTGCTCCCCTCAGCAGTGTCCTTCGGTCCTTCTGCCTGCTCTGCTCCCCGCTCTGGCTTTGGTGAATTCTCTCACCCTCCCGCGCTTCTGACTGTACCCAGTGCATGTATAAACAAAAACAAACAAATAAAGAAAGAAAGAAAACATGCCTCTATATAAAAAAAAATAATAATAAAAATAAAGGGATGGCCAGAATCCAACTTATCCATCCACCACCTCCACCTGTCACAACTGATTACAAGTTCAGTACGTGGCTCTGAACACCTTACATCACAGTGGCAGCTAACACCAGTGACATACCCACATGACATTTGCCCTCATAATGACTCATGGCCCAGAACTTCACACACACACGTAAAAATATTTATTTGTAGGAGCTCTAGTGGCGGTGTGCGTGTGCGTGTTTGACATAAATACACCATGCTTAAATCTTAGTCCTGGAGTTTATTTTGTTCTCATAAAGCATCTTGGAGCCCTACTCACATTAGTATGTCTACAGACCCTCCTTCATAACAGCAAGAGAGGCATGTAAACAAAATTTGCTTTAGTAGGAAAACAAAAGTTTTCTAAAGACCTTCAGAACTTCCCATTTACCGAGATTTCTAGTCTCTTGATTTCTAATTAGTTTTAGCTTCCGAGATCCACAGGCAATTAGCTGCCAGGGGAAAGGTTAGCTGCACAGCTGGCCAAGGCAAAGCTTTGCAGGGCAAAAACTCCAATTTGCTGTGCAACACTATCTTCCCTGGAATCAAGACAGTTCTCTACGTGAAAGGTGGACAAAATGCCACCAGGCTCTCTCTGGATGATTTTCTAGTAAATACATGTAATATACTGACATACAAAATTATAATGTCCATTGAATTATTCTTGAATTGGAGAATTTCCTCCTATTCTGGACTAATTACTAAAGGATCAGTTCATCTCAACACACACACACACACACACACCCCACCTCACCCCACACCCCGCCCAACCCTCCCAGCACCAATTCCAGAATCTCTCTTCCCTTCTGAGTTGTCAAAAAGCTCCTCTAGGGCCTCCCCGGTGGCGCAGCGGTTGAGCGCTGGGTTGCGAAGCTGCCCGCAGTCTCGGCAGCGCCAGTTCAATCCCCGGCTGCTCCCCGGCCACCGGAGGAGGGTCCCACATGGCGCACAGGCCCCGCCTGCCGCCCGCTGCTCCCCTCAGCTCCTCTCAGCAGTGTACTTCGGTCCTTCTGCCTGCTCTGCTCCCCGCTCTGGCTCTGGTGAATTCTCTCACCCTCCCGCGCTTCTGACTGTACCCAGTGTTTGTATAAATAAATAAATAAATCTTTAAAAAAAAAAAAAGCTCCTTCATGTTCCACAACCACTTGCTTCTCCCCCCAACCCCACTTTCTTCTCCACCTCATCAATACATAAATCTCCTCTTAAATGTAGTTTCCAGTTTGGTGTTGGAGGGTGTAGGGGCAGGAATGACCCAGGGCAGGTTTTCTGATCCAGCAGACCGGGTAAAGGAGTCATCCTGGAGCCCTCCGTGGCTTTGCAGGCTTTTATTGGGATTTACTGGGTACACAACAGGCAGAGGTGCTGGGGGGCTGGGAGGCTGGCAGGCCTTCCCACCCCCAGCAAGTCTTCACTCTGTCTGGGCTCTCCAGCCTTCTCTCACGTTCTCTCTGATTCTCTGCTCTCCTGCTTCTTCTCCTGGCTTGGCTTCTCTGCTCCTGCTGGCGTCCCTGCGATCCTGCCCCTAAAAGCCCATCTACCTAGGCCCACACCCTCTCCAGGTGCCGCCATCAGGCATGCGTTCGGGACCCCAGGAATCCGTCATCCATCCTGATGGCGGGAGGGCAGAAAAGCCTGATACGTCTACCTTACCCCACAGAGGGAAACTAATCTAGTGAGTAGCTGATACATCCCCTTTCCAGAAGTGTCCAAAGGATGGCTCCTTTTTCATCCAAACTCTCTATTTGGTGAATTGAGCTCTTCGGGGGAGATATTTAGGGACAGAGCGAACGCTCAAATTCTTACCCTTTATTGCTGTCACGGGGAAGAAAGGCCAGTGCCCGGGGATGGATGATGCGTCCAACATGAGGGACCAGGGAGTCTGCGGCGCGGGCTGAGCCGGCTGTCGGGACTGTGACCCGCAGGTGAGAGCGGGAAAGAGGAAAGCGGCAAAACACGCTGCTTTGATGACAACAGGGCACTTGAGCCTGACTTCCTGCAGGAGCAGAGCAGAGTTCAACTCTTTTATAAATCAAGGGTTTGGCTGTGGGCATCCCGGCACCTGTTTCTTCATGCGAAGAAGGTCCTGGATAATTATTTCTAACACTTGTGCCCAGTTATCAATGAGGGATTTTCCACCATCACTCACGGTCAGTTAGAAAAGAACGTTCCTGAACACCTGGACCATCTCCCTCCTGTCTCGGGAGTCCTGGAGACTTTGAGGCCCCGTCAGCCTCATGCATGGAGCAGCGCCCGGACTTTCCCTCCAAGGACCCTGCCCTCCAGGGCCTCTGAGAGGCTCCCGGGGAAGTGCAGACGGTCTCGTTCTGCATCTGTGGACCATCATCCTGTTATAGGACAGGGAGAGGGGCAGCCCAAACCCCGCAAACCTGCCTATTGTCTATTCTGAATGGCTTCTGCCATCTGCCGCATCAACACAAAACATATGAGACTTTAATGGGAAGGAACTTTAATAAAAACTAGGAAACAATACAGGTAAGGCAAAGAGTCTAGTTTCTAAGTGAAGCACCCAAAGTTACCCGTCCCCTCGTGGGTAAAAGTCCATCCATATGGGATCGACCCAGAGCAAGGCCCCAAAGCCTGCCCCAAGTGTAAAGCATCTTCCAGTGGGGACCCACAGCAAAGGGTCACAAACAAGCGGACAAGCCCGGAAGGAAAAGAGCAAAATCAACATCAAGATAAAAGCTGCCATGGTCACCTCCCCACGGGTCTCACCCACATCTGTGTCACCCCGTCCACGACCAAAAAACAAGCGCAGTTTCTTCACGTGTCTCTAGGCTCCATCCTGCCTCCTTCCTCCATCTCTTCTCCAGCTTCTCCTCTTCCTGCTCAGCTCCACCCTCCCTTGGGTGGGGCAGGGAACATGGAACCTCCCCCTTTCCTGGGGACCACCCTGTTACAATCGTAAAGGCCCCCACATGCAATTTGGAGTATTTGCCCTCGTGAATTTGAGGCCAATTTATATTACTTCCCCAGGGAACTCTTTTGGGGCCGAATCAGTGGTGGCCAGGCCTTTGGGACTTAGATGTTTCTAAGAACAGTCTCACTAGCAACCCGGTCTTTCTAAAAATACAAACCTTTAAAGCAGCACCTTTCCCAGTCACTATTTGCTTCACAGTGGAACTCACTCGGCACTTTACATAAACGTTTTCTGTGGCAGCATAAATGAAATTTTATGTGTAAGCCATTATCTTTATATGACTTCTCAGAACCACAAAATAAAAACAGCTAATATTTATCCAGAGCTTCCTGAGGTGACAGGCTACATCCTTGATCTTAAGAAGAACTTCTCCAGCTAGGTACTACTTTCCCCATTGACAGATGAGAAAAATGGGTTCAAAGAGGTCAGATAACTCATCTGTGTTCACACAACGGCGGAGTCGGGATCCAGAGCAACTCCCCTGGAGTCGGGGTCCAGAGCAACTCCCCTGCGTGAAGCAGGCCCCCAAGGGCGTGGAACTAAGGCAGAGCAGAGGGAAAGAGGGGGGGCTCACCCGGCTCAACATTCTCTCCAGCCTCAGGCTGTTCGAGAGTTGGGATTGTCTCTGTTCTCCTTCAGGCGCATCTCGCAGTAACCTGATTAAAAATTTAAATTTAAAACTTATTATCAACCAGGCCTCCCCAGTGGTGCAGGCGGTTAAGCGCCGCATTGTGAAGCTGTCTGCAGCCTCTGCAGCGCCGGTTCGATCCCCAGCTGGCCAGGGAGAAACCCACATGGCGCAGCAGACCTCTCCTGTCTCGCCTGCTGCTCCCCTCAGCAGTGTATTTCAGTCGGTCTGCCTATTCTGCTTCCCGCTCTGTCTCTGGTAAATCCTCCCACCCTCCCGCGCATCTGGCCTGTACCCCAGTTCTTGAATAAAAAAATGAATAAAATCTTTAAAAAAAAACAAAAACTTATTATCAACTTGCCAGACCCAGACTCTCATTAATTCCCAGTTTCTCATGTTTCATTCATTCCCACATCATCAGTATGATTTATGCCATGTGCATGAGCCAAACCATTATGTACTTAATTCTTTCATTTAAATCATCTACTTTATTTAGATGGCTTATATAATACCTTTGAAATCTATGAATTCAACAGTTTGGCACACTAGTTATTTTTTTCTCAAGGAGTCGATAGATGTAAACAGATATAGATATATAGTTCTATGTTTTGTGGTTATAGTTATATGCCCATATATAACCATAAAATATGTATACAGCCTCTTAAATTTAAAAAAACAAAACAAAACAGGGTCTCTCTGGTGGTGCAAGGGGTTAAGTTGCAGCACATTGATGCTCGCCACAGCCACCACAGCAAGAGTTCAATCCCCAGCCAGAGAGGTGACCCACATGGCGCAGCAGACCTCTCCTGACTCGCCCGCTGCTCCCCTCAGCAGTGTATTTCAGTAGATCTGCCTGTTCTGCTCCCCACTCTGTCTCTTGTGAATCCTCTCACCCCCACATCTCTGGCCTGTACCCCAGCTCTTGTATGCATAAATAAATAAATCTTTTTTAAAAAAACCATTCACAGAAGGATAGTAAAGCACCAGACATTACCTTTGCTACTTGGAGATGAGCCCATTCAGATAAACTCCTTGACTCAAGGGGCTGCAGCACAGGTGATTCATTCTAAGTCAATAAACCCAGGCTATGTTTGAGAGCTGGTTGTCGTCCTTTTCACTCAGTATCAGGCATATCACAGATTGGCAGTAAGAAGATGGGAATGGGGGCGAGAAAAGAAAAACTCTTGGTGTACTCCCTGCAATTATTATTTCATTACATATAACTATAAAATAAATACATAGCCTCTTAAGCTGTGTGGAGATTTCTGGACCTACTAAACATAGCGCTTCCATAGGATCCAGCAATTCCACTCCTAGGTATTTACCCAAAGGACACAGAAACATCAATTCCAAAGAGCACCTGCACCCCTATGTTTATAGCAGCACTGTTTACAATAGCTAAGCTTTGGAAACAGCCCAAATGCCCAAAAATAGATGACTGGATCAAGAAGATGTGGTCCATATACACCATGGAATATTACTCAGCATTCAAAAAAGATAAACACATGCAATTTGCAGCAACATGGATGGCGCTGGAAGGGATCATGCTCAGCGAAATAAGCCAGAAAGAAAAAGAAAAATACCGGATGGTCTCACTCATAGCAGGAATCTAGAAAACTTAAATAAGGGACCAGGAAAATGAATAACTATAAGAAAGTAAAAATCAAAATCAACAAACAGCTATGAACCAGAGACACTTTTTGGGGGGTGGGGGGCGGGAGGGGAGGGATTGGGGTCAAAATAAGGGGGTTGCAATTGTATGGGGAATATAAAAATAAAATTTATTATAAAAAAAATAAAAATTGGGCCTCCGCGGTGGCACAGTGGTTGAGCGCTGGGATGCGAAGCTGCCCGCAGCCTCTGCAGCGCTGGTTGGATCCCCGGCTGCTCCCCGGCCACTGGAGGAGGGTCCCCCATGGCGCGCAGACCTCTCCTGCCGCCCGCTGCTCCCCTCAGCAGTGTACTTCGGTCCTTCTGCCTGCTCTGCTCCCCGCTCTGGCTCTGGTGAATTCTCTCACCCTCCCGCGCTTCTGACTGTACCCAGTGCTTGTATAAATAAATATATAAATCTTTAAAAAAAAAAAGAATATTATTAAAAAAATAAATAAATAAAAATAAAAATTAAAAAAAAAATACATAGCCTCTTAAAAGGCCATTAATGTTAGGATACACTCAATTGAAAAGCTATGGTTTCTAGAGCTATGATAGAATCAAGAGCCATCAACAACGAGTGTTTCTTGGAAGCCTACAGGAACCTAGACTCCACCAGACTGTCTTTACCACTGATGACAGATGCAAGAACAATTCAACCCAGCCAGCTGTGACTTTGTAACGCCAGTTGATGGTCACGAAGAACTATGAAGAAGCAAATATGGTCCCCAGGATGTTCCTGTGGCTCTCTAATGGAGGGTTTGTCCTCACATTAAACATAATATGGCCTTATCATTAGGATTTAGATCTTATTAAACTATTTTCTCCCCAATTAGCCAATTCTTCTCATTGTCAGGCACTTATGTTGACTTTAGAATCTTCCCTCTGTTCAATGGAGAGCAGGTTTGTAATTTCCCCACCAGCTGGGAACTAAGATCCTGACACTCGGAGGTTCCAGACACCTGTGACAAGAAATTCCCACCAAAGAAGTGGCTTCTCTCACAGTGTGTGACCCTGGCGGCAAAAACATTAAGGCAGGAAGGCAGCAACCAGCCCAAATGCCACTCGCTCCTTTTTCTTACCATCCTTGTAGAATCAGACTTACGCGTGGTTCTTAGAGTCCTGAGCACCAGTCAGTCCCTCGAAAGAGAAGGGTGATGAGGCAGAACATAGATAATCTCCAGTCGCTGCTGGCTGCTGTGAGGCACACACACGTCCTATTGACCTTGTGGGCAGTTTGAGAACGTACTGAGGAAGGTGGAGAAGATTGATGCCTCTGGGAGTGGGCTAGAGAGAGTCCGTGATATTTTCTCTGTAATTGTCATCTTTCATTTCTTATAGAAAAAGGAACTTTAGATTCTATTCAAGGAAAAGGGAACTATACACCCTTTTAGTTTCCTAATTGATGCTACCATTTTACTCTGTTCAAAGAGAGAGATGACCTCATAAAACTCTTAAATCAATTTAGGCTTGAATTTATCTTAGGAAGGTAAATGTGACCGCTGATATTTCCATAATAGGCTTAATTTCCATTCAGCCTATTGAAAAGACCACAGAACCCACCACTTAAAAGGAAAGCTCATTAGCATATGTTAAGGCACATCCCGGAGGAAGTCACCTTTATTCTAAAGTCAGCCCATCACTCCTGCTGGAGAGTGAGCTGAAGGGAGTTTTAATAGAGTTCCTCAGCGGATAGCCCGCACGCCATGTGACACGGGCAAAACAAGGGCTTTTGGATTCCAGAGATAGTTTTTTAAATCTATAAAAAGAAAATGTAACTGGGTGGGCAGCTGGGATTTGTCCTTCTAACAAATGTGCCCCACAAATATGGGCTTTTCCAAAGAAAAATTAAGAAAATTAAGTTATTTGCCTGCATTTAAAAATATGTGAGGGCCTCCCCCGTGGCGCAGCAGGTTGAGCGCAGCGCTGTGAAGCTGTCCGCAGCCTCTGCACTGCGGTTTGATTCCCGGCTGGCCAGGGAGATTCCCACACGGCGCGGCAGACCTCTCCTGTCTCGCCCGCTGCTCCCCTCAGCAGTGTACTTCGGTCCTTCTGCCTGTTCTGTTCCCCGCTCTGTCTCTGGTGGATCCTCTCACCCTCCTGTGCCTCTGGCCCGTACCCCCAGTGCTTGTATAAATAAATAAATCTTTAAAAAAAAATTCTAAAAAAAGTAAACTTCCAACTACACTCTGAAGATGCAACACTGAGCCCACTCTCCAGCATATCAGGGAGAGAGGAAGAAAAGAAGGTAGCGGGGAGACTGGGGGGAGGCGGGGAACCAGCTGGAAGAGTCCCGGAGAAGTCACACCTCCCGCCAGTGCTCACCCCGCTAGATCTGCCACCTTCCTTCCTAGGAGCCAGGAATGTCTACGAGCCGCTGCTGCCTGGAGAAACTAGATTGTCGGGCTCTGCCAGGCCTCCAGACACCACCACGATTGTTTAGGCAAATCAGAAGCCAATTCAGAAACTATCTTCCTAGAATTTCTGAGAGGCTGTTCAAGTGCAAGTCTGGAACACGGACGAAGGTGTAACTACACAGGTTGAGATGTGAGACACGTCTCATCTTTCATTTCTTCAGATGAACTTAAAAGCAGGAAGCGCCTGGGGAGCAAGCAGGACCACAGAGTATCTCCGTGACTGAGGGGGGTTATGGAGATGGAGGGGGGGGCAGCACACAGGGAGCAGAAGGGTGGCCAACCTTCCTTGGGGGGCGGGGGGGTGTTTCTACAGACATCCCCTTGAGAAGTCCTTTCTCCCGGAAAGTATTTGTCTGCTCTCACCTCGTGTCCTGGATACCATCCCCCGTGTCTGGTGGCCTGTCCAGTGGGAGGGACAAGCCTTCATGGACTTGACTCTAAAGGGCACCAGCTGGGTATTGAGCCGGTGGCCCCGGTCTGTATAGCATAGTGAAGCCACTGATGGGGCCAATCAGACACAATCTCCAGGAATGGGAAGAAGATATTGGAAATCTATGGTCAGGCAGCTGTGGGAAAGAATAGTTAAGTGAAAAAAGCAATTTGCAGAGAGTACACTTGTGAAGTATCTGGGAGGATACACACCAAATGTCAACACTGGCCCTTTGGGAGGAGGGACGGAGCCTCTTGGCTCACAGTCTGCTCGGCCTAGGTTTTCTCTCTCTTTTTTTTTTTAAAGATTTATTTATGCATACAAGAGTGGGGTACAGACCAGAGGTGTGGGGGGTGAGAGACAGAGTGGGGAACAAAACAGGCAGATTGACCAAAGTACACTGCTGAGGGGAGCAGCGGGTGAGTCAGGAGAGGTCTGCTGCGCCATGTGGGTAGCTCCCTGGCCAGTCGGGGATCAAACTTGCGCTGCAGAGGCTCTGGACAGCTTCATAGGTTGAATCTTAACCCCTTGTGCCACCAGGGAGGCCCATGCTTGGCCTAGGTTTTCTATAGCAAGCATGGATTGCTTTCATAATTATATAGACTTTATAAATAAAATGTATCATATTAAGTATGATGTTTTACATAATACCTGCTATACAAATATGCTAGAGAGAGCTTATCTCAGGGTGGTGGAGCAACAGGTAATAATTTTCTTCTTTATAACTGTCTCCTCTAAATTTTCTATTGTTGTCTGGGAAAACATAACAGACATTAACAAAAGGTTGTTTTTTTTAAATGCAATGATCCTTTTTTTTCTTTTTTTTTAAGATTTATTTATTTATTTATGCAAGCACTGGGTACAGTCAGAAGCGCGGGAGGGTGAGAGAATTCACCAGAGCCAGAGCGGGGAGCAGAACAGGCAGAAGGACCCAAGCACACTGCTGAGCAGAGCAGCGGGAGGCAGGAGAGGTCTGTCGTGCCATGTGGGACCCTCGGCGGCGGCCGGGGATCGAACTGGCGCTGCAGAGGCTACGGGCAGCTTCACAGCCCAGCGCTCAACCGCTGCACCACCAGGGGAAGCCCAATAAATAGATCTTTAAAAAAAAAAAAAATACAGGGAATTTTGTTTCTTAGAGATCTATTTCAAAAACTTCTGTGATAACATGTTGGCCTACTTACATCACCATAAACATGTTTTAACAGACATAAAATCTTACAACTCTGAGGATTGAATATTATTTACAATGAGGCATTGCTATTTCTGTTTTATACATGGGTAAAGTAACATTTCAAGAAGTTAGGCCATTAGGGTCTCCCCGGTGGCGCAAGGGGTTAAGACACAACCTATGAAGCTGTCTGCAGTCACTGCAGCACGAGTTCCATCCCCAGCCAGGGAGCTACCCACATGGCGCAGCAGACCTCTCCTGTCTCCCCACTGCTCCCCTCAGCAGTGTATTTCACTCAGTCTGCCTGTTCTTTTCTCCACTCTGTCTCTGGTGAATCCTCTCAACCCCCACACCTCTGGCCTGTACCCCAGATCTTGAATGCATAAACAAATAAATCTTTAAATAAAAAGAAGTTAGGCCACTAAAAATAATCTTAACATAATAAATATTTCCTAATAAAGATGGAATAATAAACAAGAAAGGTAATATCAATTATTTTCTATATACAAGATACTATTTCTTTTAGATACATTAAATAGGTAAATAAGTATATTTGTGGACCTGCCACTTCATCTCCTCAACATCCCTATGAAGTGGGTGTTTTATTATCCCCATTTTATACAGAAGGGGATTGGATCAGGGGAGGCTAAGCAAATCACCTTGGTCACAGAGCTCCTAAGCCACAAAACAGAGATTTCAACCCAGAGAGCTAGATGCAGCTGCCACAAATCTTCTGTTCAGTCACAGTCATAAGTAGTAAAGATAGAACCCAAACCTCTCATCTGTCTGCTCAAAAGCTCTTGGCCCCCTCAATACTTTGTGAGGGCTATTATTCATTTACTTAGACAAAGTTCAGTCTACTTTTTTGTTCTGGCAGGGGCTGATCCCTCCTAAACTCCAGGCACTTGCAATATCAGCTGCTTTTTCTAAGTCTGAAGGTAGCAGTTCTGTGCAGACAGATGAGGTAAGTCAGGCAGCTAGAGCAGCGGGAATAACAACACCCATTCCCATCAGACTCTAGAGTAATGCTGCTCTCAAAATCTAAGAGTCCCAGTTTCTAAAACATGTCAGTTTGTTCTCCTAATGCTTTTGAATTCTCCCTCCTCCAACCCCTCAGAGCATTTACTGAACTCTCCTGTGGAATATCCTGACTTACATTTTGGTTATTTGAGAAGTGCTCTTCTCACTCCTTCTAGAGTTCAGTGCCTTGACAACTGTCCAGTTAAAAGGTGGATTTTGCTGCTATGTTAAAAACACCTCTAATAACAGCACTATTTACAAGAGCCAAGAGTGGAAACCACCTAAATGCCCCAGAACAGATGACTGGACCAAGAAGATGTGGTATGTATGCCCAATGGAATACTACTCAGCAATCCAGAAAGATAAACTCAGGATGTTTTCAGCAACATGGATGGAACAGGGAAGGATTATTCTAAGCAAAGTGAGTCAAAAAGAGAAATACCAGATGGTTTTACTTTTTTGCAGAATCTAGAGAAACTAAACAAAGGATCAGACAAGGACAAACTGTGTAGGACTGACCCTTGAATGCAGACCACAGATGAGCATAGATCTGAGACACTTTGGTGGTGGGAAAACTAGGGGGGCTGTACCTTAGGGGAAAAATCCTCTACTGTGAAAAAATACACGAGGATTTTTTTGGAAAAAAATTTTTTTTAATAGAGGCATGTTTTATTTATTTATTTGTTTGTTTGTTTGTTTATACAAGCACTGGGTACAGTCAGAAGCGCGGGAGGGTGAGAGGATTCACCAGAGCCAGAGCGGGGAGCAGAACAGGCAGAAGGACCGAAGTACACTGCTGAGGGGAGCTGAGGGGAGCAGCGGGCGGCAGGAGGGGTCTGCGCGCCATGTGGGACCCTCCTCTGGTGGCCGGGGAGCAGCCGGGGATCGAACCGGCGCTGCAGAGGCCACGGGCAGCTTCGCAACCCAGCGCTCAACCGCTGCACCACCAGGGAGGCCTGAAATTTTTTTTTAATTTATTTATTTAGTTATACAAGTACTGGGTACAGTCAGAAGTGCAGGAGGGTGAGAGAATTCACCAGAGCCAGGGTGGGGGGCAGAACAGGCAGAAGCACCGAAGTACACTGCTGAGAGGAGCAGCAGGCACGACAGGAGAGGTCTGTGGCACCACATGGGACCCTCACCGGCAGCCAGGGATTGAACCGGCACTGCAGAGGCTGCGGGCAGCTTCGCAGCCCAGCACTCAACTGCTGCACCACCAGGGGAGGCCCAACAAGGATGTTTTAAAAATAAAGAAATTATATATAAACATATCTAAATTTCAGTGACTTATACAAGATAGAAGTACATGGTCCAGGAAAAGAGTATGGGGCTGGAGGGCAGATCTGCTCCACTCTCTCATGCAGGGATCCAGGCAACTTTCATCCATGACTCTGCCAACCTAAAAGGGTTGCCTTCCTCTATCTATGACAGCTTAACACTTCATCTGCATTTTAACCAGTAAGAGGAGAAGGTGTCAAGGACAGGGCAGGTCCCTCGCTTCTAAAGGTGGAACCAAGTTAAAATTTCTTTCACTAACCAAAAAAAAAAAAAAAAAAAGGGAGAAACCAGAGCGAAAGAAAATTAGCAGTCTGAGTCACCCTGTCTTGGGAAATACATTTAAAATAATGTGCATGTAGACAACAGTTCCTTATTCAACAAATATGTATAAAATGCCTCTGTATGTCAGACATTGAGCTAATCTTTGGGAATCCAGCACAAGGCATTTATAAACAATGGATAAATAAATGAATGAGCCCTTTTATAGAACAGCAATCTGGAGGTAAGACCATGAAAATTTCATGAGGGGAAATAATTTAAAATAGGGACACAAGTAATTTCTTCCCATAGAAAGTCATAGATAAAAACAGACATATTTAAGGCTGAATTTTTTGTGACTTGCCGAAAAATATGGAAAATCAATTATAAAGAAAGTAAACAAACAGCCGTGATTTACTGGCAATACTGCCACTAGCAAAATATATTACAGCTCCAATTCTGAATTTTTACTTTAATGACTTTTTCTGTATTTTACTCTAAAACACATTTTTTACTTTTTCCCTGTACAAAACAAAGAACAATAAAATACCGTCACTTCATTGAGATAAATACACAGGTCTAAAACTAAATTCTTTCTGTGTCTTCTATAAGATAAACATCCAAGGAATTTCATCTGGGAGAGGCGCCAAAAGTCCGACTCCAATTTATTATTATTTCTAAATTATATATAAAGCACCACATAAAGTCTTTAATAATAATGTCAGTGGAGATGCCACTGGAATGCATTATTTTCAGTCACAGACGTCACCAATTCAACTTTTCTCATTTCCCAAATTCCATTAAGATGGAACTTCCCAGATGGTGCCATTACCCGCTCCACCTCTCCCCACCATAAAGAAGTCCAACAAATGATTTGCACTTAGCTTTTTGACTAAAACGCCAATAGTAATATGAATAGTAATATAAACTGCAGACATTTTAAATTCAAATGTTAAGGGATGGATGGAAATTTAGCACTGAACTAAAATGAAGTTGTGTTTCATTAGAATAAAGTTTTCAGAACTTGGGCTTCAGACTTCAGGTGCAGAGGTGAGTCCGAGGAATTTGTGTTCCTTGTGCTGTTAACTTCTGATGTTTCTCCTGCACATAGTGCTCCTGAGACATCTGACTTAATTTATCATTCCTCCCCTTGGCTCGCACACACACCCTGATATATACATGGTGCACTGTTTCTCAGGGAGCAGCTGCTCTACCCATTCTGGAAGCTTCTCCCCTCCAACTGTGTTGGGCTTGACTAAAAGGAATAATTCCCAGTCACCAAATTAGAGCTCCCCATCTAGAGGAGGCAGAGCATTGTCTCTTAGAATTTTGCAATTCCCATTTTATGTAACTGAATTTATGCACATTTATTCAGTTAGTGTAGATAATGTCCTTGGCAGTGTATCTGGCAGTAGTTACTGTTCATTTAGGACATACAATAATTAAGGCACAATTCTAAGTTCTCTGAGGAATACTGAGACTCATTCATTTATTAAAAATATTTACAGATCATTAACTATACATTCATTCATTCAGCATATGTTTATGGAGCAACCGCAGTGTGCCAAGTACCATGTTAAGTTTGCAAAAGTAAACACAGGCCTCACCTTCATGGCTTTTATAGGCTGGTGGGGGAGGCAGAAAACCAAAGAGTTGCACAAATGGATGCAAAGCTAGTTATCAAATGGGATGAGTGCAGTAACCCGGATAAAGCCTGGGTTTCTGTGGCTCAATTTCCTAGCACAACCCAACCAGCAAAAGTAGCTGCAATATGTAGTTCAGATCTCTGTCAAGGTGATGAAGAACAAGAGTGAGAAACTGCCATACAGGAAGACTTCAGAGATATGACAAGTAAATGCAGGGTCACGTCTTGGGCTGGAATAACTGGTAAATCCAAGGTCTGGGTTAATGGTTATGTGCCAAGGTCAGTCTCTTAGTTTTAACAAAGAAATAAGGGATGATTTTCTCTCTATGAAATGATAATAGAATGCTATAAAAATATATATGAAGAAGAAAAAAATGGGCTCTTGGAAGTTAAATCTTTAACAGCCAAAATGAAAAATTACAAGAAAATATAAAGACAGGGATGAAAAATATCAAAGAACTAAAAATAGTGCACCAGTCCAGGAAGGCCAACACCCAAATAATAGGAGTACCAGAAGGAGGGTACAGAAACACGCAAAGAAGAAAGCTTAATTATTTCTATTTTTTAAAAAATTCTCCAGAATTTAAAGAATGAGACTCTAGGTTGAAAGGCCCAAGTAGCAGTGATCACAAATAGACCCACATGGAGATACAGGATCTTAACATTTTTAAACACAAGAAGCATATTAATCCCATTCCCCTAGTCAACGAGTGGGCAGCTTCAAACCATAAGAGCAGAAAACCTAAGAGGCACACATTCAGTAAGAGAAGAACTAGGTCTTCAACCTGACTCCAAATCTCATGAACTTAATCTAGCTCTACCCAGAAAGACTAACTAGGGAGAAACTCTTGGGGGGGAAAGTCTAGCTGTGGGTCTGATCATGTCACAGTAATTCATACATCACGTGCCTCTAATTGGCTTGGGTTATTTCTCTGGAATCTCTGCAACTTGAATTTGCAGCGTTTGGAAAGTAACCCTAGATTATAAATCCCTCTATAGCAGCAGCCTGGAAGTTATAGCAACAGCAATTATCAATTTAACCTATAACTCATTTAAACTATCACCTAATAATCAAGTACATTAAGAAGATTCTTTCATGTTCACTTGTTTTCATGCCAGGTATCAGGTCTCCCACTGGGTAAAGAAGCCATCATCATGCATTTGAATCTGCGGGTATAGCCGTTTACTTCAATCAGCTCCTCCATCATAACCTCTCTCTCCCACTGGCTTCAATCAGTAATCTTTCAAACATACTAAAATAAGAGGTGAGTTTTATCCTGTAACATAAAATGATGAGGGGAAGTAGCTGAGGGAAGGCAGAATCACCTCATTCTTGCAAAATTATACATATACACACACACAGTCGTGGTGTAGATAGAAAGCATCTTCTTTCACAGCAAAGGGAATCTACTGTGCTTTATGGTTCCCTCTAGTCTCTCTGTAGCCAATGCTGTTAACGCCTACAGACGGATGACAGCCACATCTACACCTCTGGCCAGACTGTCCTCCGACACTCCAAGTCCTCGGAGCCACCTGTGACTGTACATCTCCTTCTGGGGGTCCCCTGGATGATTCAGACTCGACTGATGTCCCTGCCGGACATCTCACTCTATACTCTGGCCATTCAATCCCAATGAGTGGCAGCACTAGGTGGAAGTCGGCAAAGCCAAACCTCAGAATTCATCGCCCCCCGCTCCCTGGCCCTCAGCCACAGGTCTGTATGTCTTTCCTGCTCAGTCCTTCTTCACTCTGAGCCCTCCTCTATATCCCAATTCAACATCTTTCCAGGTTTATTTCCATGATCGTCTAGTCATTCTACTTCGAGCATCTTCTTTCCAATCTTCATAGACACTAGAAGTACATTAAAAATGCAAATCCAATGCGAGAAAGCAGACAGCAGCGTAGAAAGGGGGACACGGTTCACCGTGTAGGATGTAGGGGGCGTGAGTGTCTTCTCTGCTAAAAAAGGAGCCTCTGCAGGGTCTTACTTAGAGGAGTAACACAATCATAAAGATGTTGTTCTTCTATTTAAAGGATCTAGGGTCTCATTACTGTTTAAATTTGCATTTTTCTAATTGAGGTTGGGCCTCTCTAATTCTTGCTCTTACCATTCAAAGCTCCCCTTTCTACAGTTTGCCTCCTTTTAGTTTGGCTTCTGATGAATTTCCTGCTTTTTCCATGCTGATTTTTAGATTTTCTTTTTCTCTCCATTCTAGAAAGTCATTTTTCCCATCTTACATATGGCAGATATGGCTGCCCAACTATCACCTATTCTTTTATTTTGATGATGGCAGTCGCCTTTTAACAGCAACCCAAAACATCTATTTTTTAACATTTTTCAAATCTGCTTTTTCCTTTATTGTATATACATTAAGAGTCCTGTTCAGAATCCTCCCCCACCCTAAATGGAAAAGCATGACCTACCTTCTTAATAGGGTTGCACTTTTGTCTTTACATTTAGGTGTCTTTTCTTACTAGGAGCTTACTTCAGAGTATAGTATGAAAAGAGGTTCCAACTTTACTCTTCCTCACATAATAACCCAACTTTCCCAAGATTATTTACCAAATAATCTATCTTTTCCCCTCTCTCTATAAAATAGCAAGTTCCCATAGGTATAGGACCTTTTTCTGCCCCACTGGGTCTGTTTTTAGGCCCGGTTCTAGAATATATGTCAATGTCTGCAAGTATAAGTTCCGTTCCTCTGCTCTTTTTTTCCTAAAAAATCTTAGTATTCATGAAGCTTTATTTCTCTATCTAATTTGTAGAAACAGTTTACTAAGTCCACTAAAAATACTCTTGGAATTTTAATTGAAGTTACATTGAATTTATAGGTTAATTACGTGAACATCAAGTTTTATAATGTTGTCATGCCATCCACAGCTCTTCACTTATTTATATCTCATTTTATATCCTATAATAGAATTTCAAATTTTTCTTCATAAAAGTCTTGAGACTTTTTATTGTGTTAATTCCTAGAAAATTTATAGGTTTATGAGGTTTGAGAGGGTTTTTTTCCATTTTAATTGGTTTCCTATTTTGTTTTACTTTTTATAATGAGTAATCCCTAGTGTCGAAAGTGCTATTAATATTGATTTCATACCCCCCCCAAACTTGCTGAACTTTTAATTCTTTTATTGGTTCTGATGCTGTATTTACTCTCCCAGGTTTACTACATAAATTTCCATACTGTCTGAAAATAAGGACAAGTCTGTCCCTTCAGTTTTGTATTAGTTACGATTTAAATTCAGCTGCATCTATCAGAGACACAAAATAACAGTGATTTAAAGAGAAAGAAATTTATTTCTCTCTCCTGCAAAAACCAGATCTGGTAGGATGGCTCTGTGGTCATCTATGACTCAGGCCGGTCCACCAGCCTTAAAATGTGTCCCTCATCCTCATATGCCACAATGTTGCTCCTGATGTCATGTCCACTTCCCCTGCAACAGGCCAAATAAAAGAAACATCTCAGAAGTTGCATACATAAGTCGCATTTACAGCCTCTGGCCAAACCCCAACATCAAGGGAAGCTGAGAGATGTAGCCTTTCTTCCGGTGGCTGTGGCCGCCTCTAAAACTCAGGCCCTGGGACAGGGTACCTGAGGAAGGGCAGATAGGAGGAGGTGACTGGTAGATTCTGTCACATTTTCCAAGTCTCTTAATTCACCTCGCCTCATTGTATTGGTCAGGACGTCTAATTCTATTTCCTTTAATGTTTACTCTAGGATTCTTTTGTGGTGACCTATTCCCAAATGCTTCTTTTAAAACATAATGAAATGATGGTGATTTTTCTTAAGTCTCTTAGTATCATCAGCTATATTGAATCAGGATGCTTTTGGATGCAAGCAATAGAATGACCAACTAAAATGACTTAAATAATAGAGATTTATCATTTCAATTACAATAATGTCAAAGGGAGGAAGATGAAGATAGCAAGTTTGGTTAATTTTCTTAATGTCCCCTCAAGGTTACAGTTGAATAATCATGTCCTCACATAACCTCATCTAAAGGTGCAGAGCAAGGGTAAAGAAGGAGGATCAGGTGATTCTTGGGGACCAACCCTTCTTTTCACCTTTTCCCAGGTGAGAACTGGGTCATATACTCACTCCTAATCAATTAATCCAATGGGTAATGGGATTGATGGCTCAAAGCATCAAGGTTCAACCCAAAGGACTGGAAGAAAGAACCATCTTTCCTGAGCATGACGTCATCCTACTTATGTGAATGAAACTGGACTAGCAAAAAAAAAGAAGCCGGCATCAGTGTCTGCATATGCACTTTGATGAGATTTTGATGCCAACCCTTTTTACAAGCTTGGAATAAACCCTTCTTGCTTGTGATGTGTCCTTTTTAAATACACCAGTGAATCTGGTTTTCTAGTATTCTCATTTTAAGAATTTTGCATCTAGGGCCTCCCTGGTGGCACAGGGGTTAAAGTCTCAGTGCTATCAGGCTATCGCTAGCCACTGTGGCATGAGTTTGATCCCTGGCCAGGGAGCTGATCCACATGGCGCAGCAGACCTCCCCTGTCTCACCCGCTGCTCCCCTCAGCAGTGTATTTTGGTTGATCTGCCTGTTCTGCTCCCCACTCTGTCTCTGGTGAATCCTCTCACCCTCCTCCCCCATACCTCTGGCCTACACCCCAGTTCTTGCATGCATAAATAAAAATAAATCATAAATAAAAGAATTTTGCATCTATGTCTCTATGGAAATTGTATACCTTTCTCGTCTCGCCCTGTCCTTATCCAATCTCTAAATCAGGATGATGCTGGCTGAATAAAATGGGCAAAGGCACTTACACTTGTTTTCTATTGCTTTTAAAAAAATGTATAAAATAGACATCATCTCTTGAAACTTTGGAAGAACTCACCATCAAGATCTCATTATTTTGTGAAGGAAAAAAGTTTTTGGTACCATTAGATTGTCTTTGATGCTCATTGGGCTAATCTGGGTTCTTATTTCTCCTTGTTTCAATTTGCCACTTTATTTTTTTTTCAAGAAATATTATGATGTCACCTAAATTATCAAATGGATTGATAACTTTTTATATTATTTTGTTTTAAAATCATTATACTTTGCTACGTCCCTTTCATTCTGTACTGTGTTACTTGGTTTTCTTTATTTCTTAATTGGTATTGGCAGAAGGTTGGTTATATAAATATTTCTAAGAATCAGCTCTGGATTTAGAAAAATCATCTACTAATTCTCTTGCTAATTTTATTTCTCTATTTAATTGATTTGTGCTTTTATTATTATTACTTCTTTCCATTTTCTTTTAAGTGTACTTTTTTTAAAAAAAATTTTAAATAAATTAATGTACTTTAATTTTCTATTTCCTACCTTTATTAATCAAAAAAAAAAAACTTTGCTTTTCCATCTTTCTTGTACTCAAAACTACAAGTTTCCCTTTTAGTATAATTTAAGTAGCATCACACGAATATCACCATGTCCTGCCTTCACCTTAAGTCTCATGCCAGTTGCCCCTGTGGTCCGCGGCTTCTGAGGTGGCCCCAGGGAGCCCAGCCTCCAGGTACGATGCTGGGAGTGACTCCTGCCCTTGAGTGAGGGTTGGACCTCAGGACATACTGCTGCTGGGTCGACTGTGACAAAGTGCTGAGATGTCACCTCCGAGATTAGCTTACAAATGATGGTGGTGTCCTCGTGTTAACGCGCCTCTCTCCCTCTTGCTCACTCCAACCAAGCAAGCTGCCATGTTGGGAAACTCCAGCTAGCAAGAAAGCAAGAGTGGCGTCCTCGCAACAGCCAGGAGGCCCCGATCCAATGGCCTGTGGGGGTCTGAATCCCGCCAACAACCTCGTGAGCGACTTGGAAAGGCTCCCTCTCCCGCTGAGCTCCAAGATGGCTGCAGCCTCAGGGCCAGACTGAGCCCAGCACACAGGGAAGCCACACCTGAGTTCCCAGCCCGCTGAAACTGTGAACTAAGAAATGTTCTGTTTTAAATTTCAGGATAATTTGTTACACATCTACAGATGACTAATAGGCCCCATTATCTCCTTCAACGGAGGAACTGTTTGGTGGTATATTTTTAAATTCCTACTCACTCATTTGAGTTTAGACATGTGGGACTTGGATTCGTTTTCCCTTGCTGTTGTAACAAATGGCCACAGGCCTCAAAGCCCAGCGGTCAGAACATGGACACGGTGTTACCAGGGCCTCTTCTTTGCTGGACATCTGGTCTTTGTTGGTCTAATTCTGTGTCTCACTATTCAGGACTGAGACCCTGTTTTCTTGCTGGGGGTCAACGGAGGGTGGTTCTCAACTTCCAGAGGCCTCACGCTGCCCTTGACTTCTGACCCCTTTCCTTCATCTTCACATCAAGTGGCAGCAGATCAGAGCCTCCTCACGTTCCCCAGAGCCACGCTCCCTCTGTCCCCAGGCCTTGGGGGATCGGATCCGGCACATCCAGACAGTGCAGGACACTCGTCTGCTCCAGGTTCTTCACTGCATGCGCATCCACAAAGCCCCTTTTGCCACATAAAGAAATATAGGCACAGGTTCCGGGAATTTGGTTATGGGCATCTTCATGGGGCCGTTACTCTCCTGCATGCCCTCCAATTTGAATAATTGTGTTACCTTTCTGCCGCTGCAGAGAGTGAGCATGAGGACATGGTCATAGTTTTCAAACTCTCCGAGACTTTCTTCATGGTAGAAAACGAATAGTTTTGTGCCTCTTCTGTGTGTGCGCCAAAGAATGTCTATCCTGTGTTCAAGTCAAATGTATCCCCACTCATCTAAGTGATCATGCTATTAAATTCTTACATTATCCTTGGTTATTTTTCTGTTTCACTTATTGACTTCTGAGTATGTGTAATATCTCTAAGTATAATTCTAGATTTATCTCTCTCATCTTAATTCTATCATGGGTTGCTTTATATATTTCAAGAAACATCTGTCTACGATTATTCAATTCCCTTGGTCTATTGTTCCTTTTATCAGCATGTGACACTGTCCTTAGTCTTGATTCTTTTTTGGCATAAATGTGTTGCTCTGATACTAAAACTGCTCCTTGAGCTTTATTTGCCTGATGAATCTTTTCATCTCTTCATTTTCAATTTGCCTGTGTTTTTTTTTCAGTGCTACTTGGCAGATAATATGTTGCTGGATCTCAGGAGTCACTAGCTGGCCCAGCAGGGTCTCTGGCTTTTGAACATCACCCTCCTCTCACGGGTACCCACTCCTCAGACTTCGCTTAACTGTTCTCCTGAGTTTCCCCATATTCCCTTAAGAGTAATTGTCCCTTGGTTAGTGTCAACTCGGTGAGACAAAAGCCCTGCCTGTGCTCCTCCAGGTGAGTTGGGGGGAGAGGGACAGAAACCCCTATCTCGATCTTCTGGGCTCAGGCCCTTCCTGCATGGGCACCCCCCGGGTGGGCATTGATAGCAGCTCTGGTCTCTTGCAGGTGGACTGTCAGTGAGTGTGTGTTTGCCTGTTGTTTATAAGCTGCTGTAGATTCAAGTTCTGAATCTAGCTGTACATTTATTACTGCACTGGGGAACACCTCCCAGCTACCAACTGATTCAGCTGGGGTCATGTGGGGGACAGAAAAAGTCCCAATAACACCCAGTTCTAGTCCATGCTGACTGTTTTCCTCCCCTGCCCCACTGCAGACCCCACTCCCTGGACTCAACACTCCTCTTGCTCCTATGTTGCTTATAAATCAACTTATTTAGATTTAGATTTCTATGGTCAGGCTGGTAGGGAAATATAAGCCCTTCCTATCTTTCCTTTCAGTAGGCAGTACATACATATGGCTCAAAAATTAAAAAATGTAGGGCCTCCCCTGGTGGTGGAGCGGTTGAGAGTTGGGCTGTGAAGCTAGCTGCCTGCAGCCTTTGCAGTGCTGGTTTGATCGCTGGCCACCGGCTAGGGATGCAGACCTCTCCTGCCACGCCCACTTCTCCCCTCAGCAGTGTATTTCGTTGGTCTGCCTGTTCTGTTCCCCGCTCTGGCTCTGTTGAATCCTCTATCCCTCCCGTGCCTCTGACTGTACCCCATGCTTGTATAAATAAATAAATCTTTAAAAAAAATTTTAAAATATACACATATAGTGATACATGAGAATCTCCTTCCCACCCCCATATAAAACTGCTGATACTGGCTTCTTCCAGGATCTCCTTGTACATATACTAACAAGTAACAGAGTATATTATATGTACATACACACACACATTCTTATATGCTCTTTTTTCTCCAAAGGACGGCATACTATACAATCTACTCAGCATTTTGCTCTTGTTATTTCACTTAAAATGTCTGGTAGATCTTTCTCCATAGAGAGGCTGATCATTCTTTTTTATAGTTATACAGTATCCCATGGTGCAGAGGACTGTGATTTATCTAAAACCATCTCCCACTGATAGACATTAGGTTGTTTGCAATCTTCTGCCATTACAATGCTGCTGCTGCATTGAATAATATAGAGAGTTTAAACAATGGGAGGAAATATAAAAAATAGTCAAGGCATTTCATTATGTGTGTTTCCCAGTAATTTTTTTCTCCTGCTGCTGTTTCTTCCTGCTGCATTTTTATATTCCTTAGAAGCCAAATGTTGATGCTTTATTGCAGCTTGCACATTGTTCAGGGTCATTTTAGTGGTTGGAATTACACAATAAAATAGAAAAATGTACATTTGTGTAAAGCCTGACAGTAACAACAACAGCAACGAATCTCACATTCATCTAGCACCTTCTGCAGCCCGAGTGTGGAGACAGGCAGCTGGGTAGGGGTGGGTGTGGTGCTTTGTAAGCTTAACACACAGTGACACAATCATCCACATACCGCCCCTCTGGCACAGCAGTATAAGAAGCCAGGGTGTGCTAGTCAGGTCACTCTTGCTATGGTCATTGACACCACCAAAGGCACATGAGAACTTTTTCCTCAATACTCAATAGCTCTTAAAAAACCAATGCCTATATGAAAAAATTGAAAGCAGGGACTTAAAGACCCATGTTCACAGCAGTATAATCCACAATAGTCAAGATGCCATGGTAATATACATAGAAAACCCAAGACTCCACAAAAAAAAAAAAAAACTACTCAAAATAATAAAATGAATACAGTTAAGAGGCAGGCTGCAATATCAATACTGAAAAAGTGCTGCATTTCTATAGGCAAAAAATGAATTTGAAGATAAATTAAGAAAACAATCCTATTTATAATCATAACAAAAAATATTAAATACTGGTATTAGATTTAATAAAGGAGGTACAGGACTTATACACTGCAAACTTATATAAGGCACTGTCAAAGGAAATAAATAAGATACAAAGAAATGGAAAGATAAACCATGCTAATGAATTGGCAGAATACACATTAAGATGACCATATTACCTAAAGCAATTTACATATTAAATGCAATGCCTATCAACATCCCAATTATCTTTTTCAAGGAAACAGAACAATTATTAAATTTATAGAACCACTAAAGACCCCAAATAGCCAAAGCAACCCTGAGAAAAAAAGAAGAAAATAGAGGTAGCATATGCCCTGGCTCCAAACTATACTGCATGGCAACAGTAATCAAAACAATTAGGCATGCTCAAAATCACTTATTATAAGGAAATGCCATCAAAATCACAATGAGATATCACCTCACCCCTGTGAGAACAACCTATACAGCAAGAAGACTGGAAACAAATGTTGACAAGGATGTGTAGAAAAGGGAACATTCATTCACTTTTGGTGGGAATTTGTCATTTGTTGCAGCCCTATGGAAACAACTGAAATACCACATGATCCAGCAATATCAGTTACTGGGTATTTACCCAAAGAATATGAACATGCTCATACAAAAAGATTCATGCAGTCCTATTCATGCACAGGGCTGTAAATAGCAGCACCTTTTACAGCAGCCATGTCAGGAAGCCAACTTAAATACCCATCCAGAAGACTGGATAAAGGAGTTGCTCGGTAAGATGCTCAGTGGAGTACTCTTCAGCTGTTTAGAAGATGAAATAGTGCCTTTTGGGCAAAATGAATTGGATCTTGAGGTGATGTTGCTCACTGAAATAAGTCAGAAAATAGAGAGCAGTTTCACTCATTTGTGGAATATAAATAACAAAATAAACCAAAAATAATTCTTAGACTCTATGAAAAATACACTGGTTACCAGGACAATGAGGGAAGGGAGGAGGTAAGAGGAAGAGGCAAGGTGTAGGGCATGGGCACTGGGGCTTTGGTGGAGGGTGAATGAAGCATGCACACATAAGGAGGTGTGGCATTGTACTCCCCAAAATGTATACTTAATATAAATGATTGGCAAATGAATAGAATTTGAGAAAAAAAAGAGGAGCGTGGGTTAGAGAGAGCCAGACTGCCCACATTAGCATTGCAGAGACTGAAGGTAGCAAATTTCAGAACCCTTTGTGCCTTAGTTTCCTCATCTCTAAACTGGGCATAATAAAGATATCTACCATGCAATGCTCAGGGGAAAGAAAGATTTCAAAGCATGAAAAAAAAAAAAACTGTCGATATCCTTGATTGATGTCAGTCTTTCTGTAAGGCAGCTGTAAGCTTTTCTAAGCAAATCGTTTTTCTTCATAATCCATTTCTTCACAATCAGTGAAGGGAATTGTACAGAAAAGGTCTTATCAGAGGAGGAGAGCAATGATATGCAATATTAATTGAGCCCCCACTGAGCTAAGCACTAAGCCAGGCTTCTTACTTTCTCTCATTTAATCCTTATTAAAGCTCTGCAAGGTCAACATTATCTGCATTTGGCAGATGAGAAAACTGATGTTCAGCAAATCCAGGAAAAACAGCTGAAAACTATTAGCACTAATAAGAGCAAGTGGTAAGATGTATGGACTTGAGATAAATGAAAACTAATCAATACTTTCCATGTACTAACAATATCCGACTTGAAATTGCTTTTAAAGAAATCATCCCATTCACAGCTACGACCCAAACTACAAAATCCCGGGGCAGCGTTGTAAAAATCTACTGAAAACATAAATAAAAACTAGGACAAGGGAACAGCATGAGAAAAATCCACCCTTAACCTTTTGCAAGTAACTGAACATTTACGTTCCCTTCCAGATTCATCTGTTAAAATCCTAACCCCGATGTGATGGTGTTAGAAGATGTGACTTTTGGAGGTGATTAGGTTATGAGGGTAGAGTCCTCACATATGAGGTTAGTGCCCTCACAAGAGGCCCTGGAAGGCACGTTTGCTCCTACCACCGTGTGAGGACACAGTGTGAGGAACCTGAAAGTGGCCTCACCAAACCCCAAATTTGACCTCAGGTTTCCCAGCCTCCAGAATTGTAAGAAACACATTTCTGTTGTTAACAACCCACTCAGCCTATAGTTTGTTATAGCAGCCCGAGCAGACTGAGACACCTGGCACACCTCTATACGTTTACATTTTTATAACCATTATTTTTATAACAACCACACACCCACACACGCACACCCACACACACACACACACCCCCCACACACACACACAAAGCTGCTAAAATAAAGGTGATGTAGAGAGTATTTTCTGGAGTCCGAATTTGGAAGCAAATCCATCGGAATCCAAAGGGCTCCTGTGTGCTCCGCCACCCTAGCACCCACCCAGGGCAGACTGTTCATTTGTTTAAAGATCCGCATCAAAATGAAAACACAGACTCTGAAGTTCCAGTGTGGGTGCTCACAGCAAGCAGCGCCTGGGTGCCAGAGTGAACTCCAGGGCGCTGCCATAAAAGGTTTCCTGAATTAGGAACTTTCCAAGCCCCCTTGCCTCTCTGGACGGCCCTTGCCTCTCTAGTTGAATTTCCCTGCAAGCACCCCTCATTTTACTCCATGTCTTTCCAAATCCTCAGCTCTTTAGAGGATCTACAGGAATGCCTGAACTACAGCTCCCGGAAAATGACACCCAGTTGCATCTTTGAGTGGTTTTTTCTATTCCTCCACCCCATTTCCAGCCCAGTGGGCGCACACGGTGTTCGTGTATTCTGGTTTTATGCACAGCAAATTCCTCCCACACAATTGAGTTTCTCTAAAAATATAGTAATATTTGCAATCACTCTTGTATACCTGGCTTCATGTAGCCTCACAGACACCCCGTGAGGTAGATGTGATCTTGCTGGTGGACCAGCCATACGACGATAATATCTAACATTATTGAAGGCTGTGTTTCAGGCAGCATGTTAGTAACTACTTTACATGCATTCACTTAATCGATCCTCAAACCACCCTCTGGGGTTACTACTGTCTCCACTTTATGAAATGAGGACACTAATGTTCAGAGACGCTGGTAACTCTCCCAAGGTCACACAGCTAGTAAGTGGTGGAGCAGGGAGTCAAAGCTAGCTCTTAGTTCTCTCTGTTACACTTTGGTTCAGGTAGATAGGAGGTGACACTATTTGGAAATGCCAATGCGCACTGAAAGGGGAAGCAGGAAAGCATGAAGATCAAAAATAAATTCAGAAAGCACACACATGTGAACAGTAGACCCTAGGCAGGCCCCTGGGACTGAGAGGCTCCCTGCACTAGGATCACTGCAGTGTCCACGCTGTGCCAGGCCTTCGGGCTTCGTATCTGGCTGTTTTCACTGCGTGTGTGATGCAGGGATAGCCAAGTCTCCCAGCCTCCTCAGAGTCTCCGTTTTGTTCCAGTTTTTCCACTTGCAAAATGAGACAACGCCTGGTGTGGGCTGTTATTAAAGGTAGGTGAGGTAAAGCATGAAGCGCTTCGGGAAGCACTGGGGAGAGCAGTGACTGCTCCTGCTGCAAAGATGATCAGGTTAGGAAAGTCAAGAGCCCCTTGCTGGGAGTGCGTGTTATGTAAATAGTTACAGAAGTATACCTGAATTCACAGGAATATATTTGAAAATGCATTAACGAAGGAGTTGGCATAAGTCAATCACGGAAATTGTTATTAAAGAATTTTCTGATAGAGAAAATAGTGTATTTTATGTATCGATATTTTTAAAGCAGAAATAAGAAACAAATTTAAATCGGGTCATGGTTGTGGGAGCAGTAACCTTTACTGTGAAGAGTAAAACGCTTTAGCCAATCCAGGTTTATTTGATCCTATCAGGGCCTGCCTTTTCTGAATTTTTGGAAACTTTTCAAACTTTGATGTTTGCCTCTTCCTTTGAAGGGTGAAGTTCACCAACTCTTGTCCTGACTTAAGGAGATTAATTTTTAAGCTTCTCCTCTGATATAAAATGTATACCAACTCCTCTCCTTTCATGTTCAATTCCCGCTGGGGCAAACCAGGCACAAAAAGTTTGAAGAGGCCTCAGCTGCTGTTAAGGAAGAAATATACGTGGCTGCTGATCAGGCTAAAGAAATGGGTCAAGGAGATTTAAAAATAAACCCGTCCAAGAGTTGTCTGCTATACGTCAAATACTTTACATCCAGGAGCTCATTTTTATCTCCCAACCACCCTTAAAAGTATAAGTATCTGTTTTAAACCTCCTTGTACATTTTAGGCCACAAAACCTTTGAGAGGGGAGGTGACGTGGTAAGTGGTGGAACAAGACCCTGAACAAACACAAGCAATTTGGCTTGAGAGCCTGTGCTCTTAGTCAGCACCTACACATGCACCCCCATGCAGCCACTCAGTGGGAGACCTGCCAGGAAAGACTGGGTACTGAGCACTGCCGCCCTGGGATACAGACAAAGGCACACCAAGAGAACACCAGGCTGGGGTACGCAGCAACCTCACTAAGGACAAGGGCAGAGCTGGTCCCTGGAAAGTGTTACCCCCAAAGGGAGAGGTGTCTGGTGAGAGTTCAAAAGACTTAGCTGTAGAGGCAGCTATGGAAATGCATAGCAGTGGTCCTTGGCCATCTGCGTGGAGGTCTGCTCAGTAAGTCGTGTCTTAAGCAGCAAGTTAGCGCCATCTGTACTTACCGGATGTGCTGAAGGGTGTGGGTCTCTCAGAGTTTATAGTGTTTCTTGAAGCCATTTGTCAGTCTTAGAAAGTCCTCATTTTCTCTCTCTCCAGATATTGCTCCTGCCCTATTCTCCATCTTCCTGGTCTTCAAGGACGCAGCACACATTAGTTCTTCTATCACATTCCACGCATGCTTTCATTCCTTCCTGTGTTTTCTATCCTTTTCCTAGACAGTGCTTCAGTCTATTTCTTTCTGGCCTAGCTTTCAATTCACTATTCCTTTCTTCAACTCTATCCTATCTGTTGTAAAATTCACTAGTGAATTCTTTCGTTAGTATATTTTTCAGTTTTAGAATTTCCATTCAGTTCTTTTGATGTATTCAGCTCTCTACTAGAAGTCTCCAAATTGTCATCTAATTTAAAAATATTAATAGCTGTTATTTTGAAGTCTATGTCTAATAATTCCAATGTCTGGATCCACTATAGGTCTTTACTATTTATCCTTTTGGTTTTTAACCATGTAGGTTAGATATGTGTATGACATATAGAGCCAGTTTCAATTACGGTTCAAATTATGCACCTCCACTGTCCTCCCAGCCTGGTCTGCTCACATACCAGTGAGCACCCACTGCTTGGGGTGACACTGCCCATCTGTTGTGCTGACTTTGCACAGAGTACAGCCAGCCTGCCACTGACAGGGGGTGCACTGGGCTTGCTTTTATAGTTACAAAAATATACATATTTGCACTGACTTATTCATGGCTCTTACTGTCTGATAAAGCAATAGAGCTGATTTCTATCAGACTAGAAATCTATAAATTTTCAAGTCTTTTATCCTCTTCCTCTCCAACTTATTCCCACACTTACGACCTTATTTCACTTCACTACAATGAACATTCATTTTTAGGTTTTTACTCTCACTTCCATGAGTGTATATAAATCTTGGTCATTTTTTAAGGTTCTGCTTTTGAAAGTGATATTGCTGGATTAAAAGGTACACACCATTTCAAGGCTCTTGGTACAGATTACACCAAATTGTTTTTTGGAAAAGAAGTTTTTCCCCATCTTTTTAAAATTTTCATCGTAAGCAATATTTTTAAAAAGCTCTTTTTACGCTGATTTGTATTTTTGAGATAATCAAAATGAACATTTATTTCAAGTGTTTTAGATTTCTTTTTAATGAATTACCTATCCTTTTCATATTAAGTTGCTAAAAATTCATCATAAACAAATCTGTGAAGTAGTTTCTTCCATAACTAAAGAAAGGAGGTGTGAAGAAACTTAATTCTAGACATAAAAATAAAAAGTGACCACTTTTAAGACGGTTAGGATCTGCACTATGCAAAGCTAAGCAACATCTATAGAATAAAAACTTCTTTAAGTATTTATTTCCCTTAGGGCTTGGCAAATGGCAAGTTAATTCCAGTTTACCACATACGATCACTCTAGCAATCCAAGAGAAACTTCCAGAACTTTAAGATATGCCAAGAAGCAGACTGATGTTGTTTTCGCAGCACCAAAGCAAGCAGCAGCAGACCTGACTCTAAAATCCAGCCAGCAAACTAGATTTAATTCTCTGCATATAAGCAGCATGTGTTCAACAAGAGACACCCAAGGACTTGGAAACCCTAATCTTTATGTGTTTCTTCTGGAGACTTACTGCGACTCGAGATCACCAATTCAAAACTCAATATATTTGACATCAGTTGAGATAGAGTATCATTTTCTGTTAACAAACTATTGTCGTTTTACAGAGACTAAAACTCCCCAGGACCCAGGCAATAGAAGTCATGATAAATTCATAGTCATATAAAGACCACAGCTCTACTGACTCAGATGTTGACAACACTGACTTGGGAAAGGGAGGGATAGACGGACAATCTCAATATGCTCAGCTGGCTTCTTTTCCCCTTGGTATGAGAACTAGTGGTCATATGACGTCTCCTATTCTCTGTGTCACTCAGTCTCAAAACTCAGGATAAATATTCCCGGTCCACTCCATTACTCTTTAGAATGTACAACCAGGCAAATTCTCCCATGTCTGCTATTTTTTCCTTTATGAAGCCGTCTATACTGATCTGGTCACTCGTTCAGCCTGAGCAGAACCCAGAGTGTGGAGGGCTTCTTCTGCACCTCAACAAAGGCCCGGGTCCCCTTGAACCCGAGCACCTGTAGCAGGACAGTAGCATTTCTGGTGCTTCCTGTGTGTCTAGTGCACCTGTGTGCATTTCTTATATTTTCATTTATGTCTTACAACTTGGTGAGGCTGAGGAATTTTATGAGAGAAACTGACCAAAAACAAGAAAAACTTTACCAAGAAGTTGGAGGGGGAGGGACCTATTGAAAATATAAAAATGTCAAGGAGGTAAGGCAGGTGACAGCCCATCATAAAAGTTCATCCAGTGTGGGCCTCCCTGGTGGCACAAAGAGTTAAGCACTGCACTATGAAGCAATCCAAAGCCTCCGCAGCATGAGTTCGATCCCCAGCCGGCCAGGGAGCTACTCTCCTGTCTCACCCACTGCTCCCTCAGCAGTGTATTTCACTCAGTCTGCCAGTTCTGCTCCCCACTCTGTCTCTCGTGAATCCTTTCTCACATACACACCCACCCCCCACCCCCACATCTGGCCTGTACCCCAGCTCTTGTATGCATAAATCAATCTTAAAAAAAAAAATTCAGGGCCTCCCCGGTGGCGCAGCGGTTGAGCGCTGGGTTGCGAAGCTGCCCGCGGCCTCTGCGGCGCCGGTTCGATCCCCGGCTGCTCCCCGGCCACCGGAGGAGGGTCCCACATGGCGCGCAGACCTCTCCTGCCGCCCGCTGCTCCCCTCAGCAGTGTACTTCGGTCCTTCTGCCTGCTCTGCTCCCCGCTCTGGCTCTGGTGAATTCTCTCACCCTCCCGCGCTTCTGACTGTACCCAGTGCATGTATAAACAAAACAAAACAAACAGACCAGCAAACAAATAAATAAAGCATGCCTCTATACAAAAAAAAAAAAAAAATTCATCCAGTGCTTACCAGTGAATCGGCTAACAGCAGGAGGGAATCTTGCAATCTATGGGACATTCCCACAGCTGAGAGGTAGGCTGGGCACAAATAAAAGCAGGTGGGCACCAGAGTATTACACTGTCAAATTTTAAGGCACCCTTGATTGAGAGGTGACATAAATTACAAAAGTGTCAGAGAGATAAGTCAGCTGCAGCCCTTCCAGTGCTTAGCAGTGGCGGCTCATGGGAGGAATACCACGTCAGCACCTCTGCTCTAAAGGAACTGAATTCTATTAAATGGTCTTCAGGGACCAGCCTAGGGGAACTGACTCAGACTAAACCAGAAGCCAATTTAGGACGTTACAGTAAGAAATTAAACTTGGAGCAAAACCAAAATACTCAGTATTTGCAGTTCAATACATACTCTTCCCAGATGGCAAAGTCACCACCAGAATATTGTTTCACAAACACTAACAGCACTAGGAGAGTTAGATGCCTCGACCAAAAAACCTGAACAGTCATATACAAACCATGACCAATCACCCTAGACTCTCTGGGACAGTCCTGATCGCCAGGACGCTACAGTCAGACCCTTTTTCCAACATACGACCAGCCCGTAATTTCCTCATGTCCATGTTCTATGTTAAGGGGTTAAGACTCAGCACTATGAAGCTGTCTGCAGCCTCTGCAGCATAAGTTCGATCCCTGGCCAGGGAGCTACCCACACGGCACAGCAGACCTCTCCTGTCTTGCCCATTGCTCCCCTCAGCAGTGTGTTTCAGTCAGTCTGCCTGTTCTGTTCCCTGCTCTGTCTCTGGTGAGTCCTCCCACCAACTCCCCCCACACCTCTGGCCTGTACTGCAGTTCTCATATGCATAAATAAATCAAACTGTTACGGAGCAGCCCCGATATAAAAACGGGTTGCCTGGCTGTGGGTCCTCACCCGTGCACTTAGAAGGGACTTATGAATACTCCACTGCAGGCACACACAAAAGGTTAATAAAAGGTTTATTTACAAGGGAAAGGGAAATGAAGAAATGTACAACTCAGGGAGAAAATAGGGAAATAAAGTCTTTAATGCGTCCTACCCGATCCGCCGACCTGGAAACCCAAAGGCACTCTCAGAGCTGGCCGGACGCTGCGAGCTGGCAGAGAGCCAAAAAGGGAATCCCCCAAAGCCCACGTGTCTGGTTTTATACCAAACCTGGCTGCTTAACCCCACCCTCAGGTCCCAGCCCCCTTCCCTTTGGTGGTGATGGGGTTTGTAGTTCCCAGTGTCTTTTGGCTTTGGTCTGGGGTGGCGGTGGAGTCCACAAAGCCTGTATGGAATTAGCTTTAGAATATCCTTTTCCCCCTAACAATTCCTTTTTAAAAAAGTATATAAACCTGTGTAGTTTCCTTCTATTATAATCACACTCTATAGTTTTATACCCAACTTACTGATGGATTCAAGAAATATAATCTGTCCTACTTGGAAAATAATTTCCTCTTGGGAAACACCACACTTACTTACCGGGCCTAGGCTGTCCTCACCAGTTTGATGCTGATGCCTTGACTAACACTTTTTAATTCTAGTCCCAAACTGTATCTAAAAGCTTTTCAGAGTAACTAGAGACTTGATTCTCATTTGGGGAAAAAGAGGGCACTAGCCTAGGTGAAGTCCTGTCGTTTCGAGGATGGGCTATTCCTGGAAAGGGGTAAGGCCAGGCTTTACCAGCAGTTATGCTCTTGTTGCCACACATGGGCCCCCTTCCAATGGCACTCAGGCCAAAATCCCTACCGCCAGCTTTGGAGACAAGAACCAGCTTAATATGCGGTCACCTGACAGGAGACCTGAGGCAAAGTTCTCAAACGTCTTCCCAAGGACGGGACTTTGGCCATGTTTTGGAGACTGAGGAACAAATTCAGAAAGTGGAAGTTGGATGGGTTGCTTTCGGCTAAAACATGACTACTCAAATTTGGATCCAGAGCTGCAACAGACTGAGCACCGAGCACCTCTTGCTTCTGGGTGCTGTCCACCTCATCACGAGTCGGGCGTCTAGTTCCATCTTCAGTGGCTGTCTTTGGTCCAGGCAGATGTGTCATCTCAAGGGCAGTGAACCCTCTTCGGGGCCAGCACTCTGAAACCCAACTTGCCAACCTAACAAAAGACGGGCTGGTTACTTTCCCTTGTTTAGAATGGGTAGGGGTATTCCTGTCTGTTGTGCAAGGCAGCCCTGGTGTTCATACAAGACAAGCAGAAGCAGCACGTCACCTCTAGGACCATGTGGTCTCACTAGTTTATATACTGAACTCTGGTGAGAGCTTTCATCTTGAAAAGGGCGCTGCTGCATTTTAAAAATGTGCAAAGCACTGATCTGGTCTTCCAAGGCTTCTCCCATGTGCTAACGACTTTTAAAGTTCTTTTATTCAATAACAAATATTTGGAAAGAACCTTACTAAGCGACAATGCGTGCTCAGCAGGGCCACAATGGTGAACCAGGCGGTAATAAATGGACTCTGCCTCAGGAGACCTAGTCGCTGTTTAGAGTTTTTTTTTTTTTTTTTTTTTTTTTTAAGAAATTGAAGTGCGTTGTCAAAACATGTCCACAGGCAGAGTAACAAAAAATTCTAATTTGTTTCCTCAAGTATTAAAATTTCAGGATTTCTGAAACTCAACTGGTACCAGTTTCTTTTATGGACTTTGGCTCAAGTGTTCCTTTTCTGCCCAATTCTCTGAAGACATGGGCTGAATAATACAGCAGACAACATTGGTGTTAAACTGAAAAATCAAACTGGATTTTATTAGAATATACATAAATAGCCGTCATCTTCATTTCATCAGTTTAGGGATGTAACGTGGAAGGAAGTTAAGGAGAAACAGTGGTGCTGGCACAGGGTAATCAGGGCCAAAGGCAAGTCTGTAAACTGTGCTGCAGCCATGCCTGCTGCTCAGCAGCCTGGAAAGGCAGTGGTGTCATGTCCTCGGCTGCAATATGTGCCGTCTAGAGTCACTGCAGTGCTAAAGCTCTCCTATCGTGTGGTGCCACGGGAACAGTGCTGCAGTTGTGTGTTAACTACGAGCAGGTGCTCACAACCAAGAGTCAACAAACACTGAACTCACAGGAATACTTTTAAAGAAGACAAGAAATACAGAGGTTTGCTGCTTTAAAAAATGCATTGATGTTATTGTTTTATTCATACTAATTAGAACAGATACACAGAAAATGTGTATTGTATGTTGCTTTTAAAAAGGTCTATGTTCCATGAGAACTATGTAAACAGTGCAAAATGTTTCTACTGCATAACAAAGAATGAAAATCAGCATTCTCAAGTAGTATTAGGAAAATATTTAGATAATTTGAAGTTACAGTAAAACAAACTGAAATGGTACAGAACAGTCTTTTTATAAAGTAGATTTAGAATTGAGAAGTAATACATTTCATACTTTCAATACTTTGGTATAAGTGAAATACAAAGCAAAAAAAAAAAAAAAAAAACCCCAAAAAACTCTACTTTGGTTCTCACATTAGTTGTAACTTTAGCAACAAGGCAAGCATATCAGCTACCTCGGATGCAAAATGGAAAACCTCTTGTTTGTTTCCTCCTCCTTGTGGAAACAGACTGGATGGGTGATCACTTCGCAGGACTTCTGTGAAGTAGGAGCATTTCACTTCTGCCCACAACTATGCTCTCAGAACAGCCTGGAAGGCATCATTAAAACCTCACATTCAGCTTGGAATGTAAGTGATCTTTGCTACTTCCTCTCAACAAATGATCCCACATTAGAGCAGCTCAGAACTGTAATTCACATTGAAAGCAGAACATAATTTTTTAAATCAAAAAACTATAGTTTCTCAAGAAGTCCATACTTGCATAAAATGAACATACTACATTAATAAAAAATGTCAGTTTCATAGCCCATCGACAATAGTTTAAGAAACAGAAACAAGTGCATGCTACAAATATTTCTTCATTGATATCACACATTATTTTGAAAACTGAACAACTAAAAGGATCTGAGGAAATTTTAATTGTATCACTTAATTATTACACTTTCTCATCTGTAGTGTCTCCAAATGAGCTACTGATTTTTTCTCATTGTCTCTTTGTAATGTGTGTTGTCTTTTACATGAATTCCTACATCTGAGAGTTGCATCTGAGTAACTGGCAACGAACGAATCACTTTTCTGTCATTCATCACAGGAACAAACTGGGAATGTCCTTTGAGGATTTTCTCAGCAATGCAAATTATACTGGGACTTTCTGTAAAGACAAAAAGTCTTTAAAAGAAAAAAAGAATCTTGGGTGAACTTTACAAACATACTGATTAACAAGATAGAAACGCATTGTTGTCCCTTCCTGAAGTAAAAGAACACACTGTCCAGAGCTCAGTTTTACTGAACAAATGCATATAAACTGCTTCCCCAGAGCACCCCGGGGCACGGATCCTCAGACAGGTCTTTGAAGGATCTGGTAGAAAATGCAGCAGGGAACCTTCAATATGATTAACTAGCATAATTTTCATAACAGAATAAGCACAGAAAGTAAAAGACAAAATACCACATGAATTATCTGTCAGGTTAAACTGAGGCTTTTTAAAGAAAAACTAAAGAATATAAACATTACAAAGATGTAATATTTATATATATATAAATTGATCCAAGCTGAATAAACCATACATATAATATAAAGAAATTATTAATATATTAAGTTGATTATTTTATAGTATTAGTACAGTACTAAGAACTTAAATTCTTGCCTAAATTTTACAACCACATATAAGAGTAAGACAATTACAGTGAACAAATCATCATGAGTGAAAAGAAAGGGTCTCAGTTTTTCATTATTAGATGACAGCAACCCTAGGACTGCTACTGTTTGGGTTCATTCCGTCTGCTTTGCCTTGTAGAGAGGAAGCATCAGGGGAACTTAAATCATTTCAAAATTCATTTGAAAAAATAGCTAAGACTAGTACACTAAGAACTCACACTGCCAGATTTTAAAAACTCTAAAGCCACAATTAATAAAACACCACATTTCTGAATCTACACGATCAACTGTAAAATGCACCATTATTTTATGTACCATGAAAAGAAAAGATGTCCAGGGTAGGGAGTGAAAGGGGACAGAGACCCTCACAAAAAGTGGGGACACTGAATGGCTAGAGCCTAACGACTCTTACCGCAGAAGGAATGGCAAAGAGTCTGTCTACCTGCACGACAATGGGAAAACATTTCCCCAGTGTTTGAACTCGCCCCTCTACCCCCATCCACAGATGTGGTCTGGGCACACAGGCTGAGCGCAGTTCAAGAAAAGCTCTAGCAGAGAAAGCAGACTCCAGCAGGTAGAGCCCCCTGGTGGCCAGCAGAAAAAATGCAAACTCTAGAAAAACTTCAATTTCAACCAACAGCTGATTTTAAAGGCTTTCCAAATTTAAAGATGTTAATATGTGGAAAGTAAGATTTGGAATCAGTAAATTATGGGAGACAGATAAACAAGTCAAAGGAAGAGACGTCAGAAAACCTAGAAAACAAATATTGGGTATACAATTAAAAAATGTCAAATAACAGTATGTGATTAAAAACAACCAGCCAATGACAAAAGGGGACATTATTCAATATATGGCACAAAAAAAGATTAGCTACTTAAGAAAAAAATTAAATCCTTCTCTATATCATCTTCCTAAACTATACAGTCAAATAAAAGTCACATAAGAACTGAAATGAAATTCAGGGGAAAAAAAAAGAACTGAAATAAAATAAATGTAATAATTAATCTTAAAAGACTGGTTACGTATTTTTAAAACATACTCTCCAACTCACCTACCACTCTTCAAAATTCAAAGTATAAGCAAAAAAAAGGGCAAATGTCAAATGAAAAACAGTTGCAATGACAAAATGTTAATATCCTTAAATATCATAATTACAAATCAATAAGAAAAAGAAATATTCTACCCCACATTGCCAGAAAAATGCAAATATTTTTGAACAATTAGCATAAGAAGAAATACAAGCAGCCAGTAAAATGCACCAAAAATACTCAATTTCACAGTAATGGAAATGTAACATAAAACAATGATACAGCAATTTCTGAGTATCAACTGGGAACATTTTTTAAAATAGTAAAACCCACTACCAACAAAGGTGGAGGAAATATGAAAATGGAGCAATCTTTTTGAAAAACAAATCAGCAATAAGTATAGCTCAAAAGCCATTTAAAATGTGCAGGATTCTTAGATCTACCAAGGCTGCTTCTAGGAGTCATTCCCAAATACGGGTAAGAAATGTGTAAACAGCAGGTACACGACAGTTCAGGATTATTTATAACAGTGAAAAGCTGCAGAATCACCTAAACCCCAACAATGGTGGCTAAATTATGTGACGTGATTAAAGCTTCTGCTTTCCTGTATTAAAAGGGGTAGATCTAACTGACACTGGCCTTTCCCCAGGAATGAAGACACGACGCCCGGACTATGGAAGCCCCTTGTAACCGCGAGGCAGCAAGGCCAGCATGCGGGTGAAGAGACGCAAACGGCCTGCGTGTCTGAAGGCGTCATTCATCAAACAAGTCCTTCTGGTACATGCGGAAAAAAAACCTCTATGTGTCTGAGGTACTGTGAGTTGGATTCTGTTACCTACAAGCAAAGGAATTCCTCACTAATATTTCTGGGAACCTATTTAAAAAAAACAAAACTGAAAATAAAAGAACTCCAATTCTATGCAAAATTAGAAAGAAAATTGTAACAAGTCAGAAATAAAGACTGCAGACCAATTCCCTTTAGTGTCTCTATTTTGACTTTTTTTTTTTTAAAGAAACTGTAGAGAGGAAACAAGAGAAAATTATAGTCAACATCAAGTCCCTGAAACAGACTTCAGAATGACATACTCAAACTGACACATACAATAAAGATCAACTCACAGTGGAACTGATGTTCAATTAATGCTGGGGCTGTTCTGGAGTAATATTCATTGTTCGATAGATTTCTTTAAGTAGTAACAGGGCAGTATCTTCAGATTCCCTATCCAAAAAAAAAAGAATATTTACTTACGAGACAATTAGTAGAAATCAACCTCTAGAGACAAAGGCAGAAAGCACATCTTTTGTGTTAACTCGACCTAAGAAAGGCGAGTACAGTCATCTCACAGCCGTCCTTAAAAGTGGACAGGCACAGACAGGCTCCAAGAGCAACCTGCTGCAGCGCTCCTTGCTGACCTGATGGGGCCATGTGAAAGGACGGCTTTCCAAAGACCCTACCACTGCTTTCTGTGAAAGGCAGCCTCCAAAACAACGTGCAAGTTCAGAGGCTTTTTGGCCAAAGGCAGATGATATGCTGCCACCTTGTGGGAGAAAAATACAGATTTTGAAAATATGGGCCTTCAAACTAATATCCTATAATAACGATGGCAGCAGAGTCGCCCCAAAGCTGCAGTACGGGCTAGCACCTACAGACCACAGGACTGTTATCAAAGATGAAAACACTTACCAATAGCATAAGTGACTCTGAAGAGCGAAAAGATATTCATTGAAACTCTCTATTGGCTTTTCTTGAAGAACGTAGTCAATTCGGCGGCCTCCATTTAGCATTCCAACCTTTCCTAAGTAGTCCTCATCCTTGGAAAAATCTGGACTTTCAACAATCTTTTCTGCTAGAATTTAATCATTTCAATATCAAAGTCAACCACTTAGTCATTATCCTTTGACTTTAGCTGACTTTCTGGGCTCAATGAGAATACGCTGGACACACGCGGCGACCTGGAGAGCTACCAGGCTCATCCCCATCCTCCAAAGAGCCGGGGAAAAAGGCTGGTTACCCGAGAGAGGAGAGAGAGCCAACGAGCTGACAGAAGTTTTGAAGAAAGGGGGTGAGAGAGCATTGCAGAAAAAAAGGAAATAGAATTAGAATCTGAGAAAGTGAAAACCGCCACGGCACAGTGACCTGACACTGCATGGAGAGTCTACGGCGCCCCGGGACTGCAGCCTCGTGGCGGGAACCGCTGAGAGCAGTACTTCCGGTGCCCAAAGACACGGACTTAGTTCCCAACCCAATACTCCAGTCTGGCCTTAAGAATCACAACAAAAACTTAAGATTGCCACCAGAGGAGAAAATCTATTTAAAAAGGAAGACATGGGCCTCACAGGTGGCGCAGCGGATTGAGCGCAGCGCTGTGAAGCTGTCCACAGCCTCTGCAGCACAGGTTCAATTCCTGGCTGGCCAGGGAGAGACCCACATGGCGCAAAGACCTCTCCTGCCTCACCTGCTGCTCCCCTCAGCAGTGTTTTCGGTCCATCTGACTGTTCTGCTCCTTGCTCTGTCTCTGGTGAATTCTCTCACCCTCCCACGCCTCTGGCCTGTACCCCAGTGCTTGTATAAATAAATAAATCTTAAAAAAAATAAAATAAAAGGACGACATATATTTTGAAGTACAGTATATCATAATAGACTATCCTTTACAGGAAGAGCCTTTACAATTAACAAAGAAGACATGAACGGAAAAGCAAGATTCATTATTAAATAATGTTATGGTCGCCAGCAACACCTGAACTGGAAAATGCCTCAAATGTCAAATTTACCTTCAACCATTTGCTTTTCTTCCTCTTCTTTGATTTGATTGGCTACCTTCTCCAATTCTTCTTGCAACTGAGTGGAAGAGGTATGAGCACGGGCAAACTCATTCAATGTCTGCCAAGCACTTTTCAGAGAGCTGATTAAACCCTGTTTCAGATCAGATCCCATACGAGAGAGACTTTCTTTCAATTCTAGAGAGATAGAGAGGACATATCAAGTTATAGGTCACTGGATAAAATCCTGCACTACAAAACTGAAACAAAAGCTAACAGTATCCTCAGACAGGTAAGAAACCATTTCTCCCTAAAGTGTCAAATGTACCAAGTTTCTCATCTGAGAACACCCTCAACATCTAGAGTGTTTTGAGGAGTCTAAACCTGTCTTTTAACAACCAAACTTGATTTAACCATACCTATAATCTCCATGGGCAAAGTTCAAAAACAATATGGAAATTCAAGTGTTATTTTTACTGTAAGTTAAAAAAACAAGTCCACGAGATCAATATATGAAGATGACTATTTTCCCAAGAAAATATTCTCTGTAAGAGTGAGACAGTAAGGACAGTTTCCCTAATCTTCTCCTTTTACACTCCATCCCTTCCACTCAAGCTCTAAAATGCACGGCTAAGTAATAGACACCACTAAAAGGCATAAGAGAAAATGAAAACTCACTTGGAATTACTATTGACCCACTATGTTCAATGATTTTTTTCAATAGAGAAAGTTTGTCTATTTAGCAGAGAGATAACAGCTCAATTGACTCAGACAGCAACAAATTTATTTCTTAATGATTTGGTCATGAGTTCAAATGTTACTCTGCTTCCCAATTACAAATGTTACAACCAAACTCTTCCAAAATCTATGTATCTTATCACTTTACTACTGATCTCCCCACTCCTAATTATTTCAGCAATTAGAATGTTACTGAAAATGAAGTTATCAAGAAAAAGGAAATAACTTCTTTACAACACCTCCAAATATTTACTAAACAAGTTCTCAACATAGTAAGATTTTAAATAACATGAATTCAGTCAGAAAGGATTTAGTGTTAAAATTTTCATAATTCATTACAAATGACAGAAAGGATTAATCCATCACAAATGACTGATTACAAAATGACAGGAAAGAAAAATTTTTTTATAGTATTTGCCTTTTACCTAAATGAAGTCTTTTTCTGCCTTTGTGATGTGGAATGAGAACTGGTTTCAGGTCCAAATCTGGAACAATCATAGGTTCTAATCTATATGCCACTGGATCAAGCTTTAAAGAGAAGAATTGGACATGTATGAAAAGGAGCTTTATTTTTAGCTATATGTGTTAGCCGGGTGAGAAAAAAGATAACTGGCAAACCACAGATTTTAATTTTCTATGACTTATTTTCCCATGACTTATTAAAAACATTGGTCATTTTAAGAAGACCTTTGAGTCTGTGGGTAAAAATTACTTTGCAGAAAGCAAAACAAAAGAATTATTTCCTTGAACAGAAGTTTTATGGCAGAGGTTTACTGGATAGTACCAAACTCTACTAAGACAGAACAGACATAACATCTTCAGTACAAAATCAAGAAAAAGAATAAGAACTTGAGAATCTATTAGGAAAAAGAGGGCAGGTGGAAGTAAATTCAGTTCACTCACTGGATGATAAATATTGAAGAATCCTTTACAGGTAGGAAGCCTGTAGTTCTCCTCTATTCTATCCACTCCCCGGACAGTGAGAAACATACCAATTGGGGATCCCAAGGCAAAGAAAATCTCCGGTTCAAAGTCTAAGGAGTTGTACACAACAGAAACCTAGGAAGAATCAAACAACAATTAAAGATGATCATTCCAATATTACACAATACAAAATTCAAAAGCTCCTATAACTGCACTTAATTAAACAACACAGATGATACCCCTCAAGACACTTCTTACCCTTACAGCCAATGTCATGGACAGTATTGCTGGTTTAAGGGGGTTAAAAAGTTTCTCTTTAAAATATTTAGAGGGTCTCCCCGGTGGCGCAGCGGGTTGAGCACTGCACTGTGAAGCTGTCCACAGCCTCTGCAGTGCGGGTTCGATCCCCGGCCGGCCAGGGGGAAACCCACATGGCGCGGCAGACCTTTCCTGCCTTGCCTGCTACTCCCCTCAGCAGTGTCTTCGGTCCATCTGCCTGTTCTGCTCCCCACTCTGTCTCTAGGGAATTCTCTTACCCTCCCGTGCCTCTGACCTATACCCCAGTTCTTCTATGCATAAATAAATAAAATCTTAAAAAAAATAACCTTAACCTCTTGGTGGCGCAAGAGGTTAAGCACCGCACTATGAAGCAATCCGCAGCCTCTGCTGCACGAATTCTATCCCCGGCCAACCAGGGAGCAATCCACATGGTGAGGCAGACCTCTCCTGTCTCGCCCGCTGCTCCCCTCAGCAGTGTATTTCGTCAGTCTGCCTGTTCTGTTTCCCACTCTGTCTCTGGTGAATCCTCTCACCCCCCTGCATTTCTGGACTGTACTCCAGCTCTTGTAAGCACAAATAAATAAATCTAAAAAAAAAAATAAATAAAATATTTAGAGACTATTACACCCCAATTATCCTTTTTTAATTGCACAGCATCATACAGAATGCAATAAATATTAAATTTATAATAGTCCCAAATGTGGTTAAAACTGCATACTTTAGACTCAAACTACCTGATTTTGAACCCTGGTTCCACTCCTTATGGTGTGCTCATGAGCAAATTTTTTTTTTAAAGCTTTTGAGGACACCTGGAATCTTTTTTTTTTTTTTTTTAAGATACATTTATTTTTTTATACAAGCACTGTGTACAGTCAGAAGCACGGGAGGGTGAGAGAATTCACCAGAGCCAGAGGGGACAGCAGAGCAGGCAGAATGACGAAGTACACTGCTGAGGGGAGCTGTGGGTGGGCGGCAGGAGAGGTTTGCGCGCCATGTGGGACCCTCGCCCAGCAACCGGGGAGCGAACTGGCGAGGCTGCGGGCAGCTTCACAACCCAGCGCTCAAATGGGGAGGCCCCCTCATGAGCAAATTTTCACCTTCTGCTTTGGTCTCAATTTTCTCATCGATAAAATGGGGGTCATAACAATGCCCTACTGTAGGTACAATACCTACAATAACATTGCTACGATGAACAACGAATGGCACAATCCAGAGCTTGCAGGGCCCGCCAGGTGGCGCAGGTGATGCAGGTACCAGGCTCGTGCCTCTGCAGACAGTGAAGCTCAGTCATGTGACATCACTTCCCCGAGAGCATACAGCCAGCCAGTGGCAGAACAAGAACTTTTAATTCTAAGCACAGTGCTCTTTCTATTGATACTTGGTCAACTTAAGGGAATTTCCCCCAAGGGAAGAACTGGAGCACTGGATGCAGCAAGTTTATGTCAGCTATTTAAGTACATCCTAAACATCATTTTCTCATGACTATCATTTTCTGTTGTTAATGGCTATAAGAGATTAATGTACAACTCTTAGTGAATGAAAAACTGAAATAACAATTTCAAGTTAAATGACATTTTGGGTACATGTTCAATCCCTTATTTTGAACAGCATGAAAGCATAGGAATTTTATTAAGAAAAAATCAGTTTTCTCTAACCCCCTTGTAAATGCTGAATACTTAAAAAACTTAAAAACCAATCCAATAAATGAAGATACGTGATTCCAAAAATAAAACATGCAGCCCTTGTGAACATGTAAACCCACCTGTCCAGTCCCGACCTCAAAAGACTCATAATTGACATGCACGGAAGAAACATATGCGCCGACGGGGAGCTTCCTCTTGCATGCATCAGCTTCTGAGGGCAGAGGCGCCAGCTCCTGAGCTCTCTGAGCACTTTCCTCTTGTCCTTTGATCACAGCGCCCACCACTGCTTTCTTTTCTGATGCTACTTTTCTCTGTTCCTGTGAATACCAACATTTTATAACACAACCTGGAGGAAAACTTTAGTTACCATCTATCACTATGAAACACACTATCTCACTGTGAATGAAGGATTCGCTTCGTAGGTACAATAACAGCATGGTGGCTATTAGACAAAGGTCCTGTTTACAGAGATATATTACATATGTTGGGAAGAAATGTCATGATGTCTCTATTTTAAAATTTCTATCCAAAAAACATCAAAGGCAAAGAAAAAATACAATAAAACAATTACATTAAATATTGACTGTCATCATACCGTTCATTCTACTTTTCTATATAATTTAAGATTTTAACATAAGGTAAAAGAATGCCAACTTCTTCCTTTATGATCTCAACTTGAGACAGACAGTGTAGGAGTACTATATAAATGTAAAATAGACACTTCCTACAAAGATATGTGACTTAGGAGAGCGCTCTTCAACATGTGTGCACCCGCTGTTAAATGGAGCCACTGACAATCTCCTTAAAAGTACTTTTGGGGGCCTCCCCGGTGGCGCAGCGGTTGAGCGCTGGGTTGCGAAGCTGCCTGCAGCCTCTGCAGCGCCAGTTCGATCCCCAGCTGCTCCCTGGCCACCAGAGGAGGGTCCCACACGGCGTTCAGACCTCTCCTGCCGCCCGCTGCTCCCCTCAGCAGTGTACTTCGGTCCTTCTGCCTGCTCTGCTCCCCGCTCTGGCTCTGGTGAATTCTCTCACCCTCCCGCGCTTCTGACTGTACCCAGTGCTTGTATAAATAAATAAATAAATAAATAAATAAATAAATAAATAAATAAATCTTTTTTTTAAAAAAAAAGTACTTTTGGGCCCCCACCCCCACCCCGGTGGCGCAGCGGGTTGAGCGCAATGCTGTGAAGCTCTCTGCAGCCTCTGCAGCACAGGTTTGATTCCCAGCCAGCTAAGGAGATACCCACATGGCACGGCAGACCTCTCCTGTCGTGCCCGCTGATCCCTTCAGCAGTGTCTTCTTGTTCTGCTCCCGACTCTGTCTCTGGTGAATCCTCTCACCCTCCTGTGCCTCTGGCCTGTACCCCAGTTCTTGTATAAAAATAAATAAATCTTTAAAAAAAAAGTTTTGGGGGAAGAACAGATAAATGCACTGTGATATAGTGACACGATGGGATCATCTCTCAGAAATAAAAGGAACAAATGCAGAGGATGTAACAATTGGATGAATCTCAAAGACATTATTTTCAGCAAAAGAAGTCACAACCAAAGGAATACTGTGTTAACTCCACTCATATGAACTTTTAGAATGGGTCAAAGTGATTGAAATCCAGGGAGCACACTGCCTACAAGCTACAGCCACGTGGCGGCAGGAGCTGACTAGAAAGAAACATGAGGGAACTATCTGAGGGAGAGAAACATTCTATTTCTTGTTTTAGGCAAGTAATTACATTGGTGCAAAAATTGTCAAAACTTATTCCACTGAACACTTAAGATTTATGAACTTCCATAAATAATAAGCAAAAGCTTTGGAAGCATCTGTAGAAGAAGGGGTTCTCCGCAGTAACACAAGTTTGTAAGCACCCTCCGATACAGCAGCAAGGTCAGGGGATGTGGACAACTGTCTTGGGTGGATCTGTCTACGCCCACAAGCACAGGTGCACTCATTTCCCAGGCTGTTAATGACTGTCAATGGCTGTCAATTTCCCAGGCTGTCAATGTCAAGGAAGTCTCTGGTGAATCCTCTCACCCTCCCACGCTTCTGACTGTACCCAGTGCTTGTATAAATAAATAAATAAATCTTTTAAAAAAAAAAATGTCAAGGAAGTCTCTTTAAAAATTATCAACAGCGCAAAATATAACAGCTGGCCAACCACAGTGAATTCTAAATACTAGGAATTCAGGTAACAACTGCCACTGTTTAATTCACTAGGCAATGCAGAAAAAGAAAACTTTTCCAAGCCAGGCAGCTTGGAACTAATTCCACCACTGATGTTTTTGAAAGGTTTGCTTATCTCTGTCCTTTAAAGGAAACACAAGATTAAACCTACAACTGAAAATGAAGAACATGTCTAGAGTTCTTAAGGGAATTCAATTAGAATTCCCTTCTTTTATACTTATAGAACATTCTAAAATGTTAAGAGAGCTATCTAAAGAGATCAAAAACTATCCCAAGCAAACTGCTGTCTTGTTTCTCCTAGACACATGCAGTAATTTTAAAACAAAGTGAACCAACATACACATATGTACCTATCAATATTCTCAGGTTAAAAGGTATTCCTCTGCAAATGAAAATCACTAAGATTGTTTTAAAAGGGGGGGGGGGAAGCACTCAAGCCACAAATATTTGGCCTGCTATATTATAAAATAACTGGTTAATTCTGGTCCCATTATTTCAGTTACAGTAAATCCATAGGATACCTCATATTATCTTATTGTTGATCTGGCAGTACCTTGTTATCTGTGAAAAACAGTGATCAACAGCAACACGGCTGGGAAGGTTTATGGTTCATCCAGAAACAATTACTTTTGAATTTAAAAAATAAAATCACTTGTAGATCTTTACTCCTTTCAAAACACTCTCACAATGTAACAGTTTATATATCCTAGCATTTAGTATATAAACAGGTTCCTACCAGAAATTTCTCAAGAACTATAGAAAACTTTTCTGTATTTTTTTTCCTGGTACTATAAAATAACATGAAGGACATGATACAGGGCCTGAAAACAGCTTCTTGTTTCTGTGCTGTAACGTGCTCACATGTGGAGCACGAAGCCTGGGACAAAGGGCACCAGCACACTCCTGTCCTGGTCTTGGTTTAAACACTGAGCTTATTAGAGGCTAATCTGTCAAGATCTACCTCCCAGAGCTGTTAAGAGGCTCAAATGAGGTGAAGAACTCTTTATAAACTGAAATCAGATAAGCTTTGGAAATACAGAAAAATGAAATTAAACCCGTCAGCCTAAGTTTTTTCTCAACTGTTAATTTCTGTCACCTTCAATCAACAATGTCTAAAGTGTCTTCCGAGTTGTTCCACCTACTATGCCCATCATCTCTCCGGAGTCACTATGAATGACTACTCCAAATGAGTTCTAACAGCCTCCAGCCTTCCAACTCCCTCTTCACAAGGTAACTGAGCAAACTCTCTAAAACACACACCCCATCATGAATTGCTCTCCTGCACCACTGCCCTCCAGCAGTGCTTCTCAACAATGCTCCCCCGGCCCCAATTGTTTCAAGTGCTTCTTAGCTGCTGCTATGGTTGCTTTGTTTTATATTAAGAATTTCTGCTTTCTGGTTATATTTAATGGAGGATGGGGGGGTGGGGTGTGTGTGTGTGTGTTTGTGTGTGTGTTTTATCTCTTTAAGTGGTTAGATAGACTGAGAAAATAATCTAACATTTACTAGGTGCCCAGCTTCACCTATTACTTTATCCTCACTCTCACCCCATAAAGAAGTTATTATAACTGCCATTTTAGAAATAAAGGGATCTGGGGCCTACCTGGTGGTACAAGGGATTAAGTCTCAGCAGTATGAAGCAATTGGCAGCAACTGTAGCACAAGTTCAATCCCCAGCCAGGGAGGTGACCCACATGGCACAGCAGACCTCTCCTGTCTTGCCCGCTGATCTCCTCAGCGGTGTATTTAAGTGGACCGCCTGTTCTGTTCCCCACTCTGTCTCTGGTGAATTCTCTCACCCCACCTCCGCCCCCTCCCCCAACCTCTGCATTCCAGCTCTAGTATGCATAAATAAATAAATCTTTAAAAAAAAAAAAAAAGAAAGAAAGGGATCTAAGGAACATATTAAGTTGAGCAAATTGCTCATAAATATGTAATAAATAAGTCGCTGGCCTGGGAATGGCCAACTCATATACCTATTTGTCTGGGACGGACCAGTTTTTGCACTAAGAAATCCCCAAATACCAATTTTAAAAGTGAAAGTCCTTTATCTCAGGAATTCTCTCTGTCCCTGGAAAAACCCAGGTGTCAGTTACCCTAACTGGAATTTAATACAGTTTTGACTGATGCAGAAGTAGTGCTTCCACCAACTCCACTACTGTGGCCTTGGGCAGGGAGCACATTAGCTGTACTCATGGTATTAACAAAAAACATTCAAACATAACAATCAAGTCACAGATGAGTCAGTTTTCTTGTAAGAACAGAAATGAACTTTACCAGTTTGGCTGCTTTATGTTTCACAAAATTGGCTATCTTCTTTCTGGGCCCCAGGGGTATGCCCATTTCCTTCAGATCATCAACTGTACACATAAGCTTTAAAAAGAGGAATATTAAATAAATCAACCTAGTATAAGATTAACGAAAATTATTAAAAGAAATCACATCCTCTAAAGTACTCTAAGATCAAGTCCATGTTTTAAGTTAATTTTTTTGTTTTAAATCATAAATGAAAAAATAAATCATGCATTAATTTAAGCTGTAAAGACTTAGCCCTCCCATATCTAAAGCATTCTGTAATTTTTAATAAAAGTCCATGCATGTGTACAAAACTCATTAGCTATAGTCATACACACTGAACTCTCCCCTCGACTCCATGCCAACCACCCAGTTCTCTCAGCAGCCACTGGCGGCTCGCCTTCCAGAGCTATCTCGTGGATGCAGTATCGCCCAGTGTGGACTTGTAGCTTACTGTGAAAACAGGGCTGACCTTTGCTCTTTTCAAGTAATATATCTTAAAGACCATTTCATTATCTCTGAACTGCCTCATTCATTCAATAGCTGTAAGATACTCCATAAATGATTTCATCAGGGTCCTACTAGGAAACACAGAAGTTGTTTCCATGGTTTTGCTATTACAAACAATGCTGCCATGAATGCCCTTATATACTTATGTATTTCATTATAGGAAATATTCCTAGCAATGAAATTGCTAGAGAAAAGAGTAGATATTTTTTATATTTTAAGATACTGCCAAGTTGCCCTCCATAGAAGCTGCATCAACTTATACAGTGTGAAATGCCTGCTTCTCGTGAGCATGGCCACATAACTTATCAAACTTTTTATTCTGCCAGAATAGGCGGAAAAAAAAAAAAAACCCTCACTGCAACTTTAATTTCATTTTTCTTAGAGTTTCATATGATAAGAAGCTATTTGTTATCACTTCTTCTGTAAAACAACCATTCATATTCTTTGCCTATTTTCCTGTTATGTTGATGGTCTTTGTGTAATTAATTTATAGAAGCTTTGAATATTAAGGAAGTAAGTACTATATTGTGTCTATAATGTGTGTTCCAAGTATCTTTCTTAATCTATAACTGGCCTTGATGTGTTTTTTTATAGAATATTTTTCTACGCAATTTTCTCTCATAACTTCTGTATTTCACATCATACTTAGAGAAAGGCATTCCCAGATTATGGGGGGGAAAAAAATCCTGTGTTTTTCAATTTTTTTTAATATTTAAGATTCTGCCTTATCTGTAATGTACTAAGATGTAAGACTGTTAAAATCATCCTTAATTTTCAGTTTTATACACAAGAAAAACAATTTTAAACACAATGAATCAAACTATCATCAGTACCAGAGATTCCATATCAATCTTCTCCTTTTCGAAAGTGCTAGTGTATTCAGAAAGGCTAAGTGCTTCCAAAGTTTCTTGCAAGGTTAGGACTTCTTCGTTTTCAACATCAAGATCACAAGACTCATCCATAGTCAGCTTTGGTTCTTCAGGCATCTTAGAAAGAAAAGTTGAGAGAACATTAAGAAGTTGAGAAAAAACCAACACTTCTGTCCTATTCTACAGAAAATCTTAAACATGTTTGCTCTACACATAAACCATAATTTTTGTTAATTTGTTACCCAAAGCTTGAATATTTTGAAAAAGTATATAAATTTATCACTTACACTCCTATTTCTTATAATAATTTACCTTGATGTTTTTAAATCACAGGTTTTCTTCTCACATTGAAATTCATTAATTCAGTGAGAAACTCAAAACAAGCTAAGGGACTCCATTATGCTCGTAAACCTCAGTGTATTCCAAGATACAAAAACGTCCCAGGAAATAGTTCAAATTTTGAAAAAGCATTTGGCTCCAAATACCAATCTGTTAATTGGGCCATACCTGCTTTTCCTGGGAATGTGGCTGCTTCACAACTCCATTGGCAACAGCAAAAGGTCCAGAGGACTTTGATAAATTTAAATCTTTTTGATTAGACAGGATGTCAAACAATATTAAGGAACCTAAGAAAAAGAAGCATTTTGCTTTATAATCTACTAGGTACTTTTACATAATCCTTTTTTCCCCCCAAGTCCCTATGCAAGAGTCATACCAAAGTTAGATGTTAATCAAGAACTTATAATCAATATTATTATTTTACCAAACAGCAGAACAAATTAAAACAGTGATATAAAGCAACCCTAGTAAATCCAAGTAGAGGTGGATAGCAAAGGACTAATCTAAACTCAAAGCACTCATTCATTACTACCGTTTATAATGCTTAAAACTTAAAACTATAAATTTCATATTAATAATGTCACCCACTGAAGCTTAATAACTCAACAAAAATTGTGTTTTACCTAAACTGTGACCAGCCACAGAGACCCCGCCTTTGAAGTTTGGGTTCCGACTCATAAAGAGTGCGTGCAGCCTGTTTATCTCCATTCCCACTTTTTCCACAATCCTCTGACAGTAGGTGGGGCTATTGTAAAATAAAATATCTAGCAAGGTTTCATTGGTAAAGTGACGAAAACGACCAATACTTGATAAAGTGATTTTCTTAATATTCCTGTTCAGAAAGCAAAAAATAAATTCAATTAGTAGTCATCTCAAATCAATGGATTTTTAAACTTTAGATTTTAAATCCTGATAATACACTGAGAGGAAAAGTCGCACCGACTAATTACATGTTGATTCTATAGAATATATAAATACAGGAAAAAGTTATTTGTGCCTACAACTGTTATTATGAATTTCAGAATTCTCTAAAGAGTTAGCATAAAATAGGGGGCCTACCTGGTGGCACAAGGGGTTAAGACGCAACCTATGAAGCTGTCTGCAGCCTTTGCAGCACGAGTTCGATCCCCGGCTGGCCAGGGAGCAACCCATATGGCACAGCAGACCTCTCCCGACTTGCCTGCTGCTCCCCTCAGCAGTGAACTTTGGTCAATCTATCTGTTCTGTTACCCATTCTGTCTCTGGTGAATCCTCTCACCCCTCACACCTCTAGCCTGTACCCCAGCTCTTCTGTGCATAAATAAATAAATCTGAACAAATACTGATGAAATTCGTATGGAGCCACCAAAATCCCTGAAGAGCCAAAGCTCTCCTGAAAAAAAAAAGGGAATGGAGGCATCACACTCCCAGATTTCAAGCTATACTACAAAGCCATAAAAATCAAAACTGCATGGTATTAAAACAAGAACAGACATACAGACCAATGGAACCGAATAGAAAATCCAGAAATAAACCCACAGACTTACAGTCAACTAATCTTTGACAAAGGAGCAAAGACTATGCAATGGAGCAAAGAAAGTTTGTTCAAAAATGATGCTGGGAAAACTGGGTCGCTACATGCAAAAGAATGAAGCTTGACCACTACCTCACACCATGCACAAAAACCAACTCAAAATGGATTAAAGAACTAGACATAAGATCTGAGGCTATAAAATATATAGAAGGAAATATAGGCGAAACACTACATGACATGCACCTCAAAGACATCTTTATAGACACATCACCCAAAGCAGTGATAGTGAAGGCAAAGATAAACAGCTGGGACTACATTAGATTAAAGAGCTTCTGTACAGCAAAAGAGACAGTAACCAAAACAAAGAGAAACCCCACTGACTGGGAGAAAATTTTTGCACACAACACTAATGATAAAGGGTTGATCACAAAAATCTACAAAGAGCTGATCAGACTCAACAAAGTAAATAATCCAGTCAAAAAATGGGCAGAAGAGCTAAAAAGAAACTTCTCCAAAGAGGAAATACAAATGGCCAACAGGCAAATGAAAAAATGTTCAACATGGGCCTCCCCAGTGGAGCAGCAGTTGAGCACTAGGTTGTGAAGCTGCCCACAGCCTCTGCAGTGCCGGTTCAATCCCCGACCGCCAGGCGAGGGTCCCACATGGCGCGTAGACCTCTCCAGCCGCCTGCTGCTCCCCTCAGCAGTGTACTTCGTCACTCTGCCTGTTCTACTCTCCGCTCTGGCTCTGGTGAACTCTCTCACCCTCCCGCGCCTCTGACTGTACCCAGTGCTTATATAAATAGATAAATAAATCTTTAAAAAAAAAAAAATGTTCAACATCACTTGTAATCAGGGAAATGCAAATCAAAACTACAATGAGACACCATCTTACACCAGTGAGAATGGCACATATTAAAAAAACTAGCAACAGGGCCTCCCCGGTGGCGCAGTGGTTGAGCGTTGGTTGCGAAGCTGCCCACGGCCTCTGCAGCGCCGGTTCGATCCCCGGCTGCTCCCCGGCCACTGGAGGAGGGTCCCACATGGCGCGCAGACCTCTCCTGCCGCCCGCTGCTCCCCTCAGCAGTGTACTTTGGTCCTTCTGCCTGCTCTGCTCCTCCCCGCTCTGGCTCTGGTGAATTCTCTCACCCTCCCACGCTTCTGACTGTACCCAGTGCATGCATAAATAAATAAATAAATCTTTAAAAAAAAAAAAAAAAAAAAACTAGCAACAGCAAATGTTGGCGAGGATGTGAAGAAAAAGGAACTCTCCTGCACTGCTGGTGGGAGTGCAAACTGGCCCAACCACTATGGAGAGCTGTGTGGAGATTCCTCAATCTACTAAAGATAGAGCTTCCATATGATCCAGCAATTCCACTCCTAGGTATTTACTCAAAGGACACAGAAACATTAATTCAAAAGGGCACCTGTACTCCTATGTTTATAGCAGCACTATTTACAATAGTTAAGCTATGGAAACAACCCAAATGCCCAAAAATAGATGACTGGATCAAGATGTGGTCCATATACACAATAGAATATTACTCAGCAATCAAAAAAGATAAACTCATGCAATTTACAGCAGCCTGGATGGCGCTGGAAGGGATCATGATCAGAGAAATAAGCAGAATGAAAAAGAAAAATATCGGATGATCTCACTCATAGCAGGAATTTAAAAAACCTAAGTAAGGGACCAGGAAAAAGACTAATTATAATGAAGAAAAAATCAAAATCAACAAGCAACTATAAACCAGAGACACAGTAATGGGGGTTAGGGGGTGCAGGAGAAGAGGAGGAATCAGGGCCAAAATAAGGGGAGTGGGAACTGTATGGGGGTATGGGGAATATAACCAAAATGAAAATGCAAAAATGAAAAATGATGTAAGAATTATATAAAATATTTTTTAAAATCTTAAAAATAAATAACTTTAAAAAAAGTTAGCATAAAATAAGGCATAAGCAAAAATTTTAACTCTTTTTTTTAATAAATTCCATTTTTCTTTCAGTTGATTGGGAATCAGGATACCTGACAAAAATTTTGCATAGAAAAATAACAGAGGATGTAGCGAAAGGTAAAGAAGGAACTTCAAGGAATAAAAATCTTTCTTGATTTCAGAATGGCCATAGTGAAAGTTCATGAACATCCACAGAAAAAGAAAACACCTTTAGGGGCCTCCCCGGTGGCGCAGCGGTTGAGCGCTGGGTTGCGAAGCTGCCCGCGGCCTCTGCGGCGCCGGTTCGATCCCCGGCTGCTCCCCGGCCACCGGAGGAGGGTCCCACATGGCGCGCAGACCTCTCCTGCCGCCCGCTGCTCCCCTCAGCAGTGTCCTTCGGTCCTTCTGCCTGCTCTGCTCCCCGCTCTGGCTCTGGTGAATTCTCTCACCCTCCCGCGCTTCTGACTGTACCCAGTGCATGTATAAACAAAACCAACAAACAAACCAGCAAACAAATAAATAAAGCATGCCTCTATAAAAAAATAAAAAAAAAAAAATAAAAATAAAATAAAAAAAAAAAAAAAAAAAAAAAAAGAAAACACCTTTACAATGGACCCTGCCATAGAGAGAATGCTGTTTAAGTGAAAAGTTTTATGAAACTATATGCCCTGAAATAGTTAACATTCACTAAAATCCAAGTATGTCATCAGCCCTGTGTCCCACCAAAAATATTACCTACATCTGTAGTTCTCAAATGGGACCATTCAAAATTGAGTGGGGGCATTTTCAGTTGTCACAGGACCTGGTGAGCGCTGCTGGCGTTTAGATCAAGAATTCCAGATTGCCTACACCACAGGCAAAGTCTGCAGAACAAAGAACTTCCCTGCCAAGAGTCTCCACTGAAACACCAGGTCACGGTTCTCAAGCACAGCAATTTTACTCTCCAGGGAACATATGGCAACCACTAGAGACATTTTTGGAGTACAGGGGGCGGATGTCACTGTTACCTAGTGGACAGAGGCCAGAGATGCCGCTGAATATTCTACAACATACGGCACAGCCACCCTCCCTAAACCACATAAATTACAACAGTACTTTATAACCAGCTTACAATTCTTAAGAGTCTTTTAAACATTCACAATGGGAACAAACACACAACACATATACACACACTGATGCCCCACAGAGATTAAAGTAACATATAAACTCAACAGCCATTATGTTAGAGCAAATATTTAATTAACGAATTTGTTGAAGTTGTACTAAACTATTTCATATTATGATTTTAATTTTCATCTAAGTTTGAATTATCTGAAAAACAAGTTATCCACATACCTGTCAACCCCTGTGGCATCCCCACCCAAGGAACTATGCCAGTGAACCGGAAGGAACTCCACTCTGCTTATTTTCTGGTCATCTAAAGATTTCTTGAAATGTGTCTGCAGCAATTTGAGAGAAACCACCCTAAAATCATCCACTTAAAAAGAAAACAGGGGGATAAATGAAATTGATTAAATTTCCCTAGTCTGTTAATTATCAAATGCCTCAAATATGCCACTATTTTTTGTAACACAAACTTTTCAAGGAGAGAGGAAAAAAAGGTTCACAAAATTATTCAAAAAAACCCAGGCTTTAAGGAATTGCTTGCTAACTTTTCATTTGTTTCAGAGGAAAGTATAAATGAATGGAAAACATTAGTTTAACCACCCTCCCAAAATGCAGCATGGCCCAGACCCTGGAATCAAGCTTCCTGCCGAGGGAACCCTGCTCCAGAACCCAACCATCTCATTCCTCACCCAAGAGCGTGTGTGCGTGTGCCCAGAGCTACACATGCCTTAAAAGCATATCACACACAAATTATTCCCCAGCAACTCTAAAATCTCCTCTCACAGTCACTCAGCCAATAGAATATAGCTGAAAGGTATGTTAAAAATTAACATTTAAAAGCTTTCCTATTGGCTCTCAAATCATTCCGTGAAATTAAGTAACGCTTACCACATTCAATAATACTTCTAAAGCGCAAGTCACACACGGGTCCAATGCCATGCACCATGAACACCAAATGGTCAACCTGCGGCATTTCTCCTAGAAAAGAAACAAACACACACACACACCCCACCTAGATTTGTTTGGGTTTTCTTAACAGAACAGCAATAGTCTAGATCGCCTTCCTGTCACTGCAAACCTGCCAAACTAATAAACCCCACTCACCTCTAACAAATTATAAGAACAAAGTCCCAAGTCTGTCTTGGCAAATGACAATAAATTTGACCAAGAAGTGAAGGAAGAAAACCATCTCTGATCCCAGAGGCTACCAGCATACGGTGCCAGAAGTTCTGTCCCTATAAAGACTCCATAACCTTATGATTTCTTCGAACTCCTCAGATACTAAGCCCCACATGGAAAAACAAACTGCAATATAAAACTTTTAAATCTTTTCCCAAAATCCTCCCCTTTGTTAAATTCACACTTACTATATAGGGACATTTCCAAATTAAACCTACTACCGTACTCTGAGTATTTCATTCAGATTCATTATGAGTGCATTTGCTTTGTAATCTTTCATAAGACAATGAAACAACCATGATGTCTGTAATTGTCGAAATAAAATCCATACTTTAAATGGCACGACAGGAGAAACCAAAGCATACCCACTGGAGCAGCGGGATGGCAAACTATATAGCCCATGGGTCAAATCCTGCTCGCTGCCTGATTTTATAAATAAAGTTTTATTAGAATGGCAGTTATGGCCATGTGCTTACATACTGTCTATAAATGCTTTCACACTATAACAGCAGAGTTGAGAAATACCACAGAATGTATATGACCTGCAAAGCCTAAAATATTTACTGTGTAAGTCTTTATAGAACAAGTCTGTTAATTCCTGCACTTTATTAATACAAACTATTTGAGGCCAGGGCCTCCTTGGTGGCACAGGGGTTAAGTCTCAGTACTATCAAGCTATCCCCAGCCACGAAAGCATAAGTTTGATAGCCAGCTAGGGAGCTGATCCACATGGCACAGCAGACCTCTGTCTCGCCCCCTGCTCCCTACAGCAGTGTATTTCAGTAGATCTGGCCTATTCTGCTCCCCACTCTATATCGGGTGAATCCTCTCACGCCCCACACCTCTGGCCTATACCCCAGTTCTTGTATGCATAAATAAATAAAATAAACCTTAAAAAAAAAAAAAAAAAAGACCTAGTTGAGGCAAAGACAAAGCAAGCCCAAAATACTGCCAAAAGTCCAGCTTCAACCAGCCGAAGAGCTTCTTCACAACAATACATATTTTGGAATCTGTATTACATGTTTCATGTATCTTCAACAAATTCTAAATTTAAAAAAAGATATAAAAGTAATAAAATTAAAGAAAGATACATACCAAACTGGCTGATTTATTTTATGGCAGGAAATCCTAAAAATTGTTTCTTCTTTAATCATTCTAAAAACTGATGCTAAAATGGGGGAAGCCTAAAAATGACGTTGGTCCTAAATGCACTACTTTACATACCAGCAGGAATCTCATCCAGGTTGTCATCAATTCCGCGCTTTACAACCCTGGGCCTTGTCTGTCCATCCTGTGTGGTCCCCCACTCATCTGGCATTGATGAAGGCTGGAACTGAACAATAACCTTCAAGATACAACAGAAGGATTATTACAGAACTCACAACCAAATTCATTTGCACTACAGGCTTAAGTAATATATTTCAACAAATAGCTATTTCATACCCTGGATAGTATTTAAGTCAAGCACTAGTACTGTTTCCCCAAAACCAATTGTATAACAGATATGGTAGTGCTCATTAACCCTTAACACTGAACAAATCAATTACCATTATTTCCAAAGCAGATGTTGAAAAAATAAAACAACTAAATCTGAAGAGTATACCTTGATTTGAAAATACAACATAAAAATCCAAGTTTACAAATAAGAAATCAAGGGAACGTTATCAGCAACAGAGGAGTTTTTGCCTTATAAATACATGTAAGTAAAATTCTTTAAGCACTAAGATTCTTGGTTAACTTATAAATTCAATTTCAATGACAAAAACTGATTTATCCAACACTGTTTAGGAAGACATACATTCTGCTACATCAACTGCATTAACCTCAGCCTGTGTCACATGGAAAAAATTTTTTAAGTATGTAAGATTATGTTTGCATTAATAAAACAAAAACAAAAAAGTTAAGAGTGGCTACCATGCAGAGGGGGAGGTGGGGAATGCAGAAGATTTGCATTTGATATCTTCTTATAACATTTAAATTTTGCTGTGATGTTTTTATTTTTATTTATTTCAATACCAATAGAGGTGGTTTGATTTTTTATTGTAGAAAAGTACAAAAAAAAACACCCTATAAATAGCCTATGTTCTGAGAAAATTATATGACCCCAAGAGGTAAACCTTATTGCAGGTGAGGAACCTGGAGCTCAGGGAAATTAAAGATGGTAAATGAAAGAATCTGACCACCACGAATCGGTCTCAAAAAATGTTTGTGGAGACAATACAGATAAAAAGAGGAAGAACATATTTTTCCTTTAAAGAGGAAAATGAACTATCATCAAGGGCAGGATAGGCAAACTACGGTTTGCAGGCCAAACCTGGCCCACCACCAGCTTTTATAAATAAAGCTGCACTGAAAACATACCTGTCAGTTTACATATTGTTGCAAGTGTTTCAGGCTACAGTGGCTGAGCTGGAAGCTCCAATAGAGACAATATAGCCTATGGGGCCTTAAATATTTACTCTCTGGCCCTTTATTAAAAGATAAAAGAAGTATGCCAGCCCCTAATCAAGTATATAAAATTACCAAGCAGACGAAACGTCAGCTAACACGTTGCCATAAACAGAAACTTCGTAAAGCAAATTAAAATGTAAATTTCATTTTTATTTCTACAATCATCATGAACTTTAGTAAAATGAAAAGGAATGCACTTGATGTAAATACATTTCTACTGCAGACACTAATAAAATACTAAACACATTTAGCAAAATAATAATTTAAATAAACACTTTAATATCTTAAACAATATCATTACCTTTGGGTTGTGCATAACAATTGTCTCTCCACTTGGGAACTCTAACCTGCGGTGCCACTGATTTGTGGTTACAGCTTTTTTATATTCTGCCTACAATAATAAAAACAACATATATAATCCACTCTGACAAATTGAGAGAATGTATGGAAGAAAAGGTAATAAAAATATCACCAAGAAGGTAATAAAAATAATAGCAACTCTGTCATACTAACTGGTTACCATATTTATCACTTTACATATGTTCCCTTATTAATTACTCTCAATCACTCCTAAATCATGTTAACCAAGATTCTGACAATTTAATAGTTTCCTAGGGTTGCCACAACAAAGTACTACATCTGAGGGGCTTCAAACAACAGAAATGTATAGTTTTACAGTGCTGGAGGTTAGAAGTCTGGAATCAAGGTGACGGCAGGGCCCTACTTCCTCTGAAACTGACAGGGAATGCCTTCCTCCCCTTCGCAGCTGCTGCTGGTTTGCTGGCAATCTTCAGTGTTCCTTGGCTTATAGATGCATCCTCTAATCCTCTCGTTTCACATGGTGTGTGTCCATGGTGTGTGTCTTATAAGAAAACCAGTCAAAGTGGAGTAGGGACCCACCCCACTCCATATAACAGTCCTGTTGACTATTACATATATAACAACCCTATTTTCAAATAAGGTCACATTCTGACTTTGACGTTAGTATTTCAACAAATCTTTGGGGGGGGGGGGTGTTGGTAGTGGGGTCATAATTCAAACCCTAGCAGACATTTTAAGTTCACAAATGTACAAGGTTACACACTGCTAAGTAGCAAAGGCAGAACTGCAGGTCAACATCAGCTGCAACTTTCTGACTCCAAAGACCTGGCTGCTCAAGCACTTTATTCTTCCACCAGGTATAGTATTCTGCTTTCTATAAGGCAAAACCCTGCAGGTCTCTTGGACAAAGATAAGCTAAGTAAGACACATACACTGTCCAAGATTTGTTGCTTTGTTTTGGTTTTTTTGGGTCATTACTAACAGTGGTTACTGGATAATCGTGCCAAAATGTAAATCTTTTTGTCAGTCACAGTATCTCATCATCAATCCCTATCCATTCAACCCTCTTATTTTGTATTTTTTCTTTTTAAACATACTGTAATTTTAAATATATATATTTAAAAAAAGGAAAGTTCATTATTTTCACTTCATACTCCCTCTCAATTTAATTATATATTATTATTATAACAATAAATCCTATCTGGCAGTATCAGTTTCCATATATTCTTCTTCAAATCAGTCTTGGTTATTCTTACATTTTCACCTTCCATAAAAATTTAGAAGCAGTTTGCAGATTTTACCTAAAAAACCTTGATGTTGTAAGAACACAGGAGCAACCTCTGAGCCAGTGGGTGGCACTCAGTCACTGGATGATAGAAAGTAGAGCTTTCTAAATCCTACCCTCAAAGAGGGTAGTGGGGAAAAAGTAACAGAGCTGAGACGTCTGGTAGTTAAACTGCTGGTGAAGAAGGGTGTCTGTGGAGAAGCTGCAAGCTTGCCACATGTGGCTTTGTTTCTTGTTTTAATTTTTCATAGAAGATCTAGGGCGTAGGCCAGAGGTGCGGGGGGGGGGGGGCGGAGGGGGTGAGAGGATTCACCAGAGACAGAGTGGGGAACAGAACAGGCAGATCTACTGAAATACACTGCTGAGGGGAGCAGCAGGCGAGACAGCTAACCCTATGTGGGTTAGCTCCCTGGCTGGGAATGGAACTCAGGTCACAGCAGTCATAGCGCTTAGACATTAACACCTAGGCCATCAGGGAGGCCCTACATGTGGCTTTGGCTTGGGCCTTGGTCTCTGCTCAGCAGACACTATCTGGGACAGGAGAGACTGCATCCAATCAGTGGCAGCCTCTCTTGCTCTCTCCCTGTATAAATAAATCCTGTTGTTGTTTCTCACCATATGTCTGCTTTTGAGTGGTGTCCTGAAGTTAGTTGTAAGCACTCCAGTGAGGACCCACAAGTCATCATTTATGTCTTTCGATTCTATTCTGAAGTTTTTTTCCATAAAGTATATGTGTATTTTTGGAACTTTTTCCTACTTAGTATACAGTTTCCTAAGTGTTATAAATAGTAACTTTTTTTTTTTTAATTTATTTATACAAGAACCGGGGTACAGGCCAGAGGCGCGGGAGGGTGAGAGGATTCACCAGAGACAGAGCGGGGCAACAGAACAGGCAGACTGACGAAATACACTGCTGAGGGGAGCAGCAGGCGAGACAGGAAAGGTCTCCTCGCTATGTGGGTTGTTCCGAGGCGGCGAGGATTGAATGGGCACTGCAGAGGCTGCGGACAGCTTCACAGCGCTGCGCTCAACCACCTGAGCCACCGGGGGAGGCCCAGTATCGTCTTTATTATGGTTTCTAGTTAGCTATTTCTACCACATAGGAATTCTATAAATTGGTATATGCTCATTTTATATCCAAAGACTTGCTAAATTCTTACATTGGTATACAGTGATGTAATTTATAGGAAATACACATATTTGGTTATTCAGGTGACCAAATATATTCCTCATACATATGTGAGTCTCACCTACAGTTCCTATCTCACAGTTCCCCCAAAAGCCTTGAAATTTCCCAAGTGTTCCAGAATGATAAAGGTGTCTTTTGCTCTACTTGGGAAGACAACTTTTGGAAAACACTTGGAGAATGGGGGCTGGTTACCAGAGAACCAAAATGATCAGAGGGTGGAACTTTCATTTCCACTCCTAGATTTCTTAGGAGAGAGGGCGAGGATGGAGTTCAGTTGCCACTGATCAGTGATTTAATCACTCAGGCCTATGTAATAAAGTCTCCACAAAATCCCACGAGGAAGGAGGAGCCTCCCTGCTGGCACAAAGGGTTAAGTCTCAGCACTATGAAGCAACTGGCAACCACTGCAGCACGAGTTCAACCCCCAGCCAGGGAGTTAACCCACATGGCGTAGCAGACCTCTCCTGTCTCGCCTGCTGCTCCCCTCAGCAGCGTATTTCAGTAGATCTGCCCGTTCTGCTCCCCACTCTGTCTCTGGTGAATCCTCTCACCCCACCTATACCCCAGCTCTTGTATGCATAAATAAAATAAATCTTAAAAAAAAAAAAAATCCCAAGAAGAAGGAGGTTCAACTTGGTGAAAATATGGAGAACGGCCTCCCGCAAGAGGGCACAGAACACCACATCTTTTTCCCGTATCTTGCCCTACTCATCTCTTTTCTATGCTTACATGTGTAGTCAGCAACAGATCCCAACAGCCTAAGTTCTTCTAAAGGTTTGATACAAGTACATTATTAGATTTGTGATACGTCCCTGAAAAACAATCTATAGACACTGAGGACACAATCAGCACCTCATAAAGTGATGACACCACTTAGGAAGCAATCTTCCTTGTGAGCAGGATAAGGACAGGCTCCCCTAAATAAAGTCTGCCCCATCGTGAACACTATGCAGAGGCTCCAATGTATGTATGTCCCATGCTTTTTAAAGAAAAGCGAAAGGAATAAAGCCCACATACCTCTAGTTTTTCACTGAACTCCTCTGTATAGGGAACGAATCTGCTATCTGTGTCCCCTTTATAAAACCAGGTACAGCGTCTCACTTCAGTGGGCTCCTCTTCCCAGTACACAGCCTTCCTCATTCGGTCATAGAGATAAACGTCATAGCGTCCCCCATCCGTGCCCAGAACCACACTCTCAGGGTCTGGCTGGACTGGAGTACAAAGTCCACATTGTAACCCAACAGTTACCAGGTATATTTAAAAGTAATAAATAATGAACATGGTGACTAGTAAATCCTTAAAGACAAAGAACTAAGCTCATTTTTTAATATTATTTTTTTTATTTTTTACATCACTGTTCATTTTTAAACAATATTTGCTTCCCACCACCCCCTCAGGTGTAGTGCCCATGGAGTTTCCTTCACCAGTGCACCCGTGCACCATCACCTCAGTCCCCTGTGCTCCTCCCTCCCTCCCTCCCTCCCTCGGATCCCTCTCCCTCCTCCTCCCCAGTAGGAAGTCTCTGATTTATAATTGTCTGGTTTTGCTTTGTTATGTTTTGTACTGTTATTTTTTTTTTTTTACACTGATGTCTTATTGGGTCCCTCTATATTCCTGCTATAAGTGAAACCATCTGATATTTTTCTTTTTCCTTCTGGCTTATTTCACTGAGCATCATTCCTTCTAGTTCCATCCACGTTGCTGCAAATGTAAAGCTCATTTTTTTGTTTAAAAACAGAAGTGATCATAAAATAATTCCAATAACTGGTGGATATTTTCTTGTAATCAAAGTGGCAATACTCCATGACATGTTTTTAAGACCCAATATGAAATAGCTTTAGGATAGAAATATTTCTGTAAGATTGCTGCGTTTTAATATATTTCTGTGCACTAGTCTCTCTCAAGAGATGGATGTTGTTCCAGCACTGCCAAAACTCACCTGAGCATGGAACACTTTCAAATCACCTTCACAAACAAGAGTTTCATTTAAAAACACTTTATAATTTCTCTGATTTGAAACAGCTTTAGACAAATTATTTCTCTAATAACAAAGCACGTCTTCAAATACCTTGTTCAAGTAACTCCGAATTTACATTAATACCACCACCTTAAGGTACAGAGTCTGAAGGGATCTACAAGGTTAATTTGATATTCACAAAAAGTAGGCGATAAATAGTCTTATTTTTTCTCTTCCTAAAATCAAATTACAAATGATACATGATCAGTGCTTACCTGAATTATAGATTTCTTCAAGATTTAAAGAGTCAAACACACTGAAAGGCATCCATAGTTGTTTGTATTCTACCTCCTTGCAGTAAAACCAGTGAGGCTGCACAGGTTCATAATGATTTTGAAGTAGAAAAGGAGGCGGCGTTTGCACAGAGGGCCCGGCTGGCCTCGCAAGTGCCTGCTGCTGTGCTGCAGGGGCCACCCCTGACTGCACCGAGGGAGGAATCTGCAGGGGACAGAAAAATCATGGTTGTTCAGAGGAACAATTGTGTACATGCTTCACACTCAAACTGATACTAGTAATAATCATCCCACATATCTTTCTGGACTACTAGGTCCCAAAGCAATTTTTTTAATCTAGCAAAACAAGCTGCAAAGTGAACTGGACTTTCTCACTGAGGGCAAAGTGAACCAAAACCTTTACAGAAATCAACCTAGCAACATGGCTAAGTTATTTTATCTTATTCTTGAGTGAGTCATTCCTTTCTAAGAATTCATCCCAAAGATATAATTATAAAACCAGGTAAAAAATGACTTACAAGGATGTATCCTACAATGTTATTTATAATAGAAAATCACTGGACACAATCTCACAGAAGACTGATTATTCAAATAAATTCCTTAGAGCCATTAAAAAATGTTTTTTAAAAAAACCTTTAAAATCTTAACATTTTATTTTATTTTATTTTAATTTTCTTTTTTTCTTTATACAAGCACTGGGTACAGTCAGAAGCGCGGGAGGGTAAGAGAATTCACCAGAGCCAGAGCGGGGAACAGAACAGGCAGACTGACAAAATACACTGCTGAGGGGAGCAGCGGGAGGCAAGAGAGGTCTGCGCGCGATGTGGGACCCTCACCCGGTGGCCGGGGATCGAACCGGTGCTGCAGAGGCTGCGGGCAGCTTCGCAACCCAGCGCTCAACCGCTGCACCACCAGGGAGGCCCAAAGTCTTAACATTTTAAATGAGTTCACAAAAACTGTATAGAATCTTCATCTGTAAAAAACATCTAAGAAAAAACATAAGAATCTAACAAAATGGAAACATGAATTATCAAGGGACAATTTTTATTCGGCTAGTCTGCACTGAATATACCTTTAAAATTAGAATATAATTATTTTAAAAGTTGACATTAAAAGTCATTTTGGAATGCTGTATGAATGTTCGACTCACTGAGATTGCTAACTGTGCAGTGGTTGTGCAAAAGAAAATCCCTACTCTTACGAAACACACACTTTAGGAATAGTCATAAAGCAATTAACTTCAAATGTTTCCCCCCAAAAAACTGCAGAGTGAAAAGGGAGGAGGGAGGCGAAAGGATAAGGAGTAGAGAAGGGAGGGAGGAAGGAGGGGAGGAGTGAGTACTGGGACACACAAGGGCACATGTGCACAGACACTGCAAGTGGGGTACATGGTCATGATGGGTAAATCTGGGTTAAGGGCACTGTGGTGTTCTTTGTGCTATTCTTTTTGCAACTGTCTTTTAAATTTGAAGTTACCAGGCCTCCCCGGTGGCGCAGTGGTTGAGCGCTGGGTTGCGAAGCTGCCCGCAGCCTCTGCAGCGCCGGTTCTATCCCCGGCTGCTCCCCGGCCACCGGAGGAGGGTCCCACATGGCGCGCAGACCTCTCCTGCCGCCCGCTGCTCCCCTCAGCAGTGTACTTCGGTCCTTCTGCCTGCTCTGCTCCCCGCTCTGGCTCTGGTGAATTCTCTCACCCTCCCGCGCTTCTGACTGTACCCAGTGCATGTATAAATAAATAAATCTTTTAAAAAAATAAAAAAATAATAAAATATATAATAAAAAAAAAAATTGAAGTTACCAGTCTTTAAATTCTTAATTAGAAACCTTCAACATTTTAATCAGCAAACCAGCATATTAACCACACCACACGCTATGAATCTGGTTACTTTCCAATATGCTGAAATCCAGCATTAGTGAGACCTTGTGTATTGGTTGGATTTAAGTTAAATAACACGGGGGGAGAAAGATGAATGGTAAGGAGCCCACTCGCTATCCCCAGAAGCTGATTATAACACTGCTACCTCTGCGTCGCTGGGGTGGGTTCTTAGTTCTTCCTTTCCTTGGTTTCCCTTTCTTTTTCAATTCAGCTGACTTCCCTTTGGAAGTCAGTTAAATCATTAGTTGAGGAAAAAAGCAAAAGGGAATTTCATAAAATTTACCCAATGCAAATTTTATTTCATCTCTCTCCAGAGATAGTTTGACTATCTAGCTCCAAACTCCAAAAATGTAAATAAAAAAATTATTGGAGTAATCAATTTTCATTCCTGTAATTAGGTACTTTGATTGAACAGTATAATTAAAAAATGAGAAGCTGGCAGTCTGCTAATAATTGCTTCACTCTCACAAGTCCCTAGACGACATTTATTATCGGTCTCTTACACTAAAATCTGGAAATATTGGCATGTAGTTAACTCATTAAAATCTACTACTACTTCCATAAATAGGAAATATAAATTATGACCATTTAAAGAGCTACCTTTAAAAGAAGGTTTACTTCAAAGCATGTAGCTTACTTGAAAATAATTTATCAACATACTGATTATTAAAATCACAGAGTTTTTAAAAGGCTAAGATGAGAGAGATCATAAAGCAGAATGAAAACTCGGATATAAAAATGTATCTTCATACCGGTGCTAAAGATCCTGGAGGCATCTGGTACATCTGTACAGGGGGTCCAGAAGGTGGAGGATGGGTAGGATGGCCTGGCGCCTGGCACTGCTGCAGCTGAGGAGGTGCAATGTAGGGATTAGCCCTGCTGCTTACAGGGGTGTGGCGATATGGATTGTATCCTTGTTGGGGTACGCCTTGCGGTGGGCTTCCAAAACTTGAAGGAGGGAAACCACTCGGCTGAGAAGGCAGGTAAGTACTTATTCCCATCTGTGAAGAAGATGAAGCACCGAACTGAGCCTTCGAAATGGATGGTGAAAAAGCATTCACTGTGTCTTGGGATCCAGTTGTGAAAGGGAGAGCAGTTGGGGGCTTGGAGAATGTGGACTGTCCAGTTGACGTCGCTGCAGTTGTTAACGGGGATTGTCCAATATTCCCAAAAGGATCACTACTGCTTGATACCTGAGAGAAGTAACTGAATGTCTGTGGGGTGGACGTGTGAGCGCTCGTCTGACCGAGGAAGCTGTCCTCCTCACCAACGTCTGTGGAATCCTCTGAAAGGGAACAGGGAAGCAGTTTAAAGGGCATTGCACCCATCAGCAGACATGACTAGTGACTGCGCTCTCATTTTATTCAAACTCACACTTCTGCATTATGGAATAAAAAACTTTTTCCTCAAACACTTTTTTTCTTTAAAATGAGAAGATAATCAAAAATAACAAAAGGAATTAAAAACTACAATTCATTCAAAGCCCACCTCCCAGAGACAATCACTGATATCACTGCTAACTTTTTGGTACCCGCCCTTCCATACAACTTAACACAAATAGTTATGTGCTGCTTCGTAAATATATAGATTATAGATATTTATGTATAGAAATTTTTGAAAATAGAATCAAGATCCATACCTGGGGCCTCCCTGGTAGCGCAAGGGGTTAAGAAGCAACCTATGAAACTATCCGCAGCCACTGCAGCACGAATTCGATCCCCAGCCAGGGAGCAACCCACATGGCGCAGCAGACCTCGCCTGACTCGCCCGCTGCTCCTCTCTTCGGTGTATTTCCATTGATCTGATCTGCTTGTTCTGTTCCCCACTCTGTCTCTAGTGAATCCTCTCATCCCCCTCCCACACCTTGGCCTGTTACCCCAGCTCTTGTATGCATGAATAAATATTTTTTTAAAAAAGATCCACACCTACTGCTTTTACACATTGCTTCAAATGTTTCTTCTAACAATAATCAAATATTATCCTGCTACCCAATTACACATAATTTGGTTTCTCCAATTATGACAAGAATCTGAAATACAGGTATTAACTTTGTTGACAGGAAGAGGCGTGTTGATGTTCTTGGCTACAAAGCACTCACTGTATAAATGACCATGTGGTATTTGTATTCCAAGGCAAAGTAGGTCAACCATTAATTGCCATCCCTAAAATCACAGAGTATCACCATCAAATACCTGGTTGTTAGAGAACACTAAAACACTAAAAAAGTCATTTTCTGACGAAGGAAAGTCTTCTCACTTCCTTTTACCCAACCTGCTCGTCACTGAAGGTATTAACATCAAGCAAGTATTTATTTTCTCTTCTGCTACTAAGTTGTAAAGTAAAAGCATTTTCCCTCTACATGACCTCAAGTGTCCAGTCGACTCTTCCTTACTAAATGTTTATGAGCCCCGAGCTTGTTCTAACTTTCCTTCTCCTCGTACTGACCTTTACCTTCTGTCTCATTCCCTCTGCCCCCTACTGCAGAGGGATGACCCTCTGGAGGGTGGGCCCGCTCCCAGCACTCGGGCGTGCACCGGGCAGACTGCCCTCAAGTCCTGCCACCAAGTGTAGTTGCCTTTCAAGCTCTCCAACCCTGGGCCTCTGCTGAAGGAGGCCCCTGGGCTAGAGCAGACTCTGCTTTGAGCTTCTGGGTTGTTCCCATTATACTTCGCATACATTAGTCTAACTTAAGATACTCTATCATTCAACTACTCCTTTCAGTTGTTTCTTTGTAACTGAAAATTAAATATCACTTCCTGCACAAGGCTTGTATCATTCTACTTTTTTTCCTGCAGTTCCCACCCCGTTCTGTATCCCATGGACCCATCTATAATCTCAGCTCATCTCTCAACCACAGAACGAAAGCGCGCACGCAGAAAACATCTCTGCAGTGTCTCTCATCCTTTAAGACAATATGGGATCAACCTAGTACAAGCTTTTTTCTGATTAGCATCAATGGCAAGTGAAATACTGCCTTCAACATAATGCTGACCTGCCTCAGCGACACACTGTAATTACATGGGGACACATTTGGCATACAGACCTACAACTTTAACAAGCACTTATGCACTGATGACACTGTCCCAACCCTGCCTCAATCTGGGCTGTTCTCATGTAGTCCAGAAACTATTTTCCAACTATTTCCTCAATACTTTTCAAGACTCAGCCACACAGACCTCAAACATGGTAATCCTAAATCAGCCTAACTGATCACCTCAAATGGCCCCCATGTGCTCCATTTACCACATCTCACTACTGTAACATGTTTGACAAAATTCATCCAAACCCTCAAACCAGAATCTTTATTTCAGACTTCTCCTTCTCTTACCTTCATTTAATCCTTCAGATCCTCATCCCAGAGGTCTGCACAAGGCAACGCCTGAGAGGCCAGCCACAGATGTGGGGCTAACACTGAACAAAGAGAAGGGCCCTCTGTGCTGACAGACAGAGCTGCCAGCCCGGACCCCAGTAAGTCACTAAGTCCCAGAGTTTTACGGTCTAAAATCTCCCATCAGTTCCCTGCTCTTCACGCCCAATGTGGCCAACTTGGGCCACAGTGCCATGTGCTCCTGCCTAGTTCACAACGGCCTCCAGCCTCACTGCTCTTGCTATAGTCAGCTTTACTTCAGCACAATTTCGAAAAACTCCAGTCTTTCCGAAACACACCTCTAATGTCACTGCCCTATTTACACTCCTACAAAGGCTCCCCAACACTCCATAGGGATGAACTTTGCACTCCTTAATATGGTATGAGGCCCTTAAACTGAGCACTCAAGCCACTCCCACACACACTCTCTTACACTGAAGCGGGTGGGGAAGGTGGAGAGGGAGGGGCAGGAGAGGGGGAAAAAATGTGAGCGCCCACTTCCAGATTCTACCAAATCTGCAGGTCTTCTCATCCTTCCAGGATCTGACATATCCCTCTCTCACCAGATCCCTGATTTTTATTCATCCCCCAACACTTAACTCAGCACCTCTGTGAGGCCTTGAAGGCCTGAGGGACATGGTCTCCCAGGTCAGCCAGTCAGAGACCACGGCTTCCACAGCAGTCACCAACTCCTGTGTGGAGCCAAAACCGCCGTCACAGGGCTTACGTAGTGGGGCGCCGAGTGTACACACACGCTGTGCAGTCACTGAGGGCCATGCTCTCTGCTCTTGTGTCTCCCTGACATCTGAAGCAGGCCCAAGCAAACAGATGCTGCTCAACCAGTGTTTATCAAGTGAATGAAACTTCTTCTTCTGTGTCTTTTTCATTGGCATGATGACCCGGTGCCTCCAAGAGGCAGATTCTTCTTTTGTCTCCTGAAATTCTCTGGAAAGCTTTCTAATGATGAATCTTTTTGAGAGAGAGAAAAATACTTGTTACCAAATTTCTAAACACCATTAATTTTCTCATGGAAATAAAATAAGCTATCTCCAAAAATGTTCAACACAGGTTTAGTTATCCTATACATGACAACAAAATGTTGAGTATTAATTGATAGTGATACACAAACTAAATACTCCATAGCAAAGAAGGGCATGACCCAGACAATGTTTGTGAAGCAAAGGATACGGGGAAAAAAAAGAACCCTAACCCCCCCCACCCCCATGGTCCCACAGTGCTCTGCCACAGTCACACTAGCCTTTCACCAAAATGCACTAACTTTTTGGCCACACAGTCCAAACAAGGCAAATTCCCGACCCCAATCCTTTCGTTGGTTCAACAGCTATCCATTATCCATTGAAAAACTGATCTACACCACCACTGTTCTGTAAGTTCATCTCGGGGAGCAAACACTGGAGGAGGAAGGAGCAAACACTGAAGGTACACGGGAGGGGGTCAGAAGCACCAAAAAGACACCTGAAGAGGACGGGGAACCTTTCTGAATAGCTGCCTCCAGTTTGCCCTGCTTCACTTGTCCAGGAAAAGTTCCTTAGTTCTCCAAGCAAGAGTACATTATTCAATGGAAAAATATTAAGCAGTGTCTGAGGATGTATGTGCTGAGGCACTAAATAAGAGCCTAGAAACAGGGCCTCCCTGGTGGCGCAAAGGGTTGAGATGCAACCTATGAAAGTAGTTGCAGCCACTATAGCACGAGTTCGATCCCTGGCCAGGGAGCTACCCACATGGCGCGGCAGACCTCTCCTGTCTCCCGCTGCTCCCCTCAGCAGTGTGTTTCAGTCAGTCTGCCTGTTCTGCTCCCTGCTCTGTCTCTGGTGAGTCCTCTCACCCCTGACACCTCTGGCCTACACCCCACTTCCTGTATGCGTAAGGAAATACATCTTAAAAAGAAAAAATCCTAGAAATAGACAAGCAAACCAGAGTCACAAACGTCAACGAGTCCACCACCCACACAGAGGCAGACGTGTTGCCGCCACACACTTTCTATAACACTCTGCGCCAGGGGCTGTATCAGTGTTTCACAGAACGACTCACTCCGCGGCTGTGGACAGACAGACACGGAAGCGCAGAGTCAGGAACCGTCTGGGCACAACCCGCGCGCCTCTGCCACGTAATCGTTTAAAATGCAACAATCTCCGAGCACAGCAATAAAGACGCGGCGGGAACGAGCTGAGGCCTCAGAGAGCGGGGAAACGCCCCTCAGAAAAGGAGGTGCACCGTCCCGACTGTGAGGGGCGCGTCCCGCCCGCCTCCCCGCACGCACCGCGGGCCCGTCCCGGGGACACCCGCGGGCCCGGCGGGGCACCGGCAGCGGCTCCGCGGAGCCGTGCGCGACGCCGCGGCCCGCGGGCTCCCTCCACGCAGCGCCGGCCTCGCCCGGCCCCGCCCCCGGCCCCCAGCCCGGCCCCTCCGCGGCGCCCGCGGCCCGGCCGGCGCCCGGGGGGGGGTCGCGGCCGGGATAGCCTCGCGGCCCCGCCGCCCGCGCCCCGCGCCGCCCCGCCCCCCTCGCTACCTCCGTGCAGGTGCAGGGAGGCCGGCGCGGCGGCGGCCTGGGTGACGGGGATGAAGGGCACGTTGAAGCTGAATTCCGTGGCCGACGAGGAGAAGAGCAAGTTCGTGCCCGACGAAGAGGCGGCGGCGCCACCGCCGTTAGGTTTCCTGTCAGCCATGGCTGCAGCCCACCCGCCCGTTACACGTCTTCGGGTCGCCGGTGCGGCTCCGCCGGCCGGAAGCCGGTCACACTCGGGGCCAGCACACTTCCGCACCTGCGCACAAGGGCCTGCACGCGGGGCCGCGGGGCGGCAGCGGGAGCCAGAAAGCAAAATGGCGGCTACAGCGTCATGCCCTGTCCTAGCACGTGACACCCTCCGCGTCCGCGCAGGCTGATGGGAGCCGTAGTGCCGCGGAGATTGCGTGGGGCTTGCGGCCTTCGACGCCACCGCGCAACGAACAGATGTGGGGGAGCTGCGGGAGTGCGCAGGAGAAGCTCACACGACGCAGCCCGCGGACAGAAAGAGGAAAAAGGAGGAGGGCTATTTGTAGCCAAGGCCAACCCAAACTCGGCCACTCTAGCACCCACATCTAGTTTCCTTCTTGGTCCGAACTCTTGTTGGCCCAGAAATAGAAATGATTAAAAATGCTTTATATAGGGCCTCCCTGGTGGCCCCAGGGGTTAAGCACCGCACTACGAAGCAATCTGCAGCCTCTGCAGCACGAGTTCGATCCCTGTCCAGGGAGCTGACCCACATGGCGCAGCAGACCTCTCCCGTCTCGCCCGCTGCTCCCCTCAGCAGTGTGTTTCAGTCAGTCTGCCTGTTCTGCTCCCCACCCTGTCTCTGGTGAATCCTCTCACCCCCTGCATCTCTGGCCTGTACCCCAGCTCTTGTATGCATAAATAAAAATTCAAAAAAATGTTTTAAATATTTAAGCCGTCTGGAAGAGAAAAAAAAAAATGTTTAAAAGGGAAATCAGGGAATTGAAATTTTTGACTTATTGAATAGCTTTGGGTTGCCGAAGTGCACCGTGAATAATTGGGTATAATGGTCCACTTTCATATAGTGAGAGATGATGAAAGAAAAAAATAACAGTATGCAGTTTTTCTCCTTCTTGGGGTTTGGGAGAGGGAATAGACCCCCAAAGAAGTTTTAAAATACTATATATAATACTATATATATAATATCTACCTAATTCAATAGCTATTTCGTGTGCTCAGTATCAAAGATAGAGCCAGATACCACTTAAAAGAACAAGGATAGATTTTATTCAATAATAACTATAACAATAGGGAAGGGAATACATTGTGAATTCAACTTAATTTCCCACAAACAAAAGGCTAGAGGCCTTTCAGAGACTGGGACGTGCTAAGGGAAAAGCACCCATAGGTGCCAACAGGTGTTTGGGCCATGTGACTAGGCCACCTGGACCTGTTAATTGGCACTTACCTAGAGAAACAAACTTCTCATCTCTTTTTTTTTTTTTTATAGAGGCATGCTTTATTTATTTGTTTGCTGGTTTGTTTGTTTGTTTTGTTTATACATGCACTGGGTACAGTCAGAAGCGCGGGAGGGTGAGAGAATTCACCAGAGCCAGAGCGGGGAGCAGAGCAGGCAGAAGGACCGAAGTACACTGCTGAGGGGAGCAGCGGGCGGCAGGAGAGGTCTGCGCGCCATGTGGGACCCTCCTCTGGTGGCCGGGGAGCAGCCGGGGATCGAACTGGCGCTGCAGAGGCCGCGCGCAGTTTCGCAACCCAGCGCTCAACCGCTGCGCCACCGGGGAGGCCCAAACTTCTCATATCTTTATGACAAGCAATGCTGCAAGCCAGAGCAAGATACCCTCCAGGCTGGGTGGAGACAGTTCTCAGGTCCATGGCAAGACAGTGCTGGGTGGCAGAATATTTAAATCTCAAAGGAATATAGAAGTAAAGAGCTAGGCGTGGGCATCAGTGGCCTAGATCACCAGGTTTAGGCTGGAACAAACTAAACTTCCCTGACCATATTGAGTTTTCTAAGCACACATTTTAAAGAGTGTACTGGGATCATCTTAGGGACATGGCCTTAGCTGCTAGAAACCATCCTAGAGTTTGGTCAAGTCTGTCATTATTGTGCGGGGGTTGGGGGGAGGGGGGCAATGCCGTGCACTAAATACCAAAGGAACATGGTGTGTGAGATAGACACAACTCTCTTAAGACAAACTAACATGTGATGAAAATGATAATGCAGAACTCCCCAAAGTGTGTGGTGTGAAATTTGACACTATGGGGGAAGAAGGATAACCCCTCTATGAGGAGGGATAGAAAATACTTCCAACAATTAGACTATCCACAAAGGACTTACACCTGGTCTGGATGACATGAGAGGCTTCCCTGAAGAAGAAAAATTACAGTTTAGACCTGAAAGATAATGAATAGAAGTTAACTGAAAATGTTTTGGGAGAGGGGTTGGAGGAAGTATTAACAGACAGACAGTTTCAGATTAAGCGACAGTCAGTAGGGACACCTGATTGCCACTTGGCTGTTAAGAGGAACATGGGTTAGAATATGGTTGGAGCCAAAAAAAAAAAAAAAAAAAAAAAGAATATGGTTGGAGCCGAGTGAGCAACTGGGAGAAAGTTAGAAATGAGAATGAAAAATCGACCAAGGCCAGAGGATGCAGCTTCTTACAAGTTAGGATCAAAAGGGAGTCAAAGAAGGGTTTGGGGGAGGGGAAGGGGGAGAAATCAGAAGATTTGCTCGTTAGAAGGTTCACTCTGACTTCAGTGTGACAAAATAGATAAGGAAAGAAGAACTTCCTACTTCCAGAAGCAGGAGAAGCATTTAGCAAGTCCCTGCTGTGGATCAGCTGAGTACCCGTGGAGACTCAAATTAAGAGTAGCTGCAGTGGGAGCGAACAGAAATAGGAGTGATTTCTGGGGAAAGATGTCAGACTAGACAGGTGTATCTTGATTTTCTGCCTCCAGAAACTCTGTTGAAAACAAATGTGTTTTAAGCTTACAAGGATGAAGGGAATGGGAGAGGATTCAACAACAACAAGATTTTTGACAGCGTGCAGGCACATGTGCACACACACATACACACCCACAGATGAAAAAGCAGTCGATGATTTAGCAAAGCAGTCAAGGAGAAAACCCAAAGGCAACCTTATCGGCACCAGGGTCTCACCAAAAGGTCCTGCCAACCTCAAGAACCTCTGGAAGCAGCAGTGAAACAGGAGTGAGAGGCCCTGCAGTGGGGGGTGGGGGGGAGCTGTCAGGGTCCCTTCCCCCATGCTGAGTAACTGGGTTACTGACCTTCCCTTCAAGGCAAAAAGACTGTTTTCCCTTCTGGAGAGGGTAAAACAAAAGGAAGATTAAGCAAATATGTACTTACTGAATAATAAAACAATCTTTGCCACAACCCCCACCCAATTTCTCCACTCAGCTGCCATATGTTCACCTCTAAGCAGAGGAACAGAGTTTTCTCTGAGCACAAGAACAAGAGTTGGAGACACTGAAAGCACAGTTCCCCAATAAGAGCCCAGCCAGATCACACTCAACAAATGTCACTCACATGCTCCAAGTCCCCACTCTCCTATATAGGCCTCATACTTTAAATCCGATCGCCAGAGTCGGGAAGCCAAAAGACTGATCAAAGCAAGACACACAAACAGGAAAGGACAATGTAGAAGAATCAACCCACATGGGAAGTGGAGAACTTTAAAATTCTGTCAATAATATCATCAGCAGGGTAAAGCAACTTGTAACGAAGAAACAAGATCATGGAGCTACTTTAAAAAAAAAGATATTCAGGGAACAAAAAATGAAATTCAGGAGATAAATATTAGGAAATTTCCCAAAAAAGAAAGCAAAAACAGAGAATAAGAAGAAAATTAGTGCCCAGGCAAGAAAAAAACCTAAATATTAAGAGTTTTGCTAAGAATAGAAGATGTGGGAGAGGGAATCATCCAAGGAAAAACGTATTTTTATTCCAAGATATGAAGGATACAAGTTTCCAGATCAAAAGAGTTGAGTATCCAGCACAATGACTTGAGAATAGACACACACCAGAGCTCTGGAGTCAAAGAAAAGATCCTTAAAGCCCAGAAGGCTAAAAAGAAGTCAAATGCAAAGGAATTCAGCTCCCAAATCATTTACCTCTCAAACACACCTCCTAAGGAGCATGCAGGAGTGCTCCCCCAGGTAAAGGAATAAGCTAAGAAAGTCATCCCATGTGGCACCTAAGAAATGTGACATCTAAGGAAAGTACCAGAGGCCTAAAATGCAATGACTCAAACAGAATAAAGCTCATCACTCCCTTGTGTAAGGATACTTGTTGGGGCCAGTTTGTCTGCAGCAAAGGGTTTCCACTGGATCTGGTTGGTGCCAGTCAAGAGGGAAGGGAGGGGTCACAACTGTTCTGGCACAAATGTCTCATCTTTATAAGCCTCTAATGTTCACCTCCCATTAATGAGAACTGGTGCCTCCTTGGTGGTGCAAGGGGTTAAGCACAGCACTATGAAGCTATCTGCAGCCCCTGCAGCGCGAGTTCAATCCCTATCAGGGAGCTGACCAACATGGTGCAGCAGACCTCTCCTGCCTCACCCACTGCTCCCCTCAGCAGTGTGTTTCAGTCAGTCTGCCTGTTCTAACCCCCACTCTGTCTCTGGAGAATCTTCTCACCCCTTGTACCTCTGGCAGTACCCCAGTTCTTATATGCATAAATAAATAAAAATTTTTATTTTATTTTTTTTTTTTTTTACTTTTTCCATTATTCCAGTATTTCTTTTTTTTTTATTTTTTTTTTTTTATTTTTTTTTATTTTTTTTTTTTATAAATTTTATTGTTATATTCCCCATACAATTGCAGCCCCCCATTCTGACCCCAATCCCTCCCCTCCCGCCCCCGCCCCCCTAAAAGTGTCTCTGGTTCATAGATAAATAAAAATTTTTAAAAATAAAAATGAAAGTTTTTAAATTACATACATGGCTTCCACTACATTTCTGAGAGACCGAATACAGTCATGTGCCACATTTCTGTCAATAACAGACTGCAAATCCAATGGAGTCCCCCAAATCCCTACCGCCTACTGATCGGTAGCTCTTGTAACATCCTCATATCAACAGTTTTACACCAGTGGCCTCATATATCTCATATTCATGTCTCTTGATAGCATCATCTCCCCTTGTGCTTGATAAATCTCATGCTTTGCTCCCCATGGCCCCTGGGTAGATGCCAGTAAGTCTATATAGAACGAATGACCTGGAAATCAAATGTAGAGCTTTAGAAAACTGCAGAAGTGGAGACTGGCAAAGGTCACTATTCACCAGTTAGGCAGACCCCATCTGGCCCAGCTGTGACCTTGAAGAACAAGAACAAAGTGACAGGAACCATTGAAGAACCAACTTAATTGAAAGCAAGGAAATTAACAAAAATTTGAGAAGAGATTATATCAGATATAGAGAAACTTCTCGTGACCTGGATTGAAGGCTAGACATGGAAGCACATCTGGATGACAATCGTGACCAATGCATAAAGCTTGTACACTCTGATGTTCACAAGGTAACAAAATTGCCCAATGACACATTTCTCAAGAAGTAGCCCCATCCTTAAGCAATCATGATTGTCACAAACAATGGTCAGACCAGATTTAACAATAGGATTGTGATTCACAGCCTTTGCTGCAATTGACCAGAAAGGTCAGCACTTGGTCAATGAAGGCCCTTGCCTGTTTGTTGCCCTCCCCACCCCCCCTTCACTTTTTTTTTTTAAAGATTTATTTATGCATACAAGAACTGGAGTACAGGCCAGAGATGTGGAGGGTGAGAGGATTCACCAGAGACAGAGTGGGAAACAGAACAGGCAGACTGACTGAAATATACTGCTGTGGGGAAGCAGCGGGCGAGACAGGAAAGGTCTGCTGCACCATGGGGGTTGTTCCCTGGCCGGCAGAGGATCGAACTCGTGCTGCAGAGGCTGCGGATTGCTTCACAGTGCGGTGCTTAACTGCTTGCACCACCAGGGAGGCCCACCCTTCTTCACTCTTTAGATCACTGGGAGAGTAAAGAAATTCTTCCTCCCTTTTTTGTTTTTTGTTTTGTGGGACCCTCGCCAGCGGCCAGGGAACAAACCTGCGCTGCAGAGGCTGCGGGCAGCCTCGCAGCCCAGTGCTCAACTGCTGCACCACCAGGGAAGGCCCTCTTCCTCCCTTTTGTATTCCAAGAAAGGGTTAACAGCTAAGGACCACTTTGCTCTTGCACATTCCAACATAAGACCTACCTTCCTCAACATAAGACCCCCTTCCTCAATGACTCACTTGTTTTAAGAGACCTCAATATTATTATGGTGAAAAAATGATTATTTAGAGTCTGCCAGCTGAACTCAATTTAGAGGACCCTAATTTTGTTGGTAACATCTGAAGTATCAGTCTGGAGCCAGTGGAACATGAGCCTTCTTCTCTCCATCAGGTCTGAGGGAGGTGCGGACCTTGGCTGTATCAATGTCATAGGGCTTGTTCTGAGCCTGTTTGATCTGGTGCTTATTGGCCTTGACATCCAAAGAGAACTTAAGAGTGCTTTTGTCTTCTCTGTCATAGGTGATTGGGTGGTCAGGGGGAACTTGGTGGTGGTTTACTGATACAGCTTGTTTCTGTTTGTTATGCTCCCATCCCATTTCTGACACCAACTTCTGAATTACTTAGAATAATGCTAGCAGTTGTGACAAAGAGACTTCAGAAAGCAAAATTCACATAAAAATCCTGTCTGTCTTGGTCTTCCCTGGTGGTGCAAGGGTTAAAGTCTCAGAGTTACGAACCTATCAACAGCCACTGCAACATGAGTTCTATCCCTAGTCCGGGAGCTGACCCACATGACACAGCAGACCTCTCCCGTCTCGCCCATGCTCCCCTCAGCAGTGTATTTCAGTAGATCCACCTATTCTTTTTTTTTTTTTTTTTTAAAGATTTATTTATTTATGCACACAAGAGCTGGGGTACAGGCCAGAGATGGGGAGGGGGGAAGAGGATTCACCAAAGACAGAGCAGGGAACAGAACATCAGACTAACTGAAACACACTGCTGAGGGGAGCAGTGGGTGAGACATGAGAGGTCTGCTGCGCCATGTAAGTTAGCTCCCTGGCCAGGGATCGAACTCATGCTGCAGTGGCTGCGGACAGCTTCATAGGTTGCGTCTTAACCCTCTGAGCCAGCAGGGAGGTCCTGGAGGATAGGTATTTTGCTCTTTTTGATCTTCTTTGTCATTATCACATATATGTAGCCTTCTCATCCCCCTAGTTTTCTAATAAAATTAAATTAAACCATTCATTAGGTTGATAGTCAAATTTTAACATTATAATGATTTTTCCAACTCTCTTAACAGCTAAGTTGTGAAATGAATTGTGATTATTTTAATGTTTCAATATAAGTTTTGATTTTCTTAGTTTTAAGGCTTGGAGCAGTTTTCCTCACACTTTTTGCCTAACTCTTGTTCATCTTTCAAGGTCTAGTATAAATGACACATTTCAAGAAAAGCCCTGAAGCTTCCTCCTTACTCCCCCTACAAAGCTCTCTCCCTTACTGGAATACATGAAGCTGCTATTTCTCTAGAAAATTTCACTTCTCTTTGCCTGACTCCTATCATGGTTGTAAATGAACAATTGCTTAGTAATAAGTCTCCTATTATACTGTCCATGAAAGCAAGGATGGTATGTCCTTCCTCCACCACAGGCAGGATTACTTAATGTTCTCCTTAAAAACAGATTGGGGGTGGGGGGTGAGTGTGGTTACTTACAGTGGGGAAAATAATCTTGTCCTAGAGATGTACCCTCCCCAACCCTCCTCTGGCCTTGTACATTTCGTAACTACTTAGTAGTATCAAAATGTCTCAAGTAGTGTCAATGGGTGTGAAATTATTCACATTATCAAATAATTACCTTTTAGAAGGAGCACTGTGCTCTTCTGCAGTTGCTTGTAAACCACTAAATGCAGAGGTACAGACCAAGCTGAGCTGTTGAGTCACCGCTGAACCTGAATCAAGCTGCAATTTAAATAAAAATATCTGAGACTGTCATGATTTAAAACAGATAGTTTCTTGTCGAACATTTAATTTGCATTTTACTGGCCACGAAGCTCACATATGGAATTTTTACATTCCATCCCGGGGCCTTGGCAACTGCTTTTGCAGAGTGAGTGAATGAATGAACGAACGAAGTGATGGTCATGCCCTGGACTTGAAACCCAGTTTGCTCACCTCACCATAACGCACTAGAGCAAATGTGCAATCCGGTGTGCTAACTAACAGGTTCCCAGGGAGAAATACAAACCAACCTCGTTAGCCCTCAGGCCCGTTTGGGCTGAGTTCAGCTCTTCTGCAGATTATCCAGATCCCCCTTCCGGGAACTCGCCCTATTTTCGGCGGGGACTGGGGTTTTCTCAGGTACAGTCTAGGCCTGGGGGAGTCGGGCTGTCTCTTTACTGAACTGGGATATTTTCCAAATTTCCTAGCAAAAGGCGGCCGCAGAGTGGGTCTTGTGTGCGTGCCGAGGCCGCCACGTTCATGTTGAGGCCATGGGGGTGCACACGGCCTCGGGGCCCTCAGCTCGGCGCCCCGTGAAGGTCAGCAGGGGGCTGAGGCAGGGCAGGGCCGTGTTGAGCGCCGGCCCGCCCGCCAGGAACAGGCCCTGAAGGGAGCTGGGGCGCCCCCGGGGCTCCCCCATCTACAGGGCGCCTCGGCCCGGAGGGCCTGGGCCAGAGCCCGAGAGAAGCTGCCACCAGCACTGAAGGCACAAGGGGCAGGGGGGCTGCCCTGAGGCGCCCGGGACGCCCCCCGGGGCTGGCCGCGGCCCGGGCCCGGGCCCCGGACGCGAACACGCGGGGTTCCGGGCGCGGCCCCTTCGCGCGCCGCCCGCCCCGTGCCCGTCTCCAAGATGGCGGCCGGCCCGCCCCGCCCGCCGCGCCCGCCGCCCGCCCCGCCCCGTCTCCCCCGCCGGGGCCGCGCCGCGCGCTCCCGCCGCCCCTCCCCGCGCGAGCTCCACCCAGGTCGCCGGCAGCGCGGTCGGCGGCGCCTGTTTCCCGCCATTGTGCGAAGTGGAGGCTGGGGGCCCGCACGCGCCGCCGGCCGGTCGCCCGCAGCTCCTCGGCGGCCGCCGCCGCGCCGCGCTGCCCTGAGGCGCGGGAGGCCGGGCGGGCCGCGGCTCGCCCTGCGTGGGAGGGCGCGGGCGAGCAGCCGCGGAGCCCCGAGGAGCGGCGGCGGCGCTGGACGCCGGGCCGCGCCGGCCCCGGGCCGCCGGCGAGATGCCCTGCGGGGAGGACTGGCTCAGCCACCCGCTCGGGATCGTGCAGGGCTTCTTCGGTGAGTGGCGGCGCCCCGGGCGGGCGGGCGGGCGGGCGGCCGATCGCACCCGCCCCGGGCCCGCCGCGCGGCCCCCGCGGGCCCCGCCGCCGGGCGCCGGGACCCCGACCCCGGGCCGCGCCGCCCGGGCCGGGCCGCGGCGTCTCCGCCCGCCGGAGGGCGGCCCGGGACGCGGCGCCGCGCCGGACCTGGGGCTCCGCTCGGGGCTCCCGGGGCCCCGCGCCCCGGGGCGGCCCACGCCGGGCGGCCGCGGCCCGGGGAGGCGGCGGGGGCGGGCGGGGGCGCCCCCCGGGGAGCCGGCCGGGGCGCTCAAAACTTCCGGGGTGCGGGGCGCGCCGCGCGGCCGCCCCGCAGAAGTTGGCTCAACTCCTGGCGGCGCGCACCCCCGAGGCGCCGGCGTCGGGGCGGCGCGGGCTCGGCCGGACCCCGGCGCGCGGCTGCCGGAGGCGCCGGCCGGGAAGGCGCGGACCCGCCTGGGCCCGGCCCGGCCGTCGCGGCCCGGCCCGCCCGGCTCCTTCGGGACTTGGGCGTGGTGGGGGCCCACCCCCCCCCCCGGGTCGCCGCGTCGCCCCCAGCCCCTGACTGGCGGTAACCGAGGGGGGGACAGGCGCCTCAGCGCCCCTGCAGCCTGGTGGGGCCGGATCGCGGACGCCTCGGCGGTAACCCGGCCTCCCAGACCCGGGGCGAAGACGCCTGTCCCGTCGGAGGGACTCGGGAGCGCTGCTCCAGCGGCTCTTCATTCATTTACCCTCCTCTGGTCGAGCTTGTCTAGTTACCTCGTTTCCCAAGTTATAGCTGGAGGCAGTAAATCAGGAGAAGGCCTGCGTGGGCATGAGGTGGTCCTCCGTGAACACTGCCAACCAGACAAGGAGGAAATTTAGACTATGTTTTAAAGGAGGAAAGAAATCACTAAGTACTTAGCAAGAGTGCCTTGAGGAAGGTGTAGATATCCCCGCACTGCATCCTGCTATTTGAGGTTCAGAGTGACTCTTGGCACCTGTCATTGGGACCCAGAATAGGACCCCAAATGTCAAGATTAAAGTGCACCGTTGGTTTAGGAGGTTGCAGGTGTATCGAGACTTCATAGGGGAGATTCTTTGAAAGTTACAAGTGTGGTGCTTAAAGGATGAAGTTCCAGCTACTGATGCTTAGAAAGTTCAGATTTGGGTAATGCAGAAAATCAGAACATTTAGTTGGGAGGAATACCCCACACCCTAAAAAAAATCCTCAAATAAGGTGATTTTTTTTGACAACGATTTAAGTGTGTTTGTGTTAGTTTGTCTTCTGAGTGCATGCTCTTAAGAGGCATATTTCATCATAGCACAGAAAGGGTTTAATTTGGATATAAAGTTCTGGTTTTACGGTATTTTATAAGTTTGGTGGATTCTTATGGGGACTTGGACCCTGTTGATGTCTTTCTCCCCACGTTGCCTTATTCCCTTGTAAGGAGTGTCTTGACATAGAGATAAGTGGTGTCTTACAGTCATAATGTTTTTGCAAAAGCTATTCTGAAGTATATATTTTTGCTGTGTTTTGCTATTGTGAATATTTGAATACCTTTAACATAACAGCAGTACAGGTTTTTTTGGTGAGAAGTGAGGTTAAACTTGGTGATGCTTTTTGGTTTTGTAGGAAATTATTTTAAATGAATTTTACCCCAGATGGAATAACAGGGGTCTGTTGTGGTTTCTGTGGCCCTTCTTGACTCAACCCTGCTTAGCTCTCCAACCTCATCTTCACTGCCTTCCCTCATACTGAACCCACTTTCTGTGTTTCGGTGGTGAATCTTGTCCTTAGGCCTTCTGCATCAGCTGTTGTATTTGACTGGTCCCCTCTCCCCATCCTACTTGCAGTTTCTAGCTGACGCTTACTCTCCCTTTGAAGCCTAAGTTAGATATCCCCTGCTCCATAATTACTACTGGAAATTATCCTGTGTTGCACGTTGTTGAAATCACTTGTTTCTTGGATTCCTTTGCTTTTGACTCTGAGAATTCAGAGCCCGTGTGCTGTATTCACCATTGTATATATCCTTGTTGCCTATAATATGCCTTGCACTTTGAAAGTGCTCCGTAAAAATTTGTTGAACAGAGACTGATTTATCAATCAAAAATGCTGTAAATTCGAATTGTTACTGTGATCACAAATCTCAAAGTTGGCACAGTCCTAGTGGACCTTTCTATTTATATTCAGAGAATGTGATCATATCAAGTACAAGTTACTTTCCTTTTTTTAAAAAAATATTTATTTATTTATGCATGCAAGAGCTGGGGTACAGGCCAGAGATGCGAGGAGTGAGAGGATTCACCAGAGACAGAGTGGGAAACAGAACGGGCAGATCCACTGAAATACACTGCAGTGGTGGGGTCAGGAGAGGTTGGCTTTGCCCCCCTGCCGGCTGGGGATGGAACTCGTGCTGCAGAGGCTGTGGATTGCTTCATCTTGTGGTGCTTAATCCCTTGCGCCACCAGGGAGGCCCACAAGTTACTTTCACATGCAAATATTGATTCAGATAAGAATCTTTGAAATTCTGAGAGTGGCCAGTCAACTACATGAATCATAACTCATCTTTGTGGACCAACCTGCATTTTAAACTTGTGTCTGCCATATTACAGTGCTGCATGTGCACATTTTTTCCTGTAAGCCTTCCTAAAGTGCCTTTAACGTTTCAGTTGCAGTTTCTAAAAGATTTTGTATGCAGGATATTGAGGTCCAGAAGCTTAAGATTTGGGAATCTCTCTAAGGGATTTAAGCTTAATGCTAATGATTTGGGCTGCACTGTGATTGTTCATTTAGTGACCCACGTCAGCTTGCTTCCCTTAAACAAAGGCAGGAATCTTAGAATTTAAAAAGTTCTGTATACCTTTTTTTTTTTTTTAATTTAAAAAAGGAATTTTTCTTTACTTGAATTAATAATTGCTGTTAATTTCAGAAATCAATTCTGATTTCCTTTACTGTTTTCTCTTTAGTTTGTTGGATCAAGGTCCTTATTTTGGGTACTTTGGTTGTCTAACAGAACTAGAATTTGACTAACTCATGTGAAAAAGAGCAGTGGTGTATGGCGGAGAGCAGGGAGGAGGAGTATTTTTATCTCTGTTTCAGGGAATTAAAGCAATATAGTTCACTAAAAGTCAGTCTGCTGTTTTGTTATCACCATGAGTCTAAATGGACAATTCATCCCTTTATTGTCTTTACCCAGCCTGGATCTCTTCTACCACCCTGCCCTTAGTAGAGCACTGAACAAAAGTTAATTTGTTAAAAGGCTGTAGAACCCAAAGGCAGGGATGGCATCCCAAGAGGCGAGCTGCATGCAGTCAGGAACTGGAAAGCTAGCAGCAATCCCATTTTCTACCTATGCTGTAATCATCTTTGCAGTCTTTCTCTTGCAGTCTCTGCAGAACTTAACCTTTACTCCACAGGTCCCAAATTAACTTGTTCTCGGTTTCAACCCATCCTAGCTCCCATCTTTATCTTCATGAACCCCAGTACTGGGCATAGAGAATCTGGTCAGGTCATAGTTACGTAGTCCTGACTATTGAGGGTATGCTTGTCACAGAGGTGCCTTGCTGTGCCAGATATGCCCTCCCCCCACCCAGTCTTGTGCAAGTTGGCTACATGGTCACGCATTCTTTGATGGATTTCACCTGCTCATTCAGGTAAAGCATCTCAAAGAAATCACACAAGTGGGAGTCATTTTTTTTTTTTTTTCAGTGACCAGCCAGTTTGTGCAGTTGCAGTAGTGACTGGCATTTTTTTCCATGTGTCCCTTGCATTCACTTCATTCTCTCTGTGATCCCACACTGGTTTCTTGAGCTCTTGAAGGAAGACTTGGCCTCCTCTTGGGTCCTGCAGCTTTACCACTTTCTTGCTACTTGATAGCCAGGGTATTTGGCTACCTGAACGGGTCATTTTGTAATACCTCCCTTCTTTTTACTACAGAATTACTTTCAGTAATAAATATGTAGTGAAGCTCATAGCTTTTCCCTCTACCCCGTCATTAGAGAATTTTTGTTATTGTTGAGTTCCACTGTGTTGATGTCATTTCGCGTAGGTATGTGTACCACACTTCACATTTCAATAATTTTATATTAATGAACTAATTATTTGTGTTAGTAACTTCCCAGGTTTCCATAGAACAAAAAAGCTGAGCTGTTTACTCAGTACTTATAGCTACCTAATAGTTTGAATTTTGGTCTTTTGGTTATAGTTTGACAGAATATTTTATATATGATCTGTGAGTTTCATGAAACTGAGACCTGCAAAAGATAAAAGCAGGACTACGACCAAATCATACCACTGAATGTTCTCAATTCATTCTTTAGTTTTACAACAAATAATAGTTTAAGAAGAATGCATTTCAATATTAAAAATATTATTCAGATTTGGTAAAGTATTTCATGTGTGAATGAACATTTACACCTACTACACCTCTCATTTCAGTTTCACTAAGTGCAGGCACAAAAAAGAACTCCAAGTTGTCCCATAGAAGGCAGAAGTGACTCAAGTTTTGTTTCTTTATTTTTACAGTCACTGTGATTGTTTATTTTAAATCTTTTGTATACACCAGGGACACTAAGAGTATTGAGAAGGATTCTAAGGATTGTGGTGTACTGTAAGCAAGTTTGTATGTTTACGGACCGTTTAAGAAATTTACTGCCCCAACAAATGCATGTAGTTAAGTCTGCATTGGAGCCAACTGTGTGAGAATTCTCTGAATTAACTTCATGCAGAATGCAATAAGTAGTAAAAATGTGCTGATTTGGCACTCCCACATGTATTATTAAAATTTCACAGTAACTACGATTCTTTAGGATTTAGACCAACAAAGGATTTTTTTCATCCATGGCATTGTTTAGAATTGGCACTGCATGGTGATGATAAAAGAAGGCTGAGTTCTAATTGTTTTTATTTTTTTTAAAGGATTTATTTATTTATGCATACAAGAGCTGGGGTGCAGGCCAGAGATGCCGGGGGTGGGGTGAGCAGATTCACCAGAGACAGAGTGGGGAGCAGAACAGGCAGATGTACTGAAACACACTGCTGAGGGGAGCGGCGGGAGAGACAGGAGAGGTCTGCTGTGCCATGTGGGTCACCTCCCTGGCCGGGGATCGAACTCACGCTGCAGTGGCTGTGGATAGTTTCATAGTGCTGCGTCTTAAGCCCTTGCACCATAAAACAGGGAGGCCCGGTTTTATTATTTTTTAAAATACATTAATTTTTTTTTCCCAGAGAAGAACTGGGGTGTAGGCCAGAGGTGTGGGGGTGAAAGGATTCACCAGTGACAGAGTGGGGAGCAAAACAGGTAGATTTACTGAAATGCAGTAGGTGAGGCAGGAGAGGTCTTCTGTAGCATATGTGGGTTCGCTCCCTGGCTGGGGGTTGAACTCAGGTCATAGAGGTGCTAGAGTGCTGAGACGGAACCTCTACGCCACCAGGGAGGCCCTGGTTTTATGGTTTTATTATTTTAAAATTCTCCAAGGAATTTATCTCCTTGTTGCCAGGACTTATGGTAGAATTACTACTTGAGTTCAGTCAGTGCTGGGCTCTTCCTGACAGTGTGTGATCATGTCACATTGTTTTCTGCTCTATTTTATCATCTATGAAATGGGAATAAGAGAACCAGTCACTTAGGTCTGTTGTGAGGAGCAAATCAGATAAAGCAAGTCAAGGGCTTTGAAAAGTGTCTGGTACAGTTTAAGAGTTCATTAAGTGTTAGCTACTACTCTACTTTGTTATATTTATAATTTACAACCATTATTCTGAATAAATATTTTACCTCCATTTGAGCCACTCTTACTTTTTCCCCGCCCTGGTTTTGGAAGACTTTATTTTTTAGAGGTGTTTTAGCTTCATGGCAAAATTGAGTGGAAGTCCTCCCTTAATGTAGTAGATAGATTCTTGGAAACTGCAGCTTTAAGCAAAACCAATTTTATCATAGGCTAATTGATAGCAAGAAGAGTTTTAAGTTCTTCCTGCATATTTTGGGTTACAGAGATATCACCAAACTTCCAAATAAAGAGCCAGAGCACTTCTAATACTCAACAATCATTTATATTCACTCATTCATTTTTCCAGCTTGATTATTCTGGTTCATAGTCTTTCATGGCCAGAGTCTCTGCTGACATCTCTGACTGGATAGGACACCCTTCATCACAGGGCACTCTCAGGCACATCCACGCTCACTCTGCCTAGCCAGTCAGCCTCAGCGCACAGAAAAAACCCATGCAGGGGCCACCCCGGTGGCGCAGCGCTGTGAGGCTGTGTGCAGCCTCTGCAGTGCGGGTTCAATTCCCGGCTGGCCAGGGAGATTCCCACATGGTGCGGCAGACCTCTCCTGTTGCTCCCGCTGCTCCCCTCAGCAGTGTACTTCAGTCATCTGCCTGTTCTGCTCCCCGCTCTGGCTCTAGTGAATCCTCTCGACCTCCCGCCCCTCTGGCCTATATCCCAGCTCTTGTATAAAAATAAACAAATCTTTAAAAAGCAATCTTTAAAAAAAACCATGCAAACATAGGGACAATGTGCAAACTCCACACAGTGGTCCCTGCAGGAATCTTGTTGACTTTTCAACATCTGCTATACAGAGACTGCCCACATACTCCCAGCCCCTGCTCATGCATCGCTCACCCTCATTATGAACATTGCCCACCAGAATGGTACATTTTGTTAAACTTGATAAATCTACTAGGATGTTTGGACCAGTATGACAGGAGCTATAATACTGTCATTAAATTCTTTTGCTTTCAGGATAGTATTTCAAGAAGAAAACTCAAATGGTTTCTCTTACATCTAGTTTATTATCAAGCTGTAGTTCATAGTTTTCCCATAGTAAAATAGTTCTTGGACTTTATCAGACACTTAATTATCCCTTGAAAGGGTCATGTTTTTCTTTCCCTCTAATCTTTTGATGTGGTAGATTACACTAATAGATTTTCTCATCATCTATTCTAACAGTGGAATGATATGGCTTGAACATGATTTATTTTTTAATACTCCAGTTCATCTGTTAACAGTTTATATGGGATTTTTACCTTATCTGTTGTGAAATTTGCCTGAAACTATAAACATTTTCTGGATTTGGAAATCATGGGGCTGGAAGGAACAATTTGCTGTTCATTTTTTCTTGTCCAGGTTTTTGAAAATGTGATGTAAGTAAAAATTCAGTTTGCCAATCTTGTGCCAATTTGGTAGTTTACATTCTTTCAGAAATTTATCTGTTTGAATAAAATTTCAAATTCATTAGTTTCCAGTTCTTGATACTTTACATAGTCTTTACTATTTCAGTTATTTTTTTCCTTCATTTTATGCTTTGTGTATAGCCGCTTGTTTTTATTTATTTGTATGATTTTATTCTTTCTTTTTTTCTTGGAACAGCCTTTCCAGAAAATTTGTCTCTCTTAATATTAGTAAGTTGTGGTATTATTTTGTTCTGTTTCGTTGATGTGTGTGGGACAGTCACCAAGGTAAACCACACCTCAGTCATAAAACAAATTAACTATTTAGAACAACTGAAAAATACAGTGACAATACCAAGTCACTGGCAAGAATCCTAGTGAGAATGCACAATTATATGGCCACTCTGGAAAACAGGCAGAATCTTTTTTTTTTTTTTAAACATTTTTTTTTATTTTTATTTTTTATAGAGACATGTTTTTATTTATTTATTTGTTTGTTTGTTTGTTTGTTTTGTTTATACATGCACTGGGTACAGTCAGAAGCACTGGAGGGTGAGAGAATTCACCAGAGCCAGAGCGGGGAGCAGAGCAGGCAGAAGGACCGAAGTACACTGCTGAGGGGAGCAGTGGGCGGCAGGAGAGGTCTGCGCGCCATGTGGGACCCTCCTCCGGTGGCTGGGGAGCAGCTGGGGATTGAACCGGTGGGCAGCTTCACAACCCAGCGCTCAACCGCTGTACCACCGGGGAGGCCCAACAGGCAAAATCTTAAGGTTCATCATACATTTACCATACACCCAACTGTCCTATTCCTGTATTTTTACCCTAGAGAAATAAAAGGTTATCTTCATCTAAAAACCTATACACGAATGCTTGTCATTCTATTTATAGCTGTCAACACATAGAATCTAAACACTATTCAGTGGGTGAATAGAGAGAGAAATTACGGTTCAGCTAGCTAATAGAATATTGCTCAACAATAAAAAAGACATTTGATGTCAAAAAGCAAGATAGAGATTAGGAGAAAACATTTTCCTATATATACTTGACAAAAATCTTGCTTCTAGAATACTCTGATGTAAAACAAATTTAATTTTTAGAACTGGGCAAAATTGTGAGTAGGTATGTCACAAAGTGATTTATTTGAGTGAGCAAATCAACATGATGAGGTGTACAGCACCATTAAGTCTTTAGTGCCTGGTGAGGCCATAGCACGAGACCACTGCAAACCCACTGTGGTAACTGCAGCTAAAAGAGATTGGCAAGACTAAGTATTGGTGGTGGAGCAGCTAGAATCTTCATAACACCATTGATGAAAGTGTAAAGAGTTTGTGTATTGTTCCTTCCTGTGAGCCCTTAAACTCAAATTCAAATGGTAGGAATTCGTGGGAAATGCAATAGAAGTTGTGTGTGTGTGCTAAGCTTAGGACTGTTGTTGGTTGCAAATGACTCAACTCAATCCTGCTTAAACCCAGAAGGATAAATGTGCTGTCTCAGGTAGCTACTCGTGAGAGGGCTAGTGTCAGGCTCAGTGACAGGTAGATGTTTAAACTGCTTAGGAGTCTGCCTCTTCACTCTGCTTTCCACTGGGCTGGCTTAGTTTCCAGACAGTCCTTTGTTGCATGTTAATTCTAAATCACTTCCCAGTCACTCTTAGACCTTGCTGCATCCCCCATCATGTGGCACACTCATGTTTCTTACATGGATGCAGTCACGGTGGTCATGTTGCTGTGATGGTCTTTGCTCTGTACGTCTTTAAACATCCATTTGACTGGAAGAAAAAATACCCATTCTTTTTTCTTTTTTAGTGTAGTCATCACTGGCATGCATCCACTGGAGCAGTGCGTATCAGAACCACCTACAAACCACCTACAGTTTGTGTTTTGGGCCTCCCCGGTGGCGCAGCAGTTGAGCGCTGGGTTGCAAAGCTGCCCGCGGCCTCTGTGGTGCCGGTTCGATCCCCGGCTGTTCCCCGGCCACCGGAGGAGGGTCCCACATGGTGCGCAGACCTCTCCTGCCGCCCGCTGCTCCCCTCAGCAGTGTACTTCAGTCCTTCTGCCTGCTCTGCTCCCCGCTCTGACTCTGGTGAATTCTCTCACCCTCCCGCGCTTCTGACTGTACCCAGTGCATGTATAAACAAACAAACAAACAAATAAATAAATAAAACATGCCTCTATTAAAAAAAGAAAGAAAAAAAATACTATAAAAAAAAAAAAATAAAATGTTTTAGATGTTACCTTCTGGAGTTTCTGATTCACCAGGTCTGGGATGGGCTGAAGAATTTGCATCTTTAACAACTACTCCCTACTGGCTAGGGAAGCATGCTGTGAGGGCCAGGTTACTAGATATAACCCTCAGTGACTGCAGAATCACTGGAGTTTTTCCCATTCACTCCTTTTTATTTCAGTCTTTGCTCAGTTAAGTAAATGTATTTGGAAGCCCTGCCAAAGCGTGGTATTGCCCTTGCCAGGACACGCTTGTGAAGTAGTCTGACTGGGAACTCACAGCTGCCGTCTAATCTTAAGGAAACAGACAAGCCCCGAATGAAGAATGTTCTATTTTTTCTCCCAAGAACCTGTTTTCTTTTTAAATATCTGTTTCATAAAAGATCAAGAAAAACTGGGAATTGCTGTAGAATTAGGGAGGCCGAAGAGATGATGTCATCTGGGCCCCTGGGCTGGGTCCCAACCGAAGGGAAGGACAGTCTTGGGTCAGGTGACAAATTGAAATGTGGATGGCAGATAAGATAGGAAAGTAGCTGTTCCTTTCGAGTTTCCTGAGCATGGCAACAGTACCGTGATTATAGAAGATAATCTTAGGAAACACATTGAAGTATTTGAAGGTAAAAATAGGTTGTATGTATAAACATAATCTAGAGGCTCTGAAAACATACGAGAGCAAATGATAACGCAGAGGGGCAAGAAGGCTCGTGTTCCTTGTATCCATGTGACTGTTTTGAACGTTTGAAATTGTTCCCAAATAAGTTTAATAAAAAAAAAAAATAACATCCTCTCCTCTTCATTTTAGGGTAGTTGCAAAGGATTTTTTAAAAATTATGCTAAGATGTTTTCAAAAAGCAGCGCAGTGTGCTGGTGTGCATGCTGCTTTCTCCAGGTTCTCAGCACCGCTGTTAGCTCCTGAGAGTCAGCAGGAGGTTGTGTGGCCCTGATGTGCAACCCCCAACACCCCTGAACTGCAACCCCCAGCACTCCCTGAGCATCTCCTGAAACATGACTCACCTGAATGGAGCCTGGTAATACGTCATTGTGCCTTAACCTTTGAAAAATATTTTTTTCTTTCAGCCCAAAATGGAGTTAATCCTGACTGGGAGAAGAAAGTAATCGAATATTTTAAGGAAAAGCTGAAGGAAAATAATGCTCCTAAGTGGGTAAGCTTACAGCTGTGCGGGGGACGAGGGCTGGGCAGATTTCAGTATAGTAGTAATCCACATAGAATTTAAAAATATATACATTATTGTGTACTGCCTTCTGCTTTAAGTGCATCTTTATTAAAAAATTTTAGGGTATTGCATCTTCAATTCAAGCAATAAAGCGCATCTATATTAGTGCCTCTAGGTGGCAGTAACTGACCATGTTACTTCCTAAGACAAGGTCAGTGTGAGAGCTTTGATTATCATTATTACCTTCATTTTTGAAAATTGGTATGTTTTAAGAGAACTCAACAAAGTAAATGTCTTCCTGCTAATTGGAAAGTGTTCTTTTTGTTATGTCTTATGTTAGAGTCAAATGTCATAATATAGACATGCAAAGACTCAGAAAATACTTCTGTTGGGCAGCTACGTTATGTTGACTGTGAGATCATTTGTTCCGTAATGGAGCTTGACTTTGTGTAGAGATTGCAGTTTGGGTCTGGATCTGTAGGCATCCACTTGGTCTGTCAGTCTCTGTATGTATGTGAACTTCATGCTTTATAGACAGAATGTTTTGTTGACTTCATTATATTCTTTTAAGGTGCCATCGTTGAATGAAGTTCCCCTCCATTATTTGAAACCTAACAGTTTTGTGAAGTTTCGTTGCATGATTCAGGATATGTTTGATCCTGAGTTTTATATGGGAGTTTATGAAACGGTTAACCGAAACACAAAAGCACGGGTAATGTATTACTGGTTTTCACACGAAAATTTCTGCTTATAATTAATTATTCATTTTGTCCTTGCATTGCGTATGGTACTTTGCTTCTGATGTACTGACAGAATACTGTTTTCCCCTTTTTTTCTGGGCCATAGGTTCTTCATTTTGGAAAGTACAGAGATATAGCTGAGTGTGGGGTATGTATCATTAACATATATAAATCAATTTTTAATAAATTTTTCTAAACAGGGATTTGTTTCTTTGATTTTAAATTATTTATCTTATGAGTAAATAAATTCTAAGAAGTCCTGTGAAATGTTTTCTTTCTCTACCTTTTTTGATCTTCTAAAAAAATCTCTTAAAACGAAACATTGTAAACGACAAAACGAATTCGCCCCCTTCCCTGTTTAAAAGAATATGGATTACAGTAACTTTAAGATGAAAGTGGAAGATTAGCACTTAATTATATTAATTAAATCTGATTAAATCTGTCCTTTTCCTGAGAGAAAAAAATATTTTTAATAAACATACTTTATTTGATAAAAGTAAGTAATAGAAACTCCCTTACCTATAAAACAATGGGAGAAGGGAGCATGGAGAAAGAATCCTGATAAAATTATAGTTGTGAAAGGGACAGTTTTGCAGTAGAAACTACTAGAAGAGCAGTTCCAGAGCAACCACACTATATCTGCATTTTAACTATTGCTTTTCTGACAGTAGAGAGGAACTATATGTATAATTAGATTTAGTTTTATTCAGACATCTGCTCAGTATACCTGATACTGTAATGGGGAAAGTTTAATTTTTTTCTAGCTTAATAGTAAAAAAAAGATTACCAGCATGTCAAAATAAGTGTACTAACCAAAAATGTTGCTCAGATTTTTGCTTTCATGTGGTTCTCTGGAAACACAGGTGGTAATTGTTAATTTTAAGGACATAAACAAGCATCACAGGTAGAGACCAGACAGGTATTTATATAAGGCCTCGGTAGAAAGGTGGGAAGTGGGTGGAATTACCTCCATTTTGACACTAGTTCTCTGCTTTGCGGATCCAGAATCTTCATTTTGAAAGGTTATCTGGACTTTTAACATTCTAGCTTCTGACTACTGTTTACCCAAACCTTAAGACATTACCTTAAGACTAATACTAGCTTGTTAACACACAGTAAATATTCCTTACTGAACAAGGTTCAATGTGCCAATCTGGAGAGAATAACCCAAATTTGGAAGGTTGCTGAAAAGATTATATTAAATAGAAATGTAGCTTTCTATGTGATTACTTAGCGTAATGGGCTCGTGAAAGATTTGTATAATCTCACATATAATGACCCCACTTAGGGAATCCTCGATAGTATTTGGCTGATAAAGTAATGCACATTTCTTTCTAGTATGTAATAATGCAGTCTCTTTCTAGTATGTAATAATGCAATATAGCTTAGTCATGTCAGCACCTGGATATAGGGAAATAAAATAGTAACTGTTCATTTGTGACACTGCCATAGTGTGCAGTATTGCTATAGCATCCTAAGTACAATAACAAGAAAAGGGGACTTATACATTTTATCTCAGGTTCAAATTATTTGTCTCTTGGTCTTCCCCCCCCCCCAGAATGCAAAATACATTTTATTTACTTAAAATTTTGAGGTTTTTTTTTTTTATGTCATAAAAGTAATCTATTAAAGTGATTTTTCAGTGTAATATTTTGGGTCCTATCTCTTAGAAATGTGTATATTTGAGGTAGAAAATATGCCTTTTCTAGGAAATAATATCTGACTTTTAAATCTCATCTCAGAGATACCTCATGAAAATCTCCATTAGGCTGATTGTGATAGTTTCCTCATAAAGAGATAGTGGGATATTACCATGTGCTTTTTGACTTTAAAAAAGTGAATGTGTCATTTATTAAAAAGGGTTTAATTTTGCAACCTAAGGTGTTGTATATTAGGGACTGGAGGGAAGATAGTATATTGATTACTGCATGTGAAATGATTTTGTGTCAGTTTTCTTTTAAAAAGTGATAGTTTGGATTTAACAGTTGCTTATTAAGTTACCTCAGCATGAAATACTTACTGTGTCTTTATAATTAACATGAACATCTAGTTGCTATTTTAAACTTTTATGTTTCATTTTTCTAAATAAAATTTTAAAAATGTTTTTTGTGTACATTACAGCCTCAACAAGAAGTTGATTTAAATTCTCCACAAACTACCACTTTGGAAAGACAGACTTTCTATTGTGTTCCAGTGCCTGGGGAATCAGTGTGGGTAAAAGAAATATCCTTTTTTTGAACATTCTTGTCTATAAATCATCATGGTTTCTGGTGATTTTATTAATTGAAAAGACTACCATTCAAATGAGTTTTTTTTTTTAATAAACCTTATTGATTTACTTTTGGTTTACAATACTATATATGATTTGGGGGTTCAGCTCTATACCTTGATATTAGATTTTGAGTTTTCAAAAACTTAGATTAGCTGAGGGGGGGAGGTAAAGGCCTGTTTCTTACTATAGAGCCTGGCTTTGTTTAAATAAAATGTGCTTCATTTGACCTAAGTAACTATCACTGAGGAATGATAAAATTATGGAACATTCCTGTTAAAAATATTGAAGTTCATTTGTTTTTTTTTTTTTAAAGATTTATTTATTTTATGCATACAAGAGCCAGGGTACAGGCCAGAGATACAGGGAGGGGGTGAGAGGATTCACCAGAGGCACAGTGCGAAACAGAACAGGCAGACTGACTGAAATACACTTCTGAGGGGAGCAGCCAGCGAGACAGGTCTGCTGCACCATGTGGGCCACTCCCTGCCCAGCTGGGGATTGAACTCCTGCTGCAGAGGCTGTGGATTACTTCATAGTGTGGTGCTCAACCCCTTGCGCCACCAGGGAGGCCCTGAAGTATATTTAAAGGCACTAAAAGAGAAAACTGATTAAGTAAAAAGTTGCTTTCAAACTAGAACTCATTCTAACTTTTTTTTTTTAAAGATTGATTTATTTATGCATACAAGAACTGGAATACAGACCAGAGGTGTGTGTGGGGGAGAGAGGAATCACCAGAGAAAGAGTGGGGAACTGAACAGGTGGATCAGATGAAATACACTGCTGAGGGGAACTGCGGCCGAGACAGGAGAGGTCTGCTGTGCCATGTGGGGTAGCTCCCTGGCCAGGGATCAAACTCATGTTGCAGTAGCTTCCGATAGTTTCATAGTGCTGAGACTTAACCCTTTGCGCTACCAGGGAGGCCCCACAAATGTTTATTTCTTGAAGATTTTAATAACTTCTGTTTGTGGTGTTCTGACATTTCCAATAACATGTCTGTATATTGTTATTATGACCAAAACAAGAAGCTCGGCTTTTTTTGCCTTTCTTTTTTTAAAAGATTTATTTTGACAGGCGCCTCCCTGGTGGCGCAAGGGGTAGCATGCAGCCTGTGAGGCTGTCCACAGCCTCTGCAGCACGAGTTCGATCCCGGGGCCGGCCAGTTGAGCAGCAGCCCACATGGTGCAGCAGACCTCTCCTGACTTGCCCGCTGCTCCCCTCAGCAGTGCATTTCAGTCAGTCTGCCTGTTCTGTTCCTCACTCTGTCTCTGGTGAATCCTCTGACCCCCCACACCTCTGGCCTGTGCCTCAGTTCTCGTATGCCTAGATAAATAAATCTTGAAAAAAAAAAAGATTTATTTTGACAGGAGAGGTCTGCTGTGCCATATGAGGTAGCTTCCTGGCTGGGGATTATACTCATGCTGCAGTGGCTGGTGAGAGCTTAATAGTTAAAGCTGAGACTTTAACCCCAGCACCACCAGGGAGGCCCAAGAAGTTCAGCATTTTTAAAATGCATTTTATTTAGCCAAATTGCCAAACTAGTAACCTATTACTAGTCACACAATTGGCATAACTTAAGATATTCCTCAGTTCCCAAAGACTTTTCTTAACCTTTCTTTTAACGCCTACGTTAATGCAAACCAAGCTCGAGTCAGCCCTTCAACATCCTACACTCCCAGCCGCCACAAAAGGAGTTATGAAGATGATGAAGATATGGACCTACAGCCAAATAAGCAGAAAGATCAGCACGCAGGCTCGCGACAAGCAGGTAGCGTGTGCCAACAGGGCTCCGGTAGGCGGCTGCTCTCTTGCAGTACGTGCATTCTCAGAATTACTTGTGTAATAGAATAATTCTAAGTTAGCAGCTGGCAATGGTTTAGCAACCTTGCTTTCAAGTTTATTAGAATTATAGGCAGGTTGTGTGCGTTTCCAGTACTCTGGTCAGATTGTACTTTGTAATTGAGCATTTGGGCCAGCCTCAATAATTGAGAACAACTGTCAGGTTTTGTTTTGTTTTAATTTTATATATTTTTTACATCATTTTTCATTTTTGCACAATGTATGCATTTTCATCTTGGTTATGGTCTCCAACTGTCGGTTTTTAAAGGTGCTTAGTTGAAAAAAGTCTTCTCTTTTTTTTTTTTTTTTTTAATAGAGGCATGCTTTATTTTTTATTTGTTTGCTGGTTTGTTTTGTTTATACATGCACTGGGTACAGTCAGAAGCGCGGGAGGGAGGGTGAGAGAATTCACCAGAGCCAGAGCGGGGAGCAGAGCAGGCAGAAGGACCGAAGTACACTGCTGAGGGGAGCAGCGGGCGGCAGGAGAGGTCTGCGCGCCATGTGGGACCCTCCTCCGGTGGCCGGGGAGCAGCCGGGGATTGAACCGGCGCCGCAGAGGCGGCGCGCAGTTTCGCAACCCAGCGCTCAACCGCTGCGCCACTGGGGAGGCCCCGTCTTCTCTTTCTTTACATTTTGTTTCAGCTCTTAAGTAAATGGAAGCATAAAGCTTTACCTTAAAAATGACCTTTATTTATATCTGAAAACATATCCTTTATTATTTTCTTTTTGGAGGAGTGGTGGTATTATTTAATTTAGTGAGACTGACAACGTTTCTTTCTAACTTAAGCAAATCACCCTCGGCATAGCATAGTCACAGTTCTGTTTGTTACATGCTTGTAGTGATTTGTTGATATTTCTTGAAGCATGCTAAAAATACAGTTAATTCTGATTAAAATAAGCAAATCAAGAGGTGCCATTTTCTACTGCATGAGAAAATTTCAGCTTGGCCTTTATCGTTACTGATTATACCAGTCACGGTTTTCCTGAGTAGTGGACGTCTTCATGATCCCAAGTACATTAGTGTCTTTCTCTTTTTATGCCCTCTCTTCCCTTTGGCACCTTTAACCATAGGGCAGGTTTGAGACGGGAGGGAGGAAAAGCATGCTAGTCTCGTTGCTTCACTTAACCACATGTTACTCTGCTTTCCAAGTTCTTCTCATGTTCCTTAATGCTAAAACATGTGTTTTGAAAATTGAAATGTTTTATGGAAATATATGTGTAAATTTGATAATATTCTTTTTAAAATATATTAAAATCAATGGTATTCATAAGAAGCGGTGTGACTCATAATAATAAATGATTGTAATAATATCACAATCCAGCACACATGGTCATTCTCATCACTTAAGCAGGTGATACGCCTTCTTGTTTCCTGCCCCTTTTGTGCCAGTGTCATACTGCAGGGTTTTCATACATTTGAGTGCATTATTTTTATAAAATTTAACTTACCTGTTGGATTTTAGGCAATCTTTCTGACTGTACATTTAAGCTTTTTTTTGAGACATGCCAGTTCGCCTGCAGTTGTAAGAAATGCTAAAAAGGTCCTGCATTCCCTCAATCCAGTTTTCCCCAGTGGCAACATCTTGCGTATTTATAGTAGAAGATCATCCCGGAAATGGATATTGATACACCCATCGACAGTATTCACATTTTACACAGTACATATGTGTGTGTACTGTCTGTGTAGTTTTTTTTTTTTTTTTTTATAGAGGCATGCTTCATTTATTTGTTTGCTGGTTTGTTTGTTTGTTTTGTTTATACATGCACTGGGTACAGTCAGAAGCACGGGAGGGTGAGAGAATTCACCAGAGCCAGAGCGGGGAGCAGAGCAGGCAGAAGGACCGAAGTACACTGCTGAGGGGAGCAGCGGGCGGCAGGAGAGGTCTGCACGCCATGTGGGACCCTTCTCTGGTGGCTGGGGAGCAGCCGGGGATCGAACCGGCGCCGCAGAGGCCGCGGGCAGCTTCGCAACCCAGCGCTCAACCGCTGCGCCACCGGGGAGGCCCTGTCTGTGTAGTTTTATCACGTGAAGATTCGGGTCACCACAGACAAGAGGCAGAGCAGTTCATTACCACTCTCACGTTGTTGTAATCATGCCCACCACTAGCTTTCCCTCCCCCAAGGCCCTCACCCCTGGCAAGCACTGATCTCTGTCTCTAATTTTGCTGTTTCAAATAAAATCATACCGCATATACGCTTTGTCAATTACCTTTTCTCATTGAACAAAATTCCCTGGAGATGTGTCTGAGTTGGTGCATGTATGAATAGTTTATTGTTTTTTACTGCTAAGAAGCATTCTGTGGCGTGGTAGGCTATATTTTGATTTTAATTATCAGCTCTAAACTGTGCCTATTTCAGGGCTAGAGGCTATCTTTTATTTATCTTTGTTTCCCCAACAACTAATCTGATTCCTGGTAGCTAGTGGATGTTAATATTTGCTAATGAATTTACTACTATAAATAAAATCCTAATAAGTAGAAAACAGTATGCTCTACCAGAATTGTTTTGTTTTCAATAGACCCTGTATTCCTGAAGTCAAGAATGACAAAGTGACCATATTAAATTCTAACTTTTGAAAGTACTTACACAAGATTGGGGGGGGGGTGGAAATTTGGAGGGAAGTGGTGAAATTTTCAGATCTTTATGAAATTTCCTTTCTTTTTAAAGGTCAGATAGAGAGGGCTTGATTAGTATACATTATTTCCTTAAGAGCTGTAGTAACTTGAGGTTTGCAAGCTCAGAAGCATCATTTATATCAAACTTGAAAGGTCTTACAGGAATATTCCTAGGAGGCCTGAGCCTTGACAAGGTGCCATGCTGTCCTTTGAATTTAGGGAGTGTTGGTGGCCTGCAGTGGTGTGGAGAGCCAAAGCGTTTGGAAACTGAAGCTTCTACTGGGCAGCAGCTAAACTCCCTGAACCTCTCGTCTCCTTTTGATCTGAATTTCCCACTGCCAGGAGAGAAGGGCCCCGCATGCCTTGTGAAGGTAATGAAACCTTTTATAGATCTGACGTTGACATAGAAATGTTAATGTGCCTGAATGTTAAAATGGGAAAATCTTAGCATTTGTGTCATTTTTCTCTTCCTGCTGTAACAACTCACCACAAAATCATTCGGCTAAAACAACAAAAATTGATTTTCTTAAAGACTTCAGGTCAGAAGTCTGATATAGATCTCACCGGGCAAAATCTTGTGGAGCTGCGTTCCTGTCTGCAGGCGGGAGAGGGGCATCTGTTTCCATGCCCTTTCCTAGAGGCTGCCCACCTTCCTCGATGTGTGACCTCCTCCTCCGTCCTCAAAGACAGCAGCACTGCATCTCTGTCACGCAGCTAGGAAAGACTCCCCAATTTTAAGCACCCTTGTGATTAGTTCGAACCTGCCCAGACAACCCAGGATAATTTCCCTCGTTGAGGTTCTTAATTTACGTGTCTGCTTTACATAATTGGCACAGATTCCAGGGTAGGGCCATCTTTGGGGACTGACCCTTCTGTCTCCCTCAGCATTCTTAGAGAATGTTCAAACACAAGTGAGACAACATTTTAGTGTCCACTTTCCGATGTCATTTCTAACTCCCTAATACCTACTTCATTTTTACCATCCTTCCTTTTCTTGTCAAAATCCATTTCTCACTTCTGTTTAAAATAACATAGCAATAGAAGGAAAAAAATGTTAATACTTTGTCCTTCTGTCTTGCTTATTCTGGCGTTTTAATCCTAAGAAATTAGCGAGTGATGTAAGTTTCTGACAAAATCATTGAGAAATTCCATTTTTATTTGTTCTGGTTTTACCTTAATGGCACTTCAGCTATCCAGCATGAAAAGCAGAATTCCCACATTTTTCCTGCTGTGCTTCTGTTGTCTCACTCATAGGAGGCTTTGACATTTACTAAAGCCCGGCATGGCCAACAACTTTGAAAATTTGTTGTTTTATTATGAAAGACCGCCTGTCCCTGTAAGCTTTGTGTTAATCCTCTTGATGGTGTGTAGTATGTGAGTAAGTCCCAAGCTGTTAATTCTGGCTTTTCTCCCCTTTCTCTTGGTGTGGTTAATAGATTTTGAGCTAATGGATGTTTCTAGTGTTGATTATCATCCGTTAGGTTAACCCTTTCTTTGAAGTAGTGTGGTGTGTTGAGAACAGCACTGGTCCGGGACTCAGGAGTCCTGTATTTTAGTTGTTGACTTATTTTCTACCCAGTAGAATGACTTCAGGTAAGTACCTCACCTGTCTTGGTTTCAGTTTATGAAATAAAATAATTTGCTTTGCTATGCATTTCCTGCTCAAAAATTCTAAGATAATGATTATTACATTAAAATCAACACACTATTATCGTGCTTTCGGTGTTTTTTAGTGCTAACACTGATTTCATGTGGTTTCTCGTTAGGTCTATGAAGACTGGGATTGTTTCAAGGTGAACGATGTCCTTGAGTTGTACGGCGTGCTCTCTGTGGATCCTGTCCTCAGCATCCTCAACAGTGAGGAAAGGTGCTCTCCTCAGTAACGCTCTTTCTCCATCCTTCTGATTTGCTCTTTTGATATAATTTCAAACTTTCAGAAGAGTTAGAGAATTGTTCTAAGGAACTTCCATTCCCCCAGATTTACCAGTTAGTAACATTTATGCCACTTTATCATTCACTTGTGCTCTCATATCAAAAACACATTTTTTATACTTATTTTTCTGAAGCACTTGAGAGCAAACTGCATATACCATTCCCTTGAAATTTGAATCCATGTTTCCTAAGAACAAGGGCGTTTTCATATGTAATTATACAGCTGTCAGAATTGGGAAAATTGCCATGAATATACAGTGCACTAACCTACAGTCCATCCTTCACTCATTGTTTCAGTTACATTCTTTCTACCAGTTGTTTTTTTCTCCCTGAAAAACAAACTTAATAATTAGAGTTCAGTGCTACTTATTTCTGGTTCTTTTTTTAAGATGAGGGTGTGTAAGATGACTTCTCTGTTCCAAGTTACTTGGGTGAGTTCTTTCCTATGCCTGTTCCGTTAGTGAGTTTTCATTTCACGTAATTAGGACCCTTTGATTTGATTGTGTTTCACTTTAGAGTTTTTCTCCATCTCTGCTGCTTGATTTTTTCTTTTAATAATAACGAACATTGTTACAAAAAAAAAAATGCATACAAAAAGCTGGCCTTAGGTGTCATTCCTCATCCTCCCCACTCAGCCTCCATAGGGAGCCAAAGTCTGATTTTGCTGTTACCCTTCCTATAGTTGTTTTTTGCAAACATAAGTAGACCCATGTGTGTTTTTTCCTCTGTAAAAGGCAGCATTGTATGTGCACTCTCTGCCTTTTTTTTTCTACTTAACATCATGTTCTGAAAAGCCAGATCTCCCTTGTTTTGTCTTGAGGTTGCCAAAGGAAGGGAATTACATTCCCCTCCTGAAGTAGCATTCTCCTGTTGAATATTGGACGATTCATTTTGTTTTCTCCATTAAAAGCAATTCATTTTCTACACACACACACACACACACTGCCCCCCACCCAATTTTTTTTTTTTTTAAGATTTATTTATTTATGGAAACAAGAGCTGGGGTACAGGCCAGGGGTGTGGGGGGGGGTGAGAGATTCACCACAGAGTGTGGAACAGAACAGGCAGATTGATCGAAATACACTGCTGAGGGGAGCAACAGGTGAGACAGGAGAGGTCTGCTGCGCCATGTGGGCCAGCTCCCTGGCCGGGGATTGAACTCGTGCTGTAATGGCTGCAAACAGCTTCTTAGGTTGTGTCTTAACCCCCTGCGCCCCCCCCCCCCCCCGGGCTAATTTTAAATCACTTTTAAGGTAATTATATGACATCCCATAGTAATAGTACAAAAAATTTCTAGTTATGTACATAATAGTACAAAAATAATAGTACATCAGTTTTTAGTTACTTCATTTATTGAGGTAGTTTAGTATAGAGCACAGACTGAGCCAGAGGATCTGGGTTGGAATCTTAGTTTGGCCACTTTTAGTCTGTGTGAACTTGGGCTTAACTTCTGTGACGGCTTGGTTTCCTCACTGTAAGTGAGGGTGATTTAGTAAATTTACGTGTGCAAAGTATAGAACATATGCCGAGCAGGTGGACTATACCTTGTATTGCTGATATTACCCTTCTCATACTTAAGATAGTAGTTATAAGAGCTAATAACTCCAGTGAGTCGATCTGTCAAGTCTGAAGGCCTGAAAATATTTCAGTTATGTGTTGAATCATCTCACAATAATAACCTACTAATTTATTTAGCAAATCCAAGAAAACTCAATTTATTTTCAATTCCTAACCATGCATTATGCAGGGAAGAGTATTGTGTAAGAGTATAATTTAACAAAATGAAATAGAGATGAATGGCTAGATAGTTAATGGCATTTGAGGAAAGGACTCCAGTTTTTTAGACATGCTATTAAGCTTTTGATGTACAGCTGGTCACTCAGGAAGGAGTATCTGTGTTTTGAAATAATCTCATGAGTGATAGACTATATCCCATTTTATTGTGCTTATAGAATCCTGAGTAGAAATGTCACTGTTCTTGAAGAATAAATACAGTATATTATGATGTGACCCACCTCACCTGTTGTTTGTGCAAATGCGCAACATTTTAGAATGAGGAGCCATTTCCTCTTCTTTAAGATATGTATAGATCCAGCTGTTGCGGACTTGAATTTGCATTTTATTTTCAAAGATGTGTGTTATGTTTATATCCACAACTGATGCTGGATCTGAGAGTTGACGCCTTGTCATCGCCCCGTAGGGATGCCTCCTCGCTCCTGGATCCAATGGAATGTGCAGACACAGCTGAAGAACAGAGAGTGCACAGTCCTCCTGCATCCTTAGTGCCAAGAATTCATGTCGTTTTAGCCCAGAAATTGCAGCACATCAATCCATTACTACCCGCTTGCCTTAACAAGGAGGAGAGCAAAACCTGTAAGTGTAAGTGCTGAAGCTTGATGGGTATGTGTCCAGCACGCCCTGGGGCTGTGCTTCGGTCCGCCATTTCTCTGCCCATTTTCCATTAGGTTAATTCTCTTCGTGAAGATGAGTTTTTTGTTGTTTTCTTTTTTTTAAGATTCAAGCTGTCTCACCTTCAAGTTTGACATCGCTAGTTGCCTACTGCCTTGCAGTGCTTTGTTCCACGTAATTGTCTAACCGGAGACGCTCGAAGGAACTGGGGGTGTGTCTGTTCTGAATCTGGTCTCTTTCTTCCCCAGTTGTTTCGAGTTTCATGTCCGAATTGTCTCCAGTCAGAGCAGAACTGCTTGGCTTCCTCACGCATGCTCTTTTGGGAGATAGTTTGGCTGCTGAGTACCTTATACTGCACCTCATCTCTACAGTGTAAGTGCCAAATTCCTGGGGGGAATTGAGGGAGTTTGGTGAAAGAAGAAATGAGTGGGAGCTTCCTCAAGCACTTAGTGTGCTTTAATCTGTTGACTTCTTCTTCAGGTGCCTCTTATTTGTTCAGTGTAGCAAATGTTTTACCAAATCACAAATCCCATTTTTTCACCTTTTCTCAGTTTCATATTTTAGTATTTTGACTCTCTCCTTAAATTGAAGAGCCAACATCAGATGTAACTTGGCTAATGAATAGATTAACTATATCCTTTTTGTACTTTGAATTGCATTTATACACCCCACGGCTCTGTATGTGTCAACAGTCACAGTCGTGTAGACGTCTGACTCGTGTGTGGCTGTGAGCACCTCTCCCTTTCACGCCACTAGGGTTGTGTTGTGATTTCAGAAGTAACTTGTGCGCTTCCAGCAAGTTCCGAGAGCATGAAGAAGTGTCCTCTAGTCTCACCACTTAAAGAGCATCTCAATTAACACTCGTCGTACATGTTCACGTCACCCTGTTTTCTTTACCTGTGTTTGCACCCTCGCGTGGGTCTCATGAATGCTCTCAACACAGACCCATGTCTTGATTTTACCATTAAGTTGCAAATGTTCCCTCATCACAGTTCTCCATAAGGTTTTTATTCACTGCAAGTATTTCATTATAGACAGTTGTACCATTCCCCTACACATAAGCTTTTCCTAGTTTTTCTCTATTGCGAATACCACTGCCGTAAATGTCTTCATCATACTCACATCTTTCCTCAGATAGGGTTTGAGGTAGTAGTACATCCTGGGTGACAGCATAGATTCTGGAAGCAAACGACCCAAGTTCAAATCCTTACTCTACTACTTCCTGACAGTGAACTTGGCCATGTTACTTGCAATATCTGTGCTTCACATTTCTTGTCTGTAAAATGAAGATAGTCTCACCTGCCTTCCAGTGGTTAGGGATTGAATAGTTATGAATGAAGGACTCAGAGCAATCCCTGACACATGATCGACACCTATAGTAAGTGTGGCTCTTCGTTTGATGAGACCTGAGTAATCTGCTTTATGATAATTTTTAAATAATACTAATTTTTCTTTGTTTGCTTTTTGATGGAAATCAGTAAATCACCTGAATATTTTATTGTCTTTTTTCCTTAGATACACAAGAAGAGATGTTCTTCCACTAGGAAAATTTACAGTTAACTTGAGTGGTTGCCCCCGGAATAGTACCTTCACAGAACACTTGTATCGAATCATTCAGCATCTTGTTCCAGCAGTAAGCACAATACAAATTATAAACCTAAGAACACTTTGAATACATCTGATTATCGTTCATTCAACTCAGATATTTAACTTTGAGAATTTACTAGATCTCACTAAGGGGAAACAAAACCTACCCAGTTATGTAAGTTAAGATGTACTTACCCCTAAATAGTTTCTTTTCTTTTGTGCCTTAGCCCAAATTTTGCAAGTCTGATGGCACAATTGCCGTAACTTCTTTAAAGTTGTGGTCTTGATTGATGCTACTTTGTTTGTGCAATTTGGTGTCCTTTGTGTGCATTGAAACCTTAAATCTAAATAAACCTTAAGTTAGGGGAAGCATAATATTTTCAGCTGAGGTAATAAATAAAGCTCTTTATTGTTACTGCTGCAATTTTCACTCCTGTGTAAAAAGTTGAACTGCCTTTTTTTGTCAGGGCATCTGGATGTGCAGTGCTTGTGTGGTGTAAGATCTTAGAAATGGGGAGTTGCTCCTGACCAGTGGTGTGACTGGAAGTGCTGACCACTGCTCGCTTTGGAAGCGGTCAGAGGTGCAAAAAGGTCACCTTTCTCCAGCACTCGTGGAGTGGCCATAAACACCAGCGTTCTCTGGGCGTCTGGCAGCCCTGGGCCCTGTAGAACAGCATTTCTCACAGTCCTTGACTCACTTTATGTGTTTAAAACATGACTGTGAACTTGGAGGTGTTGTTTATTTGGATTGTATCATTATTTTGCCTTATTAGAGATGAATATATACACCCTATCCCTTTTTTTTTAAATTACTGAGCCAAAGTACAAAAATCCTCCACATTTTGAAAATATGCTTTATTTCTTCCTCGACACCCATTTTCCCCATCATCCTTTTTAAGCCAGTGATAGAGGAGTTGATTGACAAACAAAGCAGGGTGCAGAGAGTGGGGGGGCTATGGGCCCAGGGAGACAAGGGAGGTGCAGATGGTTCAACAGTTGTTTTACTCTGTAAGGGCTGAGTGAGGCGGTGGCGTGTAGCCCGAGGGAGCAAAGAGCTGAGATCTGCCACCCCTGGACACACCCCTGGAGTCAGTAACCTTATCTCCATAAACATTTCTCCTGCTCTGCTCCTCGCTTTTCTTTGGAACAGTTGGTTCTAAAGTCCACAGTAGTCTGTGGTGAATGATTTCAACTCAGGGAGCTTAGAGAAAAATTGATGGAAGCTTTCCCTCTTCCCTATCTTGAAGTTTCGGTTTTGCTACCCTGTGGTAGGCTAAGCTTCTGGATATCTGGTGTATGTCTCTCAATTGTCTATTTACAGTATTAGCTATTGTACCAGTGCTTCACTGCTACAGTGAAAACCATTCTTCAAGAGTGCTGAGCAAGACAGCTGAGAACAAAGTAGCTCATAGGCTCGGTGATAGTCTTCCATAAGTGATAGGCATTTCTCTGCTTTCAAGAGCTCAGTAAACCGTGGGACCACCTCTTGGGAATTTATAAGGTGGTTTTTTCCATATGAAAGAGTGTTGAGCCCAAAATGTATATTTTCTTAAAAGAGGGAAACGTCATTTCCTGCTTATTAAAAAACTAAGAAATTAGCCTCTTGCTCATGGAAACATTTCTCTTTGTAGTCATTTCGTCTCCAGATGACCATAGAGAACATGAATCATTTGAAATTCATTCCCCACAAAGACTACACAGCCAACCGCTTGGTCAGCGGGCTGCTGCAGCTCCCCAGCAACACGTCCCTGGTGATCGATGAGACTCTGTTGGAACAAGGGCAGCTCGACACCCCAGGTCTGTGTGAGGACTTTTCTCTTCATCTCTAACTTGCCATTAAGATTAGGTCATAAGGGCCTCCCCAGTGGTGCAGCGGTTGAGCACTGGGCTGTGAAGCTGCCAGCAGCCTCTGCAGCTCCGGTTCGATCCCCAGCCACTGGCGAGGGTCCCACATTGCACACAGACCTTTCCTGCCATGCTCACTGCTCCCCTCAGCAGTGTATTTCGTCAGTCTGCCTGCTCTGCTCCCCACTCTGGCTCTGGTGAATTCTCTCACCCTCCCACACTTCTGACTGTACCCAGTGCTTGTATAAATAAATAAGTCTTTAAAAAAAAAAAGATTAGGTGATGACATTTTAGAAGAATAACTGAAGAAGAAGAAGGTAGAGGCTTGCCATATGGATTTGGTTAAAAAAAATTTTCATAGGTTGGATGGTTTGAACTAACTCCAATTATGGGACATCTAATAAAGTTATAAGAAAGCTGATTGCTTTGTGCTCAAATGAAATTAAAACATTTTGTTGGTGATATGTTCAAGAGGTAAAGGGAGAAGTAGTAATGTAGGCTGGGTACATTTTAGGCAAAGGTGAGTAGAGAATCAGTAATATTCAGTAACCTTATCTCCATAAAAACAGCTTTCCTCCCACTATACTCAGCCCTGTGAAAACTGCAAAGAAAGTAATCATATTTGCTGGGGACCTGCCTGGTGCCAAGTTGTATACCAGACACTAGGTGTGGGATTTGAGGGTTCCCCTGGCCTCAGAAGTGTATTTGTCTGTCTTGACAAACATTGCCTTTGCAGCCTATTACCTAATGAATGTTTAACTTAGAAAGGTGGGCATGCTTTCTAAGTTTTTTTAAAACGCGTGTGAAAACCACATCTTACAATCAGAGTCAACAAAAAACTGAGCGATTAAAATCAAATGACTGAAAAATTTTCTTGCATTTCTAGGTGTTCATAATGTGACTGCCCTGAGCAACCTAATAACTTGGCAGAAGGTGGATTATGACTTCAATTACCATCAGATGGAATTCCCCTGCAACATTAATGTCTTCATCACTTCCGAGGGGAGGTCACTCCTGCCGGTATGATGAGTCATTTTTAAATGGAGGGAGATGACAGTGGAAAGATACTTACATTTTTGATAATTTTTATTTCTTGGTATTGCATACTGATGTTACACTTGTTTCAAAATTGTGCTATTGATTAGTTACAAAAGAATTGGTTATATTGTTCCTGCCTTGGAATGACCGCCTTAGAAAGAGCCAGATCCCTGCAAATCACAAAACAAGAAAAGAAAGCTACTGGCAGCAGGACCCTCCCGCTTTGTAGGCATCATAGAAGGTGGCAGCTATCTGTAAATTGCCTGACTGGCGTCCAGATTTCTGTTCTTGCTGCCTCTGTCCTGTTGTTTTCTGCCCATCTTATGTGAGAAATGCTTTAGAATTCTTTTTTAAATGCTCTTAATTGCCTGGTAATTGTTTTTATGCTTTCTGGTGAAATGCTCTGGTAAACCACCAGACCGCCTAATGAAGAGAGCTATATTTTGAGTCATTTAACGATGAGGAATGTGCCCTGTTGTCAAAAAGGCACAGTTTGTCTGCAGAGCAGTGTTCACCCGTGATGAGACACGCCTGCAAATAAGAATGAAATGGCTGGTTGGTAAGTTTTTTGTGGAAAAGAGTGTCTTGCTTTGTTTCCAGATCTGCAGTGCAGTAAAATACAGAACACAGCGGATTAAGGAATCATTTAAAACATTGTAATTAGCAGTTTTTTATAGGTTGACTCCCTTTTTAATACATTTACTGATGCTTTACTGATGCTGTTGAGAAACATTGTGAGTAACCAAGAAAAGGTCACCGTTTGAATTGTTGCTGAAAGCAGAGCGCATGTCAGTTAATTAAAACCTGACCTCTCACACCCAGTAAATTTTCTTCCCTTCTGGGGCCTATACAGAGGATGCATCCTCTTGAACATTAGATTAATTTAGGGACTGGGGAAACATTGTTTGCTATTTCTCTTTTTAGGCAGATTGCCAGATCCACTTACAGCCCCAGCTCATCCCCCCCAACATGGAGGAGTACATGAACAGCCTGCTCTCGGCTGTGCTGCCTTCTCTGCTCAATAAATTCCGCATCTACTTGACCCTTTTGAGGTTCCTGGATTATAGCATATCTGACGAGATAACCAAGGTAGGTTTGGGTTTAAATCAAGGATTTCTCTGCATTGGAGTACTTCATTTATGTGCTCTAATTACTGGTAATTTTGCTGTTTGTTTTTGTATATCTTTTTTGTTCCTCCCTTCTTCATTATTGTTTTTGGTTGTTTAAAGCAGATGTGACAGTGTGCCATTGCAATGTCAGTGTAACTTACAGTGTCTTCTACAACTTTCTCTTAGTCGCCTTGGGGCTGTTTAGGGTTTGTGCACTTTTAATCACACTGGTATGCAAAGAGTGCTCCTTTATAGCTCCTTCCTTCTCCCCTTTGTGCTTTATTAGCATGTATGCAGATTATGTCTATGCACTGCATATTCGTCAACGTGTATAATTGCTTAATGCAGGTATCTTTTCCTTTGTAATGGCTTTGATTTAAAAACGTTTGTAAAACTTTATATTTACTTAATGTCTACTGTCCTTTCATTTCAGCCCAAAGAACTCTCTATTGTTTGTAAGGCAGATCTGCTCATGTCAGATTCTTTCAAGTTTTGTGGTGAAAACCATTCCTTTCAAATCATGCAATGTGGCGACCCTGCTCTTGCATTTTCCCCCCTCGATGGGGTTTATTGTCGTTGCTCTTGGTGTAGTGACTCTTCTGGTCTGTGTTCTTTGTTGTGTGTCAGCACTGACGTCTCTGCTCTGTCACCTTAGTGGTCAGTTAATGGTTCCTTACATTCCTGTAAGCAGTGACTCTCCAGTATAAATAAAGCAGGCGCTCTAGCTGTGTTGGGCGAGCCGTCCACACCCGGCGGTGCCGTTCACGCTCCATGTCAGCCTCCACGTCCTGCTTGCCCAGAGCAGGGGGAGATGCTCACTTAGGACCTGCTCGGAGTTTCTGAGCATGCGGCGGGGGGTGTGGGGGGTGTGTGTCCTAACTCCCTAGGAAATTGTCTGTCTGTGGTTTTCATATCCCTCAATGGCTATGTCATTCTGGTTTTGACAGATACCCTGGGGGAAGAGGGTCTTCAGCTCCCAGTGACTTAACGAGAGCCTTACAAACGGGTCCTTCCAGGGAACCCCTAGATGGGGCACATAATGACAGTTCTCCACACATGGTGCTTTGAAAGCACTCCAGCTGCTCTGCTGTCCGCAGTGGTTGTCAGACTGTCCGTTTTCAAGGTTGCTCAGAATGGAGTAGGTGGGAATAGGGCAAATTAAAATGCCCCAGAATTCAGTGTTGTTATCAGTGTTCTTACCTGGCCTTTCATATATAAATGCTCCCCAGATTGTTGGACGCATGTGGTTAGTTTTTAGAGTTCCAAAGAAACTGATTTTAATCATTTTTGCTAAAGTTCTGCTCCTTGGATGGTGGGATTTTCAGAGCCATTTCCACTGATTTCTCTCTCCCCTGTTTTAAGGCATCGTGCTGCTCTGCTGGCCGCTGACTAATGTCACTTAACATCCGGGTGGCGTTACTTTGTGTAGAATGCTCCATCTGTAGTACAGTCGTATGTGTAAAGTCAGGTTCTTCCGTCCTCTCACCTGTATCGTCTCATGTGTCGCAGAGGCAGAGTTGACTTCATTTTCACGAGTCAGCGTTGCTTTCATTTCCCCATAAAGAATGGTTTTAAAATCCACTTACTCTTTTGACACAGGCAGTTGAAGACGACTTTGTGGAAATGCGCAAGAATGACCCTCAGCGCATCACCGCGGACGACCTCCACCAGCTGCTCATTGTAGCTCGGTGAGTAGTGCGTGCCCACCATGGCTTTCTCGGTCAGCCAGGTACAAATCTCCCGATTTATTTAAGAGAAACTGAGGCTCACTTCCAGAAATGGATGCTAAAGACGTCCTTTTAAAGACACTTTGTGAGGGCCTCCCCGGTGGCGCAGCGGTTGAGCGCTGGGTTGCGAGGCTGCCCGCGGCCTCTGCGGTGCCAATTCAATCCCCGGCTGCTCCCCGGCCACTGGAGGAGGGTCCCACATGGCGCGCAGACCTCTCCTGCCGCCCGCTGCTCCCCGCTCTGGCTCTGGTGAATTCTCTCACCCTCCCGCGCGTCAGACTGTACCCGGTGTATGTATGTGTGTATGTATGTATGTATGTATGTATGTATGTATGTATGTATGTGTGTATAAATCTTTAAAAAAAAAAGACACTTTGTGAGAAGCCTGAGCAGGAACTGTGTCTGGCCAGTGATCAGTCACCTCAGTGGAACAGGCCTGCACCTTGGTCTCTAAACTTCAGCGTGAGCCACCCTCCAGATTTGACTCTCCAGAGGTTTCTTTGTAGAAGTCTTGACTCTTGTGCGTAGCTACCCGGTGGTCTTGTCTCCCCACCCAGTATTCCTCGGGCTTAAGAAAAAGAAAAAGCCATTATCCTTAAATATGTTTCTGGATTTCAACCAGGTTCCTGTCTCTCAGTGCTGGTCAGACAACGCTGTCAAGAGAACGATGGCTAAGAGCAAAGCAGCTGGAGTCCTTACGAAGAACCAGGCTTCAGCAGCAGAAATGTGTGAATGGAAATGAACTTTAAAGATCTGATACAACTAAAGAGTAAGGGGCAAATTGTAGCCACATTATTGTAAAATTCAATTATCATTTATACCACATTGTTTTGTAGATAATTTGTATCAAAAACCAATGATTTTTCCTGAAATCAAGCCTGGTAACACCTGAAGTTTATATAATATTCAGTAAGGGCTTTTGCCTTACTGGTTTTATGGAGCTTTTGAAGTTTGTTTTATAATTATATAAATTAGTAACAATGTACAAAAATGTATTTGATATTAAAAGTTTAATATGGATAATGTTGCTGATTATACCATTTCCTTAGCTTCATCTAAATCATAGACCAGACTCTTAAAATGCTGGTGACTTCATTTGAAGAAAATTGTTGCAATTCCAAAGTCAGGAATTGTTCATTTCAGATTTTTCTTTCTAATTAACAGTGGGGTCTGGATGTGCTCGCGCCCCAGGCTGGGGAAGGGGCATACGTGACGTGATTTCACGGGAACATGTGGAATTCTGTAGTGTTATTTCCCAAACATTTGACCACAGATACCTTTTCTTTCACAGTAGTTAATGCTCTGCAAAACTAGTTTTTTACGTGGCAGTGGTTCCCAGACTTTTAGATTTCATGGGCCAGTAATTCCAAAAATTTGGGGTGGCTGACAGGGTTGCCAATTTATTTTGCCAAGTAATCTGAAAATCACTATATTATCACCATTTTTTCATAAAAGGACAATCTCAGAAAAAGATCAGTCCTTTAAATGGAATAAATGTAGCATTTTGAAAAACATTGTCCTTATTTTTCTCGATTCCCCGCTCCCCCACTCCCCCATTGTGCTTGGGAACCACTGTTTATGGGACTCACTTAAGGGAATGCTGCCCTGTGAAGTTATTTTGCCCAAATATGAAAAAAGCGAAATAGTAAATTTTTTAATGCCTTCTTTAGAAAAAAAGTTTTTAATTTTGTTCCTAATAAATATCATTTAGTTGCTTTGTTGGATTTTGAACTGTTAAATGACCTTATCAATTAATACAGTGGCATAATTGTGAAATCAAACATCTTTGGACAGGTTAGAACGTTAAAGGTGTCGGTGGTTTTACATGTAAAGATTAATTACTTTTAACCTAGTTGGAAACTAGGGGTTTAAATCAGATTAAATACTAGCCCCTTCCTGCACAAGGCCTAAATTGACATTGCTAACCGAGGAAAGCAGGGTCAGCCATGAAAATCAAGGAATTTATTGTGCTTAATGAACTGAAAATTACTAGATACCATTTTTTTTTTCCTAAACTCAAATCTATTTTTATAAACTGATGTAAATAATCTGTTTATATTTAGAATTCTAACTGGTTTTCATTTTTATAACTGGTAGACTAGATTTCCTTAAGTTTGAGAAATAAAATGAAGGCTCAACTGCATTTGTGAGAATAAAATGTTTTAATTGGCTTAGAACAAAGTAGGTTAGTTAGTGTTTATTGTGCCAGTGTGAACTGTAATTTACCAAAGAGATTTGCTTGGTTTTGCAGGAGTTCCCTCAAAAGGAAAATCCTTTTGAAACAAAACTTCCCCCATTTACTAGTGCTTAGGGCTGTTTCTCATCAATTATAAGTTAATCCCAGCTACTGTGTGGTTTGTGCAGCGATCCCGTCCTTGTGGCAGGAAACCAGGTAAAAGGCAAGTGTGGGAGGTGGCGGCCCACTTCTGCGCGGGTCCCCCGGGAGCAGGGGGGGTTGGCGCTCTGGCCCTCAGGAACCTTTTTTTCCTTGCCCACACATGTGGACCTCAGAGCTTGCCGAGCTAATGAATTCAGTGTGACTCCTATTTGTATAACCAGGACACGTTAATTCTGATCAGGGTCTATGAACATCAGCTCGCTGTCTTAATTTAAAAAAAAAAAAAAAATCACCTCTTTGCAACCAATTTCTGTGGAGCATAAACACTTTCTCATGACTTTGGCTTATATTTGCTGTCATATTGTAGGACTTTAAGTTTTCACTTAAGTATTTTCAAGCAAGAAAAATTGGTAAGAGAAAAATAAAGCATTTGGTTCCACTGTCTGGATTTTAAAATTTGATGGTTTGTGATGTATTTCATTGTTTTTAAGGAAGACACTTCAAGAGAAGCATATGAAAAGACTGGGGCCAGGTGTTCAGTTATAGAAAATTTATTTTGCAAATACTAAAGAATTCTCATACACTTTATCACTTAAATTACAATGGTATTTTATTTTAAATAGTCACAGGATTTGACACTTGCAAAAACAAAGGACACCACTAATAAATAACAAAAGTGGAAATACTTAATCAAAGTTGTTACAACAGACATAATGTTTAGCTGAGAATCACGTCAACAGAGTAACACTCTAAAGATACCAGATAAACCAGTCAATACTTGTTTGGGAATAAGATGTGCAACTTACAGGCTTACAGAAGAGTCCATGGGTCCATGTGGTCAGGGTTATAGTCATAAAATCAGTTTTAGCCACAACTGTGCTTCGAACTAAACTTTGAGTAGTCCGTGTTAGTCTGCAGATGTTAAGGAGAGCCCCTACAACTCGAAAACTTCCCTCAGGAATTACCAGTACATTCTTACATTTCTAAAAACAGAGCAAAATTAAGTAGGTGCTAGTATTCACATAAGATGTCAGGTTCTCCTGATGACTCACAAGTCTTACTACTACTAGACTTTGGGGTGTAGAGGTGACAGAATACCTTAAAATCTAAGAATATGGAGAAAATTTAGTATCAAATGGGCATGTATAGTGCCAATACCTCAATTAACGCTTGATAGGGAATGGCTAAACCATTAAAACCAAACCAAGACTTTTGTTATATTGAAATGCTTCTCCATATTAGGTAATACTTTAAAAAAAAAAATCACTAAAAACTAAATGTAATTACCTTAAAGAGGCAATACAAACAAGTTATGAAAAATTCTAATTTCTTAAATGTGTCCATGCCCAGTTTTAATGTCTAACTTCACTCTAACTGCCCCCTCCCCCCCCAAAAAAAAAGGTTTGCGTTACTATCTCTCAAATAAATCTAGCCTGAATTTCAAAGAGACAAATTGCTCTGTGGTGGGTAAGTTACCCAGGTCTGCACATTCCAGGATGATGCACTTCATTGTCCTGGCTCCCAAATCTAGAAATCTGCTTAAGTTCAGACTCCTTTTAAAGCCTTTTCCAATAAACATAATTAGAATTTGTTATCCCTAGATTGAAAGGCAGTATCAAGTTAAAATAGCCTAGTATGTGGAACCTCCTTACTTCGGATTAAATAAAAGTTGCAGAAGGATTCTTAATGGCTAAAAACTAAATCTGAATTATTCGTGTCTGGCATTGTGTAAACATGCTTCTGAGTTCATTCTGCTGGACTTCATTAACCACTTCGGGCTCTGCAGGGCTCTTCTGAACCTTTGCCACGGCAAAGTTGATCCCCTGGGTTAATCCGGCTTGGGTGATACTAGCAACCTGGACCATGGAACTTCGAATCTTTGCAAAGGGAGAGACTGCTCGGCTGCTACTGCTCTCTGAAGGAGAAGGAGTTATAGGAAGGCCTGTTTCAAGTTCAAGCGTACTGGATCCGGAGCCAGGGGTCTTTTGAGATACAACTGAATGTCCTTGTTCAACTGACAAGAACTGAGGGGCCGTCGCAGAAAAAGATACATCTAACTGCGACGGTCGAGATGGCGTCTGTTCCATTGCTTCTGACTGAGTTTCTTCATTAGAAACTTGGCGGGTCATTTGATTTCCTTCCTCACTAGCCTGCTGAGAAACACATCTGGTCTCTGAGAGCTGGGTCATTTTGTTTTGTGCATCTTGTACAAATCTGTGGCAGTAAATATCCACAGGCTTGGCAAAGCCAGTCAGTACGTGTATACTGTCAACAGAAGGACTTTTCTTCAGAAGAGACTCATGACCTTTTTCAGGCCTGCTGCCATGAGCGACAGTGCTCTCTGAAGGAACTTGGATGCTAAGATCAGTGCTGCTAATGGACTGAGATCGACTTCCTAACCGAGGTGCCGAAGCAATAATACCACAACTGGGGAGAACATAGTCTACTGGCCCTACGTTCTCTAGAGAGCTAGCTAGCTGCCTGTCCTCATCAGACTTGGAGTTGGTAAGAAATTCATCAGAGTGGTATGAATCATTATCTGAAGATATTTCCCCATCAGATTCTGGCTGGACTTTGTTATCCACCACACCTGCATTCTCCATGGTTTCAAGACTACTATCTGACTTCCAAAGATTGACTTTCAAATTCGGCTTTAGAAAGTTAACTTTCACCTCAGGTTTTGCAAAGTTTCCTAGCTTTCGCAGATTGCCAATATTTACATTGGATTTGGTCTGCTTCACTTTTTGATTTAAAGATGAAAATTTGCTCATTAAAAATTTTTTTCCCTGGGCCAGAGAGCCTTGGTTTTGAGATCGAATGCCAATGATGTCTTCGTGAGGTTTACTGCTTTTCCTACAAATTAGAAGAGGAAAAGTTTAATTCCCTACGGAATCCAGTATAACAGCTGCAGTTAATGAAAACTCTGCTTATTTAAATTGGTCCCAATGTCTTGAAAACAGTGTACTGCTAAGTGATAAACCCAGATAACCCTTGGAGTTGTAGCTAAAATGGTACTGTCCGTCGAGATTTGCAAACTATATATATATATACTTTTAAAAAACTATATATATATACTATATATACTTTTAAAAAAGATTTGCAAACTATATACTATATATATATTTTAACACTATCTAGTCATAATCCAACATATACAATATACTGTCATTTCAAATTATAATCAATGTTAAGAGACTGTGATAGTTTTATTTTTCATAGCAAGTTCTGAAACACCCAATGTATGGCATTTTACAGTTACAGCACACCTAAATTTAGTCACATTTCAAAGGCTCCAGAGCCACATGTGATGAGTGGTTGCTGTGTGGAGCAGCACAGATCTGTCACGTGCACAATCTACACAACGGGCCAAGACAACACTGTGGGGACTGACAGCATCTCAACTAAAGTTGTCTGCACACATTTCAGTTGGGCTAAGTTAAGGTATAGGTGAGGAAGAGAACTTCATTTCTTTATGTTTTCTGTGAATTACCCAAATTTATTTTAAACTTAATCAGTATGTCTCCTTTGGCATCTTTGGCAGCTTATAAACAAGAAATAGGTCAGTGCTGTTCGTCACACTCCCAGTAGGTAAACTTGCACTCTTTGGTCACGCAGGATCACTTTAGATGACAAATTGCTCTCTTCCCTAGTGGAACGTGGACCATGATCCTTACTCATTAGAGGGAAAAATCCATAAATTTTAAATGTCATACAATCTGATGACAGGATTTTTTCCCAAAACCCTACTGCTTAAGACATACCAGCTACCTAGTTTTTTCTACAAAGTTATTTAAATTTGATAACTCACTCTTTAGAGTATATTTGTGAATTTTAAAACATATTGTTTGTGGCCATGTTTAACAGAAAGTATTACTTTTTGACATAGAAATTTGATACTGTTCTCTCTAAATAGCAACACATTGCATCATAATGTGCTCTCTCCTTCACATGCAAATCAGGTCTTCCTTCTTGAGAGAAAATCAAAAGGGTACTCACCTCTCCAGCTTCTTTTCAATTATAGGCACGTCCAGCCCCATGGCTTGCTTGGTGATCTGCAGCATCTCAGCAATGCACTGAAGTGTGTCTGAAACCCAAATATAGCTCTGCCAGATTTCCAAACACTTGGCAAAAAACTGCATTCTAACTCAAAACCCTACATGAAATCTATTTTAAGACAGATTTGTTTAGTACATTTCACAAAAACTTACTCACTAGCTCTCTAATTCAAAATATTCCAGAACAAATTTTTACAATAAAATTTAAAAAATAATCAATTGGAATTGAAAGTTTATTCTAACTCTTGTATGTGTAAACACTGTTCTTGATGTCAAGGCCTTGAACAGAGGCTTATGTTGGTGAGAAAAGCTTGGCCAAAACACAGAATTCCCAAGTAATCTCCCTCCAATAGTGGGACAAAGTCACTATTTCCAGGTCTCATATCACAGCTACTTCCCTGGATCATTTGGGTGACAATGGTGCTGTTCCCAATTCCATTTGGGCTGATAAAAGCAGACTTTGAAACTCACTAAATATCCTTACCTTTTCCATCCTCTTCTGGATTGCGCATCACAGCTCTCAGAGTGTGGAAATAGCCACTTGTTTCTTTGTATCTATAGTGCAGTCTCATACAGGAGAACTTCGGCTTTCCAAAAAGAGTGGGCTCAGGACCTAAACACCCAATGAATATGTGAAGTTACATCTTTCAGATAACATTTACTTTCTTTGATAACCTTAAGATGCACATTCATCAGTTAGATATTTTGCATTATTTTTCATATTCTAAAGGAGCACACACAAAATAGAAGATTATGATGACCTGATGAGACTATAACTAAAAATACTTAAATTTTTAGTCACAAATATTTAAACTTTTGTGATCCCCGAGTTTATCTTCACAAGGTGATAAAGGAATACAGTTACTAAACTACACCTATCACTGATCTCTAAAGAACAGAAGGAAATCTGGGGCCTCCCTGGTGGCGGAGGGGTTAGTCTCAGCACTATCACTGCCAAGGCCTGAGTTCAATCCCCGGTCAGGGAACTGACCCACATGTGGCACAGCAGACTCTCCTGTCTCACCTGCTGCTCACCTTAGGTGTTTTTTAATAGATTTGACTGTTCTGCTCTCCACCCTGTCTGGTGAATCCTTTCACCTCCCACAACTCTGGCTTATATCACAATTCTTCCATGTATGCATAAATCTTTTTTTTTTTTTTTAAAGGAATCTCAAGAAGTACTTAGAATATTCCTTTCTGGTTTTATTAAGATATGCCCATACTTAGAAGAAATAGCATCTACTTCCTGTTGCTTGGTTAATATGTTAAAACTTACCTATCTCTATTTTTTCCAGGTCTTCTAGACTTAGTCGTTGATACTGGTTTACTTTGTCAACTTCATCATCATAACTAGATAAAGGGAGAGGGAATAAAAAGAATTAAACATATATTTGGCTTGTGCACTGCCCATGCATTTTGGGGTCAAAGTTAAATACTTTAAAAACTAGATGAAACAAAATTAACATAATTAGTTCAAAAGCTAAAGGAAAATCAGTTTATAGATCTTACATTAAAAGAATAAATCAGTCACAAAGCAAAACTTCAGCTTTATAAAGCCTTTTATGAAAGAAAAACCAAACCTAAAATCTGTCTGAAAGGAAGGAATAGACATACACTGAAACTTTGTGGATGAAAGCAGACAGAACTGCTTTTCATCAGAAATGAAAAACTCATATGACCGATGCCCACTGGCCGGTCCTGAACCAATGATCAAAACATGACGGTTCACACAAAGTCAGAAAGAAAATATTTACTTAAAAAAACAGCTTCATTTTCTAGTAAGGTTACGAGGAACAAGTATTGCTAGTGGCATTTTTAGTTGGTGGTCTTGCTGGATATCAATTTGGCAATAAACCACAAGTCATCATTCATTCACCATAACCAGGTGACTGCAGAGAAATGCGTGCGCATGCGCACACAGGATTCTCTCACCAGGACAGCATACTCGTGATAGTATCACTGGTAACAGAGTTATTGAAAACAGAGTATTTATGGTATGAATTGATAGTTAACTGTATATAACAAAATTTGGGAGCTATATTAACACCAAATGCTGAAATCAAACATGGATTATAAATCACATTTCAAATTGAGGACTAAGGGGATCAATGAGGTTCTTTATAGATCTAGTTTGCAAATTTCTTGTGGATTCTTAAAAGGAAATTTTATTCAAATTTAAAACAATTAAATGCTTGAAATCAATAAGCAACTTACTAGGCGACGTAGTAGGCAGCATTAGAAAGCAGTAGCAGCACATCCACATCTCTGTGAGTAGCATCAATGAGGCTAAACAAACATGACAGGGAATTAAATATTTTCATTTGCATTTCTGCCAAGCATATTTCCACAGACAAACCACTTAAAAGACGGGGGGGAGGGGCAGAGCAAAATCGATTTTGAGTCTTGCTAACCTTAAATGTGTAATTGCCATTTGATTACCATTTAGCAATTAAAAATAAAATAATATAAAAGAGGGCGTTTGTGTTATTAGACCAATCAGAGCTGCTCAGAGGTCCCTTCTCAGAAAGATGGAGGTTGGGCGGGGGGAGACTGCGGAAAAATCTAGGGGGGCTAGAGGGGGGAAAGGAGGGGGTAATGCCGCAGGAGCAAGGAGGAGCCAAGGGCAGAGACGGTGGGTGGAGTCAGCGAGGACCAAGGTAAGGGATGGGAAATAAAAACAGACTGAAAAGAGGAAACCATCTCGACTCTCTCACACCAAATAACCTGCAAATTGGCGCTGCTCATTTACAGTATTTTCACGCTCATGTAGAACACATCCTCTGACAAATCGGGTAATTTTTTACATAACATTTATGTGCAAAAACAAAACCAAGCCCCAGCTCCTCTGCATTTCCCTCACCATAGATTACCCGACTTTGAAGGAACAAACAATATATCCTAATTCTCTTTCAATTCGTTTTGCCTTATTTTCCCTTCCATTCTAAAATCTAGTATCAGCATAAGGATTACATGCGACACAGAAGGACGAACCTTGAAATCAAAGCTACAGAAAAAACACCTGTAAAACCACCAGTAAGAGAACAGCCAACATGTAAGTAAAATCTACGAGCAACAAGTAACGGCACCGCCGGGAACGCGGCACTAACAAGCATCGGGTATTGATCATCTTTCCAATCACGGTGGAGATGAACCCGCGTCCCTAAGTGGGTCTCAAAATGCCACAGAGACGGTCTTTATTTCTAGGATTTCATGCTTTTTTGCCAAGATTTACCAAAATACTACTGGCAAGGAAGGGGGGGGCGCGGGGGGCAGTCACGTCCTCACTGCGGGGAATGAGGTCACCGCTGCGGACAGCCGGGACCGCCCCCGGCCGCGGGGGGACAGGCCAGACGCAGGGCCCCTCGCCCTCCAGGGCCCCCCCAGTACCCCCAGCCGCGGGGGGACGGGCCAGACGCAGGGCCCCCCGCCCCCCAGTACCCCCAGCGCCCCCAGCCGCGGGGGGACAGCGCAGACGCAGGGCCCCCAGCCCCCCTAGACCCCCCCAGGGCCCCCGTACTCACGAGTCCGCCGCCGGCCGCCGCAGCCCAGCCGCAGAGTGGACGTCACGACACATTTTAGCACGAAACACTCGCCCCCGGGGCGGCCGCGGCCCCGCGGCACTCGGTCCGGAGAGCGCCCCCCGCCCCGTCGGCGCCGCGGCCCCCGCCGCGGCCCCCCCCCGCCCCCCGCGCCCGCCCGCCCCCCGCGCCCCGCGCCCCCCGCTACTCGCTCTTGTCGTCGCCCCAGCCGGGCAGCCCCTCGCGCCAGGCCACGAGCACGAACACCGCGAGCACCACGTGCAGCCCGGCCACCGCCACGACCGTGGCGTAGAAGCCGCTGTCGTCGGGGGACATGAGCAGCAGGCTCTGGAAGAGCAGCAGCTTGCAGGAGAAGTACAGCCCCACGGGCACCTTCACCATGAGCCCCGCGAACAGCAGGAAGATCTTGAAGGTGGTGGCCAGGCTGTTGCCCTCGGGCTTGGGCTCCGCGGCGGGGCCCGCGGCGTCGGCGGCCCGCGGGGCGGCGGGCGGGGGCCGGTGCGAGCGCGGCATGGCGAGGGTCCGTCCGTCCGTCCGTCCGTCTGTCGAGGGCTCGAGGCGCAGCCGCCAGCCGCCCCGACTCCCGCCGCAGCACTGCGGGACTGCAGCCGCGCAGGCCCCGCCCCGCCGCGAGGCCCCGCCCCCGCCCCGCCCACTTCCGCTGCGGCGCGGCCAAGGCGCATGCGCGGCCGGCCGCGGCGGGCGCCCCCTGCAGGGCGAGGCGGGTACTGCGGCCTCCCTCGGGAGTCGGGGCTGCGGCAGCCCCGCCGGCCGCCCCACGGCCCCCCAGTGCTCGCCCGGGTGCTGGACAGGGCGCAGGCGATCCGCCCCGAGGAGGGGGCCGCGCGGGGCGACAGAGCGGGGCGCTGCGCCCGGCCCGGCCGGCCCCACGGCCGCGGGCTCCCTGCGTGCCGCGCCGCCTGCCGCGCTGGCCCCGGGGGCCCCCCCAAGCCCGGCCGTCAGGGCCTTTGTAGGGCAGTTTCTTGAAAAGTCAAAAGCAATGCAGCCATATGACCAAAACAACATTTTAAATAAAGACAGCCTCCAGTCCTGCTCTTGTGCAACCCTGTTTCCCTCGCCACACTCTCAGCCCAGCCCTGCTCTCTGCACAAATCTATTTACAAAAACAAACGAGGCCCAACTCAACACAAAAGCCACACGGCAGCCCGACATTAACAAGCGGGCAGAGGATTTCAATAGGCATTTTTCTAAGGAAGATACACAAATGGCCGATGCACGCAAGAGCAAATCGGCAGCATTGTTTGTCACTAGAGAAATGCAAATCAAAACCAGGAGAGGCCACTTCACTCCCGCGAGGACGACACGGCTGAAGGAGGACACGGCCAGTGCTGGGGAGCCCGTGGGAAGCCTGGAACCCTCATGCACTGCTAGTAAGAAATGCAAAATGGTGCAGCTTCTGTGGGAATAGTCTGGTGGTTTCTCAAACGTTAACATGGAAGAAGCACGAGTGGATACTTCCATTCCCAGGTATATTCCCAAAATAAAAACATGTTCAAAAACAAACAAAAAAAAAAATTACACACAGTTTTCATAGCATCGTTCTGTACAAGAGCCAGAAGGCAGACACTCCCTAAATGCTCGCCAGTGGAAGGCTGGAGAAACAGGATGGTATGGTATGGTATGGTACACGCATACACTGGAGTACTGTTTAGCTATAAAAAGCAGTGAAGGTCTTCTACCTGCCATACGCATGAACCCTGAAAACATTATGCAAAGTGAACAAAGCCAGGCACAAAGGCCAACATATCGCAGGATTTTACAGGAAATGTCCGGAATGGGCACATCCAGAGAAAGCAGTAGATCAGCAGTTGCACAGGCCTGGAGATCCAGGGGGGCATGGGTGTGACAACTACAGGGTATGGGGCTTCTTGCTGTGATTGATGGGAACATTCTAAAATTGACTGTGGTGAGGGCTGAACAGCTCTCAATATTCAGATTTGCACGCTTGAAATGGGTCAATTGTATGGCATGATGTCTATCTCAATAAAGATTTTTACAAAAACCAGGGGAGTGGTTCCACTGCTGAAGCCCTCAAGTCTGAGGTCCAAAGCCAGCTGGCGGACTGAGACCTGAGCTCTTGCAGAAATTCCCAGAGGGACCTCACACTGCCCTGCTTCAGGTCCATGTCCCTAATTCAGTTGATAGACTGCACAAAGTCTAGACCAAAGTCGGTGCAAGAACAGGTTTCCAGACCTCTCCCTTCAAGAGAAAGGGAAAACTATCCACCATCTGGAAAATCTTTAAGCCTTGCAATGAGGAAAAATGCCAGTGACAAATCTTGGCAGTATCAGAAAGCATATCCACAAGACAAAGTAGAGAAGAGTTAGTAAGCGTCCTTAATTGTCTACTCAAGATAGAGAGAAATTTAACTTTGGAAAGTCAAATGGGCACAGGACACTCATCAGATAACAATCCACCAAAGAATGCAGTGAAATACGAAGGCCACAGTTCTCTATCTGAAAAAGCTCCTCTGGAAGAACAGGCAGAAGAGGAGACTGATGATCACTGTGAACTATTGGTGCTTTTGCTCCAGCGCCTCTAAGTCCAAACCCCTAACCTAAGTCAACTGTACCTCTCAAAGGAGCCCACACGGTCATCAGCCACAAAGTGGTGAAGTGCCTCTATTAAAACAAAGATACTGGCACTCCTGGCAGGCCAGCCTCGGCCTCTACCCCAGCCAAAAAGTCAAGCATGGCCTGTGAAGTCAGCTTCACTCTCTACTTCATGTCATTATGACTCAAAGCTTCAAGAAGGTGGTTTCTAACAAAACGGTACCAGTAGGAAACCTTACAAGTGGCAAGCAGCAGTTAATGCCTCCACCACTGTCAGATGCAACCACTTCTGGTGTGGTCAACCTAAGAGGAGACCAAAGCAGAGAGTCTCAAAGCTGAGCACTTGGTCCTGGTCACCACAGACAAATTCCACAAGCCTGTGGTGGTCACCGCCCTTCCCTTCTCATAAGAATTAATGTCATTGGGCCTCCCTGGTGGCGCAGCGGTTGAGCGCTGGGTTGCGAAGCTGCCCGCGGCCTCGGCGGCGCCGGTTCGATCCCCGGCTGCTCCCCGGCCACCGGAGGAGGGTCCCACATGGTGCGCAGACCTCTCCTGCCGCCCGCTGCTCCCCTCAGCAGTGTACTTCGGTCCTTCTGCCTGTTCTGCTCCCCGCTCTGGCTCTGGTGAATTCTCTCACTCTCCCGCACTTCTGACTGTACCCAGTGCATGTATAAACAAAACAAGCAAGCAAATAAATAAATAAATAAATAAAAATGCCTCTATAAAAAAAAAAAAAGAATTAATGTCATTAATTAATGACATTAATGGGCTCCTTTGAGAGGTGCAGTTGACATAGGTTAGGGGTTTGGACTTAGAGGCACTGGAGCAGAAGCACCAATAGTTCAGACACTCCTGTTGTCCGGGTCAGCAATGGCGCGCCCACCATCTCAGACCCAAGTCTATGTCATGCTGCAGCGTCAACACACAGAGAACCTCCCTCCAGGCTCTGGCTTTGGCAGCCACCAACAGAACGGAAGGCAGCACCTCAGCCAATGAATACTGGGTCGATGAGACAATCTTCAGCATCAGTGTCCCAAGTTTATGATCACCCAAGTTTTGTTGCAAGCTTTAAATGGCACAGCTAAACACACTTTTCATTTTTTTTTTTAATTCCTAATTCAAGATACCATCTCTCCACAAGAATTGCAGGACTATAAATCAGAAACAGTGTGACCTTACAAAACAGTATTTAGAAGTAAACCTTTTGGCCTTCCCCTATTTCAATTATCTCTAAAGGAGAAATAAAAATACTCAATCTAAGGAAAATATTGATCATCTCATCTTTAAAAAATTAAAATAACCCAGGGCCTCCCTGGTGGTGCAAGGAGTTAAGACGCAACCATGAAGCTGTCTGCAGCCACTGCAGCACGAGTTTGATCCCCGGCCAGGGAGGAACCCACATGGCACAGCAGACCTCTCCTGACTCACCTGCTGCTCCCCTCAGCAGTGTGTTTCGGTAGATCTGCCTGTTCTGGTTCCCACTCTATCTCTGGTGAATCCTCTCACCCCCCGCACCTCTGGGCTATACTCCAGTTCTTGTATGCATAATTTTTTTTTTTAAATTAAAATACAGAGTTAAAACTGGAGCAAAATGGAGGTGTACCACCTACAGTTATTTTTGAATAGGAATTTGCCCTTTTTTGTTGATGATGCTGCATTTAGTTGGAGTACTATTATTTTAAAAATTCCAACCAGGGTACATGAAAAAGAGAATTTCTGATAAGTCGTATGTAAGGAAAAACTCATCCCTTAAGAGTCTGTAAATTGCATCCATACATATAGTATTGACTATCAAAGCAAAATAATACATGAAATTAAAGTCATAGAAGGCATCTTTATAAACCTACAATCACTAATTTTAATGTATGTAATGTATATATGTAATGGAATGACTACTTTGCATTCAATTGTTCTTTCAAGCTTGATTTATGTTCCTTTCATTAAAAACCTATGAAATAGGGCCTCCCCGCTGGCGCAGCGGTTGAGCACTGGGTTGCAAAGCTGCCCGCGGCCTCTGCGGCGCCGGTTCTATCCCCGGCTGCTCCCCGGCCATCGGAGGAGGGTCCCACATGGCGCGCAGACCTCTCCTGCCGCCCGCTGCTCCCCTCAGCAGTGTACTTCGGTCCTTCTGCCTGCTCTGCTCCCTGCTCTGGCTCTGGTGAATTCTCTCACCCTCCCGCGCTTCTGACTGTACCCAGCGCTTGTATAAATAAATAAATAAAAATTAATCTTAAAAAAAAATTAAAAAAAAAAAACTATGAAATATAAAATAAGATAAAATCTAGAGCCTTTTATCCTCAGAAGTTGGCCTCGTATTTTCTGAAATGTTTTTGATTCACATTATTGAAGATTTTAATTTTAGATTTCAATCTAAAAGTATACAATCTGATAAATTTAGATCCTGCCATTCATTGATATTTTGAAGAAGCTCTTGAAACTTGATGGTTTTGGTTAAAAAAAAAAAAAAAAAAAAGTTGGGCCTCCCCTGGTGGCGTGGCGGTTGAGCGCTGGGCTGCGAAGCTGCCCACAGACTCTGCAGCACTGGTTCGATCCCCGGCCGCCGGGAGGGGGTCCCACACGGCGCGCAGACCTCTCCTGCCGCCCACTGCTCCCCTCAGCAGTGTACCTCGTCGGTCTGCCTGTTCTGTTCCCCGCTCTGGCTCTGGTGAATTCTCTCACCCTCCTGTGCTTCTGACTGTACCCAGTGCTTGTATAAATAAATAAATCTTAAAAAACAAAAACAAAAACACGTTAAGCTTTAGTTGACCTATTTTATGAAAGGCCAGGACCTTTTTACCAACTAATCAAAATAACTAGCATCACTGCACCTCTTGCTGCATTCAGTTATGTGTGCTAATACAAAAAAATCTAGATGCTGGATAGTGGTAAGGGGAAACCCACATAGCTGGCTACAAATGGTTTTCAATTTGTTTTTTTAATTGAATATTACATTAAAATATTTCTCTTCATTACTGAGTTTTTTTAGTGCCTCTTCAATTTTGGTCCAAGGCAAGTGCAGAATGCACCCATGGCCTCAGAGTTACAGACAACTGCTAGTGTTAACTACAACTCACCAACATGAGAAATGTAAGCACAGAGGTAACCAGGACAACATTCCAACTCACCTGGGGTCACAGTCAATAAGGGCCCAGCCCCCATGGAACTTTTCATTATCAGGCAGCAGTAACTTCATATAACTTTGTAAGAGCTGACTTATTAGTTCTTGGTGGCTTCTTTGATTTTCCTTATGCAAAGCTTCATGCTCTTTCTCCTTGGTAAATATGGAATAAAGATCTTCTGTCACTGGAATGCCTTGCATCAAATCTAGAGTAGAAAGTGTTAATATCTATCATCATCTTAGTTACTAACACACTTTAAGAAAAGGGGGGAATGTAAAACCATAAAACTCACATGAAAACACAGGCATAAATCTTTGCGATATTAGTGAGGTCAAAATCACAAGCAACAAAAAAGTAGACAAACTGGACATTATCAAAATTATAAAAAAAATTTGTGTTTCAAAGGACAATGCCTTGAACGTGAAAAGACAACCCACAGAACAGGAGAGTTCATATTCTTCTACAGAATATAGTCTATAGAACTGACAGAATATACTCTTCTGCAGAATATATTGGATATAAGTCCCTACTTGATAAGGTTTCCCAAAAAATTCAGTAATCCACAGTCAAATAACCAATTTTAAAATGGAGTAAAAGACCTAAATAGGCTAACTTCTTTCTGGTATGGTGGGTAGCTCAAGCCTTAGTAAGTCATTATAATCCCTTTCCCTCTAGTTGTTTGGGACAAGACTGGAGGCAGCTTCTGGGAAAAGAGGCCCTGCAAGAGAAGCAATACATCCAGGCTGTTGCTGGCCCTTTTTTGCTCAACCTTCAAGAGACCCAGCCAGCTTCAAGATTAGGATGAGCTGATATGATCTTGAATTGAGAGGACAGAACCTAGAACTCAATTACATAGCTGAGTTGGCAGATCAACCAGTAGGAGAAAGGTATCTATTTTTTCTCAAATAAACTGCTAAAACCTAAATTCCAGTTATCATGCACCCTGCCCATGGCAAATGAACTAAACTTCTTTACACCAGTCTTCTCAGATACCTAATGAACTGGTGTCTAGGTGCCAGTATTTCATGAGTGAAATAGTACATGATTACTAGTTTAAAAATGGGACTTAAAAAATATTCAGAGAGACCATTAAGACAAACTCTTACATTTAGTTTAATCAGAAACACTCAACATTTACTTCAATCCTGTAAGGTAATACTTTCCTGAAAATTAAATTAAAATTCATGCTAAGGCTAAGGTCAGAGTCAGGTCATGACTCTGACCCAAGCATTCAAATAAAGAAACATGTTAAGGCATGAATTTCACTGGACAATGTAGACTCCATTTCCTCTTCATCATAATGCCAAGAATTTATGGCCTATTAAGTCATGGTTTCAGGAAAGGTATATTACTCTAAGCCTTGAGTGATAGAAAAACAGAATGTAGAGTTTTCAGCTAATAAGGTTTTAGTCACCCTAATCTATACTCTAGGTGCCTCAACCTACCTTCTGTTACATGAGTAGCAAACTGACAAGTGCATGTGGAAATCTGTGGTTTCTTTTCTTGCTCCAGTCTACAATAGTTGTCAAATTTTAATCTTATGAAAATGTGAGTTTGACTTATTGGGTAAGATGTTCAGAATAAATACACTATAGTATAAAACATATAGTATAAATGTATAAAACATATAGTATTATAGTATAAAACATATAAACTATGTTAATAACATTGGTTTCTATAAAATGTTAGTCACAGAAAGAATAACACATTTAAAGAAAGTCATTTATGTTCCTTACCTATAACAGCTTGCCTATAAGCATCCTTAAATCGATTCAGGTAATACCTATTTGCCGAGTTAACACCATCTTTCATAACGCCTGCTAACTTCCTTTCTCCTGTCCTTGTAAAGTCACCCTGTCAAGTAAAAAAGTCATTTTGACAATTCAAACACGAGCGTTCCCAAGTCAATGTAGACTTTCAATTCAAGACTGGAATTCTGCTTTCATAATTTCCAAGTAATATAGTTAAAATATCTACTAGGGGTTGACTCTGACCCAAGCATTCGAATAAAGAAACATGCTATTTGTGGCATCAAGTCTTCACAGTTTAATGATCCTTTAAAGTAAAGCCATTCTTGGCAATCATAGAATTTCTAGAACTTACAGGTCAAAAACTATAATATAACAAACGAAACAGCCACAAGATTTTTCAAGCCATAAACTGGTATTCAAAACCCACAAATTGGGCCTCCCCTGGTGGCACAGCGGTTCAGCGCTGGGCTGCAAAGCTGCCCGCAGCCTCCAGCTCTGGTTCAATCCCCGGCCACCGGGGAGGGTCCCACATGGTGCACAGACCTCTCCTGCCGCCCGCTGCTCCCCTCAGCAGTGTACTTCAGTCCTTCTGCCTGCTCTGCCCCCCGCTCTGGCTCTGGTGAATTCTCTCACCCTCCCGCGCTTCTGACTGTACCCAGTGCTTGTATAAATAAATAAATCTTTAAAAAAAAAAAAAAACCCACAAATTTCTGATGTGGGAAAATGTGAACAGGTCCTCTGAGATCTCAACAATGGGATTTCACCAAGGCATGTGGATATGCTTCATGTACCCAGAGACAGCAGTGGTTTCCATTTCTCACTTCACATGATCCCAGATTTAAATTGTTTTTTTTTCCCTTAGTTTTCACAAAAGTGTCAGTAAAAGTCCTTAGAGAGATAGTGATTTAAAGCATAGTTCTTTTTTTTCCCCCATCCCAACTCCACTATTTCTATCCAAGAAAAATCTCAGCAACGGTCTTTTCCCAAAAAACAATTCAGGAAGCACATGCTGTAAATTAGGTCATTCACAGAAATTATTAACATAGCAACAAGACTATTACAGGAAAGAGACACATGATTGCTGAGTCCAAAGAAGTTTAGTATCAGAAGTAATGAGAAGTATTTCTGTTTCCTCCCAGCTTTATGGAGATATAATGGACAAGAAGCACTAAGTTAAAAGTGTACATATGATTTGATATATATATAGTGAAATGATATTTAGTTAACACATCCATCGCCTCACATAATTCTCTTTATTGTGTATATATGAACATTTAATATCTACTCTCGGCAAATTTCAACTTTACAATATGGTATTGTAAACTATAGTCACCATGCTATATATTATGTCTCCAGAATTAATTCATTTTATAACTGAAAACTTATACTCACTGACCAACCCCTCCCCATTTTCCCCATCTCTGTTTCAATGAGTTTGACGCTTTTAGATTCCACATGCAAGTGAGATACAGTATTTGCCTTTCTCCACCTAGCATATTTCACTTACACATCCATGCTATTGCAAATGGCAGGATTTCCTTCTCTTTTTCTGGCTGAGTAATATTCCATCACACACACACACACACACACACACACACACACACACACACCCCATTTTCTTTAGCCATTGTGTCCTTAAACTTAAGGACATAGACCTACCAACTGTAGTTCACTTACCTTTCTCTCGAAAACAAAGTTGGTTTTAAAACACATTCTATGTCCTAGAGGACGACCTATACAAGCTCGTCCTTACCTTCAGAGCAGCTGTCCCAGCGTACTGTCTGCTGATGGAGTCACCATTGTTAGCCCACATTATCTGATAGATCCGATTGCATTTCACTGGTAATGGCTGCTCTGGGGGCATCACACCTAATTTCTTCAGCTAAAATCAACACATTAGTGGGTAACTACATTTAAATCAGGAAATGATAGCATAAGACATATGTTACAGAGAAGGGAACAAGTTTATAAACAATTTAGGGTCCTTAAATAAAAGAAACAGTGTTTTCACACTTTCTCAAAATAAAGTACCATATAAGAGACTATGAATTGCTACAGTTCAACAGAATGAAATATTTATACCGTTGTGTTGTACTTTTCAATATGTAAGCTCATATTTGTCTATTTTAAATTTGCACATGAAGTAAAAATATAAAAAAAAAAAAAAAACCACAGAAACAACAATAGTGGCAGAGCAATCAATGCCCAATAAATGTTACCTCTGTGCCAAGACGAGGGTTCTAAGGGATTTTTTTTTACATTATTTCATTTACATCTCACAATAACCCTTTGCTATCAATACTCTTATCACCCTCATTTCGAAAATGAAGAGTCAAAAGTTTAGAGAGACTGATTCTTTACATGGATTCAACAGCTAGTATGTGACAGAGCCTGGGCTTGAACTCAAAAGTCTGGATGCTTACATGCTACATTAGAAGGAAGAGACTCACATCCTCAAATGTTCATAAAAATGAAATGATGCTAGCAATTTCCATCAGGTGCAGGTGGAAGGGTCTAAAAGGGGGCACTGAGGTTAACAGTGGACATAACAGATATAATAACTGCAGAAAGCAGAGGCCATAACAAGGGCTGGGGCACAAAGGGAAGAAACTGAGTCTGTTGTGCCAATGGAACCAACAGTCCAGAGAAGGGGTTGCTGACAGAGCTTGGCCTGCCCCATCTCTCCAGCACTATGGTCTTCCTTTAGTGCCCCAATTAGCAGAGACTCACATGGGCAGGTGCAAGCCAACTGTGGTTCCCAATACAGAGGCAGGATTTGGAGCGGACAGAAAAAAACAGGTAAATAACCACACAGTGCCACTCAATACAGTTTAAAATGTTGGGTCTCATGGTTTAAAGAGTATTTAAGAAAATGCCATTTGAGTCAACTTATTTCTAGTGAAGTTTGTGCTTCCTAGGTTGTAAGGCAACAAAATGGTTGCACGCTGTAAATGTTCTACCTGCCTACGACTTTAGTTTTTGTTTACATGTGAAAAAAAATTTTTTTAATGAATATTTACTGTCCAACAGATTAGATGAATTACCTGCTGCTCCATGACCACTCGGGCGATAGCGGCTTGGACCACGTTGGTGCGGTCCAGGCAGTCCATGCAGTTCACGCGGAAAATCCCTTCCTGTTTACATATTACCCCAGCCTGATCAACCCTTTTCAAAAACAATATGAGATTATTTTACGATATAAGTACTCTAAGATGTTTCTGAGAAAATTCTTTAAAGTATAACAATAACAACAGCATCAATTATGAATTTGCTTGAATATTATTATGTGGCAGGCATTAGTGAGGCCTTTTTAGCCAGTTAACTTCTACAATTACTTGTTAAGAAAGACATAATCTCCATTTTGGGGGAAAAAAACCCACCAAAGGGCAGAAAGAGTGACCTGTGCTAAGCACAGAGGGCAAGGACTAGGCAGATATCACACATCCCAGGTTATGCTTTGCTGTACATTAAAACATTACCCTGCCCCTCCTTGTGACTCCATGAAGAAATGCATCTGAATGAGCTAGAACAGAGTCACTTTACTAACCAGTGAGGAATCATCTTCTTTCTCTGATAATCTTGAAATGAAATGTCTGAAAGCTTAAAGACCTCTAAGCCCTCCTTCCATGTTAAGGGTGACGAGGCAGAGAAGAAAGAGGAAATGTAGACTGTGGAGCATTAGAAGGAATTAAAGAATAGTCACAGAGCATTTCACTGTTTTGCCCCAACATCTGACACCTTTTCCCTGTTCAAAGTTAACATTGTCTAACAACTAACATTCTCTTGAAAAGGAGAATAGGAAATGTACCCAACAGGAAAATTCTTTCTCTGCTTGCTGCGATTATTTGAACACTTTGTGGTACTTGACAAAAACATCTGATTTCACAGACAAAATACCTACCAACACCACTTCATGTCAAGAATAATGTCATAAATGGCATCTGTCAGTGTTTGAACATTCTCGAACTTCATTCCTCGGCTAAAATACATGCCAAAAAAAGAGAAAATATCTTTAATGAGATATTAATAGACTAAATATTTACACTAAATATCTTTAGTTTAAACTTAAGATATATTTAAGCCATTTAGAAAAATTTCTTACAATGATTACTATAAGTACATGATGTTAATACCACTATAAATTATATTGGCAATTATAAAAATGTTTTAATTAATCTGCACTGTAAAAGAAAATATACTTAAGAATACATTGAAACATAACACAGGTTTCTCAGAAGCTTCTTTCCTCACCAAATTTTCAATACTTGGGTAAACTAATCCAGGTTTAAGAGCCAGGATTATGACAAAAGAACCTTACTTTCAGAATGCACACGATACCTAAACAATTCACTGAATGTTTTTTCCAGAACAAACATTAGTGAAGTTCATCCACAGGGAAAGAAGTACTACTAGTAAAGCATGAAGATGAACCAGCAGGATATTTTAAGTAAGGCGACTCTTATTTCTGCCAGTCTCAAACTCAAGCAGGAAAGAAGAGCTCCAAAGTTCTTTTATAACTGATTGATAAAAGGAAAAGCAGAACTCTAACAGGTATTTGGAACAGAAAGATTGTGACTATTTCAAGAAAAAGAATGTAACTTTCTAGCCAAAATAAAATCCATATGAATATTAAAAGTATGTAAACAAATGATGCTCCTTCCCTTTCTAATAATTAGAAGAAAATTTTCTTCCCAATAAAGAGAAACTTAGGTTCCTGTAGCAGCTTCTAGTGCAAACACTGGAACTGATCAAATCTCCTTCAGGAAGCCATCTTACCAGTGCTCGTGGAAGTCAAATGAAACATAAGTAAGTTGTGGGTTGTTAAAGAGCAACACTTGCTTCAGATAAGCATCGCCAATAATTTTCTCTCTTCCTGCCTGGTCTACCAAGTTAATAATAACCTATGAGAGCAAAGAAAAAGAAATAATTCAGTTAGTCAGATGTTAGAATTATGTGATTTTTAATGATTTGTCTGGAATTATGTTCTAGAAATATTTAGTCATACTGGGGCATTAATCCACTCAAGCATTGGTTTTCCCCCCTTTAAATTAGATTTTTGTTTGTTATATATAGGTTTATGAGACTTATTTATATCAATGGCATTAAAGCTTTTTAATAAACTATACATGTATAATAACTAATTAGAATTGTATAGATGTCAATTCTCCCCAGATTAATCTATAAACTCAATAACACAAGTCAAAAGGCAACCAGTACCTTTCTATGGACTTGACAAATTAATTCTAAGTCCATCTGGAAGAATTAATTTGAGAAAATTTTTGAAAATGAAGAGTAAAAAAAAAAAATGAAGAGTAAAGGAGAATATAATCTATAGCAATTGAAATGTGGTATCAATGTAGGACTATATGAATGACTCAGTAGAACAGGACAGGTGGCCTAGAGACAGACCTGTATATCCTGAGGGACTTATCATAGGATAATACTCTTAATTCTGGGGCATCTACAGACTATTCTATAAGTGCCATAGAGATAACTATATATGCAAAGGGAAAACTTACTATAGCTTCTTACATCTTATTACATACAAAATAAATTCTAGATGCATTAATGATCTAAATAATTTTTCTTTATGTTATAAAAATGCTAGAAGAAAATTGGGCTGATATTTCTACTTTTGTAGGATGGTAGCTAACTCTCTAAGGATAACATAAAAAAACAAAACAGAGGCATAAAGAAGAAGATGGACAGATATGACAACATAAAAATGTAAAAGCTCTGTATAACCAAAGGTAAAAATCAAAACAACAATAGATTACCTAGGGGAATAGACCCGTAACATAAAAACCAATAAAATAGTATAGTATTATTGGTTTTGTATTATGTTATAAAATATTGATCTTATACTATAAAGATGCTATAAATTCAGGAAGAGAAAAATGGGTCAAGGATACATAGGAAATTCCCAAGAGAAAATATGTCAATAGACATGAGTCTGTAACTTTGTTAAATAAAGAAATTTAAGTTTTAAACAAAACTAGCTTTTACACATACATAGACAAACATTGAATAAATTTAGTGTAGGCAGCGTTGGTGGTTATGTGTGGAAGAGGGCTCTGGCTCTGGCTATTGCTGAATGTAAACTGGTGTGAGCTTTTTGGGAGAAACAGAGGTAGGTACCAACTTTAAATACATATACTATTGGAGCCAACCATTTCAATTGTACAAATTTATTCTATAAAACACAAGAGCCTCCAAAGAAGGATGCTTTCTGAGCATTTTTATAATAGTACAAATGATATTCTAGCTGTGACAGCTTCAGAGCAGTCCCATTACCAAGCATCACCTTGCAGAGGTGGGGGCAGGGAGTCTACATCCTGCAGTGTTCCTGGCATCTCAGCATTTTGATAAGGACCTTTTTTTTTTTTTTTTAAACCAACTTATTGCTTGAAATAACATAACCTGCCTGTTTGCTGTTTCAAGGCTGTGATATATTTTCCCAGTGGTTTGGTAAGATTTCACAACACCTGAAGGGGGAGATTCTACACCTCTAAAACATAATCAATGTTATAAACCAATGTCACCTCAATAAAAAAATAATGTTTCACTCCTCCAACTCCAAGTATCCTAAAGGCCTGCCAAGGGAGAAATGGTTAAAGACTCACTATGAGATATGAAGTAAGAACAATTACAGAAAAATGTATATGGTGTGACCCGCTGCTGACATAAATTTGTAATCGTGTATAAAATCTGACTTAAATCTCAAAACAAGAGGTCTGGCGTTTGCATGGTTCCAGAACTGCTTAATGATAGTTACAAATGCCCTTTTTTTTCTATTTTTTTGCTCCTCCATCCTCGGCGAATTGGTCAGTCCTCTGGTTAGTTCATTTACTTGACAACTGCAGCAGTACCTCATCAAATGCAGACACAACCACGGGAGACTGCTGGTGCCTGCATCTCTTTTTATTAGAGCAGGAGACTCTTTCCCAGAGGCCTCCCAGCTGACTACTCCTCACATCATACCTCACTGGCTGATTTGCCAATGAACATGCACAGGCAGTGCCTAAACCAATCACTGGCAAGAACAACAGTGGTGCCACCAGGTCTGAGTCAGACCACCGTGGGCCCACCTCCTGTAGAGCAGTCACCTAGGGGACTAGAGCAGAAAAGCAAGCACTGCTGGGCTACCCTTAGAAACGAGGAAATACCTGTTCAATACATACACCTATAAAGTTGATCCGTACAAACAGGTCTTAAAGTCAACAGGGAGCAAGGATGAGAGAGGTGAAGTTATATTTGCTCTGCTTCCTTTACATACCTCAGTATTGCTTCAATTTTTACAGTGATTAGGTTTTACACTTACTTTGATTTCTTCTCTATAATGTTCTTTATAATTATACATATTACTAATACATGAATTTATTCATATTAAAAAAGTCAAACAGGAATAAAGGTTAAAGCCTCTGACCACACGCACAGGCATCTTTGGAGGTAACCCCCCATTACATATTAGGTGTGGACCTTGTGTTTCAGTCCACCTAAATGCATTCCTGTATAAATGTGCCACATATGTATGTGTGAGAACATATATAGATGGCAGAGAAATACATGTAAATGGCTATTTTATAGGACTTTTAAATGGTGATATACCATCTAGAGTTAGACTGTTTCTTTTCTAACCTGTGATTTTAAGATCTTTTCATGTTAGCACACACAGATTTGCCTCATCATTTTTAAGCATTTGCATTTATCATTTTATCTGTGCATATTTTACCCACTGACCTGATGAACAGGTTACTTTCATGCCACAACAAATCTTCTTTTTTTTTTTTTTTTTTTTTTTTTTAATAGGGGCATGCTTTATTTATTTGTTTGCTGGTTTGTTTGTTTGTTTTGTTTATACATGCACTGGGTACAGTCAGAAGCGCGGGAGGGTGAGAGAATTCACCAGAGCCAGAGCGGGGAGCAGAGCAGGCAGAAGGACCGAAGTACACTGCTGAGGGGAGCAGCGGGCGGCAGGAGAGGTCTGCACGCCATGTGGGACCCTCCTCTGGTGGCCGGGGAGCAGCCGGGGATCGAACCGGCGCCGCAGAGGCCGCGCGCAGTTTCGCAACCCAGCACTCAACCGCTGCGCCACCGTGGAGGCCCCACAACAAATCTTCTTATACATGCCTACTTGATTGAACACATTTTCTCTAAGGTAGATTAAAAATTTTTTGTATTAGAGTGCCAGTTACTCCACATGTTTAACAAAACTTAGGACTCCCCCCTCCTTTTCAAACTGTAGCAATTCTGGTGAGTGGTGGTGGTTAGTTTGCATTTTCCAGATGGTGAATGAGGTACAGCACCTTTTCATATGATTATTGGACTTCTGGATAACATTTTTCACATAGAGTGTGCTTGTTGCTGGGTTCTTTCTCTTTTAAAAAAATTTTTTTATTTTATTTATTTATGCATACAAGAGCTGGGAGGGTGTGTGGTATGTGAGAAGATTTACCAGAGACAGAGTGGGGAGCAGAACAGGAGGATCTACTGAAATACACTGCTGAGGGGAGCAGCAGGCAAGACAGGAGAGGTCTGCTGCACCATGTGGGTCAGCTCCCTGGCCGGGGATCGAACTCGTGCTGCAGTGACTGCAGATAGCTTCATAGTGCTTAACCCCTTGCGCCACCAGGGAGGCGCTGGGTTCTTTCTCTTTATGAATTTTTAGTTTTTTTTTAAAGATTTATTTATTTATACAAGAACTGGGGTACAGGTCAGAGGCACAGGAGGGCGAGATAACTCACCAGTGAGAGTGGGGAGCAGAACAGGCAGACAGACCAAAGACACTGCTGAGGGAAGCAGTGGGCGAGGCAGGAGAAAACCGCCGCACTATGTGGGTTTCTCCCTGACCAGCCAGGAAACAAACCTGTGCTGCAGAGGCTGTGGACAGCCTCACAGTGCTGCGCTCAACCTGCTGCGCCACCAGGGAGGCCCTCTTTATGAATTTTTAAAGTTTAAAAAACACCTGAGATATGAGGCTTTTCTCATGTATCTGTATTGAAAAAACTTAAATATCTTCTTCCCCTTTGTGAATTGCCTTTTCATCCTTTTAATGGAGTCTTTAATGAATAGAAGTTCTTTACCTTAACAAAGTGAAATCTGTCAAAATTTTCATTATGGGCGGTGCTTTATTAATCCTATTTTAATAAAGTTTTAAGAAATATTTACATTTATACTATTTTAATATTTTAAATACCTATGATTTAATAGTTTCAATAAATAATGAGTTAATAATAGTCAAACTTATAAATTTTTATATTATGACTAGTGTTTAAGTCCTGTTACAGACCCAAGGTCAAAAATGTTCTGTATTTTCCTTTAAAAGATTAATTTTTCACATTCATATCTATCTGGATCTGATTTTTACATGATATGTAGGCTAGATATAAGAAATCATATACACCTATTTTATTCTGATTGAAAACACCATTCAAAATGGTTGAACCAACTTAGGTTGCTTTTACCAACATGTGAGATTTCTCATTTTCCCAAATACCTGCCTTTATTTCTTATTACCAGATTTCATAACTTCTTTCAATCTGAGGGTTTGCTTTTTATTTCCCTGATGGAACTTTCTTTGGAATTGCACAAAACTTATACATTAATTTTGGAAGAACTAAAATATATTCCGTAATAAATCTTCTAGGAACATAGTATTTTCTCTCCATTTATTCATGTTTATTTTGTGTTCATCAGTGATTCTTTTTTCTACTCTGCACATGCACATTTATTAGATTTTAGGTTAATTTTTCCTATTTATTTTTGTTGCTGTTAGAAAAATGCACCACATGGCATTGAGACTGATCACTGCTAACGGATAAGAGTTACTGTTACATTTTAATCTTGAATCTGAAATCTGGTCATCAATGTCATATAACAGTTTTCAAGTGATTTTAGTTTGTATGATCACATTCCAGTATATGTGTGCATGAATACATATGAAAGGGGAATAGATTAAAAAACATATTGAAAGATACACACAGAATTATCTTAGGAAGGTACAACTACAGGTGGTACTAAGAGAGGCCTTTCATTTGTTATTCTAGATACTTCTTAGACTGTTAATTTTTGACTGTAGAATAACCTCCTATCCAAGAACAGTCTAAAGTAGCTGACTCAATGATAATTATTAACAAATATTAACAATACTCTTAGTTTATATGTGTTTTTTTAACTTCATTACAAATGCCATTTTGCTTAGTTAAGAACTGCACATTGTTATTTTCATGAAATTTAAAGAAACAGATACATAGTCATTTCTAAATATGTAGGAACACTTATTACTGCAGATCAAAGCCCACCTGTTTTTTGTAAATTTTCAGTTGTTCTTCGAAATGGGCACAGAAATAGGCAACAGTTTCCTTTTCACCTATAAAGAAGTGATACAAAATCTATTTTTTTTCTTCCCATGTTTAAGGCAGAAATTAGTGTCTATTTCATCTTTACTCTTAATTTACTGACAGCCCAAATGTAACCAAGAGAGTCTAAAAACAGTATTTTAAAATGAAATGCTAAGCCAAAAGCTGATTTTTTCCAATTAAATTGAAACATACTGAAAATGCAAATGAATTCAGACATTATTTACACATCCAGCCTACTTCTCAGAAAAGGTTTCATGTAGTTTATAAATAAAATAAAAATCCCTCTAAAACAAGGTAAGATATAAAAGGCTAGTTTTACTGAATGCCCACAAATATAAGTATTGAGAGAAAAATATTCTGTACACTTAATTTTTAAAATCAAACTCATTCAGCAGTCTAATTAGATTGACTTGACTAAGCTATTTCACTGCTAAAGTTAAAATACGGAAAAAATTAAATTGTCAATATTTAAAGCAAACCTTCCACAGTGAGACACTGATTAAAGGAATCTACTTTTTGCAGATGCCATGTTTTAAGATATTTCCTGTACCTACAAATACTGGATACATTTACCTGTTTCCAAAACTGAGCATTCAATAAAGTATTCGTCAAACAATTTAAAATCTATGAAACTACATCTTGCTTTATGGGGAATATTTTTATTGTTAAATATTTAAACTGTCAATAGCCATTATGATTCTTATCATTCTATCACTATTACATTTCACTGTGTGGGTTTTGAATGACGTTATCTGGCAAAGCAAATCCAAACCTCTGCAGTATCTAATATTTTTAAAAATATCCTCTCTGAAATCACTATTTGCAAGCCAAATAATTAACACACTTACTTTTGTCCAATCGAGGTCTGGGATTATATCGATACCCAACCTGGCTCCAAAAGACAGGCACAGAACCACGTGTTTGAATAAATGACAAGGTGTGATTATGAACATGAATTAACTGCTCAGTCTCCACATAATTTGCAACATTTCCATTTTTATCCACTCCTCTTCGTTTATAGCGCATTCCTAAAGGAAAATTAAAACAAAAAACAACATTTTTTTAAAAACTTAGCCTGATTAGATCATGCTTCTTAACCAAATCTTAGTCTTTCAGGATAGCCTGGGAACCAAATATGCAATTGCCAGACAGACCAGCATGATCTTGCCCCAAATCATAATTGTATATATATATCACTGAAGTTTTAAAAGATGAAGTTAAGATAATTCCACTGAAGTGGAAGAGATGGCTTTTCCCAAAAGTGCCAGTACTCCAGGATTTTTTAGTGTGAGACAAGCTAATCAGTGGGAATGCCAGTATTTATAAATACCTCCCTGGTGACTTTCTCTTCTCCAAATATATCTTTTTTTTTCCCCCATTTACTAACTCTTTCCACTCACCTCTCCAAAAATTGGTTCCCAGTTACATCAAACTATTGAATCACTGAGCTCTCTAAGGTCAACTGTGTTTCCAAGTCCATTCTTAAAATTTCTACACAATTGCATATTTTCTGTTCTACCTGGATTTGGTTTGCACACCCTCAGAGGCCTCTACTCACCAGCTCTGTGCCTACTTCGGCGTGAAATGAGAGCCACAAGAAATCGTGGGTGAATGTCATCTACACAAGTGGAATCCTGTGGAGGGGTCTCTGGGCTGCTTTTCTCATCATCAGAAGATTCATTATAATTAACCACCAATTCTTCAATCTGCACGAAACCTTGGATAATGGGGATAATCCAGAAGTCGACATCTGGTGTCTAAAAACAATACCCGACATCATGTTGTTTCTATTCCAGACAGCATGGCTACTTTCTGATACTCAAACAGTTGCTAGCTAGCACACATTTGTCAGTTTATTAAAAGCAGAAATCTTCCACTGTCTAACCATATTTTCTGCTTTTTGGAGAGCACTAAGGAATGGAAAGGGAGAAGGTATGGTTCATCCTTTTCTCATAGACATCACTCAGGAAGAGCAGTCTGAGACGGACCACTACATCCGAGCCAGGCTGCTGGGGTGCAAATCCATAAACTCAGGCGAATCACTTAACCTCACCATGTACCATGTTCTGCTCCATGAAAGAAAAACTACCACCTCAAAAAACACTGCTGTTAACATTAAATGAGTAAAATATCTCTAGCATAGTGACTGTCATTTTATAGTAAGTGTTTAACAAATGCAGCTATTATGATTATTCCTGTCAGAGAGAAAAAATAAAGTTTAAAGGTTGATTTTCAACTCCTAATTGTATTAAGCATTTAATAAAAAATACAACTCTGATCACTATTATGAAACAAAGAAGTCTACAGTTTTCCAAGTTTAGAAAAAAATTTGTTTCACAAGCCAAAATCCAAGAAGTAAACCTGACTCCCCTAAACAGCCTTGATAATTTTTTATTTTAAAGTCATCCAACATAATTGAGAGTACTAATTAGAGTTAGCTTTCTTCCTCTATGTCTTTTAGACTAAGAATACTAAAATTTCTCAAATGATTGTATGCAGGGACAATAAAAGTTTAAAAAAAAAAAAAAAAAAAGATCCCCCAGAGAGTTGTGCTTCGTCCCTCTGTCTCTCCTTTCTCCATAACTGATCTCATTTTAACCTCAGCATCAATTTCTAGTTCACCTTTTCTTCCATAACCATATACTCCAGGCCCTACCTCACAGTTTCGTTTTGTTTTATGGAGGCTGTGGAAAGATGTAGGAAGGTAGTTAGATTTTTTTTTTTTAAAAGATGTATTTATTTATTTATTTATTTTATACAAGCACTGGGTACAGTCAGAAGCGTGGGAGGGTGAGAGAATTCACCAGAGCCAGAGCGGGGAGCAGAGCAGGCAGAAGGACCGAAGTACACTGCTGAGGGGAGCAGTGGGCGGCAGGAGAGGTCTGCGCGCCATGTGGGACCCTCCTCCGGTGGCCGGGGGAGCAGCCGGGGATCGAACCGGCACTGCAGAGGCCGCGGGCAGCTTCGCAACCCAGCGCTCAACTGCTGCGCCACCAGGGAGGCCCCAAAGGTAGTTAGATTTGAAAATAGTGATCAGCCTATTTGTATTCATTGTTCTTATCACCATTCCCATTACTGTGTTTTTGTTCTAGCAATAAACACAAAGCTCTTCACGGGAGCAGAGAATGTATGTGCAAAATGTCACCTTTATTATCAGTCATCAATTCTAAATGGCAATACAGTGTTTGACAAAGACTCTGCCAATGTCAGCACACAGGACACATATTCATTACAGACACCCTAATATTTATCCCCATTACTGAGTTTTGGTGGACATAGTTTGATTAGAATCATAAAGAGGTGAGAACATTTTCACGCCTCATTCTCAATAGAAGTTTATGATATCTAGTGGTAGATGCCACAAAATAAAGTCAATATAATTTATAATGACTCCCACAAAGTGGGAGAAAGGAAGAAGAAAATTTTGAAATTTAAGAAAAAGACAATATGTGCCCCTATTTAGCTATTGGCCCACTTTGTATCCAATCCAGTAACTGGCATATAGCAGGCCTTCAGCAAATATTTGTTGACTGATTAAGTGAATTGTTGTTGGACAATCATAATTCTCCAACAGAGAAAAGGAAGTAATCATAAAATTGGAAGGAAACTCATGCAATAACATCACCTTAGTCCCTGCCTTCCCTGGTTCAACTGCTAGCAGTCCTGGGCTGTCCTTGCAGATCTGTCTATCCCAATTCCCAGATAAGCAAACAGCACAGGTAAATGACGGGGTATCATCACAAGGACAACTGGATTTCAACATTTCCAATGAGTAAACAAAGCACCTCTTTTTACAGGAACTCTGTGGATGTTAACTCCACAGTCTTAAATTGCTACTATCCTATGGGAACCTACTAAACTGATTTAAGCCTGTGTCTATGCAGTAAAATCATGAACTGTCTTAAAATAATGCTTTGGTTTCCCTCGCTAAATGGTTCCCATTTCATTGGAAAAAACACTATTGCGAAATTTTTAATTTATTGCAATACAATTGAAGAATACTTGCTCCACAAATATTATGTACATTAGGATATTTTAGAAACAACTACTCACACCAATCTCAGTAAGATCTTGTATCATGTATTTATTCCAAAAAAATCGGTCATCGACCTGGAAAAGTTAGAGAATAAATAGTTCAGAAACATGTTGTTTCAATTTTCCTATAGCAGTCAAAGGGTCTGCAAGTTGTCCCCTCAGTGGGGGGCGGGGGGGCCCTGCTCCGAGCTGTGAGGAGTACCTTCTGCCAGAGGGGACGGGGGTCCCTCTCCCCAGCGCTTTGCCTCTGCACCGAATTGGTCAGATCATAGGTCAAGCTATAATAAAAGGATTCCGAGTCCATGAACATCTTTAGCAACTCCTCAAGTAATCTTCTCTCCAACTTCTCTTTCTCTTTACTTTCTTTAACCTAGAAGAAATGAATCTATTACCACAGGAATTAAGTGTGAATCTTAATGTGGCTAATATTCAACTTCCTAGAGGAAAAGTAAAAATAATTCCCAAGAACATGCAGAGACAATGCTTTACTATGACAAGTAGTTTGAAAATAAGTTTACTGGGAGAAAAATTACCATACACTTTAAAACTAATGAAAGATAAATTCCAAGCCCCATGTCAAACACTTACTTTCTTTTTATTAGGAGCTGCCACATTAGACTTAATATGTGTAAAAGTCTTCAGCAGAAATTTCGAGTCATCTGGAGATGGTATAATCTTCTCTGGTTTGTTAATTCCAAAATGATGCTTCTTACAGAGCTAAATAATTAGGAAGAGAAGGAGAATTGTTATTAATATCTGCTTGTTAAATGGTCAAGTAGAAATTCATGTGCTGTAGATAAAAGTAAACTTCAAGATTTAGTAATATGACCAAGGAGACATCAGAAAACACGTGTTAGCTGTGGTTGCAAGGATTACAAAACTACCGCAGAGGATAAGCAAATGATAGAGGACAGGAAATACTTAGGATCGAGAGGTAGGAAATTCAGATTAGGATGATAATTATAACAAACTCTTAACTACTACAACTGAAGTATAAAATGCATTGGTCAAGTTTTTTAATGCTTTGAAAATTGGCACATAAGATTAATAATATTGCAGAACACACATTTGGGTGATTTGGGGGCATTATTTGACAGCTATCTGTGCTAAATGTTCAAGCTCGTGAATATGTTTTGGCTTGAGATGATATTAAGATCTGCTCTTTTGGAAATCTTAAAAGTTGGACATTTCAACAACTCTCTCTCCTCCTATCCTACACACACCAATGGAACCCAGCATTAGGGCTGCAGGAAACGTCTAACTGGCAAAGGTGAGGAAGAGAATGGGAACATGGAAGATAAGAGATGGGCTCAACGGTTCATAGAAAGTAAAAGATTCTACATACAATTTCACATGGCTCAATACACAAAGCAAACATTCTGAAAGGGACACAAGAATTCTACAAGTCAAATGCAGACCAACTTTTTTTTCCCCCAGCACTCCAGTTTTGTTGCTACACCAGCTGACAGACTCTGTGTTAAGAGCTAACAGTTACTAAATGCTTTATCATCAGCAGTGCCTTACTTACAAAAGAACTACTACTAGATGATACACAGGACAAAAAAAGAAACAATGAGTAGAACAAAAGCTAGTCATAGTTTATGATTTTTTTTTTAAGATTTATTTTTTATTTATACAATAGCTGAGGTATAGGCCAGAGGCGCAGGAGGATGAGAGGATTCACCAGAGACAGAGCGGGGAGCAGAACAGGCAGACAGACCGAAAGCACTCCTGAGGGGCGCCGCGGGTACGACAGGAGAGGTCTGCTGCGCCATGTGGAAATCTCCCTGGCCAGCCAGGAATCGAATCCATGCTGCAGAGGCTGCGGACAGCTTCACAGCACTGGGCTCAACCCGCTGCGCCACCAGGGAGGCCCCAGTTTATGAAATTTTGGAGCAGGGGAGACCAGTCCTGTTTGATCAGATGTGGAAGTTGAGACTAGACCAAGTTTTCAGATGCAATGGAATCTTCAACTGATTGTTATGTACTTCTAGCCCAATTCTCTCCCAAATACATACCCCGGGGCAAGAGGAAGATATCATCAGTGTGCTTGGATGTGCTGAAGGAATAACTATGTCTGACAAATGCATAATACCCTGTCATGAATATTTAATGACTCCAGTCTCTCTGAGTTCTTGCCCCCACTCTGACTGCTCCTTCTTTGACTTATTTGTTGGCATCATTTTCTGTCTCTAAAGACGATGGTGTACCCAAGATTCTAACCTTAGGTCTTTTTCCATTCTTCGTATTCTGTCTAGAAATTTCATCTTTTTTCCTCATTTTAACTATACTATATCCAACCCCACATTTCTTTTTTTTTCCTTAAGATTTATTTATTTATGCATACAAGAGTCTGCAGCACCATGTGGTTTGCTCCCTGGCCAGGGATCGAACTCGTTCTGCAGAGATGCGAATAGCTTCATAGGTTGTCTCTTAACCCCTTGCACCACCAGGGAGACCCCAACCCCACATTTCTAACTCTGCTCTTCTGCTCTGAGCTCAAGTCCCCAAAATATAACCTCTCCCTCCTACTCCACACACTACTCCCTCAAATTCAGCATCCTCAAAACTGATCATATCTGTTTCCAAAATCTTGTCCCTTCTCTGATATGCCCTATGCCAGGTAATGGTGTTTCCATACACTGGATCACTTAAGAAACCAATACCTTCCATTAATCCCTCTCCTAAAGGTTTCCTATTAACCCCACTGACATCCTGCTGATTGCTATGGGGTAAAATCAGACCCTTATCTTTTGCCCAAGCCAGTGTGTCTCATGGGAGGTGCTAGGGTTTAACAGGGAGGAGGATTCCTGATGCATGATTATTGATTATTGCACTAAGTGCAGACAACTTAACAGCTTGCTTTCAAGAGCTAGAGAGTCACTCTCTGGAACCAGGCTTCAAGTTCTGAGCATGCCCTGGTCCTGTTTCCCATTAGCTACCCTTATTGGTCCCTTACTGACATGCTTGCTTTTGGATGCAGAACCCAGCAGGGCAATGGCCTCAGTTGGATCTACTGGTTCCATTCATGGTCCATGGAGAAGCTTCTTCATTCTTAGTTTAGCAATGTCTTCTTTCTTTTTCTCTCACCCCCTCTTTCTTTCCTCTTTTGGGACTTGGGAGAGTTGATATAGGCCCCCAAATCCCTTAACTTCCTCATCAACAACTCCGAAGTCCAAAAACTAAAACCTGACAGTTTATTTAAGATTTATTTATTTATATATACAAGAATCAGGAAACACGCCAGATGAGCGGGAGGGTGAGAGGATTCACCAGAGACAGAGTGGGGAATAGAACAGGCAGACTGACGAAATACACTGCTGAGGGGAGCAGCAGGCGAGACAGGAGAGGTCTGCTGAGCCATGTGGGACCCTCACTGGCCAGCTGGGATCGAACCGGTGCTGCAGAGTCTGCGAACAGCTTCACAGCGCGGCGCTCAACCGCCTGCGCCACCAGGGGAGGCCCCTGACAGTTTATTTTTTAAAGCCTATTACAAACTCATTTAATGGCAAAGTATGCCCAGAACTGATATAAGACTAATGACAGTCATCACTTAACTCCCTTCGTATGAATACTTGATTCTTCCAGAAATATTAATGTGTTGTGTTATAGGGTAATGCCCCAGATCCACTCTAGAACCAAACAGGCAGGGCCCAAGAATTCCCTCTCATTCCATTCCCACCTCAAGCTAAGCAGCTCTGCTTTTATATGTCTTATAAAAACTCCACAGATTTTGCAACAAAGGTTCCACTACTACCACCACAGGATTAAATTATTTTAAAGATAGTTTCCAGCTTGAAAATTGTATCATTCTGTTCTATTGAACCAAATGCTAATATTTTCTATTATATTTATATCAGGTCTCCACACAACTTCCTGAGACTTCACCTTACCTCCAGGTCAAGATCCTGAGGTTCCATTTCAGAGAGTGATAGCACAGCAATTTTGGTAACTTTACAGACCTCATGGTCACCTGGTAGTTTGCCCACCAATGCTTTCTGCCGAATTAAAATAAGCCACCAAGGAAGATCTGAAAGAGAAAAGTCTTATTAATATCTGGTAACTATTAAGTTACCTTGGCAAACTGAAAGTAAATAATGTAACAACGAAATGTACATTCAATATAACCCATTTAAAGCATACAACAAAGATGTAAAATGGTCTTTATGCACACAACAGGATGTTCAGTCTCATTCATAATTAGAACAATATAAATTAAAATGTTGTGGTGCCATTCTCACCCATCAGATTGGGGAGAATAATGTTATGAACAGATATTCACTGACCAGACTATGGGGAAACAGCTGCTGTGAACACAAACAGATACAGCTGTTCTGAAGAGAGATGTTTAGTGACATCTAACATGTATATATATGTACTTACCTTTTAACTTAGCAATGCCACTCTTCTGAATTTACTCTGAAGATGTTTAACAACACCTTTTGTGTTTAACAACACAAAAGACTATATACTCAACTCTATTCATTGTAGCAGTTTTCAACTACAAAATACTGGAAACTTTACATTGTCAGACATAAGAAAATTGCTTGAATAAAGTATGACACATCCACACAATGGAGTATTATGCTACTGTAAAAAGGAGTCAGAGGGTTTCTATAAACTGATAAGGAATGGTTCCTGAATATACTGAGGGGATAAACTGGATATATTGTTAATATATATACTAAAGATACAATATTGTGATCTAGTAAGATACACTATTAACTCAAATCACTAGAGTATCTAGAGTGTGCTACCTTAAAGAAGGTATGAGAAATACGCATATAGTCATGTGTCACGTAATGACGGGAGTCATGTGGCATTAGGCAATTTTGTTATTGTGTGAGTGTCAGAGTGTAATTACATAAAACCAAGATGATGTACTACACACCCAGGCGTGGTATAGTGTGTTGGAACCACCATTACGTATGTAGTCTGATATCGATACAAACGTTGTTAAGTGCCACATGATTGTATACTGTACATTTCATTTGTACAAAAGAAAGAGATAAATTAAAAATTAATGAGATTGGTCACCTACAGGAATAGGTGGGTGTAAACGGGATGAAAAGGCGGGGAGTAACGAGATGAAGGGGTGAAGAGCATACCCATTCTCTGAATATATCCTTCTGAATGGTCCTGACTGTGAGAACCATGGTAATCTCTCACATATCAAAAATAAATAGTTCAAGTCAACCAGAACGTGCTGGATAACCAAAAAGAAACACAAACAGTAACCCAAGTCTGTTACAAATGGAAAGTGTAATCACAATGCAGGAGACAGGTAAGAAAATTTTAACCTGGATAACTTTGAAATACAGTATTTTGTAGATAAAGACAAAAAGAACTACAAACAATACTCTGGTTAGTGAATTTGTTTTTCATAGAGTATGGGTTAGCAATTCCAAAACTACTTTATAAGTACACCATGACTTGAGCAAATAAGCAGATATACTGAGGTGAACTGGGGAGGTGGGGTGGTCAAACACATCAAAGAATCTTTAGCAAATATAAGAAAGATGGCAAAGAAACACCCAGAGCTCCAATATTTATCTTTCCCATCCAAATTTCTACACACAAAAGATTTTTAATTAAATAAGGAACAGTCTATGAAAGAGAGCATACAAAAGCAAATTTTTCACTTATGGGGTTATACCATTTAAGAAAACACTACTTGACTAGAGCCAAAAAAACCCCCAAAAAAATAAAAAAACAAATTATCAGGAATTTTTAAATATTGGTATTATTTTTTTATTGAGGTAATGCCGGTTTACAACATGATTTAGGAATATGGGTTCACTCCTCTTGACATGTATGTTACCAGGAATTTCTTATTATTGAAAAATAACATGATGGCTATATATTTCCTACATGAAAAAATATTTTTTAGAGTTATATAGTATTTTGATTTCTTTCATTTCTCCCCAGGTGTTAATCAACTCTCATTTTAGGGATAGCCCTTGGGAAATACGCCTTAAGTATTTCATAAATGCAGAAGTTAGTACGTGTTTCATAATTCTTTATAAAGTAAGGTAGAATTTACTCCAAAGTTTCAAGGCTTTTACAGGCTATTTCATTATTTATTATCATTACACATTAACCAACCCTGTGCTGAGAAGTATGTCAGCACCCAACACATAATAAGTATAATGCACATAATACAGAATAAACCGCTAGAATGGAACACATTTTGTTGAATGAAAAGAAATATTTACACAGGTGTCTTCACCTCACAGGAATAATTCCTCTTTTACACAGAACAATTCAGTGTGTTTGCAGAGAGAAGGTATGCTAATATTAGGAAGGGCTCTTCCAAATTTAGGTCTTCTTGTTGCTTAAATAAGAAGAAAATGCCTTCTATTTTCTTTGGGTTCATTTCATATTAATAACGTGACTTGTGATTTTAATAAATTACAGTGACGACACTGTGCCTAATCAAATATAGTAAGTGTCTTTCAAATAAACAATTTAACAGTGCAGTACTGAAACATAAAAATTTTAACTTTCAAACACAGAGGCTCTATTGCATATAGAAACTCACTTGGGAAACAAAAATGCATCATTTTTTCCCCCGCAATAACACTGACAGTACCAATAGCGAAGTTCAACTTATATATGTATATACATTTTAAAATAAAACATGTCTATTTTTAGTTCAGTTACTCCTACAATAAAAAGTAAAAATTTGAGGTGCTTCTTTAAAAGCAAACTGCACACTGAAAAGTTCAATATACTTATGGAGTTCTAATGAAGATTAAATCTGTAATTAAATATATCGGAAGTGATCTCAGACAACAGAGAAAGAATTTCGTAAGCAGTAATCCTCCCTTCTCAGGACTTTCAGGACGGAACCCAAACTCAAATTCTAGGTCTGTTACATCCTTGCTGAGAGCTTTGCAACACAATAAAAACTGCCATAATTATTGGTTTTCTCATCTGTAGAATGGGGTTAAACTGCCTACTTTAGAGTAGCTATGAAGATTAGATAAAAATTTTCACAATTCATGTTATTATTACTAAGAACTAATGTTTACCAGATAGCAAAACAAACTATAAAGCCAGGGAAATTAGGAATGGGAGAAATGAATACCAGAATAGAACAAAGAAGACCCACACAGACTCATGTAAACACGGGCATCTACTAAATGAGAGAGGGAAAGGATGGCGTGCCAGGAAATAGTGTTGAAATATATACTAAAGAATTTTCGGATAAATATGCTTTCTGAAATTTGCATTCAAATAATTTAGCAACTGGGAGTGTGAGGATGATGGATAAAGATATTTTTATCGTTGACTTTCCAATCAGCTCTACAAATTGTATTAGGTTAATACATCTCAAGTGTTTTAAGCAAGTTTCCTATCTTACTATTTTCACTTTCACACATTGATTTAAAAAAAAAAAAAAAACAAACACTTAGACCAAATTCATAAGGAAATAGCTACCTGTTATAATCTAATGAAGCTGGTATGATGAAAATGTTCTACAATTAGCGTGTGCTGATGGTTTGTACAACCCTCTGAATATACTAAAAATCACTGAACTGTATGTAAGTCTTAAGAGGGTAAATTTTATGTCAATTATGTCTCAATTATTTTATTTTTTTATTTTTTAAAGATTTATTTATTTATAGACGCACTAGGTACAGTCAGAAGCACAGGAGGATGAGAGAATTCACCAGAGCCAGAGTGGGGAACAGAACAGGCAGAGTGACGAAGTACACTGCTGAGGGGAGCAGTGGGTGGCAGGAGAGGTCTGTGCACCATGTGGGACCCTCGCCAGCAGCCGAGGATTAAACCGGTGCTGCATAGGCTGCAGGCAGCTTTGCAGCCCAGCGCTCAACCACTGCACTACCAGGGGAGGCCCTGTCTCAATTAAAAAAAAAAAAAAAAAAAAAAAAAGCTCCTACAGAACTAAAGAGCTCATTAGAAATCTAAAACATGCATTTTCGACAAAAAAGAGAGATTAAAGTAGGATCCTCTATTATTTCTTGAAACATAACATATTGAAAAAAATGTAGCTATTTGGAGTAATGTTCAAAGAATAGTTAAAAATTATCACAATGGAAAGAAAATGAAAATTTTGAGTTGAACACTGAGATATTTCCAGTGTTTTGAAAACATAACAAAACAAATAAAAAGCCTCAAAGAAACAAGAGAAACCTCTGTTCCTGTAATTATTTTGTTTAGGTGAAACAAAACAAAACGACCAAAGATGGAAAGCTGGAAAGTGTGGCAAGAATGAGCAAATTGTAGTTACAGGATTAAATGACTCAAATATGTATTTTATAGTTTGAACTTTAAGAGAAATGTAAAAGTATCAGTGTCACTATTGTTTAGCGATCCCAGTATCTCCCAGGCATAATTTGGTGATAAAAATTTTAAAAGCACCAGTGCAGGATATTGTATTAATTTATACCACCCAACATGAAAAGAAATTTTGCCCAGTTAAAGCTGCCACAGTAAGATCTGGATATGAAGATCCATTACATTAAACTTAACCAAGAGTCAATGGTCAGTAACTCAGTTTAGCCCGGCCCTTTGGCATAATGATATTTTTCCAATTTTTAGAACATATTACAATAAAAAAAGAACACATTTTGTAAAACTGGCTCCTTCAGAAAGAGACAGGAAATCTGACTTCCCAACAAGATAAGAACTCAGATAAGGAAGTGATTATCTTGAGAAGCTGACCAGTAGGGCAAACTAAAACAATAGTCCTGGAAAAGAGTCAATCTCTCGTGCTATTCAATTGTTGACTTACTTTAAAGGGGATAAGCAATGTGGATAAAGATTTTCATTCAGTCAGAACAGTATGTTTTCCCCTACTCCTGACCTCACTTGTGTTGCAGCTATAACAGTCCCAACATGGCTATCCATCTTATTGACATACAAAAATATAAGTATTTGATCTAACAATGAGTGTCCAGCAATCCTTTCTACTTTTTTTTTTTTAAAGATTTATTTATTTATGCATACAAGAGCTGGGGTACAGGTGCTTACTTGAAAACTTAGAAATGACTTCAATTTTTTTACTTTTATAATCTATTTGTTTTATAGTTCCAGGGGCCTTTTATATTTCTACACCTATCAAGTCATGATTCACAGAGGGGATAAGAGTGACAGATAAGAGTGACTTATCTCAAGGTAAATTATGTTCCAATTTGAAGGATCTTGTGTTTTAAATTTTTTTTTTTTTACAAATCTTGATAGGAAATAAACTCAGTCAAATTGGTGCATAAAACCTACTTTATCGATACACACTGTATAAGCTATTAATTGGCCATTTAATACTTTCATTTTTTTTATTTTTGCATAAAAGAACTGGGGTGCAGGTAGGTGTGGGGGGTGAGAGGATTCACCAGAGACAGAGTGGAGAGTGGAATAGGCAGATTTACTGAAATACACTGCTGAGGGGAGCAGCAGGTGAGACAGGAGAGGTCTGCTGCACCATATATGGTTTAACTCCCTGGCAGGGGACAGAACTCAGGCTGTGGTGATGATAGCACCAAGACTTACCCCTAGGCCACCAGGGAGACTCCATTTAGTAGTTTTTAATGAATATGAGCATGAGTCTATAAAGTAGGTTTTATGCACACACACATGCATTTAAATTGCTACCAAACATTTAAATTTGTGGTATGGTTAATATAATTTTTGTTTTATATTTAAAGCCATTTCTGCTTTTTAAAATTATATTAAAAGAAATTCCTTTTTTCCTCTAATGGAAATGAGCACAATACATTCCTGAATATATTTCAGAGGGCACTGTACATCAAGTAAGCAGAATTACAAGCACCACTACCACTGCCCCAACACAGTCCTAGCGTCAGCTACCTGGTCGCGAAGAGAACATGATGCTGGCTTCAATGTGCTCAGTGAGTAAAGAGCCAGTTATTAATTTGCTCATCTTCCAAATATAGTAACTACTCAGTGTTTCTTGACTGGTTGCTCTGTTGCCTACTAAATTTTCCTAAGTCTGGGCTTATAGAAAAATGACAATGACTCATAAGGAGAGCATCTAGGACACAAGGCACTTTTAATAGGCTCCATTTCAAAAGCACCAAATGCAATTAGAGGCATAATCAGCTTCGCCTATGAAACTTAGCATTTAAATCCCAAGTAATGACCTGCCATAAAATGAAATAATCTGATATTCCATAAAAACATGCAGTCTTTTATATTTTAATAGTCTCAGATTAGAAAAGTCTAACTTATAAATCATCATTGGGCAAAATAAATTACTATATAAAAATACATTTTCCAGGGGCCTCCCCGGTGGCGCAGCGGTTGAGCGCTGGGTTGCGAAGCTGCCTGCAGCCTCTGCAGCCGGTTCGATCCCCGGCTGCTCCCCGGCCACCGGAGGAGGGTCCCACATGGCGCGCAGACCTCTCCTGCCGCCCGCTGCTCCCCTCAGCAGTGTACTTCGGTCCTTCTGCCTGCTCTGTTCCCCGCTCTGGCTCTGGTGAGTTCTCTCACCCTCCCGCGCTTCTGACTGTACCCAGTGCATGTATAAACCAAACAAACAAACAAACAAACAAATAAATAAATAAGACATGCCTCTAGAAAATTAAAAAAAAAAAAAATACATTTTCCAGATAACTATAGCTTATCCTAAAATGCTAAGTTGATTCCTGTATGTTCACTGAAAATACTATTACATACTTTCCTATCTGTTAAAACTCAGAATACTAGAAAATAATTGGTATTTTTATTTATGATGCAGGTTTATAAACATGAAGATAAATTACTACTTTGAGAGGTGATATAAGAACGTCCTGCCTGATGCACTGAGCTTCTGGGAGAGGCCCTGGTCACTCAAGACCCTGAACTGGAATAAGCAGGTTGGAAAATGAGTGAGTGAATGAATACAAACTGGTTTTTGGATCTTTATTTAGAAATTTGGTGAATGGTTTGTGACAAGAAATAACGTGTAGGAACTTAACTCTTATTCATATTAACTAGTCTGTGGTACATTGGTTTGGATATATATGTTGCTTTACTTAAAGTGATCATTTTTAAGAACCTATTGATCACATTGGGTGAGGACCTTAGTTATTGAAACACCTTTACAGATGACTCAAGTATACAGTCACTCTTACTTTACCAATCCTCTTCTCTTTCAGAGGCTAAAAAATTAATATCACTGCCATAGAAATCACTGAGGAAAACAACTGGAGTTTGAGAACAAATGAGTTGATAACCTTAAACTGGAATAACCATGGGATAGCATAAAAGGTAACTTACGCTGCCTCTAAAGAATCTCCCTACTTGAAAATATGAAAGTCTGCCAGTTAGAGACGTGCTCACAAATAAGCAGCCCACCTGTCTGATGACCGTCTGGGAGAGTTCAGAGCCCTGGGTTCACATTCATGTGGCCAGCACAAGCTCTGTTCTTTGTGGGGAGGTGGAACCATCTGCACCAGAACCTGGAGCTCAGATTAAGGATTAGGGGGTGGTGGAAAATTCTAAAGCATGAAATGGAGAAACAGGCTGAAGGGACCAGAGGAAGAAGGGTCACGCAATACCTAGGTCCCTGGGGAGAGATTAAAAGAATGAGGAGGGAAGCCAAAAAGAGCATGAGAAGATGCCAAAGGAAATCTCTTACACCACTTAGCTGCCTGCCTCCAAGCTGCCAAGTTATTAATAAGTTAGATAAATTACAATTAAAAGGTCCAAGTCACCAATGAAAGTCTTATCTCTAAAATAATTCCGAGATCCATATGAATGATGAATTCTGAGATCCTTATGAATGATAAAATGAAAATAAAATGATTATGTTTGAATTACACTTTAAATCACTGCAACTTTGGTAGAAATGTTAGGTCATAAATACTGTTTCTTTAGAATATTTCCCTCCAAACAAGTTGAGTACATGAAAAATGTTTAAGAAGTTTAAAAAGTTACCAAAGTTTAAAAAGTTAACAAAAAGTAGATGTACTTGATTTTTTAATTAAGATAAAATCAGAAGTAATGACAACAGACTACAGCAAATGCTATCTTCTGATTTAAATGTCTTAGTGGCTTTATGGAGATATAACATATACTATAAAATTCACCCACTGTAAATATCCAACCCTGAATTTTCAGAGCTATACAACCATCATCACAATCCTTACATGTTTTTAATGTGAGTTGCCAGCAGACAACAGACACAGCAGTGAGCAAACTGTACACAGTCCCCGGCTTCTTAGAGCTTATTCTCCCTCCAGAGGGGAGCTAGATACATGAGATAATTAATGTGTAATTACAATTGGATAAGAAATTGACTGTCATTCTTACTTCCTTAAGGACACTACAACAGGTAAGAAATTTGTCGATTTTTCATAGCTTTACTTTTTCTAGCCTATTTAACATATTATATATCCCTTCCACATTCTGTTCCTCATATTAATAAATCCCAAAGGATCAAACTAAAGAAAGGCTAACAATTCTAAATAAGTATTTTCTAGGTTCCACGGTAATAGGACAATTTTTTTTGCAGAGCTTACTAAAACAAAGGGCAATTATCAACAAAGAATACCACAACTAAGCAATACTTTAAAATTCTTCCACCACACATTTTAAAAAAGGGACATGTGGATTATGTCATATAACCTTCAGTAATGCTAATATTTTATTATTAAAAACACTATATCCTCTAGATTTCCACTATGTATTTCCCCACAGTCTTTCAGTGACATGCTAAAATTACTGCGTTTCAGCAAACAATAAAATTGGGGAAAAAACAGTTCAAGTTTAAAATTTGTTCAAAAATTGTAGAGTTAGAACTTAAATGGTTCTCTAGTGGAATATCTGAAACCTTTAAGTTACCATTAAAACTAAGGGGAAAAAATAAGAGTCAGCACCTTGTTTACTATTCTCACCAGACAAGCACTTTATGTCAGTTTCATTAAATCTCACAATAACTATATTAAGGCAGTGTTATCTTCTTTGTCCTGAGGCCTTATGAAGTAATCTGAGATTTGCCAAGTGTGTGCTCCCGGGATTCATCTGCCTCTGGAGCAGCTGCCTAGTCAATGAAGTCGGGGGATAGCCCACCTCACTATGAAATAAAGGGTAAGAAGCAATGGCAGGAATTCTCTGTGACATGCTTTTGTAATAAGCATTCCAGTGGACATTAGATTCCTGGATGGGCCATACTATGTCTCCTAAAACCATATATTGGAGCCCCAACCCCAGTACCTCATAATGTAACCCTATTTTAAAGAGGTAATTAAAATTAAAGTGAGGTCATTAGGATGGGCCCTAATCCATTATGATGTGTGGCCTTATAAAAGGAGATTTGGATATGGAGTCACACCGATCTGAAGAGGATGTGAAGACAGCCAAGTTCCAAACCTCAGAAAGTTCCAAAGACCTCAGAAGAAACTAGCCCTGCAGACACAGCCTTTAGAATTATGATAAAACACCTTCCCACTGTTTCTGTTGTCAAGTCTCTGCAGTGGCAGCCCTAGCAAACTAAGTCACGACAGCTTATATGCCAAAGAGCTCAGAGTGAAATGCCAGTCAGGAACAGTGGCACGACTCACCCACGCCATTTTTCAGACTGTCAATGACATCTATTCAAATAAATTTATGTTCCCATCTCATCAGGCAAGAACAAAAATCATGCATTAATATGTAGAGAGTAAGTAGGAGGGAAACAGGAACGAGAAAGGTAAGATGCCCCCATGGGAAAATGCACCCCAAATAACAAGTTCTAATACACACCAGGAGACACCTCATCGGCCAGCTGGCAGTGTCCAGGGCAAAGCTTTAATGGGCACAGGGAGGGCAAGGAATGAGGCTCCCTGGGACTAGGATGAAGAAAAGGAAGAGAGGAGTTAAGCTAGATGCTCAAGGAGGGCAAGGGACATGCAGAGGGAGGGAAGAGCAGCAGCAGGGGGCCCAGAAAAGATTTTCCTTCCCTTCCTCCCTGCTCCCTTTCTAAAGAGCCACACCTCAGAAGTGATGTGACAAGAAAAATAAAAAGGTACAGAGATTAGAAGAGAGAAAAATGGAGCACTTTCCCTGCCTTTCTTTCCTTTTTCATATTTTCTTTCTCTAGTCGACTGGACATTATTTCAGAAAATAATATTACTGGGGAAAAATTACTCTGTCTTTCCCTCTTCCAAATATCGTATACACAGGTTCCTCCACTGCCTACCAACCAATTGTTTGTGATCCAAAGAAAGGCATGCCCATGCCGCACAAGGAGGAAATTGGGCTGACCACAGGAGACCACCACGCCTTCACCACCTCCTAATGACCAGGCTTTCAGTGCAGGCTCAACTCAACCAGTAATTCTGTTTGTGCACTGCTCACAGTAGTAGCTTGTGGGTTATCTGCCAAGTCTAACCCTCCTGCTCCGAATGTTTCCCCACCCCCCTTGCTCCCCAGCCTGAAGAACAGACCTCGCAAGCACGTCTGAGCTTCCTGACCAGGACAGGTTCTTGGTCCACAACGGCCATGAAGAGTCTATCATAGGAGTCTTACCTAGACTCACTACTACTATTCAATTAACTGGTAACCTGGGTCTCCCTGGTGGCACAGGGGTTAAGTCTCAGCACTATCAAGCTATCGCCTGCCACTGCAGCAAGAGTTTGATCCCCGGCTAGGGAGCTAACCCACATGGCACAGCAGACCTTTCCTGTCTTGCCCGCTGCTCCCCTCAGCAGTGTATCTCAGTAGATCTGCCTGTTCTGCTCCCCACTCTTGTCTCTGGTGAGTTCTCTCACCCCCTCATCTCTCACCCCCTCACCCCCCCACCACAGTTCTTGTATGCATAATTGGTAAACTGAACACATTAAAATCTCAAAAGGAGCTTTGTGTTTAATGTGCTTCCCAGTACTTCACTTAGAGAAGAAGAAATGAAACCTGGGAGAGCACATATGTTAGCATTATCAAATTACATATTGCATCAAGGCTAATAAAAGTCAAGGTTAGCTCTCCCGACTTCTGAATTCAACTCTACCTTCCACAGTCCACGATACAATTGCTGTCCTTTCTCCTGACTGCTCTAGAACAAAACATCTCACAGAAAATCTGCAGGTAACTGAGCATCTTGTGTGCAGGGACCTTTCATAATTTAAGAAAAATTCTTCAGATTATCTGGCAATTTATTTGTCCAACTTTCAAAAGTTGTTAAGGCCACCATCTTGAAAACATCAAAGTTGATCTGCCTTCTGAAGTCTTATCGTGAAACCTGACTTCTAGAATGTAAAATTACCAACAGATCAGCAACGTGCCAGCTAGATATCTAATTCCAGTGAGAGCTGGAAAATCATATGAAATTACATGATTTTTATCTTCCTATACAAGCAAAGAAGAATTCTTATTCTATGCACATTTTTTTTAGGAAATTAGGATTACATTGCTTATTAAGTGTTATGTAATTTTTGTCATTTAACATGGTTTTTCTCAATTCTTGATGGTTGGTCAGTCTCTAGTGGCTGTAGGAAGCATCAGATGTTGGCTGGCTTGAGAGTAAAGTGCCATTTACGGGCAGAAATTTTGTCCTACAAGCACAAAACAGAGAAAGCCGAGATGAGAGAAGACTGAAAGAGATGTAGAGGGACAGGTAGTCAGATACCACCTGCCCCCAAAAGAGTAATCTTGGAGCCTGTATGACATCTACTTATTTACAGTGGTAACTTGGATTTCTGATAAAATTTTGTGGTTTTTTGCACAAGCCGATAAGTTTGTATTTGCAAACAAAAGAATCTTGATTAAATAGTGTCTTATAATTTACTAAGCAACTTCTGGTAAATTATCTCATTCGAGACTCATAAAACACTCCTTGGGGAGTTGCCTTTACTCTTGTCTTACAGTTGACAAAGTAGAGGCCTAGGGGTGTTGTGGCCCCCATTCAACCAGCCTCATGGGGTGCACACACTCGTGAATCCCCCACTCACATGTACTCTGGGTTTGTTATGCGGCTTTCTTTGGCCAACGGGATATAAACAAGCTCAGTGATGTAAGCAGAGATATGATAAGCCCTTGCACATTGGGACTTGTCTTTTGGCCCCAAGGCGCCACCTAAGAGGATGTCTAGGAATCCAAGAGAGAAAGAGGCCCCACGAGAGGTCTTGTGTGGAGAGAGAGGCCACATGAAGGAAAAGAGTCAGGCAAACCCCCAGCTGAACACTGCACACAAATGACCCTGCTAGCAGCAGAGCAGAGCAGAACGGCTTGGTCAGTGTATACTCAGTAGATGTTATACAGTGTTGGTGTTTTAAGAGTGAACTTTGGTGGAGCTTGTTATACAGCAAGAGATAAATAAAGCAAGTTAAGTAACTTCCCCTGTATCTCAAAGCTAACAAATAAATCCCAGGTCTCTTGACTAATTGCCGTGAAATATTCATTGCTCCATGATGTGACCAAAATTGAAAAAAAACAACTCAAAAGTTTCACATGCTTCATTTAAATAACAGAAAATGAATTTCAGCTCAGAACACTCAGCAGTGAAATTATCCTGTCAGCATATAAATGAATTACAAATATATGTATGTAAATGTAGACAGGTAGGAGAATATTAACCTAATACTTAACATAGTTACACAATGTCTAAACGCTTTCTCCTTTGTATTAAAAGTCTAAAAAACTACCAAAGACAGAACATACAACAATGCTCATAGCGCATTATTTCTAATAGAAAAAAAAAAAAAGCTAAATAATTGCCCACTGACAGGAAAAAGGGCAAATTACGATATATTCATATAATTTTGACAATAAGAAACTAAAGCTTCATATGACAACATGGATAAGACTTCAAATTATAAAGTTGAATGGGGGAAAAGAACAAAATACAAAACCTTAGTGGTAACTGTTTAGGGATATATATGAAAGCAATATGAAAATCAAGAGAATAATTAAGTATGAAATTCAAAACAGCAGGTTCTCTTGAAGGAAAGGAAGAAGATACACTTGGAGAAATGTGCAGTGAGGCACCAAAGCCACTGGTCATGTTTCCTTCTTTAATCTGGGTTGGAGAGATAGGTGCTTGTCTTATAACAAACTATGCCACATATCTGTGAAAAACAGGTTTTTATGCCTGAAAAATATTTCATGAAAAAAACAAAATTTTAAGAACCAAAAAAATCTAGCAAAGAAAAATTAGATTTTTCTCCAGGAATATGTGCTTTATAATACACAGAACTCGATCTAATTGCATTTTGAAAGAATAAAAAAGGGTACACAACAGAGGTGATTATACATAGCAATAACAGTAAAGTCTCCTGTAGTTCATAACTCAGTAAAATTGATACCAAAGGAAAAATAGACATTTAAAATACTTCATTTAGTCCTTTTCAGGACTTTCTGGAACCTGTCTGTATAACATCTATTTTCTCACCAACAAAATTTCCTCTAAACCAGAACATAGGTGCCTGTCCTTCCAAGCAAGGGTCTGGCAAATGATCTAGACATTCCATATTTTTATCTTCCCTGGATTGGGCTCCCAGAAAGGACACACTGCACATCTCTACTCTCCCCTGTCCAGGGCTGACTGTGTCAGGAACAGAGAGCTGACAAGGAGCCGACCAGCCAGGGTCCGCCACCTGCCCACCTCTCTACTTATTCCTACTATTCTCTCCCTGGAAATTGGTCAGGTGGTGTATCTTTCCATCAGAACACCTAGAACAATTTTTAAAAAATTATATGTTTATTTTCGTGATTACTCACTGGTGTCTGTCTTCCCTCCAAAACTGTAAGCTCCATGAGGGTAGAAATGGGTTTATGCTCACTGCTGTGTTCTGTCAACTAGTGCAATTCTCGACACACGTAGTCAGTCAAATGGTGTTTTGTTTTTTTTTTTTGAAGAGGAAGCTAGGACTATAATATTATGCTACCTCTTTTTCTAAAGCTTTAGTTTTACTTCATAAATCTTAAAGAGAAATATACCTATTTAGGGGTAGACTCAAAATTAAGGCAAAGGAATCAAAGTCTTAACAGAATCTATATCCCCAAAGGAAAATGTCATATGGTAAATTTAATGTACTATATATATTGATTTCCAAAGATAACACACCTGAAATTTATGTCACAATACAATGTTATTTAAAAAAAAAAAAAAGATGACAGAATGGCAATAGAATGGAAAAAGGCAATAGAATGGAAAAAGATCAACTGGCAATAGTTTGACCAGTTTAAGTTTATAGAAACATACCTGAGTGAAGCTGAATTTTCCCAATAACACCTTCCACCAACCCCAAACAAATGGGATTCCAGGCAAGAAGTAGATCAGTAGCTAAAAAAAAAAAAGGGCAATCATGAGAAAATATTAATAGAAAACATATTAAATCATCTTTAAAATTTATTTTTAAAATGTCCTTTATCCCCAAAGAGAAGTTATAAACACCCAGAACTGAATATATTAGTAAAAAGCAATTAGTGAAAAAGCATGAAATCTGAGGCCTGCATAAGTCTTTTGGTTTAAGGATATTAGGGAGCAAGAAGTGACACTCTGAAACGCTCCTCAGCCGGGAGGCAGCACTCTGGCGCCCTGTAGTGGGCAAAACAGGCTGGTGCACTACAAGAGGGCAAAGGAGGAGCTGCCAGCAGTCCTACCGTCAGGGCAAGATCCAAAGACAAAGCCTGAGACACTGCCAGAGATGGCCACTTACTGGCTCACGCTCTGGAAAATAGCCTTTCCTGAAGAAGCTTACGCCAAGTAAAGAAATCCAGAATTCCTCTGTTCTTTTATGTAACATCTACTACAAAAACAATAGAAGTGGCTACCATTTACTCAGTGCCTACTATGTGCCTGGCATCCCCAGTCAGGGATCCTCATCTGAACCTCGAACAGTGATTTGGGGGACTATATTCTCAATTCTCCCTAGAATGGCACATAACTGGTACCATTCTAGACACATAGGAGAGATGCATGGATGCCTGAGGACATTAGGGCTTAATTTTCTCTTGAAACCTGGGTTGCAAAGAGCTGTTATCATGGAGATAAGAGCATCATTAGCGATAATTTAATAGCTGGAAAAGATTGGCAAGAATGAAAACAATATTTCACTTGGCAGAAAATTTAAATTACATTTTAATTGTTGCCATTTAAATTTTGTATTAGTGAAATTTATGATCAACCTGCAACTCAGAGTAATTACAGACAATAGTTTGGTATCTGAATTCATTTGAGTTTTGACTATTATATCTTGAATGTCTTTATTGTTAACAACATTCAATGGGAGACAAAAAAAAAAGAGACCGATTTAAGGTAAAAGAGGGAATTTATTTTAAAGGGTATTAGGCGTCCCATTCCACAGATGAGAAAACAGAGCCTTAGAAAAGTAACCTGAGTGTGCCATCAGACAATGAATCCAGGAGAGAGCGGTAAGCCAAGGCCTGCATGACTGACGCCTGTGTTCTGAAAATCTGCCAAGGGCCTCCCTGAGACTCTAATCGATAAGACAAGATTTACATGCTAAGTAACATGTATTCTTACCTTAAAAGTAATACTGTATAAAATTGGAAAAACTTCATCACTCCCATCTTAACTTCTCAGAGATAACTTACTTTGCCACATTTCAATTCTTATTTTTGTGTGCATACCAAATCACAACACTGTGAATATAGCAATATATGCTAACTTTTTTCTTTTAATACTTCATGTCTTTAAAATATCCTACAAAATCATAATTTCACAGCTGCATAACTGTCCACCTAGGGAAGCACTTCTTCACTCTTGGGCATTGATTTCCAGTTTAATTCCTATCATAAAAAATACTGTGATAGGGGCCTCCCTGGTGGCGCAAGGGGTTACGACGCAACCTATGAAGCTGTCTGCAGCCATTGCAGCATGAGTTCGATCCCCGGCCATGAAGCAACCCACAGGGTGCAGCAGACCTCTCCTGTCTCGCCTGCTGCTCCCGTCAGCAGTGTATTTCAGTCAAACTGCCTGCTCTGTTCACTGTTCACTACTCTGTCTCTGGTGAATCCTCTCACCACCACCCCCCACATCTCCAGCCTGTATCCCAGTTCTTGTATACATAAATAAATAAATCTTTACAAAAAAATACTGGGATAGGGGCCTCCCTGGTGGTGCAAGGGGTTATGTCTCAGCACTATGAAGCTATCCGCAGCCACTGCAGCATGAGTTTGATCCCCGGCCAGGGAGCTACCCACATGGCGCAGCAGACCTCTCCTGTCTAGCCCGCTGCTCCCCTCAGCAGTGTATTTCAGTGGATCCGCCTGTTCTGCTCCCCACTCTGTCTCTGGTGAATCCTCTCACCAATCTCCTGCATCTCTAGCCTACACCCCAGATCTTGTATGCATAAATAAATCTTTTTAAAAAATTACTGTGATAAAATGATGACCACTATGTGAATATCTCATTTGTCCCTTATTAATAGCTTTAGGATCAATTCCTAGGAATGAAATTAGTAGGTGAAAAGATAAAAAAAGTAGCTTTCCAATGTTAGCAAACTGCTTTACAAAGGTTATATACCAAGGCAGATTTCTGCCAGAAGTATGTGAAAACAGCTGTTTTAAAGAACTGCTGTCAGTATTTAGAATTTTTTTAAATTTTGCTAATTTGATGATATTTATTGCTAACATGAGGGTTCTTTTTATTGTTGGTAAGATTAAGCAATTACAAAATAGGCTACTTATATTTCTTCTTCTGTGATTTCATATTCATATCTTCTATTCATTTTTTATATTTCTTATTGATATGCAAGTTCTTTTTATATTAAGGACATTAATTCATTGACATTTGCAAATATTTTCTGTTTTTTTAATACAAATTTTTATACAAATAATTTTTTCATCATTTTTATGCTTAAACAATAACTGTTCCCGGGCCTCCCTGGTGGCTCAGCGGTTGAGCGCTGGGTTGCGAAGCTGCCCGCGGCCTCTGCAGCGCCGGTTCGATCCCCCACTGCTCCCCGCCCACCGGAGGAGGGTCCCGCATGGCGACCAGACCTCTCCTGCCGCCCGCTGCTCCCCTCAGCAGTGTACTTCGGTCCTTCTGCCTGCTCTGCTCCCGGCTCTGGCTCTGGTGAATTCTCTCACCCTCCCACGCTTCTATTGTACCCAGTGCTTGGATAAATAAATAAAAAACTAAATCTTTAAAAAAAATAAATAACTGTTCCTTACCCATTATCAGTTAAGTACTTATCTCTTGTTAATTTAAAAAAAATGTAACTCCACTGGTATTTATGTTGGTATGCAGACTAAAAACACCTTGATTTCTTTACAGATAGTGAGCCAGGGTCCCTGTCTCAGGCAGGCCAAGTCTCAATATCTGCCAAAATGGATGCCCCTGCTAAGAGCCGCAATGAAGCTCTCCCCACCCCACCTCACCCCCCCATCTCAGATGAACAGATCACACTCAGATGAACAGATCACACACAGATTCTACCCATTCCACCCTTCCTTTGTACAGATGAGCTCTAGGAATAAAGAGGAGAAAGAAAGAGCTAGAGTTAAAGCAGTTAGGGATCATTGCACATAAGTAGAACTTCAAGAATACAAAAAGCAGCAAGAAAAATAATGCAGAGTGAAGAAAGTGCAAGGTATGTTTTGGAATTTGTTCTGTCATTGGAGAAACACTTATCAGGTACCTGCCAGGAACCAGGCACTGTATTGGGCTAAGAAGATATAAAAACAAAGGAACAAAAAGTCTAAAACAGAAGACCAATGGGTATAGGAAAGATTTGAATTGATAAGAGTGGAAAAAGTAAACCGATGCCAATGGTGGAGAGACTTGAATAAAAGACTAATGAGCCTGTGCTTCCTGGAGACCATGGCAGGCCGATAATGACATAAGTAAAACAAGATTGCGGCCAGGGATTAGCTGACAGCATTGAAAGGAGGCAGAGATTGGGAACAGGGAAAGGAACTAGAAGGCTACTGCCAAAGTCTTGGCTTGAATGGCATGGAGCTAGTTTGGGGTGTGGGGCTGGCCAGAGGGGAAGATGCACAGGAGGTGATTAACATAAAACACCTCAAAGGTTAACATAAAACACCTCAAAGGAAGCTACATGAAGGAAGGGAAGAAAGTGAGTGACTCAAGGATGGCAATGAAACATCTATTCTCTCCTGAGGGGGAGAAGCTGAGGACATGGACAAGACGAATAAGGGGGAGCAAGGCAGAAAGGACAGGGTGTAACAGCAGCTGGAGAAAAGGTGGGTAAGAACTTCCTAACAATTCTCTTTTGCATCTCTAGCATATGAACCATAGGAACACATCACCCATTCAAAAGAACAAAATTTTTAACTTAAAAAAAAAAAAAACCTATAAAAACAACCTAGCTTGGTAATCTAGTGACTAAAAATAAGAGTCACTGATAATCTGAGGTCCATAGAGAGAACCACTTAAACCCACCGAAACTGAGTTCATGATGGGATGAGCAAGGAGAAATGTCTAGATATAAGAACCAGAGGAGATATTAAAACAGATGATGAGCTCAAAAGTACAGACTTAAAAGTTAACCTTGGAAAGGAAGGATACTTCTTGCTTTGTAAGAAAAGATGAAAGCTAAATATAGAGTGGAGACTGTGTCAGGTGGCCTTGGCTAAGTGAAAACAGGAGTCAAAGTCATCTTTGCTTCACAAGGGGAACAGAGGGGGACACAAAAGCAGCAGGGCTGGGCACGGTGAAGGGAGTCAGAGACAGTTTGTAAATCGACTTGAAAAGCAGGTGTGTTTTTTTTTTAGCCCAGTGTTTTCAAGAAAGAGGATGTTAATTCATTAGTGGGTTATAAAATCAATTTTGTATCATGAGATTAGCGCTGACAGCAGCAAAACAGAATAGAACAGAAAAGAGAAAAATTGCAGTAGGTATGGGGAATTATTTTGTGAAATTTTTGTTTCTGGTGTGTGTGTGTGTGTGTTTCATGATTTTCCAAGTATTTCTTACTACTGACATGAAACATTTGAACACACTACTTAACTCTGGGATGAGGGCTCATTAGATAAACTTTGTTAATTATTTTGTTCAATTCCTCTGTGCTCATGTTTTAACAGCCTAACCCAAAAGTTTTTGAGAAAGGCCTTACTTAAAAATCTCAGTTTGTGTATTTTTCCCCATTTTTCCCCCTTAACTTTTGCTTTGTATTTTTTGAGACTATTTGTCAGGCATCTACAATTGAGGATTATTATATCCCGTCCTGGTGAACTGCTCTGTTTATCAGGATATAATAACTATATTTCAAACCATGTTCTTTGTCCTAAAGTCTAGGCTGTCTAGGCTGTGTGGCACATTAATATTGTGAAAGAAATATATTAGACATTAAAAGGGGATAAATACAAACATGGCTAATCCACTTATTTCTCCTACTCCCCAGTCCTGGGAATAAAGTCCAAATTCCTTAGAGAGGTTTGTAAGGCTCTCTAAGGCTAGTCCTCTTCACCCTCCTCCTGTCTCTCCCCACCCCCCTGCATCCTGGTCTTCTCTAATCTTCCAGAAGTGTGTGCAGCTGGGCCTGGAATGCTGCTCCCCACCCACTTCTGCCAGCTTTTCATTCCAGACTCTGAACAAGGGCTACTGGTATTCCCTGACACATTCCCCACTCCGCCCTCCCAGGAGAATTGCCCAGTCTCTCCCTAAATCCTGTTCATATTCTTTCATGACACCTTATTTTGGTTTAATGCACCTAATTAATTATTGATTGCCTGACTCTTTGACTGAACAGGAAGCTCACTGAGTCCTAGTCTCATTTAGTTTTATATCCTCAATGCGTGATATACAAGCAGGCTCCAAAATGCTAAATGGACCAATGAACCTATCACACAAAACGGAGAGGCAAGCGAAAGTCAGATAATTTCTTGTAATCACATTAGAAGAGCTCACTATTTAAGTCACAAAGCTGAAGTCATCTGGTCTGTTTCAGATAAAGGTATCAGGACTGGCAGAAGTAAAGTGAATATTTGTTTCATATTTGTATATCACTTTCAACTAACTCATCAGCACCATTCCAATCATATAAGCCAGAACCTGGGAGACATTCAAAATGCTTTTCTTCTTCACCGAGACTATTGATTCTATTTCCTCGATATGCGATGAATGTTTCACTTCTCCCTTTCCCACTGCCGCTATCCTTGCGTGGGGCCAAGACCTTCCCAATCTGACTCATTTAAAAAGCTCTGTTGACCATGCATCCAGCAAGCTGCTTAACACATAACAGGCACTCAAATATTTATCAAATGCAATGAGGTCTCTAGACCATTTGGTGCTGCAGGGCCCAAGGGAACTGTAAGGATGAGGCTGGATGACAACAGACAGTAGCCAGGAGCCATTTCCTCCAGGCAGGGCAGATATACCTCTGAGATTGAACAACAGGGTTCACAGTAGAGAATGGAGGAGAGGACAAGCCACAGATCCAAGTGACAACAGTCACAAGGGTAGTTTGGGCTGACTCTGGAACTGGAAGGCTGGACAGAGTCTAGAGATGCAGGTATCATGTGACACAGCCTGCACCTGATGTTCCAGGTGAACAGACCCAGCTTTGAACCCCTCTCAGCTTTGGCTTGTTCTGTTAAAAATAGCTATTCCACTTAAATTATCAGGATTTGGGCCTCCCCGGTGGCGCAGTGGTTGAGTGCTGGGTTGCGAAGCTGCCCGCAGCCTCTGCGGCGCCGGTTCGATCCCCGACTGCTCCCCGGCCACCAAAGGAGAGTCCCACATGGTGCACAGACCTCTCCTGCCGCCCGCTGCTCCCCTCAGCAGTGTCCTTCGGTCCTTCTGCCTGCTCTGCTCCCCGCTCTGGCTCTGGTGAATTCTCTCACCCTCCCGTGCTTCTGACTGTACCCAGTACATGTATAAACAAACAAATTAATTAATTAATTAAAAATTATCAGGATTTTGTTAGGATTATAACAGAATAATGTGAAAGTGCACAGCACAATAAATGTTCAATAACTTTTAGCTCAAGTTGGGAAATATAGATAAAACCATCAAAACTCCAGGTTTCTACTGTTGAATAAATCACTCCTTCGATTTTTATTTTATGGATCTAGATAGATCTTGTTTTTAAAGGAAAGGATAAAAAAGCGCAACTTCAATTCTTTATTTACTTATTAAATCTTATTGTGAGGTCATAATTCCTGAAAGACTTTTCAGAGTAAGGAATGTCTCATGAAGATATCTCAGTGCTTATCTGCATCCCCAGAATTCTGGTTTCCTCAGTATGTGATGCACACTGTGTTCTTTTAAAAAAACAAACCAAGGCTCAAAAACATGGCCCAAACTCAGTCCCAACAACTGAATTCAGGTCCAAAAGGCAAATCAGGTGTGAATGTTGGCTTCCTCCCCACCCTAATTGCCCTCCTGCTTTATAGAAGAATCTAGAAGAGGCAGTCTAAAGGGAGTAAAAAATATGCTTATGAAAAAAGACATGGATATTAGTAGATTTTAATTATGTACATGAGAGTAAGTACTATATCTTAAGTTTTGAGATGCCAAAAGAGAATACAAACAAAATGCATAACTTAATCAGCAATAAAAAGACACCACACAAAATACCAATATAGCCAATGAAAGACAGGAAAAAGCAGTAGGAAAAAAAGTACAATAAGTAGAAAACATGATTAAAAGGTAGAAATGACTCCTAATGTATTAGTAATTACAACAAATGCAAAGTTCCAATTAATCAATTAATAGACTTAAGTCTCAATCTGTCAGTTTATTTAATTCTATCCCTGTTTTGTTCACCACCTTTGGCCTAGCAGAATGTTTGACATAACAGGCCTTGGAATGGTAGAGAAAATGGCCACTAGACTTATATAATCCTTCCAGAAAAGCAGGTACATAGTTGATCTGCTCTAACAAATATATAGCTTCCTAATTCTTTTTTTTTTTTTACCTGATTCTTCCATTGTATTAATTTATTATTAACATTTCCCCCGAAGTTTTTCAACTATTTATAGCGGTTACCTTAAATTACTTTCTATTTGTTACAATAATAAATACCAGATCAACTCAAGGTTGACTTTTTTTTTTTTTTTAGTATTTTAACAGTTGCATTATGTTCTTTCTTTTTTTTTTTTTGCCTCTAAATGCAGTTTTATTTTTTTTTTGATAATAAATTTTATTTTTATATTCCCCATACAATTGCAACCCCCCCATTCTGACCCCAATCCCTCCCCTCCCGCCCCCCCACCCCCCAAAAAGTGTCTCTGGTTCATAGTTTTTTGTTGATTTTGATTTTCACCTTCTTATAGTTATTCATTTTCCTGGTCCCTTATTTAAGTTTTCTAGATTCCTGCTATGAGTGAGACCATCCGGTATTTTTCTTTTTCTTTCTGGCTTATTTCGCTGAGCATGATCCCTTCCAGCGCCATCCATGTTGCTGCAAATTGCATGTGTTTATCTTTTTTGAATGCTGAGTAATATTCCATGGTGTATATGGACCACATCTTCTTGATCCAGTCATCTATTTTTGGGCATTTGGGTTGTTTCCAAAGCTTAGCTATTGTAAACAGTGCTGCGATAAACATAGGGGTGCAGGTGTTCTTTGGAATGGATGTTTCTGTGTCCTTTGGGTAAATACCTAGGAGTGGAATTGCTGGATCATATGGATATAGCTTCCTAATTCTTCCTTCAAAAGGTAAATTCTATGTGGCATACAAATTCCAAAGGAAAACATTTGAAATTTGTAAACAGATTTTAAAATTTAGGATTATCAAAGTTATCTAGTAAAAAGTAGAGTTGCTTACAAATTACAAAAGTGGCATTTTAGAAATAAGGCAAAATTTTTTTTTTTTTAAAGTCTTTTTTTTTTTTTTTATAGAGGCATGTTTTATTTATTTATTTGTTTGTTTTGTTTATACAAGCACTGGGTACAGTCAGAAGCGCGGGAGGGTGAGAGGATTCACCAGAGCCAGAGCAGGGAGCAGAACAGGCAGAAGGACCGAAGTACACTGCTGAGGGGAGCAGCGGGCGGCAGGAGAGGTCTGCGCGCCATGTGGGACCCTCCTCCGGTGGCCAGGGAGCAGCCGGGGATCGAACCGGCGCTGCAGAGGCCACGGGCAGCTTCGCAACCCAGCGCCCAACCGCTGCGCCACCGGGGAGGCCCTAAGGCAAAATTTTAATTAGTGATATCATTAAAATAACATACACCCAAAGACATATGTATTTGGTCAAAGTTCAATTGTTTGGCCCATCAGGTCAACATCCAGTCTTATTTCAGATCCATTTGGCAGTACAGGGCTTATATTTTCATATGCCTCCCTTCCTGATACATAGAAAACAAATGATTAAGTACTATGTGTCTACAGGGAGCATGAGTCATTCATTCCAAGAGCCCAGAGTGATGGCACTCCCTCAGCCTAAGAACGAGCCTGGGTTTTGCACAGCTACTGAAAATTAATGGCAGTTTCACTAGTCTTAAAAAAACACAACAACAAAAAACAGGGTATGCATAAGTAATCAGAACCAAGTTTCATTTCCTTCCAACAACAAAGGATATTATTGCTCTGAAAAGATCAACACCAAGTCAAACAGAAGAGGAAAGGGTTCTAAAATGAGAAGTTGAACATTCCAATTGTTAGCTCATTCATGCTTTGATTTTCAGAATTTATTTAGGCCAGGAGAACAAGCTAAATAATAATTTTTTTCAGGTACCATCTCAGAAATGCAGAATTTTACATGTTTCTTTGAACTCTCTAAAGGTAATTATTTTACAGTATTCAGCCAGTGAATCCAATGCAGAGGTCACCGCAGCTGCTGATTTCCCAGTGTGAACTCCAACTCAGTGGTTGTCATTATCATCATCTGGGACCTTTAGAAAATACTGATACAGGGAGGGCTTCACCTGTGAAAGTCTGATTCAATTGGTTAGGGTGGGTTCCTGACACAGATATCTTGTAAATCTCCCCCAGGTGACTACAGTATACAGCCAGGTTGAGAATTACGGGTCCAAGTGACTGTAGGTGACTGGGTGGTTAGTAACTGAGTTTTATCCATCAGTCTGATCAAAGATGATATCTGTGCCATGTACAACTTTGAACTCTTTCAAGCAATAAAACACCATAAACTGCATAAATATCTTACAGTGGATTGGCATAAAAGCTAAGAATACTTAAAAGATGAGAGATACCACCATAGAAAGGAATCTGAAGGATATTTAGACTTTTCTATTAACATGGATCTAATTCCATTTCTATCAACATGGATCTAATTCTACTGCAACAAGAGGGTGACAAAGTTTTGATCATGATCATGAAGGATATCAGAAATTGTTTTGAAACTACAATATCCAAACTAAAATTGTTAGGATTTTCTATCTGAAATATAAAGTCCTGATTGTCACATTTTAAGAAAGCCATGATACAACTCAAAAAAGAAGAGGACAACTGAAGAAAAAGACTTTGGCGAAAGGTCAGAGAATGTAACTAGGTTCTGGGAGCACCTGATGGAAATGTATAAAGTTATCAGAGGTGTGGATGTTATGGTAAATTCAGAAAAACAGTATAGGAAAGACATTTAAATGATGTGGTTGGGGATAAAAGAAGGAAAGTTCAGCTTAAATTCTAACTTTCCAAACTCAGTAACCTAAAGAAACTAAAAATATAACCAGTTCAAACAAAGATTAGATAAATCCTTAGTTAACAAATCCATAATTCATCACTTAAGAAACATAGCAATGTTAGGAAATAACCCTACCTGTTCTTCCCCAAACTGCCCTTTGATATAAGTTTCAGAAATAGGATTCTGAGAGCTAAATGAGAGCATAAATGAATTAACAATTGTTTTCCTTCTCTCATTTTAGAGCTCTTAACCAAGATGCATACAATTAGCACTTTATTAATTAAAAAAATGCAACCTTTCTCCCAGCTGGTGTTTAAATAATTTCCTATTTTTCCTGAAAACTTCGTTGAAAACTAACTAAATCTCTCCCATCTAGAATTGTTTGTGTAGCCATTCTGCTGCCGCTGGTCCTCACCAACAAAAAGTTTTGCCTTCAAACCCACCATCAGGTCTAGGATCTGCCACTTTAATTGTCCTTAAATGACGACCTGCTTCCAGATCAAACAAGACCACAGCAGGGTCCTGTGGGTTGAGCAATGGGGAGAACTTGTACTATTTCAGTCTGGCCAGTTAGGCACTATTCATTCTCATGAATTTTTTTTAAGCACCCAATTAGAACAAAAAAGGGTGGGACAGAGTTATTTCTGGTTCAGAACAAAACAAAAAAAGGGCATAAGGTTCACTAGTGCATACAACCAGTTTCTATGCTTAGAGAGAAACAATCACAGAAAATGTACAATGGAAAGAAACTGCACAGAACTAAGGAAAGGAGCACCTCTCTTGCCATGTTCTTTACGGGGAAGAAAAACATTTTCACTTCTCACTAACTTGGTGAAAAAAACAGTGAGACCTCAAACTTCAAGGCTCAGCTCCAATCTCCCACAGACCCGTCTTACAGCTCTCTCACGGGGTCTGTCACTCTAGAACCTGTGTGTGTCTATGCCCCCCTGGAGCACACACACTGGCCTAGAGCAGAGACAGTGTTTCATCTGGCTTTTTACTTTGGCACAAATGCTAGAGATAGCTCTTTAAAAAATGTTTGCTGAAAGAACAAAATGACTTCACGGAATCTTAAAAATTAATATAATTTGGAAGGAGAAAGAAATATGTTAGTTAGATGAGGGAAGTAGAATTGCTTTTTTGAGAAAGGTGCAAATGCTTTTTGAAAGGTGCAAAAGGAGACAGATGAAATAGTACTAGAGATGAATTCTGAACTCAAGAAGCACAGCCACCCGGAAGGGAGACTAGCAAACTATAACTACTGTACTAAACTCTTTGGTCTGTCCACACAGCTGGCTGTGCCTGGGGAGGGGCGAGGTATATTATTCTGGAAATAGGGAGAATGTTTTTATCTGGGGTAAAAGAAAAGTATAAAGATACTGTGAAAAATCATCATTGTACATGCAAACTACTAAAATTAATAGCACTGTGGCATATTTAAACTTACCTAACATCTCATTTAGAAGCTATGACTGTTTCAAATCGTTTATATTGACCATTGCAGAGATTGTGGAATTTCAAGTTCAGTGTAAGTGAAAAGCTGTTTCAAAGAGTAAGATTAATAAAGAAAATGAAGCACTTCTTAATATTCTACTAACAATTTTTTTTTAAATACAAGGTTAAACTTGAAAGAAACGGAAATTAAAATGAAGGAACGCTTAAAAAATACCAGGGAACACTGACCTCGTATCAACCAAAGCAAGCATGAGTGGATGCTGTTTTGTGCATGAGAGCAGCTCCCTTAAGGGTCTCACAGCAACTGAAAAATGAGTCATTCTAACAGTGCATGGGATTTAATTTAGGTACTACCCGTATGTGTTGTGATAGAACTGTAATACCTCCATGTTCAGTATTATCCTCACTTCTAAAATATTATTTATACATGATCATGCAATATACTAGTAACAGCTACTGATAATGAAAATAAATATTATATCCCTATTTGTCAAACATACTGATTCAAATGTTCTCAGCTCAATCATGGTGAGTTGACACGACGATTATGACTTAGACCCAGCAACGAGTGATTATTTGTTAACGGTCCTGTGACACTGCTCTTACTCCTCAGACTCAAGCTTCTGGGGCAAGATTTTAAAAGGCAGTATTTTAAAACATTTGAAGGAACAGAACAACTTACAAAAAGAGAGAGAGTAATACAGTTTGTGGATACCCCCCCAACACCAAAAAAAAAAAAAAAAAAAAGACAAGGTTAGACTATGGCTCTGAGAACGCACTGAATCAACAGCATGGGCAAACTAGTTTGATTTCCAGATAGTCAAGTATCTATCTGCAAATACAGCAACTAATTTTGTTATAAATCAGAAAGACCAAAACCAGCAACAAGCAACAGTTTTTTGCATAAGAGCCAGTTTGAAAAAATTAAAATGCTTATGGGTCCCACTTGTTTTCACTCAAAAAGTGAACAGATTTATTGAATTCCACAGACTTGAAAGCTAGATTCTGCTCTTTACTGAATAAAATTGCACTGAGAAATGAGCACGACTTCTTTTATGTGTTCTGATCTCATAGTCTCCACTTAATCCTCCCAATAACCTCTCTGCTGTTGAAGGTACACAGGGGCGACCAGGGATTAGAGTTACTTCAATTCATTCAATATAATTTTTTACAGAAGAACTGCTGCAGGCAAGGTGCTGGGATACAGCAATGACTCTCCATCTCCTCTCGTTCTGGCTGAGATAAACCGGGCAAGTAGGGCACGGGAGTCTTGCAGCCTGCATCAGCACCAATGCAGCCAGGCTGGTAAAAGACCAGGCTGTCAGGGTACCCTGATTTCCGACGCTTGCATGCTCTACCCTGAAAGGCCTTTGAGAATGCTTCCCCTTTAGCGCTAACTTTTAGCCAGTCCTGGGCTCTGCTGGCCAGGCCCACTCAGAACACAAGTATCTAGGAACCTGTGTTTCTGCAAAGGTTGCCTCCCTCTTTGAAGACAGTTGACCTAAATACTTTTTCTCCTCCATTCCCTCTCTGCTTTATGTACTGTGAAAGGGTACCTGTGAAACTGGATCTAGGACTCCTGCAAAACTAGACTAGGAAAGGCTTCAGGTTGCTCATCAGTGGCTGAAATAGTCCCATGCAGTACATATCAATGCATCAAGGTTCCCGCTCAGAGAGATACCCTATATCTACTATTCCTTCCCAAACTACAGGTGTTCTAAATACTGAAGAGAAACTTGATAAATTGTCCGTAACTGGAAAATTGATTAGTTGATCTATCATATAACAACATTCCCTGTAACTATATAAAGTAATTTTGCAAGATAGGAATCAGGGCAGGTATGGGGTCAAAGAACAAACCAGTAATCCTGTTATCAGCATTTTCATTCTGTCCAGATCTTTCCTCAGTGTGTGTGCTTTGACAATTGACAGGTAATTTTATTCTGTACATAGGCTACCCTATAATGAATATGACAGCTAAAGATACATTTCAAATATTACCCATAAAAATATAAACCCTACAACTATGTATACAAGAGGTAAAAAAGTTTAGAAACCATTTTTTGTCAATATTATGAAAACTTTGGCTTTGGAGTCATACAATGGGTTAGAGGTCTGGCTCTCCCTCTTACTCTGTGAACTTGAACAAATTACTTAATTGTGCCTCAGTTTCCTCACCTGTTAAATGAGGATAATAGTAAAACTCTCCTCCTGAGGCCTATGGTGAGGGGCAGGGAGATGAAACAGTATAAACACAGGGCTCAGAGGACTGTCTGGTTCAGAAAAATGCTCAAATAAAAGCTATTATTACTAGCTACTATCTGAGTTGATGATACAGACAACAAAATATGGACAAAAATGCCCCTCAACCTATAAAATATTTCTAAGAATTGTTATTAGTCCCTCTTGAAAGGTTTTGCTTATTTTTAAAGGCAAAGAAGGGGGGGGGAACTTTGCAATGATGAATTTTTCTACCTTGCATAAAATAAAAGTATTGCCCTGTTCAATCCAACTGATAGTCTGTTAGAAATATAAAATATGGCATAACAAGTAGTTTGGGTGGGCCTCCCTGATGGCGCAAGGGTTAAGATGCAACCTATGAAGCTAACCGCAGCCACTGCAGCACAAGTTCCATTCCTGGCCAGCCAGGGAGCTACCCACATGGCGCAGCAGACTTCTCCTGACTCCCCCTGGGGGAGCAACGAGCAAGACGGGAGAGGTCTGCTGTGCCATGGGGGTAGCTCCCTGGCCAGAAATTGAACTCATGCTGCAGTGGCTGGTGATAGCTTGATAGTGCTGAGACTTAAACCCTTGCAGGAAGCCATTTATTTTAAAGAAAGTAAAGATGAAATATACTACCCAAAAAAACAAACTCAAAACCAAAAATGATTAGATTTTTTAATAATATAATTAACAATTTTAATTAAAATGTCTTATTATTTATTTATCAAGGGAATTTATGAATTTTTTAGCAGACATGATTTTTTTCTTTTTACTATTTCTCGATGTTTATTTAAAAATTTTTAAATGTACTATTTTTTCTTATATCATTAATTTTTGGACAATATGATTCCTTCCCTGAGGTGAGGAACATGACATTTTAAAAGGTAAAATTCAAAATCTCATTTCAAAATAAATACTAAATGACAGAAAACTCTATGCTAAATTTAGTTTTATACGATGATTCTTTAGAAGAGATAAAAGTTCTGTGTGGATTTCAACTCCATTACTGTAATTTCACACTCAAAAAGTTAACTTTATACGACATATTAAAAATAATTTTATTATCAAAACATAACTAAGAACAGGGGCACTTTATGCCTCTGTGCGTCTGAGAGCTAGTCTCCCGTCCAAAACACACCTTTCCTGGTGTTCACCAATCAGAGGGCCGTCTCTATATGCACAGTTTACTTGCTAATGAATGTCACGTGTATGACAGATGCTTCGCCCTCTTTTCACGGTCACTGAGTGTCAGAACAGAATGAAGTGCACCACCCGCAAAATTATATAACACCATTACAGCAGACGAAGGCACAAAGCCTCATGGGGTAATTTTAAGACTAAAGAGATAAGATCACATCACCCTTTCCCAACAGTGAACTGTATTATATTCCTTGTTAGGGCTTTAAATTACCATTCTTATTCTAAGACGGCAAAACTCTATTCTCAGGAAAGATTACTGAACGATGACACTGACTTTTATCCCTTTCCCTGGTAGACAATAAAATGGAATTACCTAAACATTTTTCTCTGGTGGTCATTACCTTGCAGTAGACACAAGCCTTCTCCAAAAAGCAGTGCTATGTACTCACTATCCTTAAAAAAAAAAAAAAAAAAAAAAAGGAAACAAAAGAAAAAATAACAGTACTGCTTAGCTAGAAATAAATTCTGAAAAAATTTAAAGGCTAAAGAAAATAAGGAAAATTACCATGAAGATTGGGGTGAGGGCAAGTGTGATGCTAAATCAGACAGAAAAATATAACACAAGTGGAAGTGCACTTTTCCTCAGATTTCCTCACCCAGCTGGACAGAAATTTTCCACCCCAATTAGAAGATATTCAAAACAAGGCCTAAAATGAGTAACAAACATAAGATCCCATTTCTATGGCAATGATATTACTGAGAGAAAACTTGGACTTCAATTTGATTCAGTTCAATTCAACCAAAAATGCCTTCGTAAAGAGTGAAATATGGTTGTTGCCTCAGGGAATGCACTGGAGAAGGAGAAAGCAAATTATTATATGGTGCAGTAAGGGTTATAATCAAAGAGTGTACTAAGTGTATAAAGCACCTGGAAACACAATCGAGGTGACCAACAATTCTGCCCCAGGGGGTAGGGGAGTCCTCGTGGGGATAGCATTTGAGCTGGATCTTTACAGAATAAATGACACAGGACAAGAGGCTAACAAACAATCCACGCTAATGAAAGAGTCATTTTAACCTTGACTGTCAATACTAATTGATTCTTCTGATGTCAATAGCCACAAACAGTAGAGCCACAATGTCTGCAGGCTTTTCTGGTCTTACAGTACTGCCCTTTGGAAAAGAAAAGGATTTGGTCAGTAATCTATTCAGATGACTAACCATAAAGAACAAGCAGAGATTTTTAACTGCTGTCATTACAAATAACAGCAAAACCGGCCATAAGGGCAGAGGGAAAAGGTCCAATAAAATGAAAAGAATTTCAAATGATTCCTTATATAGAAAAAGATCTGAAAAACACTTATTCAATTAAAATACCATTATTAAATAGCCATTCTTTAAAAGGATCTGCAGTCTGGAGAGATGAGACTATGTGGTAAAGTCAAGTGCATGGGAGTCTTTTATTCACTACCTATCTCGAATATCTGAAGATCAAAACAGGTTATTACTTCTGAAACATAACGGCCCCTTCCTTCCTCTAGGCTCTGGATCCACTTCAGCCTGGGGCCTTCTATATCTTAAGTGAGATAAACTTAATTGTAAAAAAAAAGTTTTTAATTTGCCTTCTGATATGGACTTTGGATATATAAACAGAAATTCAAACCACATGGCTACCTTCAAAATCTAGGCCCAGGTTACCCTGTGAAGAGTCCTTAAAAACACAAGCCTGTAGCTCATCTGAGCTGCTTTAGCTCAGAAGTATGGGTTTAAGTTTCCTTCCACTGAAAGGTAAGTCATTAGCCAACATTCTAGAAGAGTGGACTGACTTTACTTAAGGAGAGTAATTTATCTCCAATCAGCCATTCCGATTGGAGAACTTCCTGGGTGCAAGAAAAAAATACAAACCAGAGTGACAAATAATTTACTTAAAACCCCTCCTTTTCAGAGGATTCTGACCTAACCTCTTTCCAAGTAATTCCACCAGCTTGGTTCATCTCTGTCAATCTTAGGGGTGAAAGGAGAGAGCCAGCCTAGAAATGCAAACAACCAAATCCACCCTATTTATATATGGCTCAAGTCACTCTCTACCCAAGGAGTCCCTGAGAGTTCTTCATGAAACATGTCAATTCTTGTCCTCCAAGACAAACACAGAACGCTAAACAAATTGGTCTCATTTTAAGAACATTTTCATAGTGGAGAAGGATTATAAAGGACAGCTCTCATTTTATAGTTGAGGAAATGAGGCACAGAAGTGGATTGTTCCATAAGGTGAAAATGACTAAGTGCAGCATCCAGATCTAATAAGTAATCTTTTTTTTTCTTTTTCTTTTTTTTTTTTTAAAGATCTATTCATCTATCTATACAAGCACTAGGCACAGTCAGAAGTGCGGGAGGGTGAGAGAACCCACCAGAGCCAGAGCGGGGAACAGAGCAGGCAGACTGACGAAGTACACTGCTGAGGGGAGCAGCGGGCGCGGCAGGAAGGGTCTGCGTGCCATGTGGGACCCTCGCCAGCGGCCAGGGATCGAACCAGCGCTGCAGAGGCTGCAGGCAGCTTCGCAGCCCAGTGCTCAACCGCTGTGCCACCAGGGGAGGCCCGTTCTTTTTTTTTATAGTATAGTTTCTTTTTTTTTTTTTAAGATTTATTATGCAAACAACAGCTGGGGTACAGGCCAGAGGTGTGAGGGGGTGAAAGGCATCACCAGAGACAGAGTGGGGAGCAGAACAGGCAGACTGACTGAAATACACTGCTGAGGGGAGCAGCGGGCGAGACAGGAGAGGTCTGCCGCACCATGTGTGTTGCTCCCTGGCCGGCTGGGGGATGGAACTCCTGCTGCAGAGGCTGACAGCTTCACAGGCTGCATCTTACCCCTTGAGCCACCAGAGAGGCCCCTTTAATAACTAATCTTATCATCAAAAGGGTGGACTCCATGACAGCTAGGGAATTTTGCAGTCTACCATTCTTCAAGTTAAAGCCTTGCCCTAACTTGGGGTGGGGGTGAAGTATTGGGAAAAGAGCCAAGTAAACAATCAAATCAGGAAAAACAGAGGAAAAAATAAAAAGACCGGGGACTGGCCTAAACTTGCCTTTCTACAACAACTGTCTCAACATCAAGAAGCTCATCTGTGTGCAAGAGTGTCTCTTCCATTCTGAGGAGGAAATAAATGATATCCATAAGAAAATACACCCAGCGCTTAGGGTAAAGTATTATCTTCACTTCTCCAGCAAGTCAGCTAGCAGGCCTTCATGACTGCTTCTCATAACCTTCTGCCAGAAAGTGTTTTGGGGGCCCATTCTTCTCTCTGTGACCTTGGGCACGTTACTCAACCTTTCCCATATGTCCCCCCACGTGAAAAAAGGATCCCACCACCTGCTTTGCAAAGTAGTTGTGGGGTTGGGATAACAGATTTAGGGGCCGGTCCTTGGAAACCATCCTACAGATGGTAATTGCTGTGATGGGAAAAGCTCCTTGAGACCTTTTATACTTTTCAATTCACTCCGTGTAATGTTTACCTGCACCAGGTACAAGAATTCAAAGTAAATTTGAAAGGTACAGGCTGGTCCTTTAAAATACTCTCACCTCTGAAGTGAAAGATCTGGGGGGTGATTGCGGGAAGGGCCTGGCGACCTCAAATTTGGAGGTGCTATGGGCCCCCTCGGCAGGAAGCGCCCCCCTGGACTGTCAGCCTGCTGAGGGCAGGAGCTGCTCTGCTGGACTCCACCACAAACTCGTCTTCCCCAGGCGATCCAGCGGGTGTAGACGCGGGCATCTCGGGGCTTACACGACACCCAAACACAGGGCAACGATCCGTTTTGCATCGCACGATATCGAGTCACACAAAATGCGAAGCGCCGAGCGCCACGGGTTAACTGCCTCAAGAGCGGCGCCGCGCCTCGGGTGCCGCCGGGGACGGGCTGGAGTCACGCCTCCACAGCTCGGGCCAGACGGGCCCCGCGGCCGCCGGGGGTGCGGCTCGGGGGACGCTCCGCTCCGGGGCGCTCGCGTCGGGCCCGGGCCCGGGGTTCGAACCCGGGCGGCGGCGAGGGCGCCGTCAGGCCGCGGCGGGCAACGGAGACGCGGCCGCGCCCCGAGACCGGCTCCAACTTTCTGGCGGGGCGGCCGACCCCGACCGCGGCGCTCGGTGGGGCCGCCCCGCGTTCCCGGGGCCGCCGCGGGGGGACGGGTTCGGCGCGGGTCCCCCGAGCGCGCCCGGACGCCACAGCGGCGCCCCCCGCCGGGCCCCCCGCGCCGCCGCGCCCCCCGCGCCCCCCGCGCCCCCCGCGCCCCCCGCCCCGCCCGCGCCCCGCGCCTCACCGGGCCGGAGCTGGAGGCCGCCGTCGCGCCGGCTGCACCAGAGCGCGCGCTCGCCGCGCTGCAGGATGTAGTGGTCCTTGGCTTGGAACAGCTCCATGCCGGGCCCGCGCCCGCGGCTCCGCGCCCTGGCCCGGCGGCGCCCGCCGGGGGGCGCGCGGGGCGTCCTCGGCGGCCGGGGACGCCGGAGCCCGCGCCCGGAGCGGCCGGCGGGGCGCGGCGGCTGAGGGAGCGCCCGGGCGGCCCGGCCCGGAGGGGAACGCGCCGCGGCGGTGGCGGCGGCCTCGGACGCCGCTCCCCGGCCAGGCCCCGCCCCCGGCCGGCCCGCCCGCCCCGCCCCCGAGCTGGCCCCGCCCCGCCCCGGCCGGCCCGCCCGCCCCGCCCCCGAGCGGGCCCCGCCCCGCCCCGCCCCGCCCGGCCCCCGAGCAGGCCCCGCCCCGCCCCGGCCGGCCCGCCCGCCCCGCCCCCGATCGGGCCCCGCCCCGCCCCGCCCCGCCCGGCCCCCGAGCAGGCCCCGCCCCGCCCCGGCCGGCCGGCCCGCCCCGCCCCGCCCCCGAGCTGGCCCCGCCCAGCCCGGCCCCCGAGCTGGCCCCGCCCCGCCCCGGCCCGCCCGCCCGCCCCGCCCCCGAGCGGGCCCCGCCCCGCCCCGCCCGGCCCCCGAGCGGGCCCCGCCCCGCCCCGCCTCCGAGCTGGCCCCGCCCCTCCCCGTCTGTCCCCGCCCCGCCCCGAGATGGCCCCGCCCCCGAGATGGCCCCGCCCCGCCGTCCTGCCGCTGCCCGCCGCCTCTCCTCCAGCCCCGCCCGCCGCCCCGCGCCTTCCCGCTCTCCTCCCGCCGGGTTCCGCCTCCTGCACCGGCCTCGCCGGCGCCCCCCCCGGCCGGGCCCACCCTCCCACGCGGGGGGGCCGCGGGCAGAAGCCGGGCTCTGGGGGTCAGGCCACCCCCCGCCGCCTGCCGTGCGGCCCCTGCAGAGCGGCGGGGGCTCGGCCGCCCTCGCGCGCGCGCTCCCCGGTCACGCACCAGCCCCGGGGGGCACCACCCCAAATCCAGCCCGAAACCCTCTCGGGCCTCAGAGTCGAGCTGTCCCCGGGGCCCGAGACCGGACGAGCCGGAAATGCAGCCCCAAGAGCTGGAGGCGAGAGATGGGGGTGCGGTGGGGGAGGGCGGGCTGCCCCGTCCCGGCTTCCCCTTTGGGCATTTCCTCTGAGGAAATGGGGTGTTTGACGGCAGCAAGTGTTTAATAAATGCGCATCAACGAGGATCGTGTAACAATGGAAGACACAGAAGTATTAGCCACACAGGACCCCAACAGCAGGGAGGAGAAGGGCAGAGCTCTGTGCCCCCGTTAGGCAGAAGTGGTCCCCGAAGACCGGGGGAAAGAAGCCAGCGCGGTAGAAAGGCTCCAGTTTGGCAAGAATAAGACGACTGGAGAACTTGGAGTAGCTTTGAACGGTCTCACTTGAAAGACCAGGTGGTGTCTAGAGCAGAATAGAATTTGAGAGCAGCCCCCCAGCCCCAGATGTGATCCAGCTGTGCTCTTGATCTCAGAGTAGCTGAACTAAATGACCATTAAATTACACTTCCAGTTTCATAAATCAGATTTTCTACTTCTATTTCCTATCTTCTCTAATGCCTTAGAGACAAGAGGTAGGCAGGAGAAGCAAAGTAACACTTTCACCTTCTATGTAGATAAAGGCAAGAAGGCCCCAAACAAGGAAGGAGACCCGCATTCCTAATTATTCCAGCCCACACTGATTTCTCTTTTGAATTTCCATAGCACAGAAAGTCCAAAGATGACAAAGTGTACTGGAATATCTGGCAAGTACCACGCTTTTTGGACTGCCCAGACATCTGGACATAAAGATCAAGAAAAACAATGACTGTATAAATGTGTGCGATGTCGTTGCACTAAAAAAATAATGGAGATGAAGTGATAGGATTCCATGGAGTCAGTTTCAGATTTTTTGTTGAATTCAGCCCTGTGTTGACTTTCCTTAGCAAAAATGAGTAACAAAAAAGTCTTACAAAGACAGTATGTTCTGCAAATTATTTCATTATTTTTGGAGGAATAACAGTGCCAGATGTGAAGGAAACAATGCTATTATAATTTTTAAAACAATTGATTAGTTGGTGGAAACTTGCCCTGAGGTTTTAAATCAGGGTCCCAACCCTGCCTACTTCTCAGAACCGCCTGGGGAGTTTTTCAACCATACCAGTGCTTGGATCTCAGACCAGTTAAACCAGAATTTACTTGGGGTAGACTTTGACATCAGTATTTTTTTTTTCTTTTTATGTTAAGGCACCTTTAATATCAAGAGTGTAATACAAAAGGCCAAGCACAACAAAGGACCATATTTCCCCAACGTATGTCTGTTGAATGCAATGGGGATTTAGTAAGTTTCACTACTGGAAAAAAGAAGGTGGTGATTTCTACCACAGCCAATGTCCTTATACACCCTGGTTGTGAAACAAATGTTTGTAAGACTTTGCACAAATTTATTTATTTATGTTTGTTTGTTTATTTTAAAGATTTATTTATTTTAAAGATTTATTTATTTTAAAGATTTATTTATTTTTGCATACAAGAACTGTGGGACAGCAGGGGAGGGGGGTGAGAGGATTCACCAGAGACAGAGTGGGGAACAGAACAGGCAAATTGACTGAAATACACTGCTGAGGGGAGCAGCAGGTGAGTCAAGAGAGGTCTGCTGTGCCATGTGGGTTGCTCCCTCACCAGGGCTTGAACTCGTGCTGCAGTGGCTGCTGATAGCTTCATAGGTTGCATCTCAACCTCTTGCACCACCAGGGAGGCCCATTTCACACAAATTTAGACCTCAAGCTTGATACCTCGCTTTATGTTCATACAGTCCTCAGTAAGGTTATACAGAGTATTAATAACCATTCAAAGAACCACTGATTAAATCCACGTTGATTTAAATCTCAGTCAAGTAATACAGAGCCTTGAACTGAATGGTTAAATATCTGAACTATGTGTACTGATATTTATTATTTGATTCTCTCATGACGATTAAGTTGGTTCTTAACAATAAACCTTTAAAGGCAAAATTCGCCACATTTGACTTTTGACCCAGAAGTGCAACAACAATCAAGAAGTCTCAATCTTATTGGCAAAACTGATTTAGTGTCTCTAACTCACGAGTCTCAAGGTTAAAAGCAATATTCCACTTTTACATTTTTCTGGGATTTTATATGTTCAATTCACGAGTTTAAATCTCTAGATTTTCATTACTCCAAAATCTCTGCAGACATAGCATTTCTCAAATGTCTCCATGCTCTAGAGGGGATTTTTCAGAGGTGGCCACTTACTTGGAATAATCTGACACCATCAGGTATCTGAAGCAAGGGAAGGGGGAAAGAAAAAAGCTGAAACACAAGGTTCTCTGGTGAGTTTTACATTAACCATTACACGTGGACAATATAAGAATGGGACTTTTTTGGCTGCAGAAGTCTGAGTCTTGATGTGGAAATGAATACTTGGCCATCACAGCCCAGTTTGCCCTTAGTGGGGCTGTCAGGTGTGTCTTGACTGGGGAGTGTGATTTATTTACCTATCCGGCGTAAACTTCCAAGCACTCAGAACATCTGGGACTAGTTCCAGTTTGTTGTTAGTCTGTTCCAGCTCTTCTTTCATTTTTAGGAAAAGCACGTCCGTCCCCAGGTCTACATTGTGAATCACAATTGGCCACTGTGGGCTATGAACTTGCTGGAGGTGCTGGACTTGAGTAGGACACACTTTCATTTTATGCTCCTGGCTTGCTAGTCAATAACAAGAACATATTCCCTGCATGCAGAGTCTTTCTATTGCTGCTTTAGTTTTTCTTCAGACTTCCTTAAACCAGCTGATCATTAAAGATCTACGAACTTGCCTCCCAAAGCTTGCACGTTTGCTTCCATCTTAGAATTTGTTTCCATCTTAGAATGAACTCATCTCGTGCCATGAGTTTGAAGTCTGTTTCAGTCAGTCGAATCTTTCGGGGAAGAGGTTCGTCCTTGGTCATCTTGAATGCAAAGAGTCACCTCTTGGCTGAGACAGCAGTCACTGAGCCTCTGACTGTCGGCACTGGAGGAGGAAACAGGGTGATTGTTTTGTCTAAGCTGCCCCAGAGGATTTTAATGTGCAGCCAGGGTTGAGCACACCTGTTTTATTTTTATTTTTGAAATTATTTTTTAAAATTTTAATGGAAGTAACATTGCATTATAATGTATGTCTCTGGTGTGTATTGTTGAGAATCAACATTAAGTTCGCCACTAAAAGTCCAATTTTCTCCTTCACTAAATCACTGTCCTGTTTTTCCCTATCTACCTATCCCCTGCTCCTTCCCTATTTCCCTTTTGAAATTGGTCTATGGCCCCCAAAATATTTGTTTTATGTAATTCATCTGTTTTCTGAGCACCACTATTTTAAGCAAAATTAATTAGAAAAATCTGCCTGAGAACAGCTTGGCAGAAAACAGAAGTCCATCATTAGCTAATACTATGGTATGGGAGTGGTTACTTGTAAATCAAGAGTTTACAGGCAGACTCTTTTGGAGAGAAAACCTGAAGGAAATGCTTCCAGCATTGATGTGACCCAAATGTACTCTGCGCTCGCGCTCTCTCTCTCTCTCTCTCTCTCTCTCTCTCTCTCTCTCTCTCTCTCTCTCTCTCTCTCATCACATGATTAGCTTTGGGGTAGGTAGCGCCCTGGCCTAGCTAAGCCAAGTGAATGAAAAAGTGAAATACTCTGCTTCACGTTCCCAGCCTCCTGCCACAGCTGCCTTGCTTTGCTGCTGTTGCGGAGTTTCTAACCCTCTGGCCCTGCTTGCCTGCCTGACTGCCTGCAGCTTTTCCTCTCCCTGGCTGGCCTCCCTCTCCTTGGCCTGTCTTCATCACTCTCTGCCAGCTTCCTAATCCAAGGTCCTCCTGCCCTTGAGTGATGTCGCCAGGTTACAGTGGAAAGCTGGAGTAGAACAGTTGTTTTCTAAACATGAACGGCCATCGTGGGGACTATCCATCCTCTTTTACACATAACGGTTAGCAGTGATCATAATTTCGGAGTGCTCCCTGGACACACTTGGGAGCTAGTCAGTTCTGGTCACAAGAAATGAGCTCAGGTCACAAGAAATGAGCTCACTTCATTTCTTTTAGTCCAAGTTTCCTTATTTATTAAAGAGAAGACCACTGAAGTTTCCTGAAATCAGTGAATGTGAGGAACTGCGACCATGTGGATAAACTTACACAATGATGTAAATGACTCAGCTCTGATGATCAGTGAGGCCTTCAATGTCAGGTTTATTATTTGTCTGTGAGATTTTTGGGTTCTGATTAGACTCTAGTGTTTGCTGGTGAAATTTGACTTTTAATATCATTTCCTATTTGTTCACAGTCTTGTATGCTGTTTGTCTATGAGAACTTTCTTTTTTATTTTTTAAAGATTTATTTATTTATGCATACAAGAGCTGGGGTGCAGGTCAGAGGTGTGGGGGTGAGGAGGGGGGTGAGAGGATTCACCAGAGACAGAGTAGGGACCAGAACAGGCAGATTGATTGAAATACGCTGCTGAGAAGAGCATTCGGGATACACAGGAGAGGTCTGCTGCGCCACGTGGGTCAGCTCCCTGGCCAGCAGGGGATCTACCTCATGCTGCTGATTGCTTCATAGTGCTGACGCTTAACCCCTTGAGCCATCAGGAAGGCCCTGTCTATGAGAACTTTCTTCATTTTTGCTTGCATATGAAAATTCTCCCAAAGGAAATATTTTAAAAATATATACTTATTCTACCTACCATGAGGCCGCTAGTTTCTCCAGTCAGCAGTCAGGAGGCTAAGTTCAGGGGTAAAGGTCCAAGATACTCACAAGCCAAATTTTTATCTTTCATTAATCATTAGCCAGATGCGCATGGATTTCTCTGCCACTCAACTTGTGTTACTTCCTGACCTAACTTCACCAAGGGCCACTGGAGTGCTTGGACACATATAAAATTGTTCATTTCAGAAGACATACAATAGGGAACAGTTCTTTATGAGAACATCACTTTGGTGTAAAACAGAGAGATCGCTTTGCTTAATGGAGAAGACAGTTGCTCCTTCATTTCTATACTATGGGGTTTAATAAATGCTGGCTTTTTAATTGGTCAGATAAAATGACAAAGGAACCATGTTATTGTTTAAACCTGCTATAATAATTCTTCCACGAGTGTGTGAGAGAATAAAATGTATTCTGCTTCTAATCTTTCTCCTTCCAGGGAGAAGATGATTAGACTTTTATAGTGATAATTTCCTATTTATCTAAACCCAGCTGTCTCTCACTTCCTTTCTATTATGCAGTTATTTTCAATTTAAGAAAAGGAGATAGTTTAAAAAATTAGGTATTTCCAAATAAATTAATTTGGAAAAAAAAAATTTCCAGGGTGTGCTGTTAACAGAAAAAGTGAAAGTGATTGAATGGTATTTTTGAGTCTCCCATTTGGGCTTTTTAACAGGGAGAAAGGTTACCTCTGAGGAATGGAAATGGAGGGGTCTGGTGAGAGGGAGTCAGGACTGCAAGAAGAAGGGTAGGAACTTTTCACTTTTTTTTTAAAGATTTATTTATTTACTCAAGAACTGGGGTACAGTCAGAGGCGTGGGAGGGTGAGAGAATTCACCAGAGACAGAGTGGGGCACAGAACAGGCAGACTGACGAAATACACTGCTGAGGGGAGCAGCAGGCAAGGCAGGAGAGGTCTGCTGCGCCATGCGGGTTACTCCCTGGCCGGCCAGGAATTGAACCCGCACTGCAGAGGCTGCGGACAGCTTCACAGTGCAGCGCTCAACCTACGGTGCCACGGGGAGGGGAGGGGAAGGGGGGGAGGGCTTTTCACTTTTATATTATGTATACTGCTTTGATTTTCTTAACCATGTGCATTTCATGTTTGAAGATTTTTTTGAAATCTAGTTAGATATGTATGTGTACATATAAAACTCATTCCCCCACCACACACAATATTTTTGGGTATTTTAGGTAATAAATCGCCTAGATATTTTTGGTTAATTTATTAACTAAGGAACTAGAAACTTCTGCCTTGACAAGCAAGAGTCCAAGGCAGAGTTTGCTATTCATTCTTCACATGTTGCTTCATACTTTTGAAATTTTCTAGCACCTTAAATGTCACCAAAGTAAGGTAGATTTAAGTATAGAAGCCACTTTTCTGCACCCTGTACTCTTTAAATGGAGGATAAAGAACATCGTTTTTTTCTTTATCGCCTTTGCTAAACTATGACAATAGCTGTGATTTGTTCTTTCTGTCTGTCGATTGCAATTCTCAGGCTGGTGGCCTGTCAGGTCCTATACCATGCTAAATCAATAACAATTGTCAAAAATGCTTTCTGTTAGATAATTAAGGGAGAAGTTTCTTGAAGGAGGCTTTTTATTGCACCAGAAAACAACAGGGATGGGCTGGAGGAGGTGGGGGTTATACACTTTGAAACTTGGAAAAGCTCCCTGGTGGGTTTTGAACCCCTCGTTTCTTTTTCTGGTTAATGAAAAACAATAACACCTCACCGTGCCTCACCATTTCCTAACAGTAGTACTAAGAGACTGTGAAATAAAGAGATTTGGTTTTCCTAAAACCGAGTTCCCCAAAACTGCTCCATCCTTTTTGCTCCATACTCCTTCCCACCCCAAAGCTGGGGGAGTGTCAGGGAGTGGTGTTTGCTGGTGCCTGGATGAGCAAAAGGGGCCACCTAGGTGAGGCGAGCAAGGAGCAAAATGTGATTTGCAAAGTCTCCAAGATGATGTTTCCAACCAGGCCCCTCAGATGGGGAAACCAGAGATGGCTGCAAAGGTGGCCAGTATCTGTTAACAAAGTTTAGTCCTCCGTCTGATTTCAGGATTAGAGAACACTGGTGCTAGTTCTCAAATATCGATGCTAACATGTAAGTTGCCCACTACCTGTGCATTGTTTCTCATTGCTGTTCTTCACTTCAATCAAGTAGAGGATACTAGGTTATAGGGAGATGCTTGTAACCCAAGGGCTGGGCGGTCCTGGACAGCATTGAAGTAAAAAAAAAAAAAAAAATCCATTCCATACAATTATGTACAATGAAAAATGATTACAGTCTTATGTGAGTGTTTTGCAAATACTCTAAAGCCCTCTGCAGGTTTTTTTTTTTTTTTTTTAAGATTTATTTATTTATTTATACAAGCACTGGGTACAGTCAGAAGCGCGGGAGGGTTAGAGAATTCACCAGAACCAGAGCGGGGAACAGAACAGGCAGAAGGAACGAAGTACACTGCTGAGGGGAGCAGCAGGCGGCAGGAGAGGTCTGCGCGCCATGTGGGACCCTCGCCCAGCGGCCAGGGAGCGAACCGGTGATGAAGAGGCTGCGGGCAGCTTCGCAACCCAGTGCTCAACCGCTGCGCCACCAGGGAGGCCCATGGTTTTTCTTTTTATCTTGTTTTTTTTCTTCCCCTCATAATGTACAGCACAGCTATTCCCATCTTTCTCTAAAAACTCCATCAGGCTTTTGCTCAGAAGCTTGGTTTTGCTCAGCTCTTTGCTATGAAATCTGACCAAACCACTTAGGGTTCTATCCCTGGGTATAACCTGGTCCTCTTGGGTGGTGGCTGAGGGTAGGGATTAGCAGGAGGCTTAGCTGGAATGAGCAGGTACTAAGCATGTAGCTCAGCTGTGGGGAAAAGAGGACATGCTGTGTACACTCAGACATGAATAAGTCTATCCGTCACTTCAGCAGGAACTATTTCCTCCCTGGGATTTAGAAAAACTAATTTCATTTTGAATGGGAAAAAAATGTAGCCCGTAAAAATCTTTATTTGGGATCCTGACAGTGAAATCCCACAGACTATCTGGACTCTTCTTCCCTGGTGAGTTTGTGATTGGAACTCCAGTGCTGGGCTCAGAGGACTGTGAGGGCTGGGGCAGGTTGCATCACAAGTTCTGAATCTGAAGGTCCTCCCCAAAGCATTGTCCATCCTTGTTTTCTGCTGACCCAGCCTAGCTGGAGCAAAGTATTTGCATTCAACTTCTCAAGCTCCAGCTGAGAAATCCAAGGGGGATGGAGAGAGACAAGGAAGAAGGATCAGTGTGGAGAGACAGGGAGTTTAGATAAACTCTGTTGTTGCCTGCTTTTCTCCCCTGCCCACGGTCCCAGCCCTGGTAAACAGGAGTGTGTGCCAAGTGTGAGTCCCTCCGATTCTCCAACCCACTAGCAGTTCTGTAGCTGAATGAACACACACACACACACACACACACACACACACACACACACACACACACATACTTCTATGGAGATAAATTTAGAGACCGGAAGTCGCATGTTTAAGGATAGCACCGTTCATCCCAAATGACTCAGCCAGAGCTATTCCCAGCAACTGGGGAACACTGATAGTGAAAATAGACCTAGGAAGAGTTCTTTGATTCAATAATGCTAGGGTTATAGATTTTTTCCAGGAGTAGATTTAAAAGTACAATGAGTAGGAGGGAAGTATTTTCATCATTTGATGTTAGATGAGATTGTCTTAGGGAGAAATCTAATACTATGGCAAGATGTGCTTGGCCTTGGGTGATTTAGAAGGAACCTGCCATACCATTCCCGGGCAAGAACTCCCTGGAAGCAAGCAAAGGGCCACCATCATTATGAATCTTCAGGGGCCCCAGCTCACTGCCCTGCCCCCCTCATCCCCCACTCCAGAGCCAACAGAGGAACATCCTCAGCAACACCAGGCTGAAGCCTAAAGTGGTAAATAATTTTTTAAGCTATATTTATTTATGCATACAAGAGCTTAGGCACAGAGTGCAGGGTCGGGGAGGTGAGAGGATTCACGAGAGATAGAGTGGGGAACAGAACAGGCAGACTAACTGAAACACACTGCTGAGGAGAGCAGCAGGGAGACAGGAGAGGTCTGCTGCACCATGTGAGTTGCTCCCTGGCAGGCAGGTATCGAACTCATGCTACAGTGGCTGCAGATAGCTTCACAGTGCTGTACTTAACCTCTTGCACCATGAGGGAGGCCCTTAAATGGTAAATATTTAGAGAAGTGGTAAGTCCCAGTGTGTGGAAAGCTTTGGCATTTTCAAGATAGGGGTGGGGGGGACATCAGACTGTGAGGGGATTAAAGAAGGCAGGAGACAGACACTCAAGAACTGGAGAGATAGAATTAATGAAACAGGACCTCCCCGGTGGCACAGGGATTAAAGACACAGCGATATCAAGCTATTGTCAGCCACTGCAGCATGAATTCAGTCCTGGCCGCTAACCCACATGGCACAGCAGACCTCTCCTGTCTCGCCCGCTGCTCCCCTCAGCAGTGGATTTCTGTAGATCTGCCTGTTCTGCTCCCCACTCTGTCTCTGGTGAATCCTCTCACCATCACCCCCTGCACCTCTGGCCTGTACCCCAGCTCTTATATGTATAAATAAATAAATCTTTAAAAATAAATAAATAAATAATTCTTAAAGAAAAAAAGAATTAATGAAACATGTAGAATCCACTCAGGATATTCTCTGAAGCCTACACTAAGGCCTTGCCCCACCTCACCCCCATCCTGAGTGGCATGGAGAAAAGAACACTTTAGATGAAGGCAAAGCTTCCAGGCCTTTTCCTGGGCTGCTTTGGGTTGCTTGTCTGACAATACAATAGAAGCATAATCTAAGCCCAGGAGCCAACTGAATAACAACCCTCAAAAATATCAACTCCTAATCCCTCAAACCTGTAAGTGTTACTTTATAGTGGAAAAGTGGCTTTGCAAATGTGATTAAGGATCTGGAGATGCAGTTAAGAAGCACAGCCTGGATTACCCAGGCTTGCCCTGAATGCAATCATATGTGTCCTTATGAGGAGGCTCAGGTACATCTTAACATTTCTCATGACAAGAAAAAACATTGTAAGTGTGTGTGGTGGTGAATGTTAACTAAACATTCCCACTCAGTGCGGGAATGATGGAGAACTCTAGCTATCATCTAGTCTATCAAAGACTCAGCAAATTGCAGCAGTTTGCTTAGGATCAGGTCACAAATTTCTGACATCAGTTCTCACAGACTCCAATGTTGGAATTTCTAATCCCACATGGTTCTTACCATATAACCTAACCTCTCTGGTAATTCCCTACATAAGAATGATAATATTTTATTTACAGTTACTCCCAACAGACATTTCACTAATCTTCACACCAATCCTTTTGGTAGAAAAAACAAACAAACAAACAGCATACCCCACATTAAACATTAAAACCAGGACTTCTTGTTTCAAATTTATATCTGAAAGATTTAAGAAAACCTTGCAGTTCCTACTTAACTCCTGGACCAGTGGCTAACTGATAATCCTTTCTATAAAGGAAAAGATTTCTCAAAAATTAGTTGATTTTATACCCAAAGCACCTACTGGGATGATTCAGAATATGGACGGGACAATAATCACCTTTGGTATCTGAGGCAGCCTCCAGGCGTAAGCACTTTCTATGTGGTATCTTCCTGGGGACAGTGGCTCTGCATGTCCTCACAGGACTTCACTCCATCCACCATGTGGCGCATCTGATAAGAAGAGGGAGCTGTTTCTGAGGCTCTGTGCCAGATGCTTCATCACTTACAGGACATTCACCAGCTGTTTGAAATCTGGTCTGGACCTGGAACTTCTGAACGACTCTTACAAGCCACCCAGTACCAGCCAAGCTGTTTGTCCCTGCCCTGCTCACTTCCTGTGTCAGTTTCCTGGTACCACCTCCCACAAACGAGGTAGCTTGAAACCACAGGGATCTACTCTCTCACAGTCCTGGAGGCTAAAAGTCTGAAGTCCAGGTGTCAGCTGGGCTGTGGGAGAAGATGTGTCTTTGCCATTTCTTAGCTTCTGCTGACCTCCGCCATCCTGAATGTTGGTTTGCAGTTGCATGGCCCCAATCTGCTTCCATCCCTTGGCCTCTCTGCCTCGTGTGTCTGTGTCTCCATCAGCTCTCTCCTTTATAACAGACTCTGGTCCTGTTGGATTAGATTCTATCCTAGTCCACTGCTTCATCTTAACAAATTACATCTGCCCCCAAAAGCCCTTTTTCCAAATAAGGGCACGTTCACAGATTTCTTATGGACAGGAATTGGGTAGAGGGTAGGGGAAGACATCATCCAACCAAGAACATGTACTCAAAGGAGATTTCTGAGTCTCTTTAGGTGGCTTGATTTTACCTTACTGCATCAATTCCTCATGTCACTGAGGAAGAAAAGGGCAAACCAGAGTAACAAAAGTCTATTGAAATTGTATTGTTTTTTCTATTTCTAGAGAGTATAGATTTTTTTTCCTCTTGACGAAAGGTGAGAAAAAAAAAATCAGCCATCAGGGGATCTGGTATGACAGCAACCGAATTAGTAAGGTTGAGTATTCACAGCCTCCGTCTTTGGGGGTGTGATGTTGCCAGTTCTGCTTCCTTTCCTACCCTCAAGAAGCACTCTGTCTCTGCCAATCAGCCTACGTGATGACATAGCAGAGCTTTCAAAGTCACGCCAAGCAGATCTCCAAATCAATGATTACACCATCTGGCATTTCCCTACTCCTCCTCTGCCCTCCAAGCTGAGCTCCACAGTAGGGAAGCGGGCACCCACCATATTAGCAGCTTGGGCTGCCCTAGCAAAGTGCCACGGACCGGATGGCTCAAGCCACAGAGATTATTTCACAGTTCTAGAGACTCGAAGTGCTGAGAAGGTGTGGTCAGCATTCATTTCTTCTGAGGTCTTACTCTTGACCTGCAATTGACTGCCTTCCTGCTGTGCCCTCACATGGCCGTCCCAATCAATGTGTCATAGGCATCCTCACTCCTTTCCTTATAAGGACACCAGTCCTATGGGATTAAGGTTCACCCATATGACCTCAGTTTACCTGAATTACCTCTGTACAGACCCTGCCTCCACGTATAATCATAGTTTAATGTTCTGGGGGTTGACATGTTAACTTAAGAATTGGGAGGGAAAGGGACACAATTCACCCCAAAACACCAGCCAAAGATCTTATGGTCAGTTTGCCTGCTCTTCTCTCTTCTTGCCATCACCCCTCATCCATTCTTAAGGTCCACCCATCACCCTGAAAGAATCTGTGGCTCCTTTCTCTAAGCACACTGTAAAGAACATGAAATAATATAGACACATGCACAATTTTACCCGTGATTGACATTCTCTGTGAAGTTCTAGGCTAAATGAGAAGATGGATTAAAAACGATCACTTCAGAGACATACTGCTAATATTTTATTTACTGAAAAAAAATGGAAAAAAACCAGAACTGAGAAATTTAGCTCCCTTATTAATCTAATCTAAAACAACAGGCTACTGTCTGCTAAAAATAGCACCCAAGATCTGAGTAACATGACTGAGAATAACCAAGGGTTTTAAAAAAAAATATGAAAGCCACAGTCATAACCAACACATAAGGTGAGAAAGAGTCTTCTCCTTGAAGATCTTAACAGGCAACAACAAAGTCTGCATTTTAGACCAATGAGAGCCAAAGGGTTGTGTGCATAGAAAAAAACAAAACCAAATAGTGACTCATGTTTCCTTAGGTCGTGAGGAAAAGGATCATTGATAATACGCTAGAGAAGGGTGAACACTGAAGCCCAAAATGAGGTACATGAAAATTTTCCTAGCACCAGGACAGAGGATTCTTCTTTCAAGTGGCTAAACAAAACCTGTTTTGGAATTAGTCTGAGTGCAGAGAGCTTATCGCTGATGATGATGTAATTAAGCCATGATTCCTTCTCAGGTCATCGGCTGGGCGTCAGATCCAGGCTCCAGGTGACTCACTGCAGGAGTGAGAGATATAAAAAGCACATGAGGTCAATAGGGTTTATATCAATTTCACACATTTAACAAAAAGTCCACAGTGCTAGGGAGGCATTCCATTTACACTTACCTTTACAATCTAACAAGTAAGGAAAGATTGTCAACCAAAAATAACTGCCTCTGCTACAAGTCTCTGAATGGATTGAAATAAATAGCTGAGTTCCTGACAGAAAAACAGCACCTAAGCTTAGGTGTGGAGTCACCGATGACATCAGAACAAGAATGACTGTCAGCGACCAAGAGTCTTGAGGGAAAAGATACAAATAGCAAGACCAGAGGAGAAAGCCAGTTAAAACAACAGCCAGGGGCCTCCCTGGTGGTGCCAGGGGTTAAGACACAACCTATGAAGCTCACCACAGCCATTACAGCACAAGTTGGATCCCCGGCCAGGGAGGTGACCCACATGGCGCAGCAGACCTCTCCTGACTCACCCGCTGCTCCCCTCAGCAGTGTGTTTCAGTTGATCTGCTTGTTCTGTTTCCCACTCTGTCTCTGGTGAATCCTCTCACGCCCCAAAACTCTGGCCTGTACCCCAGTTCTTGTATATATAAATAAATAAATCTTTAAAAAATATATAAAACAAACAAAAAATAAAACATGAGGTGAAAGAAGATAAAAATGTTACCTCCGATTTTCCACAGTAGCCTCCATACAGCTCAAAACACCTAAAAGCTGTATTTTTATTCTGAGATAGCGCAAGTAAATATCAGCAGCATTCACAGGTGGTTCTGGTGATGCCTGGGTTCTTCCAACAGGACCTCCAGCCCAGGGTGGAGCACCACCAGGGAGGAGCTCTGGTTCTACGACTTGAAACTTACTGTTCCATGAATCTATCCATGACTTATGTAATTTTTCCATTATAAAATTTTCACTTTCCTAACCCTAAAACAGGTAGCAGTATTTGAGAGGAAATTTGTTTGAAATGATCGATCTATTATTTAGATGGAAAGGAAAAGAATGTCCATGGAGGGAAAACATATAAAATTAGTAAACTTTTTAAGCCTCCATCCTATGTGAGTCTCAGCAGCCATCAGCCCACAGCTAAGATGTCACCATCACCCTGTTTAAGTGGGTGGAATATGGGAGGCAGAGCACAGCAGGAACTTGCCCAGATCTGAGGGGCCCGAGGATAAGCTACAGACAGACGAGTCCTACTGTCTGTAGGAGAACTAAAAAGCAGGGGGACTGCAGCTGGAGAGAGGAGGGGAGACCGTTGTGGAGGGAGACCCCATAGAAGCTTCCTTCTCCCTCGGGAGCAGAGAAGGGTCCATAGCTGCTGTTTCTGCTTGTGCAGTGTAGCCTCCAACTGAACAACAGAATCAGAATAAGTCACTCATACAGCACCCTACAACAGGGACCCATTGTCCTGTGGGTCAGGTGGCTCTGAGCTAAGCATTCTTCTCTGCAGCTGGAATGTGCTTTATTCAAGGCTGCAGGGGATCATGATATATAGTCATTCTTTCTCATCTGGAGGAGCACCAGCAAAATGAGTGACTCATCCTGAGTGACCCCACAGGATGTCATTTTACACACACCCCTTTATCTGCTTTCTCCCAACATTTTTTTTTTTAAGATTTATTTATTTTTATTTATACAAGCACTGGGTACAGTCAGAAGCGCGGGAGGGTGAGAGAATTCACCAGAGCCAGAGCGGGGAGCAGAGCAGGCAGAAGGACCGAAGCACACTGCTGAGGGGAGCAGCGGGCGGCAGGAGAGGTCTGCGCGCCATGTGGGACCCTCCTCCGGTGGCGGGGGAGCAGCCGGGGATCGAACCGGCGCTGCAGAGGCCGCGGGCAGCTTCACAACCCAGCGCTCAACCGCTGCACCACCGGGGAGGCCCCACTCTCTCCCAACATTTTTAAATACATTTTTTATATCATTTTTCATTTTTGCACCATGTATGCATTTTCATCTTGGTTATAGTCCCCATACAATTCCCATCCCCCTTGTTTTGATCCTACTCCCTTCTACCCCACCCCCTGTAGTGTGTCTCTGGTTTATAGTTGCTTGTTGATTTTGATTTTTACTTTATTATAATTAGTCTTTTTCCTGGTCCCTTATTTAGGTTTTCTAAATTCCTGCTATGAGTGAGACCATCCGGTATTTCTCTTTTTCTTTCTGGCTTATTTCTCTGAGCATGATCCCTTCCAGCTCCATCCATGTTGCTGCAAATGGCATGAATTTATCTTTTTTGATTGCTGAATAATATTCCATGGTGTATATGTACCACATCTTCTTGATCCAGTCATCTATTTTTGGGCATTTGGATTGTTTCCAAAGCTTGGCTATTGTAAATAGCTTAGCTACAAACATAGGGGTTCAGGTGCCTTTTTGAATTAATGTTTCTGTGTCCTTTGGGTAAATACCTAGGAGTGGAATTACTGGATCATATGGAAGCTCCATCTTTAGCAGATTGAGGAATCTTCACACAGCTTTCCACTGTTGTTGGACCAGTTTGCACTCCCACCAACAGTGCAGGAGAGTTCCTTTTTCTCCACATCCTCTCCAACATTTGTTGTTGCTAGTTTTTTTTTAATATGTGCCATTCTCACTGGTGTGAGATGGTATCTCATGGTAGTTTTGATTTGCATTCCCCTGATGACAAGTGATGTTGAACATTTTTTCATATGCCTGTTGGCCATTTGCATTTCCTCTTTGGAGAAGTTTCTTTTTAGCTCTTCTGCCCTTTTTTTGACTGGATTATTTACTTTGCTTTTGTTGAGTCTCATCAGCTCTTTGTAGATTTTTGTGATCAGCCCTTTATCATTAGTGTTGTGTGCAAAAATATACTCATGGTGGACTGAGTTTTCCCTCATGACACAACCTAATAATAAAACATTTAGGCCAAAGGTCAAATGAGTAACTACAATCAACGGGTAAAAGTGTTGAGAAAGATAAAGGAAGTGAAATTATATAACTCAAAAATATACTCATGGTGAACTCAGAGTTTTCCCTCATGACACAACCTAATAATAAAACATTTAGGCCAAAGGTCAAATGAGTAATTACAATCAACAGGGGTAAGACAATGTGCTCCACCAACTGGAAGCAGATCAGATTTCATTCATGGATGGGAGCCCACCGCGTTCACAGTTTTCGATCCTTCCTCAGGGCTCACTGCACATGGTCTATAAATTGAAAGAGATGTGGGGTCTGCGGGAAGTTATATGAGGCAATTGCCTCCACTCTGGATCCAGATTCTTTTAACACCACCTTCCTAGAATTCTAATTCTGCAAAGCAGCACAAAAATGTGACCAGTTGCTAACACTAAAGAACTCCCAGTTTTGAGCTTCCTCCATTTACCAGCTGTTGAGACACATGTATAGAATGGACCTGATTTAATTCCTTCCTTGCAAATGACAGCAGCCAACTCAAATTAGCTTAAGCACAAAAGAGCTTCTGTCATGTGACATGAGTGTGTCCTGTGGAGCCCAGGGCTCACCACATATGCCATGTGCTCCTCTACATTTCCCAGCCTGCCTTGCAGTTTGCATGGGGTCCTGTGACACAGGGGTGGGGGGAGCCAGTGGACTGTGTGACAGGTGTCCCTTCTGGGCTGAGGCAAGTGTGAGTGATGACACTTCCCAGAAAACATTATGTTAAGTGAAATAAGCCAGCTGCAGATATTATCTGATACCACTTATTTGGAGTACACACAGTAGTCAAATTCAGAGAGAGAGAAAGCAGTGTGGTGACTGGCAAAGGTAGGGGAAGGGAGAGTGGGGAGTTATGGTTTATTAGAGTTTCACCTTGGGAAGATGAAAAAAGTTCTGGGGATACAGGAGGTAATGGTTACAGAACAATATCAATCTCCTTAATACCAAGGACCTGCACACTTAGAAATGGTTAGATGGTACATTTTGTTATGTATGTTTTACTACAAGAAAAAAAAACACAAAAATTTAAAAGAAAAGTAGAGAAAATTTGTATGGTCTTAAACAAGGAGAAAGAGGAATTGATGCACACAATTGTTTGTACTTTAAAAAGAAAAATAAATAACACTTTATCATTGTTTAATAGAAAGGAGGGAATAAGGTAGAAAGGACACTCTACACTATTCATTGAATTTATTTGAATGTACCTTGCTTTGTAAACTGGATTTTGAAACTCTGTAGCTATTTCCCACATTAATTAATTAATTATGAAACAAACAAACCAGACATCATGCAAAGCAAGAAACAAATGTGCAGTTTAAGTCACTGAAACACTGCAGAAACTAGAGTGGAGTACCTTGACCCACATCCCAGATGTCAGGGGGAAGATTTGGCCCAGTCTGATCACTCAGTAGGCTGCTAGAATTTTCTTTAGCCTGAGGGCACCCATGCAAGCAAGCTTCCCAGCAGCCCTGGACTCTAAAAGGAGACCCCTCCAGATGCCCTGTCAGACTCACATCTCCTTCTCTTTGAAAGTCTGTTTCACTCTTCCCTTGGTAGAGGCCAGTGTTCTCTGTTTCTCCCCCCATGTCATATACACACAATTACTAATTACCCCCCAACCCATACATTTATTTTCCCTCCATTCAGGAGACAAATTCAGACATTATCTACCTCTCAGTCCAATTCTAAATCCCTCAAAGAGAGAATGGTATCGGCTCAGCTTGGGTCAAGTGGCCATTTGGGGTCTGTAAGATGGTGACTGCGGGAGGTGCCTGCCACCTCCAGCCCCTGCCTTGATTGGGGCAAGGAGAACCCCAGAGGCAGTCCCCTGCAGATTCAGCAAGGCACGCCCTGCAGAATGATTACTGGTGAGCGTGGGGTTCAGAGACTCAAAATAATGACATAAGCAAGAGAGAACAGCCTTTCTCCCTCTTGACCCTCTTTGTACGGGCATTTAAAATCACGCACAACAGTGTCCACTGGGAAACCGAAAACCAGCCCCCATGTGAAGCTCCAGGCGATACAAGCAGGATTTGAAGAGGCTGAGGCTGATCCCTAGGCCTAAGGGAGACATAGCTCTCTGCTCTCTCCACTGCACAGAATGGGGCGGGATGCACAGGCCCACTCGACCTACCTGTGCAGTCACAGTGGAGGGTTAGAGAAGAAAAAGTGACAGACCCTGCTTGCCCCTCCCTGGGGGTAAGGGAGTGCCCCCCCCACCCCTCCCCTCGCCAGGGTGCTAACCACAACACAAGTGAAAGAAGGGTGGAGCCTAGGCTCTACCTTTGAGGCCAGTTAGCCCACCCTCTGATGAGAGAGGGGCCCTCAGACCTTCTGCTTCTTCCCTGAGAGAGAGCAATTGAAGGACAGAGGATGGGGGCAGCAGACCTCTCCTGTCACGCCCACTGCTCCCCTCAGCAGTGCATTTCAGTGGATCCGCCTGCTCTGCTCCCCACTCTGTCTCTGGTGAATCCTCTCACCCCACCCCCACCCCACCTCTGGCCTACACTCAATTTTATGCAAAAAAACCTAAAAAAATTAAAGGACAGAGGATCATGGGAATGTTTCCTCCACGGTTCTCCCAAATGGGGAGAGAAGCAGGAATCTTCTTCCTTAAGTCTAAAGAGGGTCCCTGGTTCTACAGAGAAACTAAAATGGTTCCTCTGGTTCTCTTTAAGCTTCCAGGCATTTGAAGGCTGGGGAGGGTGTTCCTGGGATGAAGAAGAGGATGTACGAAGGCATGAACCCACAAAGGGGTGTGGCAAGTCCAGAAAAGAGTCTGTAGTTTGTTAGGTTTGTCACACAGTGAGCGTGAGGAGGAAACCACAGGAGAGGCCCTGACAGGAGCAAGATGGTTCGTCAAGACTGATTAATCTGAAGCGTCTGCTATGGAGCCAAGTTTTCTGTCCCTGTCCCAAACTTTGTATGTTGACATCCTAACCCCCAGAAGCGATGGCATGAGTAGGTTAGGTAGGGCCTGTGGGAGGTGCTTAAGTCACAAGAGGATAGTCTTCAAAAATGGGATTGTGTCATTTTATAAAAGAGCCTCCAGGGAGCAACCTCACCCCTTCTGCCTTGTGACGACACAGCAAGAAGCTCTTTTTTTTTTTTTTTTTTTAAGATTTTATTTATTTATTTATTTATACAAGCACTGGGTACAGTCAGAAGCTCGGGAGGGTGAGAGAATTCACCAGAGCCAGAGTGGGGAACAGAAAAGGCAGACTAACGAAATACACTGCTGAGGGGAGCAGCGGGCAGCAGGAGAGGTCTGCGCGCCCTGTGGGACCCTCGCCCAGTGGCCAGGGATGGAACCGGCGCTGCAGAGGCTGCGGGCAGCCCCGCAACCCAGCGCTCAACCGCTGTGCTACTGGGGAGGCCCAGCAAGAAGCTCTTGACCCAGAAGTGAGCCCTCATCCAACCATGCTGTCACCCTGACCTTGGACTTTCAGCCTCTAGAATTGAGAGAAATAAATTTCTGTTGTTGACAGCTACCCAGTCTGTGGTATTTTGTTATGGCAGCCTGAACAGACTGAGACAGGAATCAGAAATGAGAAGCAAACAGCATCGCTATCCCTGAAACACGAGAGGCTTCTCATTAAGTCAAGAAACGGGACAAGCAAGTCTGTTATCCCTGATATGATTAGGCACTTTCTGGAGGCTTGAGGCAATGCAATCACACAGTCAGAAAAGATCAGGAGGCATAACAACTAGAAAAGACAAGACCAAATTGTCATTATTTACAGATGCTATGATTACCTACCTCTGGCTCTGTTACAGAAACAGCGGGAAGGGAGACCCTATTGTTCTGCTAGGGCTGCAACGACAAAGTCCTATAGACAAAGTGGCCTAAATTCTAGGAATTCAACCACTCATGGTTTTGGGGGCTGGAAGTCCAAGATAAAGGTGTCGGTGGATTCGGGTTTTCCGAGGCCTCTCTCTTGGGCCGTGCAGATGGCTGTCTTCTGTGTCCTCACTTGGCTTTTCTCTGTGTGAGTTCATCCCTGGGTCTCTCCCTCTTCTTACGAGGACAAAGCCCACCCTCAAGACCCCACTTAACCTTTCCTCTTTGAAGGTCCTGTGCCCAAATATAGTCACAACGGGAATTAGGACTTCACAGAGAAGCTTTGAAGAGATGCAGTTCCACCCTTACCAGAGACTGAGACCTATGGCCTCATTGAGCTTCTTGACATTTCCCCTGATGAGCTCATCTGAGAGAGGAAGAGAGACAGAGATGAGTCAGGCAAGCGCCCTCGCTCACAGCTCTCTCCCAGTGTCTCTACCTCTGCACCCCGAGGAGTAAGTGGAGTTGAGAAGAAACAGGCATGTTTGTAGCATGGGCTCACATCTGGCTGCTCATCAGAATTAAAAGAACCTGGAGAACTTTACAAAACTGTCAATTCCTGGGCCCCTCCCACAGAATTTTTCAGTTACTGGTCTGGGGGAATCTGGCCTGTTTTTTTAATCCAGATATACTTCAGGTACCTTAAAAATCCACTTTTTTAAAGTATACAGCTTGGTCATTTTTAGTATATTCACAGAGTTGTGCTATCCTCACTATATAATTCCCAAACATTTTCATCACCCCAAAAGGAAACATGTACTATGTGGTCTTCTGTGTCTGGCATTCATTCTTTCATGGGCTTGGGTATTTTTTAAATTCTCTCTGGCTATGCAGCCAGAGTTAAGAGCCACTGTGCTAGCAAAGGCTCTTCATGGAAAGGAGACCTTCAGAGAAATTTCTCTGAGCCTCATCCAAGGTCAGTCCAGAGCCAAGGAGATTTTCCGCAGCTCTGCCAGGGAAAGCTGACTGGCCCAGCTTGGGACACATGTTCACCCTTTGGCCAATCACAGTGGCCAGGTAGTAATTACATGATAACTCCTTTAAACTTTCAACTAAGAAAAATGAGCAAATTGCTGAAGGATATTGAATAGAGAATAAAATCAGATTTAGAAACATTTACTTGTCTAGAAAGTTTAAATGGCCAAGGGAACCAGTTAGCCTTGAGACCCAGCATATTAAGGGTCTGGTGCAACTACATGACTACAAAAGAAAAAGATATTCTATGTTATGGGTTGAATATTTGTGCCCCACCCCCCCACCCCCCCATTCATATGCTGAAGCAGTAATTCCCCAGTGTGGTGGCATTTGCAAATGGGGCCTTTGGGAGCTAATTAGGTTTAGTTGAGGTCATTAGGATGGGGCCCCATGATGGATCTTTACAAGAAGAGGAAGAGACCAGCACACCCCTGTCCCCATCCTGGGAGGACAATGTAAGAAGGGGTCATCTGCAGGCCAGGAGCAAGGCCCTCATCAGAAGGCGGCAGTGACTTTGGACTTCTCAGCCCCAGAACTGTGATCAATAGAAGTTCTGTTTTTTAAGTCATCTGGCCCCATGGTATGTTGACTTGACTAAAATACTCTCTCAGTCCAATTACCAGCATATAGGAAATACAGAAGACTGAGATTTTGTTAAATGACACCACAGGACGCAATCAACAAAACCCAGACTGTGAAGAACTCTCCGGGAGAGACAGCATGCTGCTTTTTTTTTCTTTCAGTAAATATAAAGTGCCAGGAAATGAAAGAGATCAAGGAGATAGAAGGAGAACCAATGGTTTCAAAGACATTTAAAGACACAGCAATCCATCACAGAGTATAGACCATATTTGAAGCCTAATTTTTTAAAAAACAAGATATTTATGAGATAGTTAGAAATCTGAATATTAGATATTTTATGGTATTAAAGAATTACTTTTAATTCTCTTTGATGTAGTAATAGTATTTTTTAAACACTTTATATTTTAGCTATCCATACTGAAATATTTATGAATGAAATGTTAGAATAAATGAGGTTTGCTTCAAAATCAATGTGAAGAAGGAATGAATTGGGAGAGGGATGGGGCTGGCCTGGCTTGGGTTGAGGGCTGTTGGGTTGGTAGGATGGGAACAAAAGAACATTATAATATTCTGTCTTCTTTAATTGAAATTATGTTAAAAATGCATCATAAAAAGTATAAAAGTAATGCAAGCATATATTTATATAAAAGTGCTATAGACATGCAGTAGCTTTGGATTACAGGTCCCAGTGTGCCTTGAGTCAGACTTCCTGAGTGGGAGAAATACTGGCAGACAGGGGTGGAGCTGAGCAGCCAGGTGAAGCCATGTAATACAAAAGGCAGTTCAGCTGTGACTTTTACTGTTCAGGCTTTAACTTGCACCCAGGGCCTTGGGAGGACTCAGAAGGAGAGACATGGAGGACAAAGATTAGCGGGTGAGAGACATGTGGGGAGGCTGTCAATGGCAGCTGTTTTCTTGATTTATACTTTTGAATCTCTCCATCTGTCCCACACTTGCCCAGCCCTTTTGCCCCCTTCTTGTTTTTCCCCACTAGAAGATTTCTTAGGCTTACAGCAAACTTTTGGGGTTGAACATGCCCCTCTTCAGGCTTACCCTGTTTGGCTAGATGATGGTTGTTAGGTTGGCCCAAGAGGAGATGGGTAATTTGGGGTGTTTTATTGAGAAACTTTTATTAGGAACATCCTTTTTTCTCTTCTTTCTCTCTATGCACATTAATTTATTCTATTAAAGATCCGTCACACTAAGAGTCTGCTTTCTTTATGCAGTGGACATCTGGACCCCAATTTACAACATGCAAATCATTTGTTTGGGGTCCCTGGGTACCCCTTATTCATGCACTAACAGCAGTCCTGTCTCCATTTTTAATAATGGTTTTGAGTCTCTGTGTGCATATAAAACTACATTTCTTTTAAAAAGGAGAAAGGTGAAAAACATTAAAAGATTTAAATAAAAATAAAATAAAAAGAAGAAAGGAAAAGAACACTCTATCCATAAAGAGATGACTGGATGGTGGGAGGCAGGTTGGAACCTCAAAGGTGGAGTGTCCAGGTAGGAGGCTCTGGGAATGATGGTATTGGCAGGAGGGAAAAGAAAAGATGGAGGATATTCAGAAAATGGATCACTGAGCATTTGATATATTAAGGAGATACTTAATTCATTCTTTTATGTTTGATATTTGGTTGGGCGTGGCGAGTGTCAGGGAGCCAGGCATTGAGAAGTATGATGCCGAGATTTGACCTGGGCAAGTCGGTGGCGCCGTTTGCTGAAATGAAAACATCAGGGGAGGAGCAAATTTCAGGAGAAGGTAGTGAGTTCAAATGCACACACTTAGAGTCAGTTGGTTAGGCTCTCTGGGAGGAGACCAGGCAAATATATAAAGTTGGAGCCTATAAGTGTTGGGCAGGTGACTGTGGCCATGTGCGAGAATGAGGTTGCCTAGAGAAGCATGAGAAAGGAATAGAAGGAAGGAAAATCCGGGCCGTGAGGAAGCCCAAGTTTGAAAGGAGAGCCGGGCCTCCCCTGGTGGCGCAGTGGTTGAGCGCTGGGATGCGGGGCTGCCCGCAGCCTCTGCAGCGCCGGTTCGTTCCCTGGCTGCCAGCGAGGGTCCCACAAAAAAAAAAAAAAGAAAAGAAAGGAGAGCCCACGAGACAGGCTGGAAGGAGCAGCCAGAAAACCAGGAGGAAACTTCATGGAAGTTATAGGGAAATGAGCAGGAAAAGGGTCAACAGTTTCAAAAGTCACTGAAGAGTCATAGACAGAAAGAAATGAATCCAGCCCATGGATTCAACAACAAAGTCGTTGCTCCTGACCTCAAGTGAGAGCGGCTTCCGGCTGCTGGGCACATAAGCCAATTGCCTTGGGCTGAAGAATGAATGGGAGGAAAACAAAGATAGTTCTCATGGCCTGCTTTCTCCCCCCACCGCCCCTACTAAGGGAGACTGCCCGGTCTATGATCTTGTGGCCCTAAATAGCCATATCCTGTAATAGGAGGTCAGTGACCTCATATCACAAAGACTTAACTCATCAACCGAAGAAAGTACCAGGCTGATAGGGTTCCGTTGCTCTTGGGCATCTGGCTGTTGAGAGTGGGGCTTGGGCTAGAACTCCTGAAGGCGACTGGAGTCGGAGTGGTCACTATGGGATGGCGCTCGATGAGAAGTAGAGAGAGGGAAGAACACAGGAGATCATCGGAGAAACAGAGGGGAGGGGCAGGGGGAAGGGGGAGGAGAGGAGAGAGCAGCCCCTCTTCCCCATGGATTTGCAGTTCCAAGCTTCTGTGAATCCAGCTGTGCTTAAGTACCTTTTCTCTACATTCAAGCACAATGAGCTGTCTTAATGCTGATAGGAAGAAAGAGCGCGAGCTGAGCTGATCGCAGAAACAGAGAACTAGGATAACAGATAAAGTGAAGTCTCAGAAGAGGTGGATGGATGGTGAGTCCATCCCCGAGCCCCTGAGCTCAGTGCCATTGGCAGCAGTGCCTCAGACTCTGCTCCCCAGGATAGAGTGGGTCCCCTCTCAGCTGCCCCTTCTGGTCACGCTTTCTGGAAGACAGCAGAGCTGGTGACTCTGCTCTATCTTAAGCTTCCATGCAATTCTATTAGGCCTTTAGCAGGTTGGGTTTGAATGCTTCACAGACTTGCTAAGTCCTTCCCTGGATTGCTCTATAGGTTTGCTTGCACTATATAGGTTTGCTTGCACTATAGGTTTGCTTGCACTGCCCTTCAGCAGCACCTTGCTCCGAGATGGAGCTTCAAAGATGGAGTTGGTTATAGTCGGGTTTGTTTCTGGTTTTATCATTTAATATCTGTGCTCACGTAAACATTATAAACACTGATTTTACCAGATGAGTTGGGGGAAATATCTTGTTTATTGCATATATATTAAACAAAGAACGAACACATATATTAATATTTATGATATATATACCTGCACACACACACATGTATTTGAAAACGAGAGGCAAAATGATGAATTTTGTATATCCTGGTTAGTTCTCATTAGAATGTGTTGTTTGTATTTCTGCTAACATTGCTGTCACCACAGCAATCCCTTGAGATTTGTGGTGGAGTATGAAATACAGGCCTGAGTCTTTAGAGACTTCGCCTCCTTGCTTAGCTGCTGAATGAAGGCTCACTGCCTCCCTCACAGCTGACCATCATCACTGTCCACAGCAGAAGGCAACAATAGATTGGGGAGAAGATTGTTACAGACCCAGGTGACCTTGCTGGACAAGCCCAACGATTAACATTTGTGGAGCAACTAGAGAAAGGAAAGCAAGTCAGGAACATGTTAGTTGAGATGCAGTCACAAGCAAAATGCAATGGACACAAATAAGGAACCATACTGGTTCATGGACTGAGAAGTCCAGCAGTATATGGCCATCAGGTATAGTTAGATCCAGGGCTTCAAGACATGTGATCAGAACTTGGCTTCCCTCTCTCCACCTTAGAACTTTGTTTCCCCCTGGTTACCTTAGTTTTGGGGGTAGGTTCTCTCTGCAAACTGATCTCTGGAAACTATAGTTCTCTCTGGAAACTACAGTTTTTCCAGAAAAAGACAGATTCTAGCAGCATTAGCAAAGGCCACAGAACAAATGCTGGGGCTCTGGTTAGCAAAGTCTGAGAAATAGTATGGAGGAGGCGAGTTCAACCCCTCTGTGCCCCGTGGGCTGAGAGTAGAGGTTAGGGTTTTCCCAAAGCAAAAACTGAGATTCTGTTAGTTCATGCAGGAGAGATGGTGAGTAAGAACATGGGATGCCATAGTGCTGGTCTACCATCCCCCCCGGGGAAGTCACTGAACCTCTCTATTGACACCCACATCTGAAAATGAGAGGGCTGGACTTATCCCTAATGTCCAGCTCTAAGGAGTCAGTGTCTCCCCACCACCAAAAGTCATGTCTCTATAGTGATCATGCTTTTAAAAAATGGTTTTAAAGACTGAAAAGAAAGCCCTAGGCATCAAAGGAAAATAGTCTAAAACATCACAGCTAAGAAAGTGCCCAGCCCTGCAGGGTGTCAGCTGCTGAGCCCCGGCCATCTGTCAGGCAGGCAGTGGGGATAAAATAAGGACAGATGCTAGCAGGGGACCTCCATGTCTCACCAGCTTGAACTCAGATCTCAAGGTCCATGCCATCCCCCACATGTGTGTTGCTGTCCATTCAGCTGTCTTGGTGACCTTTGATTTGACCCTGGTGAAGACAGGAATCAAGGACAAGGCTGGATCTTGCCTAATGTGTCTGTATGTATAACATGACACTTCCCTGATGAATAGAACTCACTATTCTCCATCACCCATCACATTTGGCAAAGGGCCTAGGCTTGAGTTCTAAGACATAATAGAACCCATACTTTACCCAACAGACATATTTCCCACTACTTCTTTGCTTCTGCTCTATGCTCCACTACCCTAGCTCCTTACTATAGGGCTTCTCCCCATCAAGGCCCTAAAATTACCTGTTTCCTTTGTGATCTACCCTGCCAGATTGACCCTAAAGCAACTTGTAGGGAAGGGCTAAGTCTTGTTCGCTGATGACTATCTCCTCCTGGCATGGTACCTGAGGTAGAACAGGCTCTTGGACTGACTCTGCCCACCAGGGGATATTTGGCAGTATCCGGAGACTGTTTTGGTTGTCAGAACTTGGGAGAGGGAGGTGCTGCTGGCCTCTGCTGGATAGAGTCCAAGGCTGCTGCTGCACATCCTACAACGCAAGGACAACCCCACGGCAGAGGATTAGCTGGCCCAAAATGCTGGTTGCAATGAGATTGAGGAAATTTGTCTTAATCCAACAAGAATTTAAGGTGGTCGGAAGCCAGGCTTCCATCTTTGTGAAGGTTTCTCTATCTTCACCCCTACCCTTTTGGTGGCGCCCTTGACAGTCACCTGGGCTCCTTCTCCTTGGTGGCCTGAACTCTAATTTTTGTCCCCTTAGCATAAGACTGCTGGAAAGTTCTCTTCCTCTGGTCAAATGTCTCAAAGCGAACCTCTCTGCTCATCCATATCTCCAGCATGGTACCTCTCAAGCCCTCAGCACCTGGTAGGTCACTTCCAAACACACCTTAGATGCTGGTTTAGCTTGTCCAGCTGCTCTTGATAGGAGGGTCGATTGTCTGCCTTTACTTGACTCTCTCTTTGCTTGAGTCTGCTCTTTCTTGAGTCTTCCAAATGCAGGTTTTAGGCTTTATTGTACGTTAAAGGAGTCTCTTCTCTGCCCATACTTTGCCTGTTCTGCTTGGAGAGAGGCAGCTCCAATCCCCAGAGAGGTGCTCTAATTTCTTATAATTACTGTCACCAGCAAGAGCTATTGGGGGGGGGGGTGTGGCAGTGATGAGAACTGGGCTTCTTACTAGTTATCTAAGAAACAAATATGTCTCACTGTAAATGTTTTCATTCTCATACAAGGACGTAACAGTCCAGTCTCCTGCAAAGAAATTCTGTTTTTCCTGTCGACATAATTTTAACCCTGCCTCTTCTGAAAGAATAAGCCTGGCCTTTAACATGCCGAGAACATTTGCTTTGTTCCCCAAAGTCTGGCATATATTGCTACAAAACCAGCCAAGAAATGACTGGGCCCTGTCCGCCATGGCTGCGGTCACTATGGAAGTGCAATTCTAATCAGGTTGAGAATTAGATGATTTCTGGTTCACAAATCTCCCCAGTTTCAGAAAACAGAGGTGTCTGGTTATGCATGGGGTGAGAGCGAGAGGATGGCTGCTGAACTCTCTTCTTGGACCAGCACCATTTCCTTGACTAGGTTTTCAAATTAGTGTTTGTTAGGGTATCACCGGTATTACAAGAAACAGAAAGCAGCAAGAGAAGCTATTCATTCCCAAGCGGAGCCCACAGGCACAGGCCTGGCTTCCCCTGAGAACAGGATCTGCTATGGCTGGGGTCACAGTGGAAGGTCCAGGGACCAGTCGCCCCCTGCTGGCCAGAGGGGTGAAGTGCCTCATCTCCGGTTGTAATCCCTTGTGGGGGTGAGCTCCTCCCTAAGGATTGTAAATCTGACACAGAATTTTGCACGCCCACAGGTAGTAGCTGCAACACTCAGTAGCTTATTGGGATGCTGGGCTGGAGATCCGGGCTCCAGGACTCCAAGTCTAACAGCCACAGTGCACCGAGGTCAGAGGCTGCCAGCCTCAGCAGCACTCAGAGCAGTCCGGGGATTAATTGCAGACCCTCAAATGGCTTTGGTAAAGCCTTGGCGCCGAAGATTTTTGAGTTTTATATTCCAATGGATCAGCAAAACCCCAAAAATCACATTTATCTCAAATCACCCATTTCAGCATATATATTGTACTAATAAAGAATAACTTACTCTTGGGGGCGCCTCCTCTTCATTGCTGCCCCCCAGTTCCCTCCTCCCTTGCTTTTTCTAATTTCCTTCTCTCCCTCTTTCCTGTCTTCCTCCCTTCGCCTCCTTTTTTCTGTCTTTCTCGTCACTCTAAGTAACTTTACCCTTAAAAACAGAATCATGACGTGATTATATAATTTTATTTTTAAACTATATATTTTCTGATATCTTGATGGTTAGAGTAGAATATAAATGAACAAAATGGAATTACCATATTTTTAGTATCCTTAAACCCCGAGGGCTTAACAATGTATTTGGGGTAGTGATCTCTGCCTTTTTTGTCTGAAAGATCCTTGTGACCCAATAATTTGTGAAAATTATCTTGAAACAATTTTGAGCACCTATTGGGAGAAATTTCTCAATTATGCCAGCTGCTTCTATGTCAAAGTGTGGACCAGAATCATCTCAGAATGTTCATGATTCAAGCAAGAGTCTTTGTGTGGATTCTTTTAGTCACAAAAATGTAGGGCGAGCAGGTACTCGTTGCCCTGGTTGGGAAGCGTTGGTTAAGGCTGATGAAACTGCCCCTCCCTTAGCTCCTCTTGATGAACACATCTGGCTGCCAGGGAGAAAAACTATAAACTTGTCTGAAGTCAAGGAGCCTCCCGGGGGCAAAATCTCCAGCTCTCAGCCCTTCCTCTCTGAGATTCAAAGGCAGGAACGCCTGTTGGAATGGATGAAGGCTCTTTGGCAGATCTCAAAGGCCCTGGAGGATACTCTGTGAGAGAAATCTGAACTGGAGCCAAAGGTGTGGGGGTAACGGTTGAAATGAGGGAGGTGTGGGGAGCCTAGTGAGGTGCACAGGACAAGCAAGGGCTGATGTCCACAGGTGAATGTAGCTGACTGTTTGGTTGTGCTGGACTCCAGTGGGCCAAGACTCTTGCTCAGGTGAAGGTGTTCCCAAGAATCTTGTCAAAGAGATGAACACCTGGCACCAACCTGGGAAGGAATGTGAACATCAGTGTATGATCAGTGGGGCCCTCTCCCGGCCCCTCTGGTTCTGTCACTTGACAAGTGCTGTGGATTTGCTGACCCCTGTTAACAGGGTGTATTTTGCACATTCTCTACTGCCCCACTCAGCAGCCACACTGTTTATGCTAAGTAAACTGCTTACCCACTTGTATGAACAGATGTGTAAGTCTTTACAACCCAATGAGCTGGGAAGCTCCATGTCCACTACTGGTGGGCCTCAGGCTGGGCTGGGTCCTCATGGGGCTCACATTCTGGTCATTACATGGGGTACGGCTGAGGAAGAAGCTCTGGATCCAAAGGTTGGGTGTATCAGTGTGACCCAAGAGACTTTTGAACCCAGAGATTGGAATATGGTACCGGGTGGTGCGGCCTTTGGGATCTAGGGCAGGTCTCTACAAAAGGAGCTCGTGTCCATCCATCATGAAAGGCAGTTTTCAATAGCAACACAGAGGGCGCCACCCAGCACTGGCTAGTGAACACATCAGACATTCTGTTCTTTCTCTGACCCCACCTGTAACCCCTTTTCTCTGTTGCCACTTCTCCTGTCCATTTACTCCACCCCAGTGGGTGCAGTGGAGTTGAAGAAGCCTGGGCTGCAGTCTCATCCTCTCAACTCACTGGGGTGGGGGCAGGACAGAAGGGCCTGGAGACAGAGGTAAGCATTTACAGCACAGCACAACTTGGAACTTGCTCGTTGGCAGCCCCACGGCCAGATCTGGCCTGCAGATGGCTTTGGTTGGGCCTGGGTTTTTAAAAACATTTAAAAATATTTTTAAAATGGAGAGGTTTCACGTATACAGATTTTTGCCCTTTCTGAAAACTGGAAAGGCCTTATGGCACTGGACGGGAGTAAACATGGGTGGGGACTGCTGTCCACCCCTGTTCCCTGCCCCTGCCCGGCCCACACAGTGGCAGCTGCCCCTCTCTCCTTTCCTGCAGCCTCTGTGAGCACCAGCCACGGGACCGGGGAAGACCTGGGCTGTGACAGAGCTGACTTGGCTAAGGGGGCCTGGGAAACCTCGGGAACTGGGATTCTAGTTTCCTGTGTTCGGGAGAACGAGGGTACTAGGACCACAGCAGGGGGTGTGGCTGGGTCGGGGAGTAAAAGTCAGTGGCCCAGTGAGTGTCTGTGGGGACAGGCGAATTTGAAATCCACAGGTCAGATCAGCAGGCTGGAAACTCAGGCAGAAGCAGATACTTCAGTCTTGAGACAGACACTACTTTCTCAGGAAACCTACTTTTGCTCTTAGGCCTTCAGCTGACTGGATGAGGCCCACATGACGGAGGGTGCTCCCCTTTGGCAAAGTCCACAGGTTGTGGGTGTTAACCATGTCTACAACATGCCAGCATGGCCATTCCCGGTGTTCGGTCACATAGCAGGTGCGATCACCTAGTCAGGCTGATGCAGAAAACCAACCCATAGTTTCGTATAGGAGGAATATAGGGGAACCAAATAAGGGATCATGGGAAAAATAATAACAATAAATCAAAACAAAATTAACAGGGAACTACAGATCAGAGACATTCTGCAGGGGAGGAGGAAGGAGAGGGATCAAAATGGGCAGGAAAGAGCACAGGGACTACGGTGACGTGACGGGTGAATTGGTGGCGGGATTCTCCGGGGCCTACGCCTGAGAGGAGAAAGCAAACATTGTACAAAAATGAACAATGATGGGGCCTCCCCGGTGGCGCAGCGGTTGAGCGCTGGGTTTCGAAGCTGCCCGCGGCCTCTGCGGTGCTGGTTCGATCCCCGGCTGCTCCCCGGCCACCGGAGGAGGGTCCCACATGGCGCGCAGACCTCTCCTGCCGCCCGCTGCTCCCCTCAGCAGTGTACTTCGGTCCTTCTGCCTGCTCTGCTCCCCGCTCTGGCTCTGGTGAATTCTCTCACCCTCCCGCGCTTCTGACTGTACCCAGTGCATGTATAAAAACAAAACAAACAAACAAACAAACAAATAAATAAAACATGCCTCTATTAAAAAAAATGAACAATGATGTAAAATATAAAGAAATTATATATATATATACACACACACCCCAACCATGCAAGAACAGCGGGCTGAGGAAGGGAGTGGGCAGCCTGGCTGGCTGTCTGAGCACAGGCAGGGGTTCTGGGCGTTGTGACAGGGGATGCACACCCAAAGAAGAACTCGTGGGGTGTCCACAGCGCTGGCCCACTGAGCAGAGCAGGCTCAGGGGACCCCAAGGGGAAGAGCAGTTCATGGGAGCCCAGGGGTGACTCCTGCTGGCTCTTTCAGGATATCTGATAATAAAGGGGGTAAACTGAGGGCTGAGAAGAAAAGACTTCATTTTGGGGTTTTTGTATTTTTTTTTTTTTTTTTTTGCAACCTAGAAGGAGGGAGCCTTGGCGGGCGGGAGAGAAATAAAGCAGAAGGGAGTGAGGCAAGTGGTGGGATTTCTCATTGGACAAGCGAGGCTTTCCTCCTCAGCGACAGGGCTGTGGAGAAATCAGTCTCCATGTGGTCCCTGGACAACAGGGCAAAGCTCTGGATGGAGCAAACAAGGACAGAAAAGGGAATGTTCTAGAGAAAGGCCCCTCCCTGGAGGACTCTTTCCAGCCCCCCTCCCCACTTCCAGGCTTCCTCCCACTTGTACCTTTGCCAAGGTTCCCGTGCTGTAGGCTCTTCAGCCTCGGAAGGGCCCATCCTGGTGACCTGGGGCTATATCCACCCCCCTGAAAGCAGATGGCAGCATTGCTGGCCCTCCGGCTCTCTCCTGGCCTCCTGGACCCTCCTTGCCCTGCACAGCATGTCCCCACGGGGCTGAAGCAGAACTCCTTGGCCTGTACTGGCTTCTCATGGGCGGTGCTGGACCAGAGGCAGTTTGAGTGCCTGGGAAGCAGCGACACACACCAGCACACGCACAGTGGCCAGGGCCACATTGGCCACGTGGTCCTGTCCCTCTGCACCGAGCTGCAGAACAAGGAGCAGGTGGTGGAGGTGGACCATGGGGCCTTAAGAGCTCTAGTTCTCAGGCTGCCAGAAAATCCATTATTTCCAAGGAGGGGTCTTTACCAAATTTAATACAATGAATTTGAAGATGTGGTGGCTGAAAAACTGCTTGTCCCAGATGGCCATGGGGTCAAATACACCCCATGGACCCTTGACAAATGGTGGGCCCTGAACTCACAAGAGCCTCAGAGCTGCCCCTCTTTAGTCACACTCTAATAAGACCCAATTGCCATGCAAAAATGTAAACATTAAAATGACAGATAAAGCATGGGAAATTCCGATCACCTTTCCACGTTTTGGGAGCTTGCTATTGTAAGCACCACCATGGAGGGCACCGTAACTGTATCCAGGCTTAGTGCCTCCAAGGACTCAACCCTGCCTTGTTCCTCACCCCTCTGCAATCAAACTTCGCAGAGCTGCGAGGGAGTACTGGCACAGCTGACAAACAGGGAGGGCTGCTCGGGCAGGGCAGCGGAAATGCAGAGGAGTGTGCGCCGGCTCGAGTTGTGTGTGTGTGTGTGTGTGCAGCCTGAAAGTTCAAAGCACGCTGGAACATGGAAAGAAAGGTATTTGCCTGAGTGACTCAGACATGTTCCAGCATTTTCCCACAGGCTCCTGCACGGCCCAAAATAACTGCAAGCCTGGATCCGGTCCCCTGGCATGTGACCGCATCTGTATAATGTTACAGAACAGCGGGCACACCAGCCACGCTCACAAGGGAGCTGCAGCCATCACGGGGAGAAACAGCCATGGGAGGCATGGGCTCGCCGACACCAGAGGCCCAGTCCCTGGTCACCTCTCATAGACAGGGAGAAAAAATTCGGGAGAGCAAACAGTTTGTCCACATTCACACCGCTGGGGATGAGAAGAGGCCGGTGGCAGAGCCAGCCCTAAGCTCCCATCAACTCTGTTATTTATGGGCTTGGAGTTTGGGCTTTATGGTTCTCCTGGGTGCCTACGTGCCACAGTGTGGACACATACAGAATTAAGGGGTGTCAGAATGGACCTGCCCTTCAGGGATCTATGGTTCTGCTTTAGAAATGATGTTAAAACAGCTAGAACACAACACACCAAAGGCCCAGGAAAGTTTGAGGAGGGCCGGCCTGTCCACAGGGGAAGAGTCACGAGAAGGTGGGCTCAGGTGGGCAAAATCTGGGAAAGAGAGCGGAGAGGCAAGAGCTGACATCAAATGGAGGGGGCGCTGAGCTGAGAGGGGAACGCAGGGGTGCTGTGGAAGGCTGTGGAACGCAAACCCAGGCATCTGGGCACCAGCCTTCAGGTTGCAAATGGCTCCCAGTATGGACGCCATGATTTGCTAGTTCCAAGTCACCTGCTTCACCTGGGAAAGAGGGATAATCCCCTAGCATTTTTTTTTAAAGATTTATTTTTTTTATTTTTATTTATTTGTACAAGCACTGGGTACAGTCAGAAGCGCGGGAGGGTGAGAGAATTCACCAGAGCCAGAGCGGGGAGCAGAGCAGGCAGAAGGACCGAAGTACACTGCTGAGGGGAGCAGCGGGCGGCAGGAGAGGTCTGCGCGCCATGTGGGACCCTCCTCCAGTGTCCGGGGAGCAGCCGGGGACCGAACAGGTGATGCAGAGGCTGCAGGCAGCTTCGCGACCCAGCGCTCAACCGCTGCGCCACCGGGGAGGCCAATCCCCTAGCATTTTGACACATTTTTAAAAATGTGCTGAGGAAGAGGCATAGGTTACTCTCATATTTCTGGGGTATATCATCCTTCCTTCATGGCCACCCCACTTGCCACGGTGGTGGGCCTAACATGGCCTTGGGGGTCCTGGGCCTTGGATTCAATTCCCGCCCCTGCTTGCGACTCTGGGTGTGTCACTCGTGTTTCCTCACTCACCCTGTGAGGACGTCAACAGCAGCTAGTGCTGACCATGGGCCAGGTGCGCCCCTCGAGTCTGAACTCCACCTCCCCTGCTCCATTTTACAGCTGAGGAAACCAGGAGAGGACAAGCGAGGTGATTTGCTTGTCTCTAAGCTGATACGTGAAGCTGTGGTTTGAATCCAGTTCTGACTGAAGCCTGTGTTCTGGACAACGATGTTCTCTTGAATTAGGGCGTGGGGATGATTAAAGAAGCCAACTCTTGGCAGATGCTCAGTGGATATGACTCCCGAATCCCTCATGGGCCTTGTCACTTTGGTTAGGAAGAGCCGTGGCAGTTCTAGACCCAGCCAGCACCCCCTGTGAAGCCCAGGGACCACCCACACGGGTCTGACAGCTCCCACCCTGATATCCAGGCACCACCTAGTTTGGAGGATTAAAAATACGCTAACTACGTTAAAGGTAGTTGATGATGGCGATAAGCATTAAAAGTAATATTAGTCTAATTCCATAACAACCCAAGGAGGCCTCGTGTTGAGATCAATTGGAAAGAGACACCCGAGTCACAGAAAGAAATGATCACGTGCTTCCTCTTTGTTCCTTTACAAAAAAAATAGGCTTTTCCCCCTGTACACCTCTGAGTTTGTAGGATCACTGGTGTCTTTGGCCGTCGGCTCGTACTCCCCAAATGAGTTCACCCAGGAATGATGCTGGCGGCTTCCCATGGGAATGACTTCAAGCTTCCTCAGCAAGCACACCAGTGTGTATTTTTGTGTAGCCTCGTCAGGCACCAATATTAAACTCGATACAGTTATGGGGAATTCAGCCTGGGGGCTCTGAAGTCAGCAGGCTCCCTGGGAGTTCCACGGTGTCAGGCCTATCTTTCTCTTCCTTTTTATTTTCAGGTTCACTGGGTGAGCAGTTAGAAAAACAAAATCCAGCCCATTAGGGAGCTGTGGTCCTTCCCAAGCTTTTAAAAAAACATTGACGCAGAAGGAAGGATCCTTCCACCTGGTGGCTTCTGGGCGCATCTGATCCCTCACCCGAGGCTTCTAGGAATCCAACCTGGGGAGACACCCAGTCCTGGACCGGTGTGGGGGCTCTCAGAAGTGTCAGAGAGAGGACCCCAAGACTCACAGGCACATTCCCCTTCTCTGGGGACCTGGGCCCCAGCCTGGGCAATACTAGCAGCGGGCTTCCCTGTGCTGGCCTGAAGCAGCTCAGCCCGGGGGGAGGTGAGGCCGGCAGGCAACTGAGGCCAGGTGGGCAGAGCAGCTGTCCAAGGGCCCGGGGCTGGGCCTGTCTGAAGAGGTGCGCACTCATCTCTGGGTCCACAGCAAAGACCCCCTGGGTTCTAGTTGCAATCTGAGACTGGCAAGTGACCGTGAGTTGGTCTCTCAGGAGCTGGGCAGGGAGAAAGGTTACCAAGTCCAGGCCAGGCTTGTAAACACCCCTGCCATTCCATTCACCTGAGCCAGGAAGAGACACGCTAGGTGCTATTGTTCTTTTCAAAGTTTTAGAAACCACAACATTTGGCATTACATTATTTTATTTTCTTTTTTTAAAATGTAGCAGTTAAAGTCACTCCACATACAGATATCCCTATGCTCCTTGCACATTTTATCCTAGCTACAATCAGGTATTTCAGCTATGAGATGAAGAAAATCATCCCATTTAAATGGCAACATTTCTGTAAAACGGGTTTTTTACTTTTGTGATGGGAAATAAGACTCCCCATCTGTCCCCCCAAACTCCTTCAGTCCAGAGCTCACAACCATGGCCTATACGTGGTAGCCCGGCACAGAGAGGGCCCCCAAACAATAGCAATGGGGTTAAACTTTTGAAACAAGCAACTTCTTTATGGTACAGGGTAAGAATACAGAAGAAAAGCGTCATTTTCCTCTTAGCCCTTTTATTAGTGTGTTTTACCTCCACCCAGGTTACTACGGATCAAGCAGCTATGAATAGTAAAAACCAACTGATTTAAAGTCTCTGAAATGCATGCAACTTAAAATTCCCTACAGCACACAGTCAGTTCCCAGTCTCTAGGTCGGAGCCGAACGCGGCGAGACTAGGGTGCTGGTGGGTTTCCAGCTGAGTCTGTCGTGCTGCTGGGGTTTGGCGTTGCCCCTTCTTTGGTTTCTGGCGGCTGGGGTTCAGTTTTGGGGTCTTCTCTATTTCCAGCATTTTTCTTATTCTTGTCTGCTGCCATCTCTATGATTTCCTGCAACGGCTGATCGGTCTCAAGGTTGCTGGGCTGGAGTTCGTAAACCTGCACTTGACCTGGGACATCTATTGCTTTCTGTTCCAGTTTTTCCAAGATGGTCTGAACCTTCCTGACGCCATCTCTCCGGGCCTGACGGACGTCAGCTCGTCCTTCAGGGTCTACGGAATCCAAGGCCAGCAGCTCTTTGGTCAAATACTCTTCTATCATCAGATACTTTTTGTCTGTCTTCTTGCCTTCAAAGTTGTCTACGGCCTGCTCCAGCCCCTGCACCTTCTCCAGGATGGCTTCTACTTTCAGCACACCTGGGTGTTTTGGGGGTGCCTCAGCTTCTCCTGGTTTGGGGGGTGTGGCTTCAGCAGGGGCAGGGCTGGGGGCTGCTTTCTCTTCTGCAGCCACGTTCTTGGGAGAAGAAGAGGCAGCAGGAGCAGCGGGGCTGGGAGGACAAGGAGCTGGGGCAGAGGGAACCTTCACTTCTACTTTCTCAGCGGGAGGTGGGGGCTTCTGGGAAACAGGCTGAGAATCCACCTCCTTGCGGATCACCTGAATCGGGATGTGTCCAGGAAGGAGTTCAGGTCCAGCTGGGCCTGGCTTGCTTTCTGGTTTGTTTTCAGGTTGGGGAATAGGCGAAGATCCTCGATGGGTCATGGGCTGCTGAGGAGAGGCAAGGACACAGAGATATTTTTAATAACTGGCTGAGAGTCACAGGCTGTTGCTTGTAGCTAGTACCGATTAGAAAGAACTGGGGATTGGCTTTTTAAAAGTTTAACAGTATAAAGGAGATTTTCAAAGTCAACCAACAGCTGTTACAGAGCAAAAATAAGGTATTAATCATGTATGAGGCCAGGCCATTTGTCATGCCTCCATTTACCACCTGAGACTATGGGCCTGTTACCTCTCACTGTAGAGGTGTTCCTTTGGCAGTGAAAAGACCAATCTGATTTTCAAAAATGCCTAAAGCTCACGTGGGCTGCTGGGCTGGTTTAGCTCCAGGCCAAGTCCTGTGACTCGGGTCCTTGGGTGGGGGTGTGGGGTGCAGCCAGGAGTGCTGATTCTACCCGTCCCTCTTCCTGTCCACTGTGGGCACAGTCCTGCTCAGGGTGTGACCTTCCCATCTCCTGCTTCAGAACAGTTACAATTTTTTTTTTTTAAAACCCATGACAGCCTAATGGTTTCTTCCCAGACTGATGCATTTTTTGAGAATAAGTGAGATGCCCAAAATAGTTAACCCTAGAAGCTTTTTTCTTGGGCACAGTGTGCCAGAGCTAACACTAGCCCGGGCTGAGACACTCTTTAATGTGACAATAAGCCACAGCGATATATTCTGAAATGAGCACAGCCAGAACAGAAACATCTGGGCTCTTCTGAGAGTACCATGAGCTTTAGAAATCACATACACTCCAATTCCATCAACTGGGAAGTAAGAGTGGGACAACATTATTTTTTAAAGTCCTCTCAATTCCAATTATAAAATTCCACTATGTTTGCTAAGGTCGAATCCTTGCAAGTCTCCAAAAAGGGCTCTTTGAACAAGCTATAAAAGGGAGGTCAAACAAAGATAAGGAGGTGAAAATAGGAGTAAATATTGTTCAGTGCTCATGGGAAATACATGGGAGAGACATGCACTGCTCTGCAAGTAGGCACTCAGGACTCCTGAGCTCTGGTGAGGGCCTGGGGGTCACTTAGCTAGTTGAACCCAGCAACCCCCATCTCATCAGATGTCTTTTGCCAACTCAGATGTCCTCAACTTTGGCCCTTAAGCACTCACGCGAGGGCCACAAGCCCCCTCCTTGGATCTCACAGCAAAGGTTGAGTAAGAAGTGACTTGAGACACACTTCAGAGGGGAAGCCCTCCAGCTGTATTCTTCAAAAATGTCAAGGTCATGGAAGCAAAGATAGGCCGAGGAACTGTTCCAGACTGAAGGAGATGAAAGACACGACCTCTCAGCGTCGTGCTCACGCGCCTGGACGGGACCTCAGGGAGGGGGGAGACGCTGTACAAACTTGGAAGTGGTCTCTGTACCAGGTAACAGCACTGGGAGGATGTAGATTTCCTGTATCTAATCAGGATTAGGAATGAGAATGCCTGTTTCTTGGGAATATATTTGCTGAAGTAACTAGGGGATAAGAGGGCATGATATCTACAACTCTATCTCAGTTATATAAACCATTTAGAGAGTGAAGAAATGACAAAGCACATGCAGCAACATGGTAACAACAGTGAAAAGGGCACACTGGTGTCTCTGTACAAGACTTGTAATGTCTGTAAGGTTGAAATTATTTACAAATAAAAAAAGCTCAAAAAAAGTGGTGCTTTGTTACAGGGTGCTGGACAGGATCACCAGTTACAGTGAAAAGACACCCACACTGTTTACAGGAGGTCTTCCTTCCAAAAACTGTGCCAGCCAGAGGCGGCTCAAGGCTGCTGCCTGCTCTGTCACTAAGGAAGCTACAAGTTGCTGAAATCAGAAGACCCCTCCCCCTCCAGGATGACCCCCCAAAGTCTCCAAAGAAAGGAGCAGACCAGGCCTGTAACCTTCACCACCCCCGGCAGCTACTCAGCAAGCTACCCGTCCTCCCTGTGGAGGAGGAGGGAGGTGTGAGCCAGGGCCGGCGTGCCAAGCTGGGAGCTGAGCTGAAGAGATAAGACACACACCTGATAAGGGGGCAAAGCATTAAGTGCTAAACTGAGGAGATTCATAAGAGGCGCCGGGGGAGGAAGAGGAGCAGGCTTCATGGAGGAGGTGACAGGCTGGTGCCTTTGAGGATGGGGGAGCTTGGGTTGTGAAGGCATTTCTGGGGGTGGATTGAGCATGAGCAAAGGCACAGCACGAGGAATGGGCAGCACGGGGGTGCACAGTGCAATGGGGGTAACAGTGAGGAAGGACACAAGCAGCTGGAAGGCTGGGGTCGAGGCTGAGCTGTGTGGAAGAGTATGTGAGCCTTGAAAGGGCATGGGGGGCACTAAGGAACCTGCACCCCAGGTGTGTGATGCTAACTAAGTTCTACCCACAGTTTCCCACCAGGGTGGCTGGAAGTGTAAGGAAGTTGCAACAAACTATGAGCAAAAGCTGCAGAGAGGGCCTGCTGAGCGTCTGTACCCTTGTCCTGCAGCTCTGCTGCTGACCAGCCATTTCTGGGCTCCCCCGTTCTCCCAATTTCACGTGTGTGAACTAGTTAGGGCTGGCGGGGTCCCAGGGCACCTGCACAGAGCTCTCCGCCCCCCCAGAGTCGCTGCCGTGGCCAGGCAGGACCCCAACTCCCATACCTGAGGCCTGTCCACCACGGTGTGCACGCGGAGGGGCGACGGCGGGGGCACGGGCGTGGTGCTTCTGGCCGGAGAGCCCTCTCGGCTGGACGCGCCCCGGGCGGGCGGGCGGAACGGCGATGCGGCCCGCAGGGGTCGGGGGTCCCAGTCGTCCCCCTGGATCTTGTGGTACACGGGCTGGTGGGTCTGGTAGTCACCCTGCTGGGCCGGGTAGTGGGTCTTCTGGGCTTGGTGGAAGGAGGGCTGGGCGGCCGGCCGGGTGACGTTCTGCTCGTGGATCACAGGGATGGGGATGTAGCCCCGGGGGAGCTGGTGACTGCCCAGGCTGCTCCTGCCGGAGGAGGGCAGGCTGGCCGAGGAGGACGAGGACGAGCAGTCGGAGGCGGCTGGAGACTGGGATCGCTGCAAGACACAAAGGGTGGAGGAGGCCGGCCCCATGAATGACCCCGAGCCTTGGCACTATGACCTCGATCCTGTGTGCAGCTCAGGGTCACACCTCTCAGTGGGCCTCCTGTCAACCTTTCCATTTTCAAAATGTGGGGTGAAGCCTGGGAGCTCTGGCGTCCAAGAGGCCTGGGTTCCAATTCTTAATAGCTCAACAGCTTTCAGAGTCTCAGGTACAACACAGAAGAGCAGCCCTTCTGTTCCCGTGCCCAGGCCAGCCTGAAGATGCAGTGACAGCCCCTGGAGGTGTGCATGAGCTCAAGGGCCACGCACAGAAGGGACTCCATCCACTGGTGGGACTGCTGGTGACTTCCCTTCCTCTTTCCTCAGTCCTGTCCCAGCTCATTGGCTGGGCACTGGGAGCTGGGTGGGTCCCCGTGTGTGGCCCAGACAGGCCAGGCCCCTTTCCCTGCCACATCACCTTCTATTCACCAGGGAAATCAGGAGGGAAGGGTGTTTCCCCAGCTGGCTTCCCAGGGTCCTGTTAGCTCAAGATTGTTAAGATTTCTCTCATTAATGCGTCACTTTTGATTTTTGCAATGAGAACATCACCCACATAGGTACTGCTTCCCCAACAAAGGCGAAGAGCCTCCAGTGACCCCACAATGTTGCTGAGTTTTTACCCCCAAAAAAACAGTGGAGCCAAACAGATAGGGGCAGACGATCCCAACTGGGTGCAGAGTGGCATGATACCTGGTGCTCAAAAGCAGTGCCAGAGGACACGGGGCCCGGCCCGCAGACGGGAAAACCAAAAGGGCTACTGTTTGGAATCCCTCGGGGGCACCAGCCTCACCCTCAGCTAAGAAGCAGCTTGAGAACTAGGCCTCAGACACCAGCTTAGTTAGCGTGAGGCTCACCGCCTTCTCAGGAAGCAGCTGCTGTCCTGCCTCCTTACTGTGGAGGCCTACCTGGGAGGGCAGGGAGGCTGTCTCATTTTCATATCAACACAGCTCCGAGCAGTTCTCCCACCACCTGCGTGCTTCTGACACATAAAGCCTGGTGGGACGGCGGACACTGACCGGGAGCCGGAAGGCCAGGCCTCTAGTTCCAGCCGCACCACTTGCTTTTTATGCATTTGCACCCAATTCCGTAACAACAAAAATAAGCCACGGGATCCCTGCAGCCCACCTGAAAAACACTCCTGTGACAGGCCGGGGCACCATGCAGGGACAACGTCAGCCGTCTTTGCTGAGTGACCTCGATGCAGCAGGCCAGGCCCAGATGCCCTGTGTTTATCAGGTGCCTGGCCCTGGGCACTGGCATCAGGGTCTGGGAACAGCCGAGGACGTGGCACGGCTTCCTGGTGGCACCCCACCGGCATGGGCAGGACCTCGCCTTACCTCAGGTCCGTGGGAGGCCGGGGGCTGGGCTGCTGCAGCTGCAGCTGCAGCTGCTGCCGCGGCCTGCCCACACTGTTTATCTGGCTGGGTGGCTTCCGCCACACCCCGCAGAGGGGACTGGGACCTCTGAGGAGCCGCGGTGGCCGCCTCGGTTCGGAATCGCTGCGTCCCAGCCAGGGGAGAGGCGTGGAAAGGATGTCGGCCCTCGGCGCCCTCGTGGAGCACAGGAATGGGGATGTAGCCTGGTCGGAGCTGGGGGTACACCGCCTGGCCTTCTCTAGTGGACAGCAGCCTGGGGCCTTCCCGAGAAGGGCCATTTGTAGAGGATGGCGTTTCCTAGAGCCGAAAGGAAAACACAGGCAGGTTAGAATCCAGGCAGGATGGCTGAGCACAGGGAGCGCGGCTGCTCCAGGCACCTGCTTCTGCCAGACACCCCCTCCCTTCAGAGGTTTCAGTTTGGCCAGCATTTTAAGAATTAGGAGCATCAAGAAAGGGGCCAAGATACTTGCTGAGCACAAGAGAAGCCCCAATTTCCTGAACTGGTGAGACAGGCCCCTGGGCGCTAACAGCAGCGGTCTGTGCAGGAGCTCACAGCCCACCACTGTCTCCCCGGTCAGAGGAAGATGCAATTCCTCACACCAGGGACAGCCAGCTCCCCAGCTTCCAGGAGGCCCTCACACTGCCTAAGGAGATTGTGCCGTGCTGGACCAGAACCCAGGCCACAGTTCGGAAAGTTCTGCAGAGAAGGGGCAGTCAGCAGGGGCTGCCTCCTCGGGAGTAATTTCAGAACAAGCAGCAAGAAAGGGAGAGACACAAGCAGGGAAGCAGAAACAGCACAGGAGGAGAACAAAACCGGGATTAATTATGTGGCTCTTAAAACGCAGCCAAGCCTGCTGGGCAGGCCGGGGTCCCTCTCCAGCTCTCACGCAGTACTCCCTTCGGCGGCCTGGCTATTTTGGGACCCCTGAGAAGGCCAAGTTCCAGCTGCACCGCAGAAAGAGCTCTTGTTTCAGACAACAAGGCCGGCGCTCACCGGGCGATGTCACTGCTCCCCAGGAGAGGCTGGCAACCCGTGTCGGGACCCCCGCGGCTCCGGGGCTTATCTCCTGAGGACTAGTGAGTCCTTTTACAGAGCAGGGGGCTATGGGTTTGTGCCATTGGCCCATATCCAGTTAGGGGAACTATTACGGAGAGCCTCAGTTAAGGAGGCAGCTCTCCGCACACAAACGCCGAGGCTGAGATCTAGGAGCGGGCAGTGTGCACCGCCACGGCCGCAGCCCTGGCCACCAGCAGGGAATGCCGAGGGCTGATTCGTGTTTGGAGCTCTGGAGTTCACTTCTGTGTTTGTGTGCAGGCATGTGCACCAAGAGGCTGAGCCCAGAATTTAGCCCTTTCAGAACCACAGGCAGCTTCCCTCCTGCTGAGACCCTGCCCGAGGGCCTCCACCCCCGGGAAAGGCCAGGGTGACACCGTGTCCTTGTGGACACCAGCAGACCGGCACTCTCAGATTAGACTGCCACGTGCTCAGGCCGCGGCATTATTTTTGCCTGCTTAACTCCCGGGGCACCTAAGAGCAGGGGGAGGGTCCAGGCTTCACAGTCAGATCTGAAATGCTGCCGTGAAACAGGCATCAAAAGGACGGCAGCTCGGGGTGCTGCAGAAACCAGGCAGGTCCTTCCAACCACACGCTGGCACCCTTCCTTCCAGCCCCAAGAGGGGCCTGGACAAGTCCTGGGACCCTTCTCTGCTGGTCACCTCAGGGCACTGTTCCTCTCCACCCAGGCACCCCAGGAGCTGAGCTGTGAGCCAGCCTCCACTGACTACCTCCTGCTGAGTGTCCTGCTACCAAGTGTTAGGGGGAAAAGGATGTCCCAAAGCTATTTCCATACAGGCTTTGTGGACTCCACCCCCACCCCAGGTCAAAGCCAAAGACACTGGGAACTCCAAATCCCATCCCCACCAAAGGGAAGGTGGCTGGGACCTGAGGGTGGGGTTAAGCAGCCAAGTGAGTATAAAGACAGACACGTGGGCTTTGGGGGCACCCATTTTGGGCTCTCCACCAGCTCGCAGCGTGCGGCCAGCTCTGAAAGTGACTTTGGGTTTCCAGGTCGGCGGATCGGGTAGGACGCATCAAAGACTTTATTTCCCTATTTTCTCCCATAGTTGTACATTTTCCTTATTTCCTTTCCTCTTGTAAATAAACCTTTTATTAACCTTTTTGTGTGTGTCTGTAGCAGAGTATTCATAAGTCCCTTTAAAGCACGTGGGTGAGGACCCACAGCCAGGAACCCGTTTAATATCGGGGTTGCTTTATAACATAAGCACCTGGGGCACCCAACCAGCAAGGCATGATCCCTCCTAGCCAGGGCCTCTGAGGCAGTTTAAGGAAGCATAAAGCAAACAGGAGGCAAACCTACCTGGAAAGCAGGAAGCCCTGCAGATGGGGGAATGCACAGGCTCCCCTAGACAGGATCCAGGTTTATTCTGATCTGGGGTAATTCTCTCAACCATGGTGAGCCTCAATTCCCTTCCCAAGGCAACACCCACCGGGCAGGACTGCTGTGGGGTCACTGGGAGCCACCCCAGGAGGCTGGCAGGAGGCACACAGCACCCGATTCTCCTCCCCCAACAGGCACACAGTCTGCTACTTAGACCCCCCCAGATGTCAACGGAATCAAGACTAAAGGACTAACTGATGGTGACAGGAGTCAGATGGAGGTGGCCCCCGAAGGAAGGGGTGGAGACTGGGAGGGTCTTCAAAGACCCTGCTGAGGGGGTGGCAAACGGGCAGGTCTCCCTGAACAAATCTATGGAACTACATACCTCCTGGGAGCCCCCACACTGCCGATCCCCTACCACGTTCCACCCACATTATCCAGGTTTAACAGGCGAGGGTCGCAGGCCCCACGATTCAGCCTAGACGTCCTAGGGGCCTGGCTGAGGCCTGGCTCCTCCCAGGATAGCCCACCAACAGCTGGGCAGCGATGCAGCTCACTGGAGTTTGCACCTCCATTAAAAGAGAAGAAAAGGGAAGAAAAGGGAAGGAGACAAGGGGAAGGAGGAAGAGGATTCGCTCTGCACTTCCTGGGAGACAACCTCCAGAAGTCAGTTTAGGACCTGGGTCTTAAATGGCTTAGGATCAGCAGGGGAAACCTCGGCTCACTGCAGGGAAGGTGGGGTCAGGGGCAGTGAGAGGGGGTGGGGCAGGTGCCACAGGGAAAGATAAGGCTGGAGGCCCAGAGGGTGGAGCAGCAAGGGAGGCCCCATTCGCTGCCCTGAGAGCTGCTGACTCCAGATGCCGCAGCAGGACAGGAGGGCAGAAAGGACACGCCAGGAAATGAGGTGAAGAAGTCAGGGCAGAGAAACAAGTGTGGGCAAAGCAGGGCTGAGGGCCTGGGCAGGAAGAGAGTCCCAGCAGGAAGACAAGGAATGGAGGGGCTGCCTGCATGAGGGAAGCCTGCGTGCTGCCCCAGGCGTGAGGGCTGAGCAGCTTGGGGTTGACCAAGAAAGGGTGTGCCCAGCGGCACAGACTAGAAGGCGTGTGCGTGTGTGAGAACGATGGTCCCGAGGCTGCTGTTCCTCCAGCCCTCAACTTTCTGTGAGTTAAGCCTCATGTAATAAAAACCCACATCTTTTCAGAAGTTTCCATGAGAAGGCAGGCTCCCCAGCTTCCACCTTGGTGGGGATTTGTTTTTTCTAAACAAATCCCTGTGGGCCTCCCTGGTGGCACAAGGGGTTAATAAGCACACCACTAGGAAGCTGTTCGCAGCCTCTGTAGCACCAGTAAGTTCCCCAGCCAGGGAGCTACCCACATGGCGCAGCAGACCTCTCCTGTCTCCCCGCTGCTCCCCTCAGCAGTGTGTTCCAGTACATCCGCCTGTTCTGCTCCCCACTCTGTCTCTGATGAATCCTCTCACCGGCCCCCTGCACCTCTGGCCTGTACCCCAGTTCTTATATGCATAAATAAATCTTTAAAAAAAAAACAACACTGCATTAGACAGTAAGTTAAAAAAAAAAAAAACCCACATCAACTTTACAGGCTAGAAAAGCAAACATTTCTACCCGACTCATCAAATCACAAGTGAAACACCCCCCTTCGCCCCAGAAGGTCACCCAGGGAATACCAGCCTCACACCTTCATGATTTGACTCTCATTAGTCCTGCCCATGGCAAAGCCCAGTGTTAAAAGGCACTGCCCGAAAGATTCAACTTGTCCTTGGCCTCTTCCATGGTGTTCCTATTACAGACTAGTTTTCTAAAGGTAAATTTCAAATGAAAAAAAATAAAAGAAATACCGGTACAGTGTTTATGTCCTCCGAGATCAGGCCTTTTCAGTCCCATGAGGTGTCTAAGTTCAAGCACAGGTTCAGGAAGAATCTCCTGGCCACAACAGCACCTTCCGGTGGACTCTACCTGTCCCCCTCTGACTCCACTGGAGGCGGGATTCTGGGGAGTTGCTATTGAGTGGTCACAGGGACCAAGCAAGGCCTGGTGCCTCCTCACTGCCTGCCTGCAGCTTCCCAAGGGTGCTGATGGCGTTCTAGGCTCCTGTCCCCCAGCTCAGCTTGTCACCCTTCTCCCTGGGTAGAGAAGCCAGGCCGGCGCACAAGCTCATCAGATCCATCAGCAAATAAGAGGCGCCTCGGGCCTGCACTGCTGACCTCACTGCACTTATTTGTAAAATGGATTAGTTGATTCTCCATTCCTTGTGCAAGGATTAAAATCCCCCCCCAGGTGTGTCTCAGTGCCCCAGGGCACTAAACCACTCCATGGGATAAAAACCAGGAAAATTTACTCCAGAAGCTGAAACCTGCCTTCTGAAGTACCAGATATTATTACCAGAGAAGCCTGCGGTCAGGTCTGGGCCTGGGTGACCCTTGAGCTTAAGGCTGAACTTCACCCCAGCAGCGTGGGCAGGCAGGGAGAGGCAGGTGGAAGGAGATTGTCCTATACTCTGGGGTCTGTCCCTAAACATGTGCCCCACAGGCGGCTCACATTCCTTTTCTGGGCCTGTTTCCTCAGCAGCAAAATGGCAGGGGGAAGGGATGGTGTGGGGGACAGGGGAGAAGAAATGTTCTGGGAAGCAGTGGTCCTCCAGCTCCGGGGGCCAGGCGTGCAGGGAAGGCAGAGGGCGCCACCAGCCAGCCCCAGAAAGTCCACTTCAGCAGGTATGTGGTGAGACCCAGCAGGACTGCACCGCACCCGGGAACTGACCGCGTCAGGGTCCTCCTGGCTCTCCCCTTTGCGGTGACCTCTGATTTCCATCTACCTAAAACTCAAAACCCAGGAAAAGTTGATGCCTAAAAGTCAAAAGTGACCACGCTAGCTGCTCTCGGTTAACTATCAGAACCCTCTGGAACTCAAGGTGGCCCCCAGAGTTTCAGGGCCCAAATGAAGAGGTGGCAGCCCCTGCAGAGATCCCAGAAGGACTCTTCCTGTGTCATAAAAGCAGGTGGGAACAAGAGTCCTCCAGCACCCGCAGGGTGCCAACCTCCGCACTGGGGTTGCTTCAACCCATCCACATCCATGCCCTGTACACTGTGTGGCCTCTAGACCCTAGAAATGCCCCTCAGGACTCCCCAGCCCACAGCCCCATGGCACAGCACTCTTAACCAAGTGGGCTCAGCACCTCCAACAGCTGCCTTCGCAGTGGTCTGATTCGAGAGCAACTGGCAACAATAGCCACCGAGGGCCACCCGAAGCCCTGGAGGCTTAAGTGGGACACGGAGCCGATTATCTGGGTTTTTAGGCCACAACAGCCAGGCACTGGTTCAGTGTTGACTTTTACTGATTATATCTAAAACAAAGAAAAAAAGATGAGGAATCCTGGAACTCCCCATGTATCTAGGACTTGGCTCAAAATTAACTGGTTTGGGACACCTTTTTCAGGCTGCAAACAAAAGGAAAACTTCCTTCTATAGTGCAAATCCCAAGTTGAGCTTCAACCTCCTACCCAACTTTCCACTTGGTCCGGTGGCCGTAGATGTGACTCAAGTATGGTTCCAATTTGATATATAAAATGGCCATTCGCATTCCCACAGCCAAACTTGGAATTGCTTCCGTTTCCACTGGAGTGTGATAAGGGGTCGGAACCACCGCGCCGGCGCTGTGCGGGGCACGGAGCAGACACAGGCCGATTGTGAATAACAGGCGGGGTCCACATCCACCAAAGTCCACTTACAACACTTCTGGTCAGACCAGTCTGTGCCAACCACAAACTCTAAGCAATCCCAGGTGACTGGACGCTCACCTGATACTCTATCCCCGGATTAATGAGATGCAAGGCCCAATGTGCCTCTTCGGGGGGAGCTTGTTTTTGGAAGAGGAAACTCAACATTGCTTCTGTGTCCAACAAAAGGCCAGACCAGCACGAGCCCTGGCCTTTGAGCTGCCATCTAGGGCTCCTGGCTAGTAAGACTCAGTTTCCCCAGCTGTACAAATCCCATACCCGGACCTCCCTGGTGACAAAGGGGTGAAAGACAGCGCTATCAAGCTATCGCCAGCAGCACCACGCAGCAGACCTCTCCTGCCTCACCGCTGCTCCCCTCAGCAGTGTATTTCAGTAGACCCTCCTGCCTCCCTACTCTCTCTGGTGAATCCTCTCACCCCCTGCACCTCTGGCTTACACCCCAGTTCTTGTATGCATAAATAAATAAATCTTTAAAAAAAAAAATCCCATACCTCCAAGGGATCTTTGCAAGATCTAAGTGAAATAAGGCAGGAGGAAGTCACCAGAAAACTCTTTCTCCATAAGAACAGTCCATGCTCCTATATAATCACCCTCCCTCATTCCACAAAGAGTTATGATGGACCTGGTTTTTCTTGAGCAGCAGTTGACGTGGCCTGTGGTTTACAAAGGCTGGCTCCTTGATGGTCTCATCATGCTCAGTCAGAACTCTCACCTGGTAGAGTTAGAAACCCCTTTATCTGAGAACCTTAAGAGCACAACTTAGCTAAGATGCCATTTTCTCTGAGAACTGTAGCTGAAATTTCATAACCTGGAATTAAACACAGTCAGAACCAACTCCAGGTCCTCTACACGCCTCTCGTCCACAGGCCCCAATCCTGCCTGCACTCCGGGCAAACTCAGGGCTGAGCATCAAAGCCCAATCTGCAGAGACTGCTCCTGGCACACATGCCCCTGGGAGCTGGTGAGGAAAGCCAAGTCTAGCAGGGGTAGGAGTATCCCCCGGGAGCATCATCTGCTGGTGCCTCCCCAGCATCCTACCACCAGCGAGTCTCTGGGCGCTGCTCCCCTGCCGGCAGGAGAGCTGGAGGCTTGGTCAGCACGCAGCCTCCCCAGTGTCCCACCCACCCTTGCAGCCCCCTCAAGGATCCGTGGGGCAGATGTGACCACGGTCACAAGGGAAGTTACTGCAGAACCAGGCCCAGAACCTGGGGAATTACCGACTACCTACTTCCCTCCACTTCAGAAAAATGTAGCAGCACCTGTTTTAATCAATGGATGGAAATCACAGTGGAAAAGTACCTGCAATTTGCAAAGCAGGAAGCAAACTGTCTGAACTGAGACGGAGACCTCCTCAGGGTACAATTCATGGTTTCTCAAGGACTTGCCTCGTGCTCCAGGGGAGCACTGGTCTGTCCCCAGCCTCTGCCCACTAGACACCAGCCACGGGGGTCTTTCCTGGTATCAGGGTTGCAGCGCTTTGTCAGACAGGCATTCTCTACAAAGCACAATTTCCCCCCAAGAAAGAAATCTCCATCCACTACCTGCAGCCTGAGCAAGAGCAGACCTTCTCGGACCAGTGTGGGGACCTCGAGGGGGAGTCCTGGGGGGGGCAGCTTTTCAAAACATCCCTGCCCCAACCACCACACGGGCAGGGGGGTATGGCAATGAGAAGACCCCTCCCTCTCCTTCCACCTGCACTCAGAACTGGGTCCAAAGCAGCAGTAGCAACAGCTGGCCCTGACTTAGCTGTCTGTTCCTGCCAGCACAGTCCCACATCCGCACAGGGGCGCCAGTGGAGACGCCTCCCTAGGAGTCAGAGCGTAGGGTAAACAGTGCAGGAGCAACACCCCAGGCCTGTTTTCAGGGGAGGGCAGGTTGGGGGTGGGGAAGTCTACGGGCTGATGGGGCTGTGGGCTGCATGTCTGGTGGAGGCTGCAGAAGGCCCAAGAGCTTTCATCGACCTCCTGGCTTGAGTTCCTGCCCGATGCCTACAGGCCCCCGGCGGTGGGAGTCAAAGGAGAGCAAGGCAGTGGGAAGTGGCACAAGGCAGGCGGGAGAGGAGGCCTTGCTTCTGAGAAACAAGACTTCAGGCCTATCTGCTTGCAGACACACCCATGACCAAGAACGGCCTTCTGTGGGGAAAGCCAAGTGTCTACCTGTCAGTCCTACTTGTGGGTGGAGGCACAGGCGTTTCCATGGATAGCGTGCTCATGAGTGTGATCACACCCTGACTCAACATTTCCCACAGTCCTGGGCCCCCACAGCCCTGCGCCCCCATAGCCCTGGGCCCCCTGATGCCTAAAAGTCCAAAGTGACTTACTGTAGTTGCTCTCAGTTAACTATTAGAATTCTCTGGAACTCAAGGTGGCCCCCAGAGTTTCGGGTCCCAAATAAAGAGGCGGCAGCCCCTGCAGGGATCCCAGAAGGACTCTTCCTGTGTCATAAAAGCAGGTGGGAACAAGAGTTCCCACAGCCCTGCTGGACAGGTACTTGCTATGCTCATTTTACAAAAGGGGAGACTGAGGCGCACGAGGGCGGGCTGTTTATCTGAGATCACTAGACTCCAAGGATCTGTTACCTCTCACTATTCCTGCCACCTGTGCACTGTGTGACAAGTGTCTGCGGTAATGTTCTCAAGCCATCTTCCTGGGGTAAAAGGCTGAAGGAAGAGAAGCACTTCATTTTGCCCGGTCAAGCTGGGCTGAGGCGCAAACCTGGAACATTCAGTTCGAGCGTGCTCCGTGTCAGGGAGCCATTGCTCCCTGCTGAGTCATTGCCTGGCCAAGGCTGGCAGGGAGAGTAAGGGCAGCAGCCAGTTCTGAGTCACCACAGCCCCGGGCCTCTGCACGCGCCCAGCTTGGGGCTTCTGGGGGGAGAAGACCCAGATCCACCTGCAGGAGAGCCGGAGAGCGGGTCTCTGCTCCAGCGTGCCCTGGGGTAGGACTACCTGCAGGAGTCAAAGAGCGAGGGCAGCCTTGCCCTCTGCACCCCCGTGCTGACCTGCCCTGCAGTTCCAGCATGTAAACTGTTCACTCATTCGCTGTCCTAAGCCCACCAAAATAACTGAAAAAATAAAAAGCCCACCTTCAGCTCTACTTTAATGAATACTAAGGAAGTGATTTTGAAAGTGGAAATGTTTGCTCCCCAACAGAATGGCAAGGCATTTCCTGAAGGAGGCTCATCTCCTCTTACTGGGGACTCGGCGCTGTGCTGGGGGCACCAGGGCAGCCGAGCCACTTCCAGGCACTTGATGTCAGCAGCGAGCAATCAGCAATTCTGGGCTTTTCTGAATTGACAGTGAGTAAGAAGCAGTCTGAGCCGACTGCCAGCCACATGGGGAAAAAAATGACGGGAGACTTGGTTCGCAGCGCCCCAGGCAGCTCGCTGAGCAGCTGTGGATTAGCGTGTCTGCCGCCAGCAGCTCCCAGTGCGCAGCAGGCCCGCTCCAAGATGCTGTGTCACTGCTGGGGACACAAAAGAGCTTCTCTAAATCCAGCAGGATGAACCGACAGAATCAACACCCACGTCCTCGGTGGAGAAAAGGCCATTCAGAAATTCAAGAAAAAAAGAAGCAGGCCTCTGGAGGTGTGTGCAGTCGGGGGCCACACTGCAGCGTGGGGACCCCGCAGAGGGACACCAGCCACACACAGGGGGTCTACACACCCTTTAACCAGCCTGCCCTCACTGGAGCCCGGGCCCACATTTTACTCTTCTCCACACCAAATCACTGGATTCTTACTGGGCCTGAGGCCCTGCCAGTCACTGCAAGGGTGAAAGATGAGACAGTCAAAGGCTCAGCCCAGAGGGACGTGACCCCAAGGCAAGGCAGCCAAACGGCACCTTCCACCTTCGGGAAGGAAGACTCCAGTTGGAGCCTCGTGGAGTGCAGAGCAGGGCCAGCCTGCTCCCAACCAGACAATGTGGGAAACGCTGTGGAAAAGAGCATCAAAGCAACAACACCGCGCTCTGCGTGGCGTTTGACAGGGAGGTGGTGGCCGGCAGCAGGATTCAGGGATGAATGAGGAGCGAGGACTTGGCCCATCTCCTGGGTTCAGGCAAGAAGCCAGCATTTCTGACCGGCCCGTACAGAGGTGAACTCAAGGCTGTTTATCCCTGGGGCTGTGCCTGGCAAGCACTGGGTAGGAAGGACTTTGGAGAAGCAGCTGGACCCCCAGGGACAAGTCTGTCTCTCCCTCAGGTCCTCCCAGCCCCCCAAGGACCTTCTGTTCTGTCCCAGCCGACAGGTCTCAGGACACCCATGTCCCCTCTCCAAATCTGTTTTCTCACGCATTGGACACACCTAGTAGTTTCTAGCTCAGAGAGCTGTTTGGAGGGTTTGTTGAAGAGAGAAGTTTGTACAGGAACCTTCCAGTGTCTGGCACATGTATATAAATATGTTGACAGACAAAAAGATATTAGGTTTGTTTCTTCCTAAAGAAGCTTTGCCAGCTGCCTGGCTTCCTGAAAAGCTGCCATGGCCCCCAAGGAACTCTTCATGGGAAAACCTACAGACTTCATCACGTCAGGTGCAACGTGAAGGGGGGGTGGGGGGGTGAGGCACTTCCCACGTCCGCAGAAGGAGGGGATCTGGAGTTTAGCTTCAAAAGTCCAGCTGTGAGTCTGAGACCTGGGTGAGCTGGGAGAGAATAGGGGGGTGCAGGTCAGATTCGCTAGCACTGGGGAGCCAGGAAGGGCTGAGGACACCACAGTCAGGTGACAGAAGGTTCTCTGGTCTTCATCAGGATGCAGGGTCTCGGGGTTCCTGACAAGCAAAGCCCTTGTGTAATGCTCCCAGTTTTCCTATGAAAAAGTGCCTTTAATATTCAGGAGCAACATGAAAACAGCGAAAGTCTGAAGGATAAGAGTAGGTTTGGATGATGCTTGGCTTCCTATTTTTGATGATCAACATCGGGTATTTTTAAATGTCAATAGGAAGCACTGAACATGTAGAGTGGTTTATGGAAGTCAACCGTGTGTCATTCCAGAAACAAGGACAGCACTAATCAAGCCTCATGGGTGCTGTGAAGCTCTCTGACTCACCACCAGCTCCCCCGGCCCCCTAAGAGCATCAGACAGCTAAGCCTTCCTGGGTCCTGGCTAACACCAACCACCACCACCGTCCCGTGTACCACGCTGCCCCCATAAAGGACGAATCCACGCTACAAAACAGGGGACAAATCAGCGTGTGCCAAGCCTAGCACAGCCTTCTTGAAAGGGGAAAAGAAAGGTCCTGGGTGAGCTGGACTCCTGCGGCACTGGGCTACCCTCTTTATCCTCCCCAGCAAATCACTGTTCATCAGTCTCGAAGGAATTTGCTGCGCTGACTCCAACTGGCTCGAAATACAGAGGAAAGCATGGCCACTCGCTCACTTCCTGACTGTGCTCTGGCTCCGCTAAGAGGCACAAGAGCTTGCAATCGATCCCCCACGAGCAGAATGAGCTCATCTTGAAGAAAATTCAGGAGGCTCTGCTGAACCTGAAGCAGAATAAATGGGTTTCTCTCCTTCAATCATAACTCAAAGCATTTTCAATTTCCTCTGAAAGGCTGGTCCTGCCTCTCTCTCTCACAGGCCGGAGTGTAATCTGTCAAACGACTATGGTGAGCTTGTGCAGGGGGGGGCAGGGCAGCCAGGGAGGAAACACTCCGGCTCACTTCTTCCTGGAGAACAGGAGGCTCTTACCGCTTCCCCACACCCATCCTGCCAGTCTCCATCCCTTCCCACGCCCACCCGCTTCATTCACACCCCAGAAGCCAGTTTCACCAAGACGGAAAATGTAGGGTCAGGTGCTAGGCAGGTGCTACTTGAGGGGTTCCAGGGCCCACGTATAGCAAACACGGAGTCACAGCTCCCCCACCGTCCATCAGTGGCTCCCAGATATCACTCTGGTAGAAGCAGAATCATCAGGGAAGCTTTTTTGACTTACAGATTTCTGCGTCCCACTCTGAGCAAACAGATTCAACATGGGGGGCTGTGGGGGTGGTGGCGTAGGGGTGATTCGACCAGCAATCTGTGCCCCTGAAAGTCTTTGTTGGAGCCTGCCAGGCTTAGGACTCAATCTCCTCCTACAAGGAGGGTCTCCTAGTCCCAGGGAGGTTGGTGAGGGAGCAGCCAGTGCCCTGCTCCTACCTGACCTGTTTATCCCGTAAGGAGAGCAGGGGGAGCGGCTGCCTGGGCACTGTGCATCTCCCGACTCCAAGGAGAACACCAGCCTCCCTGCCAGGGAAGGGGCCAAGACTGGTATGAACTTGCCAGGAGATTAACGGGAAACCCAAGTGCGCAAAGAATTGGACCACAGGGAGACTGCAGAGGGGGAGGCTCCACTGCTCAGAGCGGAGCTGGATAAAGTCCAATGTTCTGCCTCTGCCAGCCCCCCCTTTGCAACCAGGGGCCAGACACTTGCTTTCACTCGCCCCACCCCCACCCCCTCACCCAGAAATGGAGAGGGTCACTCCAACACTTCAGGGGCTCTGGGAGGATCGCCTGTGAGTGCCAGACTATAAAACAAAACACAAAGTTCTGCTGTTTTTCTTCTTTCCGCAAAAGTCCTTTTCCTTTAGTAACACGGTCAGACTGTAACACCCAAAAGCTGTCTTCCTGCAACCCCCACCCCGCCCTCGAAGGGGCTTCTGCTGTTTTCTATGCTCAACAAATAGCTTTGCAATGACTGAGGGCACCTCCTCTCTAAGGTGAGGATGCTCTGAGGATCCTCGTAGCTCAGCTCTCCCCAAATCGCCCTTTGTTTTACACCAGGGTCTTTTTTCATTACGGATTAAGAAAAGGATTTCTAACATAAAATAGTACTGAGGGATTTTCCGTTGTCTTAAGTCTGGAGCAGATAGAATTTAAAGAAGCGAAAGTGAATTAGTCACCCTGATGTTCTGTGGCTATCAAAGCACTGAAGCCAGCCCAGAGAGCAATGAGCTGCACGTCAGTCCTCTTAAGTTCTGGTGCCAGGCCAACCAGCTTCGAGTAGTTAATTTGGTAAAGAGAACTCATTTCTTCAGCTGATGACATCCAGTGACCGCCATCCAAGCAGTCCCAGCACAGAGGTCAGCCACCCAATGCTGGGAGGACACAAAAATAACCCAGTATGCCAGTCTGCATACTTCTCCGTTTCATAAAAATCCAAGCCCCTCTCCCTTCTACTGAGCCATGCACTGCCTCTTAACGGGCCTTTCGGCTGCAGTTCAATCTGGGCTTCAGTATCAGCTGAGTGACCTTTGGAAACACTCTTGAGCTTTCTTTACCAGGAAAATACAGAGGCTGATCTAGAAGATCTCGAAGGGCCTTTCAAACTTCTGTTAAATCTTCAAATCAATTTTTCCAGCATCAGACTTCTGATTGGGTAGCCAGAATTTCTATTTACTGAGAGCAATTATAGGAGTAACTCAACCTGTTTTTTCCCATGAAAAGGTTTACGAAACCATAAGCAGGGCCAAGCCCATTCACAGGATGGGTGCAGGAAGATCTCAACTTGCTGGGTGAGTTTCACATTGAAAACAAAGAGCTGACAACCCGGGTCTTACCCTGCACTCAGGTGGATATGTTCATACTTGAGCTTCACTCACCACAAAGGGTGACAGCAGATAATTTTTTTTAAGCACGCTAACAATCCACATTCATGCAGGCCGCAGGAACCGGACCGTTTGGGGATGAAGATTAGTTTCACCCAATTACTGCCGGAACAGATGTGTAGAAAAGCACATACGTGTGTGTGTGTGTGTGTGTGTGTGCCCATCTCAGATAATTCACATCATGCTCATTTTCACATCAATCACACAGTTTTGAAGAAATGTTAAGTTGCCGAACGTACATCTCACCGTTGGGCACCAAAGTTTCTATATTTTTAAGGAAAAAAAAGTGCACAGAAATGAAGGTGATGATTCAGGTCTTTCTTTGTACAAAGTGTCTTTCATTCTGTGAATTTCTGAATCTTCAAAATAATGTATCAGCTCTTTATGGGTTTTTACTTTTATTTGGCCTGGATAGCATATTACCCTTTCTCTAACTTGATCTTTTTTGCCAAGCTTTTCCTTTTGGAAAAGAAAATTTATAGCAAGTTGCAAGAGTAGTACGAGGACACATTTTTTTTTTTTAAATTAAGAGGATGATTCCATATTTATCTTTCCAAACGAGCGTGCTCCTAAGGGTTCAGGAGTATATCAGGCACACATCTGCTGCGCTCACAAAAGGACTACGACTCAGTTACTTGGGTATTAGAAACAAATCCGAGGTATTTTAATGCCCTAACAAAGAAGGGAACGTATGCCATTACAACATCATTCTCGCTCTGGCCAGGGTGAGGCAACGCGGGGCGCCCGGGCCCTACGAGGAAGGCGCACATCCTCAGCCTGGAGACTGCCCGGGAGAAGAACGTCTTGGTTGAACAAGTCATACTAGGGTTTATTCTTATTGAAAAGTTTCAAAACAACACGGTTTTAATTTGAAATCCGGGCAGGGGGGGGGGGGAAGCCTTTGCTCGGGTTTCCTGAGTCACTGTCCAAGAGGAGAGACCCTCGCCCGGGGCAGGAGCTCACCGGGGCGAACCCCGCGCCCCCCGCGCCAGCCGGGCCCCGGCCTCTGCCCCGGCGCGAGCCCAGCCCGGAGGGCGCCGGACCTCGGCCCAGCGGCGGCGGCGCAGAGGCCTCGCCGGCCTCGGGGGCTGCCCAGGCCGCTCTGTGCGCGCCCGGCCGGCGCCCGCCCTGGGCCTCGGCCCTGCGAACCGGGCCGCGCGGATCGCAGCTCCGGGGCTGCGTTTGGCCCCGGGACGGGCACCCCCCACCCCTCGCTCCCTCCCTCCCGAGCCCCGGCCCCCAAGGGTGCGCAGGGCGACCCGGCTCCGGGCGACCCGGCTCGAGGCACGCGGCGGGGCGCCCGGGGAGCCGGCGCCCGGGGTGTCCGGGCGCCCCGGGGCCCTCGCCGACCTCTGGGCCCCGCGCCCCGGCCCGCGCCCTGGCCGTCGAGCCCGGCTCACCTTGGGGCCCTCGGGGGGCACGCGCGGGTCGTTCCACGTGGTGGTGCGGCTGTTGTGGTCCACGAAGAAGGGCCAGCCGGTCTGCGGGTCGATCTTGATCTCCCAGCCGGGGGGCAGCGGGTCGCGGTCGCCGCTGCCGGACGCCATCGGCACCACCGGGGAGTGGGTGGCTGCGCTCATGCTGGGCCGGGCTGGGCCGGGCTGGGCCGGGCTGGGCGGGTGCGGGCCGGGGCGGGCGCGGGCTCCTCCGGCGGGGCGGGTGCGGGGCTGGGCGGGTGCGGGCCGGGGCGGGCGCGGGCTCCTCCGGCGGGGCGGGTGCGGGCCGTGCGCGCCGCGACGTGTCCCGAGGCCGGCGCCGGGCGCCCTTATGAATTGAGGGAGGGGGTGACGTGGCCCGAAAGGGGTGGAAGTGTCTGGAAATAGCCTCCCCGCTGCCAAGGGGGACGGAGGCGACAAAGGGAGGCAGCAACTGGCCGGCTAGAAACTTCTGGTCCCATCCAGAGAGTTGGCGGCGGCTCGGGTTGGATGCGGAGCTCCGCCCTGAGTCATGGGCTATAATCGGGGCGGGGCGGGGCGGGGCGGGGCCTCGGGGCCGCCCCTCCCCCGCCCCCGCGCCCCCTGCGCCCGCGGGGAGGGGGGCGTCGGCGGGTGCCCGGCGCCCCGGGGAGGGGCGCGCCCGGCGAGGGGCCTGCGGGGCCGGCGAGCCCCGGGGCGTCCTCCGTGCGCCCTAGGCCGGCTTCGGGCTCAGCCGCGCCCCCACTTCTTCCAGCTTGTGGGTGTTCCCGGGCCTGGGAGTCCGCGCCGGGCCGCCGCCGCTCCTGCGTGTAAAAATAAAAGTCATCGTTAGGCATTAAAGCCTTTGGTTTTCGGAGGAAGGAGACTCGCCCATCGCCGCACCCCCCCCCCCCGCCTTGCACCCCATGTAATGAATGGCTCGGGACGAGGACGGCCCTCAGTTTCGTTTTAATCACTCCGGGATTAAGGGCCTTGGGGAGCAGCTCTGGAACTCACCTGCTGTCCTTTAGCAACCCCAGAAAGACTGCGTGCGCCCCTGGGTTTATCCTCGGGAGCCTCCTAGCTCAGCTGCAGAAACTTTCACTGCAATGAACAATTTTAAAGAAAAATCATTTTGGGGGCTTTGGTCTGTGTGTGTGTGTGTGTGTGTGTGTGAGATAGAGGCTGATTCTTGTCATCTTAATTGTTAACCTCCACTTGGCAAGTGGCGACTGAACCGAATCATTGACGCTCATTTTTTGGGTTGATTCCATGGTGGTGGCACTTGTAAACTCAACCAAGCCCCACGATTCCTCTGAGAAAAGAGAACGTCTGGGAGGGTCCATTTTAGATCTCTGAGCGTGCGGAGTGGTTCCCCTTACCAGAAACATCTTTGAGAAGTTGCCTTGTACTAATATTGGGCCCAGTTTTCAACTTGGATTAAAATACTTGAAAACTGTCAAAGACAACCTCTCCTCTCTTCCTGCCCTCAAATTACTTTTTTGAGCAAATGCTAAAGAGACCTTTGCATCATGTCCAGTGGAGAGTCTAACTTGCATAGATCTGCTTGTCAGCTTTGAAGTCCAAAAAATCAGAGGTTATTAAAGTCTCTGGACTGACCAGGTCGCCAAACACACACATAAGCAAGTGCACTAACTTAGCTTAAGAAATACTGCTATTGAGAAACCTGGGCCCTCAAGTTCACTGGTCAGTGTCTAGCTTATTCTTCCTTACATCCAAAGCCCTGAGCCCAAGGATGGGCCCCAGAGTCCATATTCAATAAATAAGGGTGTTTATTGAAGTTGTAGTCCAAAGTGGATTTTATTTCTATCTTCTTTTTTTTTTTTTTTTTTTTAAAGTCTTTTTTTTTTTTTTTTTTTTTTTGTATAGAGGCATGCTTTATTTATTTGTTTGCTGGTTTGTTTGTTTGTTTTGTTTATACATGCACTGGGTACAGTCAGAAGCGCGGGAGGGTGAGAGAATTCACCAGAGCCAGAGCGGGGAGCAGAGCAGGCAGAAGGACCGAAGTACACTGCTGAGGGGAGCAGCGGGCGGCAGGAGAGGTCTGCGCGCCATGCGGGACCCTCCTCCGGTGGCCGGGGAGCAGCCGGGGATCGAACCGGCGCCGCACAGGCCGCGGGCAGCTTCGCAACCCAGTGCTCAACCGCTGCGCCACCGGGGAGGCCCTATTTCTATCTTCTTCCTTTGCTCAATTTGTTTTCCGCTACGACTACAGTTTATAACCGGGAACATTTTTTGCTTTGCAGGCTGGTTTTGCTTTTTTGCTTGAGAGAAGCAAGTCTGGGGTTGACATAGCCCCACCTGAGGGTTGTACTCCCCTGGGGTCTTCATGCAGGTTTGTTTTAGATGGAAAGGTATGTCCCGGAGGGCTGGATGGGAGAAGCCACTTTGACCCATGCTGAGAAACAAGGAGCATGTGTGCCCTTAGTGACTTTTTTTCCCCTCCAGATCTTAGGCTGCCTGTTCCCCAGCTGCTGTGGGCTGATGGCTATGTCCCCTCAGAATTTGTATGTTGAAACCTATTACCCAATATCGTGCAATTTGGAGGTGGGGTTGTTGGGAGGTGATCATGTCATGGGAGGGAGGTTGGAATCCTCATAAATGGGGTTGGTGTCCTTATAAAAGAAGATCCTAGAGATCTCCCTCCCCCCTTCTTCCATGTGAGGACACAGTGAGGAGATGGGAACCAGGAAGTGGGCCCCCCCAAACGCCAAATCCTCTGGTGCCTTGATCTTAGATTTTGAAACCTCCAGAACTGTGAGAAATAAATTTGTTTATAAGCCACCCAGTCTATGATTTTCTCTTACAGCAACCTGAACTGACTAAGACACTAGGCCCTCTGGAGTTCTTTGCCCAGATCAGAAGCCTAATCATGATCCTGGATTCTCCTTACTCTCTACCTTCCAGTTCTCACCAACTCTACCAATTCCATGCTCCTTGACTCTATGCTTCTCTTTCTTCAGTCCCCCAGCCAGATCCAAGTCACCCATATTTTCCTTTTTAAAGGAATCTTTTCTGTTGAATTCTTTTAAGATATGGTTTTAATTTTTAAATCATTTTTAGCTCCTTTGAGATATAATTCACATACTAGATAATTCACCCATTTCAAGTGTACAAATTCTGAGTGTATTATAGGAAAACTAATGCTCCTTCTGCCCTCTTAGGTTCTCGACTAAGCCCCTCAGTCATAAAAGTCAGATTAGCAAGAGAAAAACAAACAGAAGTTTAATAATATAAGAGACGCAGGAAAACTGAGTGATTCCCACCCTTATCTTTCATGTGGAACCTGCAATTGCCTCTAATCTTGTCCATGTCCAGTTCATTACCCACGTGGCAGCCAGACCACCTTTTCCAAGCACCTTTTCCTAGTAACTTTTCTCTGGTTACAAAGCTTTAATGGCTCCTATTTCCCCTTCTATATCCAAGTGCACACACCTTGGCCTGGTGTGCCCCAGACCCCTCCCCCTCTCTCAAGGGTGCATGCACACTTTGTGCTGGCCGAGTTGAACCACATCACAGGCACGCTGCACCTTCTCTTATCTGTGCATGTTGCTCCTCCACTTTCTTTCCCACCTCAGCATCTCCCACTCCCTGGGCCTAGCTCACACCTCTTCATCTTTAGGGATCAACTTTGGATTCACTCTCCTTCACCGTCCTAGCCTGAGTCACCTGTCCCTCCATCACATGACCCGCATTCAATTGCTTACTTGATGATCTGATTTATTTGTGGATTGAGTTTCTCAAGGGGAGGAGCAGAATCCTGATTGCCACTGTGTCTTCAGCATCTAGAACAATGCTTGACAGGAGGTTATGAAAACAACAGTAATTGGAATGGCTACCACTTATTAAGCATCAACTCCAGGCCAGGTACTGTGTCGTAGGCTGCATGTGGATTATCTCCTTCCATCTTTGTGGTGGAGGCTTGTGATCCTGAAGAATTTATTCCTCCAGCTGCCAGGAATGCTGCAGGAAGACTAATCTCAGTGTCCTTTCCAGTTGACTCAGCTGAAGGAAGCTGCGTTGCCCAAGGTCATACCTCCTTCCAGTGCGCTCTGCAGCCAGCAACTGCTCTAGTTATTGGTCTAACTCAGGATAGGGCTTACCTGCTAGCCCAGCTCCAGAGCGCCCTCTGGGGTTGGCTGCTGCTTTCCCTGAGGCTGCTCCACCCACCACCCAACTTCTCTGCCCAATCCTACTTCCTGCTTCCCCGATCAAATCCTGCCACCTGACTCCTATCTCTCAGTCTCCTTTCTAAGGAAGCAAACCTGGAACAATCCTCTTAGCAACCTTAAGGGTAGGCATTATTATGATTCTCCCTTGATAGATGAAGCAATTAAGGTGTAGAGACACTAAGTAACCTGCTCAATGTCAGAAAGCTCATGATTTGTAGAGGTAGGATTTGAACTAAGGCAATTGATAAATATTAGCCGGGCACCCAATAAATATAAGTGTATCGATGGTTTAGTCCCAGCAGGCTCCAACAAAAAAGATTTATAATTCAAAACAAAGCTTTGTGTACGTAATTTCTCTCAATGTCGAGGAAACAAGGGCAGCAGCAGGCTGCCATAGAGTCACGTGGCTGCCCTGTCTGTGACAGGCCGACCTGGTTGATGCATAGCACAGGTCACAGAGGGGCTGGAGCTCAGCTATAATGGGGAGTTTTTAATGCAAATGTCACCGAAAAGATGTCAGGGTCTGGATGATTTCATCCTTTTCTAATGGAACACACGACCTGGCATAGAAAAACCATGTCTCCTGATCTGTGAAAAATGCTCAGCATCCCAAGTCACTTGTGTTTACCTGTGGGATGTTACTGGAGATGAACACATGGGACCGTGTGCAACTGTGCCAGCCATCTCCTCCTGAGGGCACCATCCACTATGGACTGTGTAGTCGAGGGGAGGCCTGGACCACCGAATGGAAGTTCTGGCCTCTTTAATACCTGAAGGTCAAGTGCATCGACAGCAGGTCTTAGAGCAAATAAGGTGACAGGAGATGTCTGGTCTGGTTATGCTACGGAGACCTTGAGGATAAACTCTGGATATACACCCTGGTGGAGGGAGAGGTGTGAAATCAATATGGCTTAGCTGCAGAGGTTCAGATTCCAGCACTAACTTTGCATCTGTTTGTTATTAAAAGTTAAACTCTGTGCCTGCAGCAGCCCAGTGCCCCTGACCTAGTGTGACAGGTATATTCTGTACCAGGTCTCTGGATCTTTAATTTTAAACTATGCTATCTTGCTATTTACCTGCCTGTGTTCTTCCCTGGAAGCTTGACAGGGGCCACAGGAATGGACAACTTAGTGTTGGCAGCTATTTTTTAAAATATCAAGGGCACTTCAGGACCTGATCTCATTGATTCCACCCAACCGCCCTAGGAGGCACAGATTAGGAAGCAGACTTAGAGATCAGTGACTCGCCTAAATTCACATAGCAGACCAGCAGGTAGCGCCAGGCTTTGAAACCCATTCAGTCTGATTCCACAAACTGTGCTCCCAGAGAACATGGCCTCGCCCACACCTTAATTTCCAACATTAACCTCCACCGCTGTGGAAATGGTACATTTCTATTGTTTGAAGCCTGCCTGTTTGTGGTATGGGCACACCTTGTTTTATGGTAATTCACTTTACAGAGATTCACAGGATTTGCATTTTTTACAAATGGAAGCTTCATGGCCACCCTGGTCAAACAAGTATAATGACGCTATTTGTCCAGCAACACGTGGTCACTTCATGTGTCTGTGTCACATTTTGCTAATTCTTGAAATCTTTCCAACTTCTTCATGATTATCATATCTGTGATCAGTGACCTTGATGTTACTGTTTTGACTGTTCTGGAAATCACTGCAGATGTGGTGAAAATAGGGAGAGAACTAGAATTCGAAGCCCGAGGATGTGACTGCCTGGCCGCCACGTCATGACACAACTTTTAAAAGATGAGGAGCTGATCCTTGTGGGTGCAAAGAAAGTGGTGCCTTGAGATGGAATCCACTGATGGTGAAGAGACTGTGAAAATTGCTGAAACGACAGTAAAGGATTTAGAAGATGATGCCAACTCAGCTGATAAAGCAGTGGCAGGGTTGGAGAGGCTGGATTCCCCTTTTGAAAGTTCTATCGTGTTATCACACACCATCACATGCTACAGAGAAATCTTTCCTGAAAGGAAGTCAAGAGTGGCAAACTTCATTATTGTCTTATTTTAAGAAATGCGAAGCACCCCAATCTTCAACCACCACCACCCCCATCAGTCAGGAGTCATCACCATGAAGGGGAGACCATCTACCAGCAAACAGTAAGCCACTAGGCTCTCAAATAACGTGGTTTATTGAACGTGGTTTTGTTAAAACATTGATGAGGAAAAAAAAAAAATCCCAGCGATTGTTGACATGGTTTCCTTATACATTGTTTCACTTAAGATTAAGGTCCTTCTGCCTGTTCTGCTCCCCGCTCTGGCTCTGGTGAATCCTCTCACCCTCCCGCGCTTCTGACTGTACCCAGTGCTTGTATAAATAAATAAATAAATCTTTAAAAAAAAATTACAGTTTCTAAGAAACTATTGAGCACAGTAAGGGGGAATTTTCCATACTCTCCACTGAAGGCTCAGATGACCATGAGCCATTACTAGCAATAAAGTATTTTAAGGTATGTGCGTTGTTTTCTCTTAAGATATAACAGTATTGCACACTTAATAGACTACAGTATAGTGTAAACATAAGTTTTCTATACCCTGGGAAACTCCCAAATTCCTGTGGCTTCCTTTATTGTGAGGGTCATGTATGGTGGTGGCATGGAACCCAGCTTGCAGGGTATTTGATGTGGGCCCAGCAAGTGCAGCCCGCACACTCTGTTGCCCCACCCAGGGGTGGCTTCTGTGATCCACCAGAGCAGCCACCTTGGGAGCTGGATGGACTGTGTCACCTGTCCCTGCGCAGGCCCTGCAGTGCAGGGAGGAAGGAGTTCTTGATCCACCATCTCCCCATCAGGCAAAAACTCTCCCTCTCCCATCCGAGGAACCAAACCCTCGACTCACTGAAGTGAAACTCTTAAATGTGTTTTTAAATGACCTTTTTTCCTACCATGCATCAAAGTCCTCTCACTCTTAAGGCTGGGTTCAGACGAGGGGAAACTTGCTCCAGCCTTTCTCCTGGCTTCTGGTGGTTTGTGGAGAGTCCCCCATTCTCTGCCTTCATCTTCACATCGTGTTCTCCCCAGGTGCCTGCCTGTGTCCAAATTTTCCCCGTGTGTGAGGACACATGTCACGTGGGATTAGGAGCCCAAGCTGCGGTATGACTTCATCATAACTGATTTTAATATCCTTGACCTTGTTTCCAAATAAGGTTGCATTTTGAGATACTGGAGGTAGGATTCAACTCCTGACAGTTACTTAGTGGAAAATAAACCTCCTTCCCTCTGGTGTTCCCAAGCCTCTAGAGAAAACCAGCACCCCTGGGTTCCTGGGTATTCTTCAGGGGTTCTCTATGCATTCACCAGTGTGAGTGTACACGTTCTTCCCTGGCACAGAGGCTGGCCCACCGTGTGCCCCTCCCTCCTTACTCTCCTCAACAACACTCCTGTGGAATTTTCCATATCAGCCCTCACAGACCTTCCTTATTCCTTTAAGTGGCTGTGCACTAGTCTATAATTTATTAAACTGGTCCCTATTAATAGATATTTAGAGAGCCCCCAGTCTTCTGCTATTCCAAACAATGCCACAACGTATATTCTTGGGCACATCATTTTGCAGGAAGCAGAAGTTCATCTATTAATACCTGGAAGCGGAGGTGCTCAGCCAAGTCGCTCTCCAAGGAGGTCAGGGAAGGTCAGCCTTGCCCCAGCCACGCCACAGTGGTGTTTCCCCACGGCCTCATCCAACCGAGTTAGCGAACTTTCTGGTCTTTGCCAGTCGTATATTTCCTCATGTACTTTTACTTTAATTTGCATTTCTATCATTATGAGCATAATTGAGCATCTTTTCATGTGTTTAAGAGACATTTGGAATCCCCTCCCTTGGAACATTCTGTATCTATCCTTTCCCCATTCTTCTTCTGCGACTGAGGAGGAATGAAAAGGACTTTTGCAGATGCAGAAGGAATTTTTAAAAGGGCACCAGGTAATTGCAGGGCACATGAAGATGGGAACTGGTGTTGAAATGCGGCTTGGGAACTCCCATCTCCCAGTTGCTGGAGATTTCTATGCCAGTCTTCTCTGCTCCTCCAGCCTAAGCAGCAGCAGCCTCAGGAACCTAGAAGAAGGCTGGTAATTTGATTCTGGGTTCAACACTGAAATCTGAGCTTGCACTATGCATAGGCTGAGCTGCAGCAGGCCCCTCTTCTGAGGCTGGGTTAAACCCCCTAGTGCAGGGGGCTGTTAAGTGTAGTTGGGGGCAGGGATATACCAGTTGGGGGCTTTCTGTGTGATCTGGTACTAGACTTGAGAGAAAGGTGAAGCTTGGAACAGATACTATGTCATATATACTAAGAGACGTGGGTCAGACATGTCTCCCTAGGACACACCATGCTTTTGTGTTGGTCTTTTGTCTTTTCATCACTGGCCAGGGCTGTGCTGAGTCCAAATCCAAACGAAGAAACATTTCTGTCTAAATCTGCAGGTGTCTTGGAAGGTGACTTCCAAGAGTATGGCTACAGAGTTGTTTTCAGAATAGTTTATGTAGATGGAGAGCGAGAGTGTGTTCTATACACAAACACACACTATTGGTTGTTTCCCTGGTGAGCCCTGGCTAGTACAACCGCTAGGGTTGTGTGATCCACAAGGCAGCATCTGACTTAGCACAGGACAAGAGAGATGCTGAGGGAGGAGGAAGTGAGGGCCCCAGAAGACAGAGAGACTTGGAGCAAGAACTGGAGACCTGTGAGCAGGATTCTGAAGCAAAGTCAAGTTGGTTTTTTTAAAAAAGATTTATTTTTTGAGAAATACAAGAATTGTGACACAAGCCAGAGGCGTGGGGAGGGGGGTAGGATCCACCAGAGACAGAGTTGGGAACAGAACAGACAGACTGACTGAAATACACTGCTGAGGGTAGCAGCGGGCAAGTCAGGAGAGGTCTGCTGTGCCATGTGGGTAGCTCCCTGGCCGAGGATCGAACTCGTGCTGCAGCAGGTGCTGACAGCATCATACGTTGTATCTTAACCCCTTGCGCCACCAGGAAGGCCCAGCAAGGTCAAGTTTGAACAGGTACAAGAAGGAACACCCTTCGGGTAGTAAAAGGGGAGAGCAAAGGTGTAGAGCTAGGCCCAAGCAGGACATGTTTCTGGAGACTTGGGTACATGGCCACAGCAGCTGTCATAGGTGCAAAGGACATTGGTTAGTGGAAATATGTGTTTGACGCTTGTTTCTCTCTTCAGGTTACAAAACTGGTGTTTGGAGGTCAGGGGACATACGCATTAGCTAGATCTGCTAATATAAGTTGTTGAATAATATTTGTGGAATGAACGAACTCACTTTGCCCTTCTATTGAATTATAATCTAGGGCAGAATTAATTTCCTTCCTTGTTGCAAAAGGGGTCAAGAAATTGGCAATGATGGTTATGAGAATTACTTTTTTCCCAATGGGGAAATAATTGCATTACTTTCCATTTCCAAACATACTCATTAGCTAGGACATGGAAGCAGCCTAAATCTCCTTCAACAGACAGAATGGATCACAAAGATGTGGTGCGTACATCCCATGGAATGTCACACAGCCACGTGAAAGGATGAAATGCAGCCATTTTCAACACAATGGAAGAATCTGAAAAACTGACATGCAGCAGAGGAAGTCAGAACAATAAATATTAGACTTAATATAACACAGACAATTTGACAATGTGCACCACTTTCAAAAAACAACTGGACATCAACAAGCCCGGAGGGCCCCGATGTTCCGAGGAAGGAGAAGGCCAAGGGATACAGAGTTGGGGGGGAGGGAGAATTCAAACCCTTCCAAACCCCTCTCAAATTGACATTCCATCTCAACTCCATTTGACTCACTGGTTTATCATTTCATTTGCTTTTTCTTATAAATGCTTATGTTGCCGTTGGTGCCATAGCAGTAGGTGAAATTCAATTCAAAATATGTAACAACTAAAGCCACCCACTCACCAAGCCTTCATCTGCCAAGTGAATCTTCAAAGGAACTGAGAAGTAAGTGGTTCTCATATAAAATTTTCAGCTGCAGGCACAGGTCAGAAAGCACAATCAAATGTTTTTCATCACACCCAGCATACCTTTCATAAACAAGATTAAGAGGAAAGGGAACTATTATTATGAATCCAATTATAGTTGCAGCTTGTGGGAGATGAAGCTCCATGAAAATCAGTCCAATTCAGAGAGGAAAAGTTTGCTGAGGATGCAAACAGATGGGGTTTCCTCTAGAACTTTACAATCTGTGAATGTCACTTTGAAGAGTTTGCCTGGAGGAAAACAACCTACAGGTGGGATTTCCAAACGCCATCAACAGACGAGGACAACGAACAGAGCATCCCAGGACTATCTTGTCTACCTCACCCCTCTTCCGGCTCTAGGAGCCCACGTCAAACGTGGAGTGACTTCTGAGCAGAAGCCAATAAAATCAGGAATGTATTAATTATCATGCAAGTATCACTTGTACAAGAAACAAGGCAAGGCTACTATTTGTTGTAAATATCAATATTTCATGAGGCCTTGCACAGCCCATGGCAAGGGTGGCCCTACAGAGATCCACCCTATATCATTCCTGGTGGGGAAGTGGAGTCAAACATAGACTTCTTTTATTAGAGATTGCCTTAAAACTCCAAATAAAATATGGAATTTTGGGGCCCCCCTGGTGGTGCAAGGGGTTAAGACACAACCTATGAAGCTGTCCGCAGCCTCTGCAGCACGAGTTTGATCCCCCCGGCCAGCCAGGGAGCAACCCACATGGCGCAGCAGACCTCTCCTGACTCGCCCGCTGCTCCCCTCAGCAGTGTATTTCAGTCGGTCTGCCTGTTCTGCTCCCCACTCTGTCTCTGGTGAATCCTTTCTCATACACACTCCCACCCCGGCATCTGGCCTGTACCCCAGCTCTTGCATGCATAAATAAATAAATCTTTAAAAAAATAAAATATGGAATTTTGTTGGGAGGGTTGAAAAACAAAGCTTACTTGTGAACAACTGAGACAATGCAGAAAAATATAAAATAGAACACCTGGAACCCAGAGATGAGCTGGGAATGAAAGCGTGAAGTCACCATTAGCTGTAAAAGGGGGTTATTGTTGCCATGTGATCAGATCTTTCCTTTTTCCTATTCACTGAGCAACTACGACTGTGTGTTAGGGACTGAAATGGTATGTTAGACACGGAGCTTCCCTGCCTTCGGGGAAGGGCTAGCTGATTCGAGGATGTGTTCTAGAATCAGAGCTTTTCCCGACTGTGCTGTCTCGGTGCCACCTCTTGGCTGCTGGACACACAATCTTTTGTTGTTGTGTTTTCCTTTCGCCTTCCAAGGCAGTTGAACAAACTTCTCAGCACATTTCTCCATTTTATACAAACGGTTTTTTAAATTTGAAGGGCTCTTTTCACTTCTCTCCTTAGACCCCTCTGGAAACTCAGCCTCCTCCATTTAGTGATTTTATTTTAGGTTGTTGTTTGCATATAAAGATCACATTCTTTTCCTGGGCAGCAGCTCTGCACCCTGACAGGCCAAACTGGTTTTGTTTTTATCACTTTTCACTAACAAAAAGTTAATACTAGTAACTTTTTTTTTTTAAGATTTATTTATTTATTTATACAAGCACTGAGTACAGTCAGAAGCGCGGGAGGGTGAGAGAATTCACCAGAGCCAGAGCGGGGAGCAGAACAGGCAGAAGGACCGAAGGACACTGCTGAGGGGCGCAGCAGGCACGGCAGGAGAGGTCTGCGCGCCATGTGGGACCCTCGCCCGGCGGCCGGGATCGAACCAGCGCTGCAGAGGCTGTGGGCAGCTTTGCAACCCAGCGCTCGACCGCTGCGCCACCGGGGAGGCCCAATACGTAACTTTTTTTTTTTTTCTGCATATGTCAGTTGAAGCACTCAGAAAAGGCAGTTGTATTTGTACCATATATGTCCCATTGTCTTGCTCCCAGGAGAAAGTTTTACATTTTGTATTCCACTTTTTTTTTTTTATTAAATAATAAATTTTATTTTTATATTCCCCCATACAACTGCACATGCCCCATTCTGACCCCAATCCCTCCCCTCCCGGCCCCCACCCCCCAAAAAGTGTCTCTGGTTCATAGTTTTTTGCTGATTTTGATTTTCACTTTCTTATAGTTATTCTTTTTCCTGGTCCCTTATTTAAGTTTTCTAGATTCCTGCTATGAGTGAGACCATCCGGTATTTTTCTTTTTCTTTCTGGCTTATTTCGCTGAGCATGATCCCTTCCAGAGCCATCCATGTTGCTGCAAATGGCATGTGCTTATCTTTTTTGAATGCTGAGTAATATTCCATGGTGTATATGTACCACATCTTCTTGATCCAGTCATCTATTTTTGGGCATTTGGGTTGTTTCCAAAGCTTAGCTATTGTAAACAGTGCTGCTATAAACATAGGGGTGCAGGTGTTCTTTGGAATTGATGTTTCTGTGTCCTTTGGGTAAATACCTAGGAGTGGAATTGCTGGATCAGATTTGCATACCAATACGTAACTTTTAAGTGCACAAATAATATATAGAGTATGTCCTTGTTTGGAAATGTGTTTTAAATTTTAAACTCATGTGTAGGGCCTCCCCGGTGGCGCAGCGGTTGAGCGCCGGGTTGCGAAGCTGCCCGCGGCCTCTGCAGCGCTGGTTCGATCCCCGGCCTCCGGGCGAAGGTCCCACATGGCGCACAGACCTCTCCTGCCGCCCGCTGCTCCCCTCAGCAGTGTACTTCGGTCCTTCTGCCTGCTCTGCTCCCCGCTCTGGCTCTGGTGAATTCTCTCACCCTCCCGCGCTTCTGACTGCACCCAGTGCTTGTATAAATAAATAAATAAATCTTAAAAAAAAAAGAAAGAAATTTAAACTCATCTGTAAATGACCCATTTCATCCAACAAGACTTCATCTGGCCTGTCTGAGCCACCTTTAGTTATTCTTATACCTTGTAAACTGGAGTTTAACCCACTTGTACCTGGGGGAAATCTGCTACGATTTCCCCAAGCCCCTTTATTTTGCCAGATTAATTTCATTCAAAACCCTCCTGGCTATCCCTGGGTGTGGATGGGCCACAGGAGGCCAAGACTGATTGTGGACTGCAGCTGACTGTTTGCCTTCCCAGTTTGTCTATGATCCTGCAAGGCAGCCGGCACCCTCTGGGACAGGCCTGGCGCCTGCCCCCCTGGGAGTCTATACAGTATTCCAGGCCCACAGCTCTGGCTGCTAAAGTTAGAGGCAGCCCCCTAGCAAATAGCAGGTGGGCCCTGGAGACAAAGAAGGCCAAGCTGAGCGCCCCTGGGCTGTCCCCAAGCCACGAAGCCCATGGGAGGATTTCTTCTCATTTTTCTTTCTTGCTAATATAAAGCACAGAACTGGCGTTTGTGGTTAAATTTTTAAAATATACATTATTTTCTTTTTAATTACAAAAGCAAGGTAAATAAACTCTGTAAAAGTTGGAAAATACAGAAGGCACAGGAGAAAATAAAAATTTTACAAGTGGGTGGGAGCTTGAGGGGACGACCTTAAAGAGGGGATGGGGAAGAGCTTGCCAGCAGTTAGCTCCTGTCCACCTGCAGAATCCACAGAGCAGGGAACTGGAGGGCCAGCCACTAGAAGGCCTTCCTGCTCTGACCTGTGACTGGACAGCCCTCAGCCTGCTGGTCTGGGCAACATGACCCTTTGCCCCCACCGCTGCTCTCACATGGTGGGTGAGAGCCAAGTGAAGCACGGCTGTTCTGTAGGGAAAGGCTGGGTCCCAGGGACGGAATACCACATCTGTTTGTTCATTTATTCATTCATCCGCAGTACTTTAAATATTTATTGAGTGACTTCTGTGGGCTGGGCACCATGCCAAGTTTGGTGTATGTATGTTTGTGAACATACATAGACATTGAAGTTACGCAAATAGGAACTGAATCCCAATTGTCAAAACCAAGAAGGAAAAACAGTCCAGGTCCAGAAGTCAGGGAGGGCATCTTTGAGGAAGTCACACAAGAACTGCACCTTGTTGGGTGAGTAGAGTCAGCTGGACAGAGAGTGTGGGAAGGAACCATCCCACAGCATGTGTGAAGGTCAGGTCCTGCAGGCTGAAGGTAAGGAGATGGACAGGCGAGCCCTGATTATGCAGGGCAGGAGGGCCTCTAACCGGGTGGGAATTTACCCCAAGAGCAAAGGGAAACATTGGCAGAATTTTATTTTATTATTTGTTTATTTTTTAAAGATTCATTTATTTTATGCATACAAGAGCTGGGGCAGAGGCCAGACGTGTGGGGGGTGAGAGGATTCACCAAAGACAGACTGGGGAACAGAACAAGCAGACTAATGGAAATACACTGCTGAGGGGAGCAGCGGGCAAGTCAGGAGAGGTCTGCTGTGCCATGTGGGTAGCTCCCTGGCTGGCCGGGGATTGAACTCATGCTGCAGAGGCTGCGGACAGCTTCATAGGTTGCATCTTAACCCCCTGTGCCACCAGGGAGGCCCCATTGGCAGAATTTTAAACAGAGGAGTGACGTAATCAGAGTTGTTGTTATGGGAAATCATGTGCGCTGTGGAGAATGCCTTGCAGAAAGGCAAGAGAGGTGGTCAGGAGAATAGTTAAAAGGCTGACATGAACATTTAAGGGAGGGATGCTGTGCTGGGACTAGAACGGGAATGATATTAATGAAAATTGGGTTTGATTGCAAGTATAGCTGTGTTCTTGGCATTTTGCCTGCATGAGCTCAATCACTACAAAAAACTAAGAAGCAGGCATCGTTACTATTGCTGTTTTATAGAGAACACTGAGGCTCAGAGGAGTTGAGAAAGTTGCCCAATGTCACATAGCTAGTGAGCGGAGAGCCAGGGTTTGAGCCTGGGCACTCCAGGTCTGGAACCTGCAGGCTTAATTACAATCTATATTGGAGACAAGTAGATAGATCCAAAACTTGGTAACTGATTGGTTTCTTCCATGACCCCAACTAGATGACTGATGCCATTGTGATGATTGAAACAGCAAGCTCAAAACAAAAATGTGTTATAAGTACAGCTTTGTGGGAGAAACATTGCAGATTAATTAGTTTACATGAATGTAATAATATTAGGAGCAAACACTTATATGGAGCTTTCTGTATGCCAGGTGTTCTTCTAAAACCTGTATGTGTATTAATTCACTTCATCTGCACAAGAACCCTAAGAAAGCGTCAATGTTGGGCCTCCCTGGTGGCGCAAGGGGTTAGGACGCAACCTATGAAGCTAACTGCAGCCACTGCAAGCACAAGTTTGATCCCCAGCCTGCCAGGGAGCAACCCACATGGTGCAGCAGACCTCTCCTGACTCGCCCACTGCTCCCCTCAGCAGTATGCCTGTTCAGTCAGTCTGCCTGTTCTGTTCCCCACTCTGTCTCTGGGGAATCCTCTCTCTCCCCCTGCACCTCTGGCCTGTAACCCCAGTTCTTGTATGCATAAAACTTTAAAAAAAAAAAAAAAAAGGAAGAAAATGTCAGTGTTGTCATCCCTTCTCTGGTCTGTATGAATGTCTGTGTCCCCCGGAATTCATATGCTGAAATCCTAACCCTAAAGGTGACGGTATTAGTAGGTGGGGCCACTGCGAGGGGCTTAAATCCTGAGGGTGGAGTCCTCATGAATGGGATTATTGCCCTTATGCGAGTCTCCAGAGACACCCCTCATCCTCACCATATGGGGACACGGTGCGAAGGGGCCAGCTGTCAACCAGGAAGAGGGCTTTCACCAGATCTGACCACGCTTGTGTCTTGATCTTGGACTTCTAACCTCCAGAACTGTGAGAAATAAATTCCAGCTGGCTTTAAACCACCCATTCTGATATTTTGTTACAGCAGCCAGAAGGAACTAAACCAATCCCTATTTCACAGATGAAAAACTAAGGTGCAGAGTACAAGTGACTTACCAAGGGTCACAGAGCAAGAGGTGTCAGGCTATTAGCCCAGGCAGGCGGACTGCAGAGGGCAGGCTCTTAATTACAGGCGGGTGGCTTCCGGAAGCTTCTGCAACACAATGGTCCCCCTTCCCAAGGCAGGTCTCTCCAAAGCAACCCACTTCACGCAGGGGCTTCTGCCTCCTAAGTGACTCTGTGAACATGACCTGTAGGACAGAAAACCAGCTCTGGAACATTTCAATAATAAAACCTGCAACCAAGCACGCTTAGGTAAGAACCACGAGTCTGCAATAAGTTGCTTCTTGGCAGGGTCTGCACTGCCAAAAAATGGGGTTTCCTTTCCAGATATTACTGTCTGAATTGGTTGGGAGGTTATCTATAGGAGGATGAGGAGTTATTTGTTGAGGAGTCCAGAGGGAGACTTTTCTCAGGCTCCAGATGAAATCCTTTTACTATACAGACGGGGCTTCTGGTGCTCAGTAAAGCTTGCTTCATTTGGAATTACATTTACAGGGATTACCATTAAAGGGAACCAGAGGAGGGACATCATCAGCTGCTCATCAGCGGGGCTGTCTTTGTGTGCTGGAGAATATGGCTTTCTTCACATCATAGCCAGCCCTGGCGAGGTAGAACCTGAAGAGCGAAGGAGGCTCCTTTCCGGGCCTGCTGTCAGGTAAGTTCCCGGAGCCACCCACAGGCCTCCTTCCAGTTTCAGCTCCTTCCAGAACTCACTGCTCTCGGGAAGAGTCCAAGGTCTCGGCTGGGCCTGCCAAGCTTGTCACAGTGTCAGCGAAGCTAACCTCGCCAACTCTTCTCCCATCCACCCTGCCTCCGGCCCACTACAGCATCTCACCTTCCCCCCAAATAGCCTGTCGGAAATGCCATTCTCCCTTCCCTTCTGCTGCCGTCACTCATCTCAGAGCGGAGGTGTTCTTGGGGAGTCTTCTCCGATTTCCCGGAGAGAAGGGGTCATCCCCACCTCGTGTTCCCCCAAAACACAAGTTATAATTACATGCTTATGGATGTCTTCCCCTCAAAACAGAGAGGCCAGTGTCAGCCAATGTCTCTTCACCTGTCCTCTGTCTCCCCACCTGTGGGCCCTCCATCCATCACAGTGCCTGACGAGTAGCCACCCTGGACGGGTCACATTCCTGAGATCTCTCCCACCATGGTCTCATCTTAGGGAGACTGTCCCGACTGCGGTCTTGAGTGAAGGTGTCTGTTTTGGAAAATGTAGATCTTGCCCCCCCCAAATTTCCAGGCTAGGAGTGGGTCCCCAGAAACCAAGCCATGGGCTGGCACGTGACATGGAATGAACTGGCGGGAGAAAACATGGCCAGTGCTGTCTTGGCTCTGGGCTACCATCTAGCACTTGTTTCTGGGAGGCCTATCTGGGGTATGGCCTTTTTTCTTGATTTCTGAGATCCATGGAGTCTCCAAAGAGGCCTCCATGATCATGGGCTCCTGGTTCTTGCCGTGGTAGAGGCCCCTCCAACCTTGAATCAGGCTGACTCATGTGACCAATGGGATACTGCAGAAGAAGGGCGTTTTGCTCCCAAGATGGAACATAAAGACATTACAGATTCTGCCTTGTTTTTGAGACTCCCTCCCCCAAGGGGAACCAGTCACCACGATGGGAAGACCCTGGGTAGCCTTATGGAGAGACCCGTGGGAGAGGAGCTTGTGGGTCACCTTGGAAGTGGATGCCCCCGCCCCGTCGTCAAACCTTTGGCTACCTGCAGACCGGGCTGCATCGAGCTGTATGAAACACTGAGCCAAAACAACGCAGCTAAGCCACTTCCCACCCACGGAAACTGTGTGAGATAATAAATGTTTGCTGTTGTGTTAAGCCACTGAATTTTGGGATAATGCATTATGCAGCAATAGATAACTGATAGACATTTTCGCGTCCTTAAAATAAAAATTTTCTCGTGTTGGCGTGTGTAAATACTTGCTATTTACTCACTGCTGCCTCGTGTGGTGATAGGGATCCCACCATGTAGGAAGGGACAGTTTATCCTTGGAGATTAGCACCTGCTCCAACAGAAGCAGACTCAAAGAGAACTTTCTCGAACTCTCTCTCTCTTTCTCTAATATATACCAAAAGTTTGATCAATTAGAATTTCTGAAGGGGGGAGAATAAAAAAAAAGAATTTCTGAGGCATTTTTCACATACATTTCATTTGATCCTCTTAGCAATTGACATAAGTGATTGTACGTCTCAAATATACTTACAGCTACAGATTAACTTTACATTGAGAATGTCTGCATTAATACATGGATAAAGCACGTTTTGCAGGCCCTTCACATCTCTGTAGATTTGCTTATTCGACAAATATTTACTGACTTCCCACTAGGGATAGGAGTTAGAAGACATATAGAAAGGAGGCAAAAATTAATCTTGCCTCCTGGGAATTTATAATCTAGCAGCGGCCCTAGAACATTAGAACATGACCAAAGATAACTAAAATACAATGCAGAAGCTTCTGAAGCCCTTCCACTGAGAACTGAGCGCTGGCCTTGTCCTGAGTAATGTGTTGGAACACACCGTGGAGATTTATTTAGTGGATCTCACTGAATAACTCACAACCTTATGAAAAAGGCAGAGTAGCAGAGTGGTCAGTTCAAAGATTCTAGAATCAGTCTCCTGCATTTGGACCCTGAGAGAAGGGATCCTGGAAAGTTACTGACCCTCTCTGTGACTCAGTTTCCTCACATGAAAAGGGGGGATAACAATAGGTTCCTGGTTACAGAACCTGATAATAGTGTCACACACAGTAGAGGATCATAAGAGATATGTCATGTGAAACACATGGGACAGAGCCTGACACCTGAGCAGCACTAATATGGCGAGTCTCATACTGTCACCTCGAAGATCCCACTTTAGTCTAGCAAATGGAGGCTTAGAGATGTTTAGTGAGCCACGCCCTTGCTTTTAACTGTCTCACTCTAATAGGTCCCCAAAAGGGGGTAAAGGGAGGCAGACCAAGAGCAGACCAGAGTAGTTCCAGCAAAGATAAGGGCGAGTTTGTTCACGACTAAATGCAGAGTCTCATCTGAAAAGCGTCCTAAAACGAGGCCAACTGGCTTCTGGCCACAGGTGGCTTTTATTACTTCTCCTCACAGACAACTGGTTGTTTCTGGCAGAGAAGACCCACTAGGGTGGGGGAAGACAGAACCATTTTTGCACAGTTCCCCAGACAGTTTATCGAACAGTCTAGAAACACCAGGGATAGCAGGATTACTAATCACCCTGTCTGCTGATGTAAACTCTATTTAGATACAACAATGTCTTTAAAATAACCTGAAATACAATTACCACCCCGAGGATGGGGCTGGCTGAATGACTAGAGAAATGTCATTCAGATTGTTCATTAACTAATTACAGCGCACTGCAAACAGTGCTCTGCGAGGCAGGCCTGTGGGTGAGTCACCGCGAGCGCAGGAGCCAGACGGGTGCTCAGTGAGCAATTCTGGCGCCAGCATCCGAGGGGGGTTGGGGTGGGGGGGCATGTTTGAGCAACAAAGGAGGACTCTTCCCTGCCTTGAGATCCCCCGAGCATCTGTGGGAAGATGCTCTGAGAGCGATCCAGAAAGACTTCATGCCAGGGTCACAGGGCTTCAGACAACACCCGGAGGCAGAATCTCAGAGCTGGGGCCCAAGGGGCGGGTGGCCCGTCACCCGTTCCATGAATGAATCTGGTGACTCTGCCGCCTTGTGTGTGTGTGGAAGAACGTTTATTAGGCGCAGAAGGGCACCTGCTGTCCTGTGGCCCAGGAGCACCTGTCGACCTTAGCACCGGGGCGTAAGGGACTGAGTCCCACACCCCAGGATGGCTGGTCACCCCGAGGCAGGGCTGGTGGTATTGCTGCCATAAGGGGTTTGAAAAAATTGTTTGAATTCATCAAAGTATTTGCAAAACAACAAGGTGGCCTGCGACTGTCTGTACCTTGGTTGCCTCCACTGTAAATTGGGTCAACTGGTGTCATCACAAGGAGTTGCTGGAGCAAATGACATGAAGATGTCAAGTTTAGCCTCATGCTTGGCAAGGGCCCAGGGCTCCATAAATGTGCATGCTATTCTTCTTGTCATCGACCACACGCCTTGGGAGAGCGGGTTCAGACCCCTGCTCCTTCCCTCACTCGCTCTTTCTCCTGCCTTTGGCCAGCCTTGTGATGAAGAACGACTCAAAATTCTTTCTCTGAGCTTTTAAAATAAAAGATAGTGACGATACACTCTCTCCTGAGCAGCAAAAGCACCTGACAGGTAGGGGCTAGAATTGGCAGATTCTTCCCCACCTCCACTCTGTTTAGGGAAAAAACCTATTTTTTTTTTTTTCGTTATCAAGATAACTTTGGTTTACAACACTGTATATAATTTATTTTACTTTTTAAAAAGATTTATTTATTTATTTATACAAGCACTGGGTACAGTCAGAAGCGCGGGACGGTGAGAGAATTCACCAGACCCAGAGCAGGGAACAGAACAGGAAGACTGATGAAATACACTGCTGAGGGGAGCAGCGGGCACAGCAGGAGAGGTCTGTCCTGCCATGTGGGACCCTTGCCGGTGGCCAGGGATTAAACCGGCGCTACAGAGGCTGCGGGCAGCTTCGCAGCCCAGCACTCAACCACTGAGCCACCAGGGGAGGCCCTGTATATAATTTAGGGGAAAGGGCTTGTGCCGCTTCAGATGTACGTCACTATATCACCCCCCCCCATCAAAGCATTTTACCCCAGGCCATTGGGCCTTCTCCTCCCTTTGTTCCAACCCTATTCTCCCCTCCTTCTGTAGCAACCTCAATTCTGCAGTCATATTTCTATGGTATGGTTTGTCAGTTCGTTTCTTTATATTATTCCACATATAAGTGAAATCAGTGGTTAGTTGTCTTTCTCCTTCTGAATTATTTCACTTAGCATTATTCCTTCTGGTTCCATCCATGCTGTTGCAAATGACAAGAGTTCATCTTTTTCATAGCCGAGTAGTATTCCATTGTATACATATAACATATCTTATTAATCTACTACTCTGCCATTTGGCGTTTAGGTTCTTCCCATAACTTGGCTATTGTAAATAGTGCTGGGCCTCCCTGGTGGTGCAAGGGTTAAGACAGTACTATGAAGCAATCTGCAGCCTCTGCAGAATGAGTGCGATCCCCGGCCAGCCAGGGAGCAACACACATGGCGCAGCAGACCTCTCCTGACTCGCCCACTGCTCCCCTCAACAATGTATTTCAGTCCATCTGCCTGTTCTGTTCCCCACTCTGTCTCTGGTGAATCCTCTCACTCCCCATATCTCTGGCCTACACCCTGGCTCTTGTATGCATAAATAAATAAATCTTTAAAAAAGAAGAAGAAAAAAAAATAGTGCTGCACTGAACATAGGAGTGCATATATCCCTTCGAATTAGTGAATTATCCCTCCTAGGTATCTTTCGATAGATACCTAGGAGTGGAATTGCTGGATCATAGGGTAGATGTATTTTTAATATTTTGAGGACCCTCCATACTGTTTTCCACAGGGCTAGACCAGTCTACATTTCAACCAACAGTGTACAAGGGTTCCTTTTCCTCCACACCTTGGCCAATGCTTGTTGTTTTGGTCTCATTGAAATGGGCCATTCTCAGCAAAGTGAGGTGATTTGTGGTTTTGATTTGCATTCCCCTGATGATAAATGATGTTGAACTTTTTTTCATGTGTCTGTTGGTCAACTGTATGCCTTCTTTGGGGAAGTATCTATTTAGTATCTTTTCTGCTTCACTTTTTATTGTGTTTTTGTTTGCTTGTTTATTTTCTTTTTATTAAGTTGTATGAGTTCTTTGTAAATCTTTGAATATTAGCTCCTTTTCAGATGTGTTATGTGTAGACATTTTCTCTTAGGTGGTAGATGTCCTTTTGTAGAAAAAAAAATTCTTTAAGATAACACAATTGAATTTCTTTAAGATAAATAAAAATAAAATTCTTCAAGATAAATGCAACGGGCTATACAATCTGATCTTTCCATTGTTCTCCAGAATGAATGCCCAGACATTTCTGGGGCCAAAGACAGGATTAGCATTTCTCAACCTAGTAAACACACCCATCTGGCTTCCGCACGGGGAACATTAGTGCTCCAACCGTTTCCTGTAATCACTTGAACCATCTAGGCCGCAAGCTTGGAAATTAAATTCAAGAAGTGATTTTTCCATCCTGGAAGCTGTTTCAATTACAGCTTCTTACTGACGAATCTGGGATAAGCTGCAAAGGAACAGGCCTGGCACTTCGATAACGGTCTGCTCAGCAGGAACCTGAAGACTGAGAACATCACCCTGGACAGAGCAATAACCCAGCTCTGGGCGCCTGTGGCATGCCAGGGCTGATGGAGCTCAGGGGCTGTTGTGGGGGGTAGAGGGAGGCAGGGGCAAATGGAGTGTTCATGTGAGGACTCCTGCAGTGCCTGCTGGGGTCATGGGTGCTATCTAGGTGCCCCAGCATTGAAGGCTGCAGCCAGTGGCTAATCTTGAATTGGTCTGGCTCCTTGGGGGACTACCCTCCAGTTTGGAAGCCTCCCCGTGGGGGCAGTGGGATCAGCTTGTGCATAATCACACGCTTAGGGAACCAGTCCATTGCTCCTGATTATGACCTCTAGTTGGCCTTTTCTCCCTCCTGCATTCCTGCTTCTGCTGAGCTCTGCTTATGACTCCAGCAGCTTCAGACCATCTTCTCCTCGTGGGAAAAAGGGCACCTGCTAGAAGTGATGCAGTCTCGGTTTTAATTCACATCATAATAGAACTTGTTGAGACTGAGTATTTCCACTGCCCCTCTAAGGTTCTTAAATTATTCATGAGTTTGTTTTTTATGATAGAAGTAATGCAGACTCAGGGTTTTGTTTGTTGTTTAAGCTCACCTAAAATAATAAAGGACACCGAAGTTCTATTACTTTACTTCTGACCTCAGTTTCCTAATCTGTACATGACAGACCATAGTCACACCTTCCATTTAGAGATGGAAACAACTGAAGATGCCTGACAGGGAGCCTGGCACCTGACATGGTAGTGATGATCATCCTTGGCACTGTATTTCCAGAGATGGCTTAGGGTCTCCTCCAGAAATATTCCATGCTCACAAGAAAATACGTGAACCGATTCCAGAACACAGAGAGATACTAAGCCTTATGTCTGCAGCTTGCTGTTTTCACTTAACAATAACCTTGGGCATGTTTTCACATTAATACATGTTGATTTCCCACATTCTTTTAAAATAACTGAGCAGAACTCGATGTTCTGCAATATATATGCCCAGAAGAGGACATTTAAAATATATAATTACATATTTGTTCCTGGAGGTTTATATTTGCAAATGCTTACAAACAATGATTAGAGGAATTCAAACATCCTTTACAAAATTTACAAATCTTGTAAACTTGACCTCCAATCTGTGCCACCAGGCGGCTGAGACACATACTGGAGCCTCAGGCCAAGAGCACTGGGAACCAGACTGGACATGCATGATGGGGCTGGTTAAAAGCAGGGTGAATTACTATGCTGATTCCAGATTAATTTGGAACAGAATAGAATGTTAAAGGAGGTGTACTAGTTGTTAGTTTAAGCCTTAAACTACAATATTGAGACCAATAGCTTTACTATTATTTTTCCACTTGGCTTACCAGCTCCTCAAATTCAATCAGTGTCCTGCTGTTGGAAGGTATTTTGAAGTGTGCCAACTCTTAATTGAAATGGAAGTGCCTGAAACCAGAGTTAATACTAAGAGCAACAGGGAGTCCAATTTATGGAGGTAAACTGTTGCTAGCTTTGCATTTCAACTACTTTTGGGCCTAGGAATCAATTTACATTCTGAGAATAGCCTGGATGGTTGAGAACTGAGTTGGGTTGGGCCCGAGGTGCAGCTCCAGCGGTTCTGCTGAGCTTTGGGTTCCCTCGAAATGTAAGAAATGAGTTCTGCTAGGGTCTAGAGGCGTGGCTGGGTCAGCACCTGGCATGCCTTCCATCAACAATTATGAGTGCACTAGGCACTGTGCTGGGAACTAGAGCGACCGTGGGCAACAGAATGAGATGGGATCCCTGTCCTGTTAAGATTCTACTCGGGGAGACACATAAACAAGCAGGCAAACAAAATAATTGAGCTTATGATTAGCACCAACAAGGAAAGAAACAGATGAAAGGAACCAGGGGAATCCACGTTCGCTAGGTGGCTAGGAAGGGACGTGTGAGCAGAGAATTGATAGATGAATAAGGCTGAGCTCCAGGAAGAGCTAAGAAAGACCATTCTAGGCAAGAGGAAGAACAAGGGCACAGGCCCTAGGGCGGGAAAGAGCTCTCAGCGTGTTTAGTGATCCAAGGGATGCACAGGGGGCTGGGTCATAGTGAGGAAGAGAAGGAGAACTATGTCAGTGGGGTTCTTTGGATCATGGCAGGTATTTTTTTTCCCTTATTCCCCACTGGGTCAGCCAGCTGCAACCTGGGTCCTTTGGGACAGAGCTCCCTCTGCTGGTTCACCAACTAGAACCTTCGGGATATTGAACCTTCCTATGGTGTCGTGAACTTCAAATAACTGCCATCATCGTAATCCATAGCAATCTGTTTATTACAGAGTACGAGTATCTGTGACTGCAGATTCATGATGTTAATAGGAAGTAGAGCAAGGGCTTTGGGATTGGCCTGGAGGCCCCATCAGCAGTCACCTTTGGCGTATTTCTCATTATCTTTGAATCTCAGTCTTCTCATCTGTAAAATGGATATAATGTTGTGTCAGCTGGTGTCCAGTCGGGGAAACAGAAATTAATCTAGTTGGTTTAACTGAGAGAACGTGGAAACATCATTAAACAGGTGCTAGCGAACTGAAAACAACCAAAGTTATGTTGAGGAAAATAATAACTAGAGGAAGCAATGTCCATGTCTTGGCTGGGGAAAGAAGTAGGGGGTGTCATAACTGTACCAGTCATCTTGGCTGCGTAACAAGTCAGCCCAAATCTTGGTGCTCGGCATTCAAGCCTAGAGCCCTCCAGGCTGGCGAGGCAGTTCTCCTGATGGTCCCTCTGGGCTTGCTCAGGCTGCAGCTTTCAGCTGGAAGGTCAGTTGGGACATCTGGGTGGCTTGGCCTCTTTCTGTCCATGGGAAGCTAAACTGGGCCGCCTCACCTGCAGTGGGAGTAGCCACTCCCACTGAAGAAAATAAGCCCCAAATGCACAAGTGCTCCTGCAGCCTCTGTGTCCTGTTTGCTGGTGTCCCAATGCTCCAAGCAGGTCTCCTGGCTCACCTGAGTCATGGTGGAGGGACTTCAGGGGCAGGAGCCATCAAAGGTCGTTGGTGCAACAACCCATCTCAAGAATCTACACGTTGAGAAGAGGGGGTTCCGAGCTATAGCTGTCCCCTCTGCAGCTTGGAGGTGGGGTCTCACTGAGCAGGGCTCAGACATCTGAAGAGTGGGAGCCACCCGGTTGTGCTGGGAATGTGGAAAGAAGTTGGAAACTGGAACCATCTGCTGCTCTGGAGGAATCAGTAAGAAAGGAGGAAGAAAGTGTCCCTTCTCTCCTCCTTCTGCTTTCCAAACTCCCTCTAGTGGCCCCTTATTGACCAACTGACAAGGAAGAAATGTAGTTTGCAGATTCCCAGCCCCGCCTCACAGAGCACAGTGCAGCATGGCGGCAGCTGATGCAGAACCCATGGCCTTGTTCGACGGTGCTCAGCCCAGGCAAACGACCGCCCCAATACATAACTACCTTTACTATTATTAACTCAATCTTCTGTAATTGCAACCTGCAATTGCACTGAACTTTGACTGCAATAAGTACCATGTGGTGGGAGAAACTGAAGAAAGAACTGAGGTTTTATTCTATCCTAATAGTTTCTTATTGACCAGTGACCCTTATTGATGAAGACAGTAACATCTGTCATCTCTGGGGGAGCCTGTGTTAGGGGTGAGGGGTGTCAGGGATGGCCACAGAGAGTCTGAGGGGATCTTGCAAATATTTAAATAAGACACTGAACTTGAAATCTATACTTTGTAATTGCAAGAGCTGGGCTTACTGAGAGAGAAAAGGCTCCCTGCTTCAGAGACGAAGGGCCTGGGGAGCTCAGGGCACAGAGCTCATGTCAAAAGTGCAAAGCAAAAAGGAAAGTACAAGGCCCCAGGAAGAGTTCTCATGGCCTCAAAGAAAACAGTGACCAAGTAGCAGGAGAGTGAATCACAGGGACTTATTTGGATCTGCTGTGTTGGGTCAGAGAGAGAGAGAGACAGAGACAGACAGACAGACACAAGCCATGCTTTGGCCTTCTCCATGAATTACGAGGTATACACAGATGAAGGAAAGAGTTATGTTCTGTCTCAAAGAGTCAGGAACAGCCTCATCTATGTCTAGCAGGAGACAGACAACAATGTTAACTGGGGAATTGAAAAGAATTTAATCAAAGATCTATCTACAAAATATGTGGGCCGGGTTGAGTAAAGGCAGCAAGGAGTTGGTAGTGTGCTCTGGTGCTACGAGTAGCTGGGAGCTGTTAACTACCACTCTTAGACATGAGGGAGCAGGGATAGGACCAATTATCAGAACCCGGTGAGCTATATGGGAAGGGATGCCTGACAGGAGATGTGACTGGGAGACACAGTCAATCCATTGTAGTGAGCCTGCAGGCAGGACATTGGGGAAATAAATGCTCTTCTCTCCCTTTCTCTATCGTTCTTTCTCTCTCCCGCTCTCATTCTTGCTTGCTCTCTCACTCTCACTCTCTCCTAGTATGAAGGCTGCCAGATTACATGGTACATACTTATGCCAAAAAAATATTTCTTACAAAGCTATAGTAATCAAAGTATGGTATTGGCATAAAAACAGACATATGGATCAATGGAACAGAACAGAGAGTACTGAAATAAACCCACGCATATATGGTAAATTAATGTAAAACAAAAGAGTGATGAATATACAATGGGGAAAGGACAGTGTCTTCAACAAATGGTGCTGGGAAAACTGGACAACTCCACAAAGAATGAAACTGGACCACTATCTAATACCATGTACAAAGATTAACTCAAAATGGATTAAAGACGTGCGTGAAAGACCTAAAGCCAAAAAACTCCTAGAAGAAAATTAAGGACCTTAAGTCTTGGGGATAATTTTTTTTTTTTTAATATCAGTGTTTTTTGTTTTTTTTTTAAAGATTTATTTATTTTTTTATACAAGCACTGGGTACAGTCAGAAGCACGGGAGGGTGAGAGAATTCACCAGAGCCAGAGCAGAGAGCAGAGCAGGCAGATGGACGAAATACACTGCTGAGGGAAGCAGCGGGCGGCAGGAGAGGTCTGCGCGCCATGTGGGACCCTTGCCGGCGGCCGGGGATTGAACTGGCACTGCAGAGGCTACGGGCAGCTTCGCAGCCCAGCGCTCAACCGCTGCGCCACCGGGGAGGCCCTTGGAGATAATTTTTTTTTTTTTTTGCATTAACACCAAAAGCAAAGACAGAAAAAGCAAAGATGAATAAGCAGGATGACATGAAGCTAAAAGCTTCTGTAGAGCAATGAAAGAAAGTGAAAAGTAGAAAATATTTGCAAATCATACATCTGAAATGGGGTTAATATCCAAAATATGTAAAGATATCATACAACTCAATATCAAAACAAACAAACAATTCAATTAAAAATGGGCAGAGAATCTGAATAGACACTTGCCCAAAGGAAACACAGAGGTGGCCAACAGCTACATGAAAAATTGTTCAACATCATTTATTATCAGGAAAATGTAAATCAAAATCACAATGAGCTATCACCTTATGCCTGTTAGGACTGCCTATTATCAAAAAGACAAGAAATTAAAAAATGTTGGCAAGAATGTGGGAAAAAGGGAAGCTTCATGCACTGTTGATACAGTCACAATGGAAAGCAATATGGTCTCCATCTAAAATTAAAAAGAGAACTACCATATGATCCAGCAGTTCCACTTCTGAGTATTTATGTGAAGGAAACAAGCTTACTATTTGGGAAAGATAGCTGTGTTCCATGTTCACTGCAACATAATTTATAACAGCCAAGGCATGGAAGCAAAGTGTCCACTGATAAATGAAGAGATAAAGAATATGTGGTATAGATAAGATATAATGGAATATTACTCAGCCATAAAAAGAAAGAAATCTTGCTACTTGCTACAACATGGATGGATCAAGAGGGTATTATGCTATGTGAAAAAATGAGACAAATATCATATGATCTCATTTATAATTTAGAACTTTAAAAATAACACCAATTCACATAGAATTTTGGTTTGGGTGTGATGGGACTGTTTTATTTTTTTTTTAAGATGTATTTATTTATGCAGACAAGAGCTGGGGCACAGGCCAGAGATGTGGGGTGTGAGAGGACCCACCAGAGACAGAGTGGGGAACAGAACAGGCAGACTGAAATACACTGCCAAGGGGAGTAGCAGGCGAGACAGGAGAGGTCTGCTGCGCCATGTGGCTTGCTCCCTCGAGGACCGGGGATCGAATTCGTGCTGCAGAGGCTGCAGATTGCTTCATAGTGCGGTGCTTAACCCCCTGCGCCACCAGGAAGGCCCCATGATGGGACTGTTTTATAGCTTGATTTTGTGATAGTTATATGACTGTAGGTGTCTAATAATTTTTTGGTTACCAGAGACAAAGAGTGAGAGTGGAAAAAATGGGTGAAGGTGGATAAAAGGCACAAATTTTCAGTTACAAAATAAACAAGTTCTGAAAATACAAAAAGATTAAAAAGTCACCCCCATTGAATGGGAGAAATTATTTACACAATATATAACCAATAAGGAGTTAATATTCAAGATATATTTAAAATTTTCAAATAATTCAACAATAAAAAATTAATAAATTACCGAATGACTAGACAATTCACCAAAGAGGGTATCCAAAATGCCAATAGATACGTGAATAGATGTCCTTCTCCTCCAGTAAGAGAAATGCAGATTAAAACCACAATGAGGGTCTCCCCGGAGGCGCAGCGGTTGAGCGCTGGGTTGCGAAGCTGCCCGCAGCCTCTGCAGCGCCGCCTGTTCGATCCCCGGCAGCCGGGCGAGGGTCCCACATGGCATGCAGACCTCTCCTGCCGCCCGCTGCTACCCTCAGCAGTGTGTTTCGTCAGCCTTCCTGTTCTGTTCCCCTCTCTGGCTCTGGTGAATTGTCTCACCCTCCCGCACTTCTGACTGTACCCAGTGCGTGTATAAATAAACAATTAAATCTTTAAAAATAAAAATAAAACCACAATGAGATACCATTTCATGCCCATAAGAATGACACATATTAGAAAGACTTCCAGGCCCTCCCTGGGGGTCCAAAGTGTTAGTCTCAGCACTATGGAGCTATCCGCAGCCACTGCAGCACCGGTTTGATTCCCAGCCAAGGAGGTGACCCACATGGCGCAGCAGACCTTTCCTGTGTGGCCCGCTGCTCCCATCAGCAGTGTATTTCAGTCAATCTGCCTGTTCTGCTGCCCTCTCTGTCTCTGGTGCATCCTCTCACCCTCCACACCTCTGGCCTGTACCCCAGTTCTTGTATGAATACATAATCTTAAAAAAAAAAAAAAAAAAGGACCTCCAACAAGAAGTGCCAGAGAGGATACGGTGAAAGAGGAACCTTATTACACTGTAGGTGGGAATGTAAACTGGTGCAGTCACTTGGAAAGCAATCTGAATTTCACTTAAAAAATTAAAAATGGAAACACTGCAAACCTACTCTGGGGTGTCTATCCAAAGAATATGAAGCTATGCAAAAAACCCACATGTTCCACAATATTCATAGCGGCCTATTTACAATAGCCAGGACATATAAGTGACCTAAATGTCCAATAGAGGATTGGATCAAGAAGATGTAGTGTCCACGTTATGGAATACTATTCAGTCATAAGATGAAATGCAGTCATTTTCAACAAAATGGAGGGAGTTTGAGAGAATTACATATAGGAAAGCAAGTCAGGATGATAAAAACAAATCCTGGATGTTTTACATAGCAGACAATTTGATATCATACAATACATTAAAAACTGGGGGGCATCAATAAACACCATGAGGGACAAGGGGACATAAGTGGTGGTGGGGGGAAAAATAAAAACAAACAGAATGCCTTCAGAGTGGCTCCCAGATTTGTTAAAACAAACAGCATGATGGCTCTAGTTAATAACATCATATGACTTATTTAAAAAGTTGCTAAGAGAGTAAAGCTTAAAAGTTCTCATAAGAAAAAAATAAGTATGCGTGGTGATGGATGTTAACTAGACTTATCATGATGATCATTTCACCCTATTCAATCATTATGTCATGCACCTGAAATGTTATATCCCAACTACATTTTCATTTTTAAAAAAATGAGAAATGATGTAAAAAATATTAAAAAATAAATAAAAATTCGAAAAAAATGGGAAAAAAATTTTAATGTTTTTTCCTGAAATTCAAATTTTATGGGTGTCCTGTATTTTATCTGGCACATCTAGCCAGCGCTCCCCATCAGCTGAACCCAGATGGAGAAGCTGGATACCAGGACAACCCTCAGATACGGTCATAAAGGTGCCCTGGCATTTTATCCTACAGGCAATGGAGACATTAAGGAACAAATACATTTCTTATGACTGAAAGGAATATTCAACAATACTTTAACATTCATGGAAACATTACAGATGGCAGTATAAAATACACATTAACAGAATGAATAAATGGCAATGATCACACAAAAGAATATAATAAGGCAGTGAAATTCAACTGTGGCTACTATCAACAATGTGAATTGGTTGTGTTGTTTCTACCAGTCTGTTTATTGGTGGCTTAAAAAAATTAAATTTCTTAAATTATAATGAGATTTTTAAAAATCAAAGCATATTTAATTGATGTAGGGTACATCTTAGATTCAATAGATAGGACACATATATATTGACTATTATCCCTATTTTATCTTTATTTTTTTTTTATTAAGGAAGCATTGGTTTACAAAAATCCGTATGGTTTAGGGGCATATGTTTACACCTCTTCAGATGTCACCCAACCACGCCCAGCACCAAAGCACCCATAATCCTCTGCCTCAGTCCATTTGGGCCCCTCCCTGTCTGGCATCCGCAGTTCTGCAGTCAGATTTCTTGGGTTTGTTTTGGTTTAACTCTGTCTGTTCCTTTGTCTTGTTTCTTTTTATTCAACATCTTCGTGAAATCATCCGCTTTTTGTCTCTTTCTTGTTTCTCTCGGCATAATCCCCTCCAGTTCATCCATGTAAGACTTGTAATTTTTAAGATAATTATTACATTGTAGAATTATTCTCCATTGTGATGCATCCTTAATATCTTTAAGTAGGCAATTTTTGTGTTACCATAGTTTCTTTTCAATAGAATAACTGTCTCTTATTCATTTTGGGGCATATTTTATGAAGCTATAATTACGTATAGTCATGTAACTATCACAAAAATCAAGCTATAAAACAGTTCTATCACACCCCAAAATTCCCTCTACCCTCCTTTGTCATCAACTCCTCCTCCAGCCCTCACTCATCTGTTTTTCACCCCTACAGTCTCATCTTTTTCAGAATTTCATATAAATGAGGTCATGCAGTATGCGGCCTTTTGAACCTGGCATCTTTCATTTAGCATAATGCATTCAAGATTCGTTCCTGTTATGAATGCTTATTTCATTGCTAGCCACTGTATGGGTAACGTACCTGTTATCCATTCAGAAGCTTCCAAATAAATAACCCCATTTTATATCTATAGAGGAACTGGCTCATGTGTTGTGGGGGCTGGTAAGTCTAAAATCTATAGGGTACACTGGCAGGTTAGAAACTCTGGTATGTCTTCTATTTTAGTTTCCAGACAGAATTCCTTCTCCAGGAAACTTGTTTTTGCTCTTCAGACCTTCAACTGATTGGATGAGGCCCACACACATTACTAAGGGAAATCTTTATTAAAGCCAACCTGCTGTGACTAGTGACCACAACTATAGCAACATTTGCACTGATATTTGACCAAGTAATTGTCACTACAATGGTGTCAAGTTGACACATAAAATTAATCATCACAAAGTATTTCCATATTTTGATGAATATGTATAAAGCTTCTATAAACACTCCTGTATGGATTTTATGTGGACACAAATTTTTAATTCACTTGGTAGGGTGCCCATACTACCCTCCACTGGGTATGCCAGATTTGAAAGAAAAAAATTTAGCAAAGGTAACAGACGTAATGGAGTTAAAAAAGCAAAACTACATGTGCTATATGCACCTAGTATTATATATACTTTTTTATAGTTATAAAGATGAAAATGAAATACATATATACATAAAATTCCATTTTAGGAAATAAAAGAATGGTAAACTCATAATTCAGGATAAGACTTACATATATTATCAAGGAGGAGGGGAGTGGGAAATAAAAGAAACTTGTAAGTACCTGTAAGTTATTAGCAGGGTACTAGTTTCTAGGTTAGCTGGTGAGATCATGGTTCACAATTTCATTAAAACATGAAGAAAATGTTTAAAAGAAACCAATAGTGGGCCCTCCCTGGTGGCGCAGGGGTTAAGTCTCAGCGCTATGAGTTCAATCCTTGGTCAGGGAGCTGACCCACATGGCGCAGCAGACCTCTCCTCTCTCCCTGCTGTTCCCCTCAGCAGTGTATTTCAGCAAATCCGCCTGTTATGCTCCCCACTCTGTGCATCTACACACACACACACACACACACACACACATCTTGCACCTCTGGCCTGTAACACACATACACACACACATACCCTGCACCTCCAGCCTGTACCCCAGCTCTTTTATGCATACATAAAATCTTAAAAAAAAAGAAACAACCCAACAGCAATAGTGTGTTACAAACCAAGGACTATGACAAATCCAATTCCATGCTCAATGTCTGATTTTTTTTTTTAAAGGAAAAGCTCCTCTGTCTCTGGAGAGTGACTGTCACTGAGCTGCTTCCAGTGTGACTCTATGACAATGACAGTGTGACAATGATTACATATTTATTTTAGTCCTAACAAATTTGAATGAAAATATCTGGGGAAAAAACAACGAACAAACGAAAAGATCAGCGGCAAAGGGATAGCATATTCGATGGAAAGAGAATAACCAGGAAGGAAAGGTATGAAATTTTATAGGCCAAGGTGGTAAAGACGGAGAGGGAACAGATTTAGATGATATCAATGACAAATCAGAGGGAAAATGGATAGGAGTCTGCCGATCAAATGAATGCAGAGAACAAGGGAGACGGTGGAGTGGACAGCTGATGTTTCTAGCTTGGAGAGTGACGTCATTCATAAAGATAGGGAATGCCAGAGTACAATTTTGAGGGGGGCAAAGAGCCCAGATTATTTAAAATTCAAGTATGGAGCTCAGGAAATGGGGTTAAAGACGGGGAAACTTTGCATATCATAATTTTTATTCAGTGCCTTGCCAGACCCTGGGCCAGATGCCTATTCCACTGACTTTTTACGACAACACTCTGGCGTGTTATACACACCTGACAAAGGAGAAGGCTGAGGGACCCGTGGAATGCTGAGCAGCTTTGAGGACCCCACTGAGATCAGAAACTGTGAAGTTTGTAATGGTGCCCATTTGCAAGGTTATCCAATTTTTTTCTCTAGCAGTCCTTGCCAGCTGGTGAAAGAAGTGCATGAAAGCAAGCTAGTTAGGAATTTCTGATGAAGGGCAAGGGGATGAGAAGTTAAGATAGAGACTCTTAAGTGACTGTGCCCAGATTAAGGACCTGGTCTAAGAGACTGAGATCAAGGACATGAACAACCATGCAGAGGAGCATGTTTTAATATCTTTGGAGGATTAACAGATTCCCAGTTCCCAACTGTCTCAGTCTATAGATTTGGGGACTCTATATTTTTGTGTAGATCGTGATTTTTTTCCCAATTGTTTCTAAATGACTTACATTGTAATCTCCGTCTGGTAACAGTAGAGGTTGAGACTGCAGTGGGCCATGCTTTCAATGTGTTTCTCATTTGTCTAATTTCAAATTTAGATAGACCTTTTGCCATTTGTTCTAGCTGTTTGGTTTTAGAAATAGGGCCTTTCATCATCTGCAGGGCACTTTCTTTCCTGAACTCCAGTATTGGGGAGGGGAGTTAGTTTTCTCACTGAACTGGGGTATACAAGAACTGGGGTACAGGCCAGAGGCACGGGAGGGTGAGAGACAGAGACAGAGACAGAGCAGGGAGCAGAAAAGGTAGACGGATGGAAAACACTGCTGAGGGGAGCAGAGGAAGAGGCAGGAGAGGTCTGCTGTGCCATGTGGGTTTCTCCCTGGCTGGTCGGGAATCGAATCCGTGCTGCAGAGGCTGCGGACAGCTTCACAGAGCTGTGTTCAACCCGCTGCGCCACCGGGGAGACCCTGATTTTCATTTTTATCAGGTTTATGCATACATAGTGTAAAGAAATTGATCTTTAAATTGATCTCTAGAGCTAATTAGGAAAGATAGAAATTACCCTCCTGGAGCCTCTCTCATGTGCTGTTCCCTAGAATCATCCATTTTCAATTCTTAATTGTGTTTTAGTGTTATTCTCCCTATCTTTAGACAACTTGATTATATTGCCAATTCCTGGCTTCCCAGTTTCCGGTATTATCCACTGACCTTCCACTACAGGAGATAAGAATTTCTCATTTACCTCTCGCCTACCACCCCCACTCATATTTTGTATCCTCCCATCCTCCTATGTGCCAGATTATAATTTTGGTTAAATATTCAGTTTTTGTTATTATGACCCTAGAAATGCTACACACGGTTGAACCATGTTTTTCCTTTCCTATACAACTGTCTTTTCAAGGAATTGGTAAATGTCTTCTTGTTCACTCATTCGCTCCATATCTAATTAACACATTTCCCCAATTCTCCCTCAGTTGGTATTCATCACAGTTCATCTTAAGTGTGCATTTCAGTGCCATTAAGAGCATTCATATTGTCATGCAACCACCACCACTATCCATCTCCAGGACATTCCCCATCATCCCAAACTGAAACTCTGTACCCACTAAAAACAAGCCCCCATTCATGCTCCACAGTTCTATTTTGTGTCTGAGTTTGACTATTCTGGGTATCTTGTATGTGTGGAATCATACAATATTTGCCCTTGGCAACTGGCTTATTTCAGTTATTACGATGTCTTCAAGATTCCTCCATGTTGTAGCATGCTTCTCCTTTTTAAAGGCTGAATAATATTCCCCGACAGGCCACATTATGTTCACTCATTTATACAATGATAGACACTAGGGTTGTGTCCACCTCTTGGCTATTGTAAATAATAGCAATATGGGTATGTAAGGATCTCTTCAAGACTCTGGTTTCAATTCTTTTGGATATATAAATTCAAAATGGAATTGCTGGATCACATGACCCTTCTAAATTTTGAGGAACTGTTATACTGTTTTCCATCACAGCTGTACCATTTTACATTGCTGTTGACAGTGCATAAGGGTTCCAGTTGTTTGTTTTTTTTTTTAAAGATTTATTTATTTATGCATACAAGAGCTAGGGTACAGGCCAGAGGTGTGGGGTGTGAGAGGATTCACCAGAGACAGAGTAGGGAACAGAACAGGCAGACTGAAATATACTGCCAAGGGGAGCAGTAGGCGAGACAGGAGAGGTCTGCTGCGCCATGTGGGTAGCTCCCTGGATGGCTGGGGATCGAACTTGTGCTGCAGAGGCTGCGGATTGCTTCATTGTGTGGTGCTTAACCCACTGCGCCACCAGGGAGACCCGGGTTCCAGTTTCTTAATTTCTTTACATTCTTGCAAACACTTTTTAAAAAAATAACAGCCATCAAATGGGTTTTGTTTTTTTATTTTTTAATTTTTATTATTATTATTATTTTTATTTTTTTATTTATACAAGCACTGGGTACAGTCAGAAGCACGGGAGGGTGAGAGAATTTACCAGAGCCAGAGCGGGGAGCAGAGCAGGCAGAAGGACCGAAGCACACTGCTGAGGGGAGCAGCGGGCGGCAGGAGAGGTCTGCGGGCCATGTGGGACCCTCCTCCGGTGGCCGGGGAGCAGCCGGGGATAGAACCGGCGCTGCAGAGGCTGCGGGCAGCTTCACAACCCAGAGCTCAACCGCTGCACCACTGGGAAGGCCCCCTAATGGGTTTTGGATAGTAGTCTACTCTTTTGATTGTTCCTTATCAATTCTTTTACATAGTGCCTCTTCCTTGGGCTCCTTGTATGTTAGTGTCCTCTCTGCCCTCTTCTTCCGTGATACTTTCTCTAACTGTATGTCTTCAATTACACCCACAGATTTATTATTACCAAAGCCAGTCTGGGCCTCTACACAAGCTCATACTTCTATATCCATTTGTATCTTGGACATCTTTAAATACATATCCCCTTAGCAAATACAAAACCAAACTAACTTTCCCTAAAAGTTCTCCCTCCTGGATTTCCTCTGAGTGAAAGGCCCTACAATCTGGGCAGTTAGCCAGGCCATTAACATGGGAGTTATCTTAGCTTTCCCTTTCTCTCTACCCTTATCTCGTATCCATTGCCTTCAGTCTTTTTGCATTGCTGCTGCCGATGGTCATTCAATCTATACTTCCTTATCTCTAGCCTGGACTACTGAAGTTATGTCCCAGAAGTTCTCTCAGCCTGAAATCTCTTATCTCATTAATAATCCACATAACTGCTTGTTATTCTGCTGCAATACAGATCCAATATTAAATCTCTGCTTATAACTTCCAAATACATATGGAAGGGTAAAGGGACCATGAATGGCCAGGACGCGTCTAAAGAAGAGCAGGGAGACATCAGCTACCATTGTTAGAATTTACTATAAAGATGCAGTTTGGTACTGGCACAGGCACAGAAAATCTGATCAAGGAAAGAGAGCTCAGAAACAGACCTCTGCATGGAGCATGAGGCTCTGATATGAGACTATGGTGGCCAGGAGGTGCCTTGCTCACACCTCGCTCCCGGAGAACCTCCGCAAGGAGTGTAGCTAGTAGACAGCTTCCCGGTCTCCTCCGGGTGAGAAACAGCACCTCCAGGCCTCTCTTCAGGGCTGCTGTCAGCAGTGAGGAAGGTGAGGTGCTGGAGCTGGGCCATCTATGCCCACCATGTGACTCCTCTAAAGGACAGTCTTTGCTCTGGAGCTCCCCAGTGGCCCAGGCAAGACTTTCTTAGAGCCACACCAAGTGTGAGTTCATTCCTAGCCAATCCTCCTTCCTCCTTTCATAAGAGTCCAGCCTATATTGTGAGCATCCTTCCTTCTTTCATCCTTTGTAAGAATTTCCCTTAACACATCTCTTGCACATTTAATTGAATCTTGGTATCTACCTCTGAGAGAACCCTAGCTGCACAATGACAGATGGGGCATGCCGGACCCACTGGGAAAGGCTGGGTGTAGTTCTTCAATTAAAGGAGTGAAAAAATAATGATTTTTCATGTGAAAAAATATTAAATTCCCACACTCCTCATATACAAAATTTACCTCGATACGTAAATACCAAACTCAAAGTTTCTATAATTTATACCCTGAGGCAGGCGTAATATTTTCTAAATAAGACACACTCATACAGGTGGCCTCCCTGGTGGCGCAAGGGGTAATCACAGCACTGTGAAACTATCCACAGCCACGGCAGCACGAGTTCGATCCCAGCCAGGGAGCTGACACACCTGGTGCAGCAGACCTCTCCTGACTTGCCAGCTGCTCCCCTCAGCAGTGTATTTCAGTCAATCTGCCTGTTCTGTTCTCTGGTGAATCCGCTCACCCCCACACCTCTGGCCTGTACCCCAGTTTTTGTGTGCATAAAAAAAAAAAATAGACATACTCATACACAATAGATTTGCCCTCTTTAGAATTCAAAATTTTTGTTCACCAGAGGCATTTAAAAAGAGAAACAAGGCGCGCAGACCTCTCCTGCCGCCCGCTGCTCCCCTCAGCAGTGTACTTCGGTCCTTCTGCCTGCTCTGCTCCCCGCTCTGGCTCTGGTGAATTCTCTCACCCTCCCGTGCTTCTGACTGTACCCAGTGCTTGTATGCATGTATGTATAAATCAATCAATCAATAAAAATAAATAAATAAATAAAATTAAAAAAAAAATAAAAAGAGAAACAAGTAACAAAATGGGAGAGGATATTTGCAAAAAACGTAACTGGGAAAAAATTAGCATTAAGAACTCCTAAAAATCAACAAGCACATATAACCTTATTAATAGAAAAAGAGGGAAAATATATCCAGCACATATTATTTCCCTATGACTATCTTTCTTGTATTGAGGTAACACATTTGTTGCCATTGATAAACCAATTTGATACATTATTAAAGCCCATAGTTTACAATAGGATTAGCTGTGTTGTACATTCCTGTGGGGTCCACCATTACAGTAAAGTACAGAACAGTGATACCACTGTCAGCAAGCCCTACACTCCATTCAATCATCTCTCCTCTCTCCCTCTGGCAACCATTGATCTTTTACCTTTTCTATAGTTTTGACTTCAGAATATCACAGTTCAGACTCATACACTATGTAACCTTTTGACAGGCTCCTTAGCAATTTGTATTTAAGATTCCTCCATATCTTTTTGTGGCGTGATAGCTTCTTTCTCTCAGTGAGTAATATTCCATGGCATGGATGGGCCACAGCCTACCTATTCACTTATTGAAGGTCACCTTGAGTGTTTCCAATTTGGGACAATTATGATAAAATTACTGTAAATATGTGCAGATTTCTGTGTGAACAGAAGCATTTCATTCATTTGGGTAAATACCTAAGAGCTATTTTTACCTTCCTAAACAATTGTCAAAATGTCTTCCAAAGTGATTCTACCATTTTGCATTCACTCTAGCAATCAATGAGAGTTCCTGTTTCTTTACATCCTTGTCAGCATTTGGTTTTGTCAATAGCCTGAATTTTAGCCACTTTCAGAGCATACTACACATTAAAAACAATTCAAAATACGTGTACCTACACAACACTTTCTAGGTATATACACATATATATACATATCTATATATATTCATATTTTAGAGAACATTTTAGATAACATATATATGCATGTACATATATGGAATAAAGCTTTGTAAGGAGGAAAAGAAGACATGGTAAAGACAGGACTCAGAAAGGTGGTTATTTCAGGTGAGGGGAGGAAGGAGAATGAGTTAGTGTGTGTAGGAAGCAAACCACACAGTTAGTGGTAAAATACTGTCATTATAGGGCCTCCCTGGTGGCATAAGGCGTTAAGTCTCAGCACTATGAAGCTATTGGCAGCCACTGCAATGAGAGTTCAATCGCTGGCCAGGGAGCTGACCCACATGGCGCAGCAGACCTCAACTGTCTTATCCACTGCTCCCCTCAGTGGTGTATTTCAGTAGATCCGCCTATTTTGCTCCCCACTCTGTCTCTGGTGAATCCTCTCACCCACCCACACCTCTGGCCTACACCCCAACACCGGCTCTTGTATGCATAAATAAATAAAATAAATCTTTAAAAAATATTGTCATAACTTTTTGGGTGGAAGTTTCACAGTTGTTATTGCATTATTAAAAGTAAGTTAATAAAGGCAGATGTGGTAGATTAAATCATGGCTCACCAGTGATGATTATGTTTTAAACCCCAGGACCAGTGAACATGTTATATTCTGGAAAAGAAACTTTAGTGTTGTGATTAAGAATCTTTGTAAGTGAAAGAGGCAGAAGGATCAGTCAGAAAGTTAAGGTCAGAAACAGAGGTCAAAGGAAAGGAGGCGCTACATGGAGAAAGGGGTGAGGAGGCAGAGAATGTAGCAGCCTCTAGCAGCAGAAAAAAGCAAGAAAGCTATTCTCCCCTCGTCTTCAGAAGCAAACAGTGCTCCCATATCTCGTGAAGGGATTTCAGACTTCTGACCTTCAAGACCTATGACATAATAAATTCCTCTTGTCTTCAACCACTAACTATAGAAAGCTAAAACAGTGGGCCAGACATGGATCAATAATGAATTGGATCATATATCCAGCTCTATACCTAGATCCAATAAAAAAGATAATGATTCCTCATTAACTGGAAGACAAAGCTAAACATGTTACAAAGCCCTTACCCACCTCTCTAGCTCTCAAGACCCCTATTTCATGCCTCCTTCCCTTCTCACTTCCCCTCCCCTCCAAAAAAACAAACAAACAAAAAACACTCTAATTCACATACTTTAGGCAAGAGTCCTGGCCTCTGTGCCACTGAGCTGTCCACACGGGACTCCTATGGGGCTCAATTCCCTTATCATGCTCCTATGAAGCTTTCTAGGTTGAAATTCCCCTCGGTCTCCTTATCGACATTACAAGCGCTTTGGCTGCAAGGCTGACTCGGCTCACAGGATTCAGGATTAGGATCCAGGGCAGGGGAACCGTGGCTGGCAAGAGAATGGCACCTCAACATGCAGAGCCAACCCTTCAGGCGCTGTTTATTTGGGACCCCTCAGCTCTGGCAATAGGTTGAAAAGTCTTCACCACCACCTTCCACTAAGCAACTGCTGCGTGGACGAGATCAGTAACATTCACCAAAAATACCTGCTGAGGGGGGGTCGAAGCGCACCGCGGGCCGTGGCGGGGCCGGGGCGGGGGTGGCGGAGGAGCAGACCCGACCGTCACGGGGCGGGAGGAACAGCTCCCAGCAAAGCAGAGCCGCGCGAACATGGCCTCCCTCATCTCGCCAGGCTGCCATCTGCCGCCACGGGGGGGGCGTCTGTAAACAGAAACGTAGGTCGGTGCACGTCCCCATCCGAGGACTGTTCTCTCCGCCCTCAGGTTAAGTAAGGGGGGGGGGACAACGCCCCCCCGGCATTGGAGTCATCTGAACGGGGGCCGCGTTTCTCCCCCACCCCCACCCGATAACGGTGGGGGAAGCTCTGAACCGTGGACAGCAACCCAGGCAGCCCACCTAGGCCGGGAACGCCCATCTGCAGGGAGACGCGCCCACGGACGCGGCCAGCCCTCGCGAAGCCCCAAAGGCCCTGGAGAGCGCAGCCCCCCGCTCGGCGGGGCCCCCCGGGCCTCCGGGGCGTCGCGCGGGGCGGCGGTTGATGACCGCGGGCCGGCCGTTTTGATTCACAGAGGAGGGCGGGGAAGGCCCGCGGGCTCCGACACCACGCGGAGCCCGAGCGCCGTCTCAGCCGCAGTTGAAGAAACCGCTCTCGGCCCGGACGGAGGCGGAGCAGCAGTTCACACAGAGCCAACCGAGGAGCCGCAAGATGCCCGGCGCCGTCCGCAGACGGCCCCCTGCGCGGGGCACTCTGGGACTTGTAGTTTACTTCCCAGACAGCGTTTTTTCCCACCGCGCTTCCCCGCCTTTTAACGTCGCTTTTATTCTCCTCCTCCCTTCCCAGCACGCTGACTTCCTGGTCGCCGCACGACCTTACGTACGACTACGCTACCCAGAAGTCTCCTCTTCATGTGTTGGTGCGGCGCGGGCGCCAGCCGTCCGCTTGAACTACAGTTCCCAGAAGTCTTCTGGAGAAGTGCTTCCCTCTCGCCTTCCAGGACCACAATTCCCAGAGACTTGAGTGTGGCGGCGCTTCTCTTTTTCCTCAGTCTCTCCTTGAGTTGGTTGGGTTCCGCTCGGCCGGCAGGCGCACGGTGGCGACGTGACCGGCCGTGGCCAGGCCCGGGATTTCTTCAGCGGCCCGTTTTTCTAGCCCCCTCAGCTATCCCCCTGGCAGGCCGTCGCGGTTGGCCTGAGCGGTGACCTGGCGGGCCGCGCCTGCGCTCTGCCCCGTTTCCTGCCTGGCTGGTGGCGGCGGCCATTTTGTTCATCCTCCTCCTCCTCCTGCTCCTCCTGGTTGGAGCGCAGTGTCCGGAGCGGGCTGGGGGGAGAGCGCCCTAGAGCCGGGTTCGGTGCCTTTTCCTCTGTCCCCAGCCGGTGCCCGGAGCCCCCCTCCCCTTCCTCCCCACCCCCTCCCCTCCCCAGCCCTGCCCTCCCCCTTGTCCCGGGATCGCTCCGTCGCACCCACCATGATGGAAGACGACGGGCAGCCCCGGACTCTGTGAGTACCGAGACGTGGAGTGCCGGCGCCGAGAGGCCCGGACACCGCGGGCCGCTGAGGGAGGGAGCAGGAGATCGGGCCCAGCCTGGACTCTCGGCAGCTCCGCGGCCGGGGTGGCGCGGCCGCGCAGCGCGTTGCTCCTCCGTCCCCTTTTCGGCGGCAGGGAAGCCCTCCCTTCCCCCCAGCGCAGTCGCTGCTCCGGCTGGGCCCGGGGGCGCGTCTCGACCCCTCCCCCGCGCGCCCCTCCTCGCGCGCCCCTCCTCGGCGGGGTCGCTGCCCCGCGGGGGCTTGTCAGACCCGAGCGAGCCCCGGAGCTCCCTCAGCCTGGGGGGCGCTGGGCTGGGCTGGGCCGGGCCTGCGGGGGGTGGGACGGGGGTGGGACCGGGGCCGCCTCCCCTGCGGGCCGGGGGGAAGGGGCGCCCGAGCCCCCCGGGCCCCGGCTCCAGTCGCTCCCCGCTGCTGTCCCAGCCAAGCTGTGAGGAAGCCGGACACTTCCGCCGCGCCAGCCCCTGCTCTCTGCCCCACGTGCCCCCGCCCACGCTGTCAGAAACACTGCCCCGGCGCCCGCTACTTTTGAAGTGCGAAAGGACGTCTCTGGCGGCCGGAGCCTCGCTCCCTTCTTGGATCACGAAGTTTCCCCCGCGCGCTCCTGCCGCCGCGCTGACAGCCCGTTGTTAAACTGCTTTCGCTCCTCCGGTGTGCACCTCTCCCCACTGTGTGCGCGGCGGGACCGTCACCGTGGGATTAAAATGCTGGCTCTGTCTGCTATTCCGTGTGTGTCTCCTGAGCGCTCTGTCATCCGTCTTGCTGTGCCTTTTTACCTGAAGCCCAGTCTAATGAATGAATTTCATCTTCCAACCGCTCGTTCGAGTTTCCTTCTTTTCCCAATGAGGAGTGATGACTCAGCATTTGCATTCCTTTCCGGATAGTGTGGCATTCCCTTCTTTTTTCCTGCGTTTAAAAAAAAAAAAAAAAAAAAAGACGAGTAATTTCTCATTAAATGCATGAGCTGGGCATCTTGGGATTTCCTAGCCTCCCTGGAAGCTCAGCATCCCCACCTCGAGTAGTAGGAGTCAGATCGCTGCTTTGTTTTCTTCTGCCTCTGCTCGTATTGATGAGATCATAGTTCATTTGGCTCTGCTCTCTGATGGGGACATTACTTTTGGGGAATAGGTGAAGGTGAATGGGTTCTCAGGAAGTTTAACCAGCTTCTCCTCTCCTCACTCCTACCAGAGCAAGTCCTCCGTAAAGAAGATAGGTTATTAATGTTCAATATTGATACAGGTTTTTATTTTTGATTTTCGTTTTTGTGTGTGTGTGTCTGGCCTCGCAGTCATTTTATTCCTGTTTCTCTGATGTCTCTCCAGAGTATTTGCCATGCTGTACTGAGACTGTCAGGTCAACTTAAGCATAACAAATGCTTGTATGGAAAGCCTGCTTAGTAGAACTTTCATGTTTGTGTTTATGTGTTTATGTACTGTCTTTCATTTCTGCCCTATCTTCCCAGAAAAGAGAATGGGACACACTTAATTTATCCTTCTGAAGCCAAGGCTTGGTATTTGGTTAGAGATGTGTACTTTGATGGAAGCACCTGGGAAAGCTGTGTTTAGGCCTAGCTGGGTTGTATTTAACAAAGATAAAAGTTAAATTGTATCTAAAAATCTGAAGTGTCATCATTGCATCATAATAGCTACTGAATAATTGGTAGATTCTCAAGCCACTTTTCTCATTAACTGTATCTATTCCCTATGAAGAAGAATTCTGGTTTTGTTGTGTAACTATCTTTGCATCTGCCTTGTCTTCATTTCCGTCACCCTTTCTCCAGTAGGCTTAATACGCTAACTTCTTTGTAACTTATTTCTTACCTGCACACTTAAGTTGTCTTATGTTTACAGCTCTCTAGAAATGTGACATTTATACATAAAAATAAAAGCATCTTGAGCTTAGCGCTCCCTGTTGTCAGTCACCTTTACTACTGCTGTCTTCTTTTTCCTTCTCCCCCTCTTCTGCATGGGAAGGGGTATTTTGTAGACTAGGACTGCCCGCTGCAGCAGTTAGCTCACTGCCTGGAAGATAAGAGGTACTCTAATGTTTTACCATGATTTTACTTTTTTTCTTAAATTAAGTCCTGATTTAAAAGTTCTGATTGACTTAAAATTATAGGCAGGCATGACTGTCATATGGTGCATTCTGTACAGATTCTTATGTTTCTTAAATGTAAAATTTTCAGATAAGGGCAAATGTTTCACAATTGAGATTTTTGTCAGAGTTTAATAAAATAAATGCCTAACAGTTGTTTTTTAAGTACTCATTTTACGTATTTCTCCTCTGAGGGTTCTTTCAGATACAAGTAACGTGATGAAAACTTTGAAGTGACTTTAGAGGTTGATGTCTAGTAGGGATTTGTTTTCTTTATTTATGGAGAACCTTTTACTTTACATTTTAAACTGTGGATTAGATTTTCAAATGACTAGTATGTTTTAAAACAATGTACTTTTAACAAAACTTATCTTAAACTGTTTCCTTAAAATGCCTGTGTGTTACTAGTGAGGTTTTTTTCCTGCAGACACACACAAGCTAAGACATATGGTTCTATCATCAGAAAACAATATGGTGTTTATAGCCTAGGTAGGTCTTTAAATATTCATTACCTACAGTATTACTAATTTATTTGATGGTATTTAAAGTAGCATAGAATTGCTTTGATGTTGATCCTAAAGTTTATTTGTCATACAGTGCTTTAAAGTTCTATTTTCTGATGTCCATTCTCATTTCACATTTATGGGGGGGGGGAGGCTGTGTATTGATTAACTTGTGATCTGAAAGAACAAACGAACTCATGCTGCTGTGTAATACTGGTGTTGGAACTAGACTGCCTAACACCTACCTTGTAGGACTCTCATTTCAGACTTGTGTTGTGGGTATCTTCAAGTGCAGTGATTTGATCCATGGTGTATGTCTGAGTCTATACCACAACCTCAAATTATATAAATTCTGCTGTAGTTTACTTCATGTTCATCTATCCAGTACACAAAAATGACTAGGATTTGTGAATCTGGGATTATACCATGTTATGCAGTGCCATCCTTTAAGGTTCTTCTCTTCCTGTAATTCAGTCAAAGGAAGAAATAAGCCAGTGAGTTATAGTTTAAAGATTTAAGGGCAATATTCTATCCCATTATAAAACTGAGTAGCTATACCACAGATTTGGCTGTATTGGGACTAAAAGTTCAGTCCCTCATTCAACTTAATCACTGTTTCTTTAAAAGTGTTTGTGCGTCAATATCCCTTATGCCTTTGGTCAAACCATTTGTACCTTTCCTCTACCCCGCCTCTTTCCTAAAATGAATTGTTGACAAAATTGATCTGTTGTTGATTAGAGGCCATTGAAAAATCTCCTCTTACATAGAAACTTGTTAAGAACAAAAGCAAAATGTTACTTCTGTAGAAAGTTGACCATGGTTTCTTGTGTGAGAGTTTTGGTGATTTCAGTCTTGGTAGGCCTACTCTTTGCAGAGTGAAAGCGCAGTGAAAAAGTGTGATTAGTCTTCTGAAAGGCATGATATTCTTAACTTCAAATTCAGCCCAGTTGGTCATAGGAAGTAGTTTGGCAATGTGAACTTTTGCCTACTGTGAAACTGCCAACTTTTCTAGACTCAGGATGGATTTTAAACTCTGATGTAGGAATAAAGGCATCATTTTCTGTTTTAATGCTTTAGTTCCTACAGTTTCTGTTCTTGGCAGATGGAATAGACCTATGATATGCTGCCTTTTCTTTTTCTTGAGTGAAAAGCCATTTTTGGAACTTTCTAATTATTTATTCTTTGAATTGGCCTCTAAATGCAACAATACAAGAATTTGAAGCATTTGTCTTTTCCTCTTGTTTTGTGTCTGTTCTTCAAATAGAAATTTTATATTTAAACATTAGAACTTTAGACTGTGTTGACCTCTTTATAACTTGAGTAGACAGTAGTGAAGTGTAGAAACTATAATTTAATAAGGAAAGGATGTCATTCCCGTCATTGCCAAAAGATGAGGTTCTTATCAGGTTAAGTGTTGAACATTTGTCTTAAATGTTTTTGTTAGTCTTTATTTTGGAACAGATAATTTCACAATGACATAAAGGTACTTAAGCTACAGAGCACAGTACTTTTAAAGCTGTAAAGGTTTATTGAGTATCATGATGGTTGAAGACATAAGAATACAGAACTCTGAGGAAAAGAAAAGGCAATCCAAAATTTAAGTGAATTATGTTCTTTTAATCCCGGTAAATTGATGTTCCATGTACTGTTATGAAAGGCCTTTTTAATATTTATTTTTGTAATTTAATTGCTGTTTTACCACTGAACTTTTGGTAGAGAGTTTTGAAAAACTAAAAAAACCTTAAAACTGGATTTTCTATAAATATTTCATAGCATTCTAAAACTTAAATTAACATTTTGCTCTTTGGTATCAGTACTTGAAATGGAAATTAACTTATCTAAATATATATGCCTCTAGAAAGTCTTCAGAATATATGCATTATTGGAAATATTCACTTGAAATAAAATCCTACTAAACAATAATAGTGTCCATTGTGACTGTTAGGTATGGAAGGTAATCAGCCCATGCAGTTTTTTCTGAACAAGGTGATGTTTAAACAGGAATTTAAACAGATTTAAATTGGAATCATCTAAAATTTGTTATATTAAAATGTAATTCTAACTTTGTTGCTTTGCTCATTAGCTTCAATATGTGAAAACCATTCCTATTAGAAGTGAGCTAACTAGCTCTTTAGGTTATGTAATACCTAGAGAACCAAGGTCACTTGTCCATTTTCTTTATAGATAGGTCTGCCTTGTACAGAAAGCAACGATTACATGAATACAGGCTCCTAAACCCGTATGAGTGAAAACGGGACCTGCAGTCTCCTGCCTAGCTCCTCCTAATCCTATAACCTTTCACTACTGCTGGAAAAAGTATGTCACTATGTAGCCTACTGATGAGTCTGTTATACTTTAATTATAGGGAAAGGATGGCATAGTGGACCTAACTGAGGTTGTCGTTGGTTTAGTCTTCTATTTCAGTATCATGAAACTTGTGTTTCATTTTTAGAACTTGCGACTTTGAATTGCTAGTACCAACTGCAGTGAAATTCCTACCCGAACTGGAAAATTGCTACTTATTCTTCATAAGTTGTTTATTTTTCATTGACCTTACCTTTCTCAGTCTTACATTTCCTTTTCAGAGTGTTCTAGCTTTTAAAGCAGCTATGTTTTTAATATGGTAACCAGAGATACTAGGCTTATTTTGGGTTCAGTGCTCGGTTTCCAGATGTTGCATATTATAGTTAGGAAAATAAAACTTATGTCCCTTTCCAGAAGAAACTATGTAAAATTTTACAGATGTTTGTTTTATGAGGTGATTCATAATAGATGTGTTTGGGGAACACATGAGTGTACACTGAGTACCCAAAAAACTTAAATAAAGGTAAATCCATGAAACAAGACAAACTAAAGTGGTCATCTCTGGGTAGTGATGTTCTCTCTCTTTTTTTAACTTAACTGTACTGTAGACAAAAATATTTAAATTGTAATTTAAGAAAGTCTTACTTAGCAGAGCAAAACAAAATTATCTAATTTCTGTGGGTTTTTTTTTTTTTTTTTTTTTTTTTTTTATAATCGTACCCTAATTCTGTTCTTTGTTCATGTTATAGCTTTGGTCAGGGCCTAAGATAAATTCACCTTATGTCTGCTATCCTTTATGATCAGATGTTCTAATGAATCAGTGTTTGTATTATTTGTGTATATGTTATACATTATTTTGAATTGTGTTTCACATCCAGAAATTGTAGTTGTTATCTTGAGACCTGTTTAAAATTTTATTATTTTGTTCTAACAAATAAAAAGAGAAATGGAACAGGGTTCAGAATAATATGCTTTGGGGCATGCAGTCATATTGATTTGTTCTTTATAAAATCTTTTGAAGTGGTACTTTAGTGGCCTAAGAACAAGTGTTGCTTTCCTAAATAAGGGTTAATCTTTTATAGACTCAGGCTTAAATAAATACAATGAGGAAAGATTTTATTGAAGGCAAAGGAATTTAAAGTGAAATAAATTGTGATGCGTTAAATGATAACACGTAGAGCCAGAGCTGAAGGGAAATGCTGATAATGTATTTTTTTCTTGTTCAGATACGTAGGTAACCTTTCCAGAGATGTGACAGAAGTCCTTATACTTCAGTTATTCAGTCAGATTGGACCCTGTAAAAGCTGTAAAATGATAACAGAGGTAAGATCTCCCAGGTTTCATGTGCTGACAATTATCTTGCTATTTTAATAATTTGAGAGATGTGAGTGGATTGGGATCATTTTAAAATTTCATTTTGAGCCTCCAGTTCTTCTAATGGGGGGGGGGGAGGGTGGTTTATGTTTGTTGTGTTGCCTTATTTGATTTGGCTGTAAACTAGGTTTAGAATGGAATTTTGAGAGAACAAAGTTTCTGTTGCTGTTATTCTCACATGGGCATTCTTTATGTGATGTAGTTTGCTTCAAGTGATTCTGCTTATAAAAGGTTGTTATAGCTTATCTCAGAGTGTTGAAAAACTAGAGGGTAATTTTTTAAATTCCAGTAAGCATGTTACCAATTCAAATAGTATATACTTAAAATTTAGGAACTGGTGTCTGGTAGAAGAACATTAGGTTATCATATACATAGTACATCACCAGGCGCTATGTCCATTTTCGGTCAGTACTGATGACTGAGCAGTTTTATGTAGGTAGGGATTTAAATTGTTAGGGTAATAATCTTGTTTTCCTGTTTTTCAAAGAAAATTTAACTTTTTATACTTCTCTGGTTAAGACTCTGGCAGTGCCCAGTGATCTGTGTTTCAGTTCTCTTCTTCTTGTTTATTCATGAACACATTTTTTGGACTGTTTACTGTGTGCCAACACTACGGTAAGTGCTAGAGATGCAGTGGTGACTAAGACGGTTCCTAGCACCATAGAACTTTAGAGTCTGATGAGGCGGGTGGAGATCATTTTCACCAATGATACAGGATAACAAATGCTACGGAAACAGAAAATTTCAAGTGCTGTGAGCGCATACAGGTCCAATACAGTCTTAGGTCAGAGGAGGCATCTTTGAGGACCCAGTACCTAGGCTGAAACCCAAAAGAATAGTATTCGGAACTAGCTAAGAAAGACTTTGAAGAAGGGATTTCGGGTAGGGAGAGAATGTCGATCCAGTTTGATAAGGTTTAGCGGGAAAGATCAAAACCGTAATCTAGTGCATGGGATCATTTATAAGAGATGCTAGAAGATGAGGCAGGGATGTTTGGCAGGGGTCAGTGTGCTGAGGAGTTTGTGTTGTATATCCCGAGACAGGGGAGAACTATTAAGAACCAGTATAGCAAATTGACCTTTTGAGTTTTTTCCCTAACTAATGATAATCATCATTCTGATCTTGTATATTTCTCTCCTTTCCTTCCTGCCTTTGATCAATTATTCATTCATTCATTAATCAGAAAATTGCTATCTGCTAGGCACTAGTCAAAACCCTTGGGATGTGATATAATGGTGAGCCAAACAACTAAGTTCCCACGAATTTACATAGCAGTGAATATCGTTAATAAACAAGTAAACACCGTAATTCTAGATATAGAAGCTATCAAGCAAATAAGGCAGTTCCATGATATTGATTGGAGAGTTGTTACCTCTTTGAGCTGAGCTAGGAATAACTAGAGGGTGCCAGAGGAAGAGGGAACCACGGATATACAGATACAGGCTTTGTGTGGGTAATGAACCTATTGTGTTTGTGGAATTAAAGACCAACATGGCTGGAACCTGGGAAGTGGTAGTGGAAGAGGCAGGTAGAGCAAGTAAGGGCCATGACAGAGTTTGGGTTGATTGTACTATGGTTGCAATGGGGTTTTAAGTAGGGCAAGCAGGTACTCTGATTAGCCTTTGTGACAGTCAGTTGGACTCAGTTGGCTGTGGGATGTAAAAGAAAGGAAGTCATCAAGAAAGACCCTAAGATTCTTGTTTGTGCAGTTGTGTGGTAGGTAGTGCTGCTTACTTAGGAATATGGACATGACTGGGGGAGGCACAGCATGGATGGGGGTGGGCAATGGTGAGAATCAAGAGTTCTGTTTTGGCAATGTTAGATGTATGATGTACATTAGACATTTGAATCCTGCTTGAAAGTCAAGATAAGGACAGAAAAGTGATCAGAGAGGTTGTTGATGAGCTGAACATGAAGTTTTCAGGTGGCCCGTTTGGAAGCTGACTGAAGTAGATTTAGGAGAGAATGGGATGTGAGAGTGGAAACAATCACTGGATTTTTTGAGGAGTATTGTCAAAAATTTAACAGTGTTTTTTAAAAACCTGTGTGCATATACAGCAAGTTGAGGGGTAAAGGATTTGAAATAACTATCTAAGCATTTATTTTCCTATCATAAATTTCAGTGTGTGAAAAAACACCTTCGTTTCATGATTTTTTTTTACTTTTTTTTAATCTTAGATTCTAGCTTTCCCTCTATATTATAGAAAATGTATTGTTAATAGCAAGTATATTATCAATTCTTAAGCAAACATTAAAGAAGTTTTAACATCTCTGGCAGTTGAAATGTGACAAGAATCAATGGTGCCTTAAGTGAGATGCAGTGCAGTATGATGTGAGTGTTTAAGGGGGAGGGGGGTGTGCGTGTGTACATTGAATGAGATCTGGCCTGCTACTGGTTAGATGAACTAGAAGTCAGTATTGCATGAGTAGACTAGCTTATTAAAGTTATGGAGCCCGGTATGTTTTGCTATGGTTATCAGTGATAATACCAGGACAGACGAGGTAGAAGTAAAAGGGAAAATTGCAGTTTTTGCTTTTTATTTACTTTTAGATTCTTTGTTCAGTGAATGTTACTAATAAATGTTAACTCTTTTATGAGCGGAATCTAAGTGCCTATTTGGAGTCCTTTCCCACATTTTTCTTTTCTCTTAAGAACGGCGTTCACATGACTACAACAGTAAGATTTTGTATGCGAGCCCATAGTTTTCTTGTCAGTATTAATGATCACACTTTTTTTCCCCCTCAAGGAAATGCCTTCTGGTTGCTTCGCCACTAATGTTTTAGACGTCTTGTTTTGGATTTTTCTTCTAAAACTTTCCTGGAATGAAAAACAATGGTTGTTGAACAGATCTTTATTTTATCTGGTATTTTTATCCCTTGTAAGTGCAACTAGAATTCCACATTGTAAATATTTCCTAGGGCATTTTACATTGAACAGTGATGAATGTTTTTAGCATTATGTAAAAAATACATTTCTACGGTGCAGAACTATTCAATATAGGTTGCAGTTTTATGGAATCCATTTCCATTTTGGCTATTAGGTGATATATAACTTAATACCGCTTTCTCATCTTAATATTTATTTGCTAACTACTGTCAAGCATAGTGTCGTAGGGTACATTTAATAAATACTTCTTATATCGTGGTTTTGTGATAGAGGATTGTAGCTTTCTTCTGGAATACTTCAGTGAGACATAGTTTCAGAAATTATTTCCTTGATTATGAGTGTTTTTTTCTGGTCTTTGGAAGACCAAATTAGAAGTATTAGAATCTCCAGTAATTCAGAATATTTTGAAAGATAGGAAATTCTTCTCAGTAGCTGGTTATAAATCTGAAATGCTTGTTTTCCTTCTCATTCCTTCTTCATGCAGAAAGGAGGCTCATAGTCTTGTCTTTGTGGCAGCACCATCAAATGTAGTACTAAACCCTAGTTTCTATCAGGAGTAAAGTTTGTGAAGTTGTTTCCTTTCTGTATTTCTTATGGTAATGGATATAATTTATGAAGGATTAAGATGCATAAGTAGAATGCATCCTTTTGAAAATAATGTTGGAGAGGAGCAGCGGTCCTTATCTCTCAAATCTGAACTTGAGGTTTTGTTTGGTCTAATATAAACTTCCATTTTATATTTCACATACTTCACCCGAATTCTATATTTTGATTTGATACTTGTAGTTATGCTTCTATACTGCTTTTATAGTTCTGTTTGAATGCTACAGTATTCTGAGGCACGAGAGTCAGGTGAAGCTATAAATCTTATTTTTAAAGTGTTAGGCTTTCATAAACTTATGCAATCTCACCTTGTACATTCCTAGCTATCAGTAATGTTTTTTCCTGGATTTTCTTCTCAGCAACCCGATAGCAGAAGGGTCAACTCTTCTGTTGGATTTTCTGTTTTGCAGCATACAAGCAATGACCCATATTGCTTTGTGGAATTTTATGAACACAGAGATGCAGCTGCTGCATTAGCTGCTATGAATGGGAGAAAAATTTTGGGAAAGGTAAGATAATGGATTGATGGCACCTTTTGCTTACATATATTTGCATGGCAAATTATTTTCTATGCTTTCATAGCAAGTTTTTAAACAAATATGCAACTCTGCCAAGTGATGGTTTGCTTTATTCAGCTTAGTGCTTTTACAAAAATAATCCTGCTTGATAAATAATTGAATAAGTGGCAAGTGTTGTGATTCGTAATGACATGCTTAATAATTGTATTAAATATAATCTTTATTTTTAGGAGGTCAAAGTAAACTGGGCAACAACACCAAGTAGCCAGAAAAAAGATACTTCCAGTAAGTACTCCTGCTGCATTTTACTGTGGAAGAGTTCTGAAATTATCCTGGCAGCATTTCCAGCTTAAATAGGGTTTTCTCTTCCCTTTTGTTGCCTGCACAAGGTTTAGTAGCTGACTTCTTAAGTATTTGATTACTAAATGCTTTGATTTCAGATCACTTCCATGTGTTTGTTGGGGATTTGAGTCCAGAAATTACAACAGAAGATATCAAATCAGCATTTGCCCCCTTTGGTAAAATATCGTAAGTATCATAATCAATACTATACTCAGTAGTGACAGGAAAAATTGTATATGATTAACTTGTATTGGAATTAAGATTTTCTTTCCCTAGTTAGTGTGATTTTATTTGTTGTTTGTTTCTTTTGTTTTTTTGATTAGTAGATGTTGTTGAAAATGTTAATGTCATTTCAATGTTTTGAGGTCTTGTTTTAATCTAATCTTGTGTATAATATGTTAAAAAAATTTAAGTGATTCTGTTTGTTATATTTGAAGCAGATGTTTGGGTGGTATAAAGCTATTATAAAAATATAACTTTCTGTCAAATGTTTTAAATATTTGGTGGTTAAAGATAATGGGTTAACCGAAAATAAATGTGATATTTACTGTATCTTAAACTTTCATATAAGGAGTTTGTAAATGGGGGAAAGTAGGTGAATACTTGGGTATCTTGTGGTTAAGGTGGAAATGTACATGTTTAATTATAATGATAAAAGTGTTTTGATATTTTAGCTGAAAAAGTAGTACTATTATACTATTAAAATGTTTCATTGTCTGAACTATGAATGTGGGGTTAATTAGTAGATACTTTTTGCTAGTAGTATTTGATTCTGCTAGATCGAGGCCAAATGTGGTTTAATAAAATTTATGTTCAAATGTCATTGTATGTTACTTGATCAGATATGTTGGAAAATTAAGTGGTTATAAGTTTTTATAAAATGTTTATCATAATTATCTTTTTGATTAAAGTCAGTTTATTTTATGTATTTATTTCCTGTAGAATTAAAGTACTGCTTTACAGGAATATGTTTCAACTAAGAACAACAATTTTTTTCTTCTGTACAATTTGTTGTTCTGTAGACTTAATTTATATGAAAGAAAGATTTAATTCTTAATTTTCTATTTTGATATTTGCTTTGCTTTTTAATCTCTAAATGTGGTAAGTAGTACTGTTTTAAAAATCAGTATAAAAATGATACAGGTTGCTGTTTTTCAATCTTTATTTATACCTGAGACCTGCAGTTTTTCTAAAGTCCAAGTCACAATTAAAAGTAATAGCATTCTGGTTATTTTGCAGAATTGCTCATAAGAATGGACAGGATCTTGAAGGCTAACTGCAAGGAACTGTGCACACTGGAACTCAGTTGTAGATTTTTTTCTCATTTCTATTTATTCTTATTATACATTATTTATATATACATATTTTAGTATTTACATTTTAACATTCTATATTCAGTGGAGTTCTATATTTCCAATCATTTTAACTTACTCACTAAAATTTCTGTGTAAATTTGTTGTTTTCGTACTGGTGTGCTTAGCATTGTTGTTAGTTTTTTATTCTCCTTTCTTAAATTTCTGAAAATGTCAATTTTTCAAAATTTACAGCTGCCCAAACTCCAAAATGATGGTAGAGAATTGACCAAGAAAAATAAAGAAATCTGTTAACAGGCCATGTATGCCTTTTTAATTCCTATTTTTTCCTCTTTTTCAATTTTTTAATATTTCATATATTTTGTATCACTAGGCAGAAGACATTTAACTATTTAGTGATTGCATGGTAAAGTAGTTAGCATTGTTACAGTAATTTATAGAACCAGTAAACCTTAGAGGACACTAGCCAATAGATTATTAGAAAAGGAAACTATTGTTCCTATTAATCTTCAGACTTGAGCATTTAGTTTAGAAAGCACAGGCTATTTATTAGGTTGCATGTTTATTACATGTTTTTGTCCTACTGCTTTTTTCTAACAGGTAAAGAAGCGTTAGGGAGAGTTCAGGAATGGCTGTAGTTAATTAGGGCTAACTGGAATTTTATTTAAAAAAAATGCTCACAATACAGTGTGTGTGGTTCCTTTTAGTTTTTATTTTGAAGATGACTTTTACTTCCCTCATTTAGCTGTGCTTCTTTTCACAGGGATGCCCGAGTAGTTAAAGACATGGCAACTGGAAAATCTAAAGGCTATGGTTTTGTATCTTTTTATAATAAACTGGTAAGTTTTTTCAACACTCAATTTGGATTAAATACACAATTTACTCATTAATCTAAAACTTAAATATTCATAGATGTTGCCTACAAAAATAGCTTTACGTAATTTTGTGTGTTTTAATAATAGAGTGTAATTCTTTTTTCATAAGCTTGGAAATAAGTAGCTGAGAAAAGGTAGTTCACTACAAAGAAAAGTATTAAAATTTCATTTGTGCATTGATGAAAGTAAGATGTGTTAGAGGCAAAGCTCAAGAGTAGGACACACAACTAATAGAAGAATTTGGAGGGAAGGTAAATTATATTTAGTCTTGATGTTAAAATTTTGTTTTAACTTTTTAATTATCATACTTTTGTAGTTGGGATGTTAATGACTAGCAAATTATGTAAGTGAAAATGTAAACAATTCCTTGATGTTTTACATATATTCATTAGGAAAGAGGTGCCAAAATATAAGCAATTTGCATGTGTTATAACATTCAATAATAAAGTGGGCTTTGGTGTTAGCATTTTAGAACAGCTTCTGTGACTTACATTACCTGCATTCTTTGCTTTGCTTCATTGAAATTCACATAAATTTTTATAATCTAAGCTTATTTTTTATTGATGGCCAGAATACAGCATTTCTAAATCATAATTCTTAAATCGTCTATCTTAAAATGAGTTTTTAATCCTGTGTTACAGTCATAATCCATTGCTACTAGAAGGTACATTTGGGGGGCTGGGAGGGCAGATGATTTAAATTATAATATTGGAGTTTTTAATATAGTCTCAATAAAAGTTACATTACAAATCAAGCATAAAATTAAGATACCTGAAAACAACTTGGGATTTCTGCTTTCCTTTAATTTTTGGTTATCAGGGATTGTGGATTTTTTCCTTGCATATTTGAACTGTGATCAATTTCCCCTTTTGCTTAAATGCTGTCTTGCTGTTTTGAAATTTATTGATTAAAAATAGATTTTAAACCACTAAGTTCAAATAATTTTCTGGTGATATTTACTGAGGATGCTTAGTGAATTAATTTACTCATATGATTATATTGGATCCAGCAGTGCCAGGTTTTTATTACATCGTACTGGATTTTACACACCATTGTTTTCTGGCTTATAGTTGTTCGTTCTCTTTTTTTTTTTTCCCTCCATAGGATGCAGAAAATGCAATTGTGCATATGGGTGGCCAGTGGTTGGGTGGTCGTCAAATCAGAACCAATTGGGCCACACGTAAACCACCTGCACCTAAAAGTACACAAGAAAGTAAGACATGTTTAGTTACTTCCTCTACTATATATGTTAAAATTAGAGCTTTTTTCACAAAATATTGTATCTGTATTAGTCCTAATTTCTGAAAATTTAGTATTGTAAGCAAGACTCATTTCATCTTGAATTTTAATTGAAAGTAATTGGTATGACTATTAGGAGTGGTGAACCAGCTTATTTTACAGATTGTAGCATCAAGGAAAAGTGCAGTTTTCTCCTCCCATTTTTTTTAAGGCATATTTTAATAGTACATAGTAATCAGTTTTATAATACAGTACAACCACCAGCATTATTTGTTTTCTTTTTTCATACATATAGATAACACTAAGCAGTTGAGATTTGAAGATGTAGTAAACCAGTCAAGTCCAAAAAATTGTACTGTGTACTGTGGAGGAATTGCTTCTGGGTTAACAGGTATAGTGTTTGCCTTTCTAATTCCCCTTTTCTGTAGAGTTCCATCGCTACTAGCATCAATTTCATGATATACATGACATACCTTAAATATTTTTTTATATTTTTGTTTTAAAGATCAGCTTATGAGACAGACTTTCTCACCATTTGGACAAATTATGGAAATAAGAGTCTTTCCAGAGAAGGGCTATTCATTTGTCAGGTAAAATTCTACGTGTTACGTATTATTACCCTTAGATTTTATCCACTCCCTTCAGTCATGTGCCCTCCCTCCCCACAAATATGTCAGGGCTTGTGTTTTAGTTCTTTTTGCAATGGAGAACTTTAAACTGCCTGCATAATGTGCTTGAGCAAAACCCTAAGTGAACAGTTACAAACTAAAGAATATCTGTATTTACTCTGTTAAGCTCTCCTTATCTTCCTCTCAGATTCTCAACCCATGAAAGCGCGGCCCATGCCATTGTTTCAGTGAATGGCACTACAATTGAAGGACATGTTGTTAAATGCTATTGGGGTAAAGAATCTCCTGATATGACTAAAAACTTCCAACAGGTAATTCGATTTTTCATAGCACTTCTTAAGGTTTCCATCTTACATATCTGCATAAAAGGTTTAGAAACTCTACAAAATAACAAAAATAAAGCATAGAACTGCTTTCAGTTGATTTTATTAATGCTATTTCAAAAATGATTATTTTGTGGTATTAACTGAATCTTAATACTTTCTTTTCACAGGTGTCACCACCCCAATAAACTTAGACAATGATAAATAACAGAATCCTATTCACATAAGGGTGCTTACTTAGTTTTTCTCTTCCTTGTCTCCCACTTTCTTCAAATACTGTGTTTCTTACGTGTTCCCTAAAGTCGTAATTTGCTTTTTCCTAGGTGGACTACAGTCAGTGGGGCCAGTGGAGCCAAGTTTATGGAAACCCTCAACAGTATGGACAGTATATGGCAAATGGATGGCAAGTACCGCCTTATGGAGTATACGGCCAGCCATGGAACCAACAAGGATTTGGAGTAGAGTAAGTTGTTTGGTTTTTCCAGTATAGAAACAGACAGGGCTCTGAAAGAAGAAATAAAGTGGCGAGTCTCCCGAGGAAGACACACTTAAGTTCTTTTCTCAGAACCCTGTCTGTGCTTGAACTATGTAATCTTGAACTATTTGGCATCATAAACACTGTAGAAACCTTATTAAACTGATTTATAATGCTAAAAATTTGCTTTTTGTTACCTAGGTGAAAAGGGCAATTGGACTGAAATAAACATTTAGTAGAATTTGATTTATCCTTCCAATATACTACTCTATCTGCTTGCTTATTTTTGTGTAGTAAAGATCTTTGTCTAGATAGCTTTAGAAATTTAATCATATATTCCTGTTGACTTGTGTGAGAAGTCTCAGATTTATCTGATACAAAGTAGCTTGCTTTTTTTTTTTTTTTACTTTGTTGAAAGAAGGAATTGGTTCCTTGTGTTTTTCTACCCCCTAAGTCAGTGTATGACCTCACTGATTTCTCTAATTGGTTGGAACAAATAACTTGTGATTTGAAAATCTCTTATAAATGGATGTCCCATGTGTGTAATATATGCTGGGTAGATAATACATTAAATCTTTGTTATTTTTTTTAAAGTCAGTTTTGAAATACTCTAGAGTAATCATTGTGTTAAGTTGTGGTTACCTTAAAAATTGAAGACATGTTAGAATGTATATTCTGCATCTGTGGGTAGGTATCGTTAACCTCTTTGCTCTTATTGTAGGCCTTAAAATTTCTTATTGTGTAGTGTGTGGTAGTTTCTGCTTGATTTGCTGTTTGTTTTGTATAAATGTGTAAGTAATTTTTTCTTTGTGTTTGTTTAAGATTTCACTCTCTTTTTTTTTTTTTTCCCTTGCAAGTCAATCACCTTCTGCTGCTTGGATGGGTGGATTTGGTGCTCAGCCTCCCCAAGGACAAGCTCCTCCCCCTGTAATACCTCCTCCTAACCAAGCTGGATATGGTATGGCAAGCTACCAAACACAGTGAGCTGGGACTCTAAACACACAGTTGTAATTCATGATAGCTTCAGTTTCCTGTGACACTCTGAAGACATGAAAGTAGACATCGAAAAATGGATATTTATTTTAAAAATTGAAATGTTTGGAACCTTTAGCACAGCTTTGCTTTGGTGAAGGACACATGTCTTCTAGTTCTGCCTTTTTAAGTTTTTGTTCATGATGGATATGAACATGATTTTTTCTTTTGTGTACAAAAACAAATAAAGTCAATAAAGACAATTCTGACTACAAATTTTGATATAATAGAGAAATGGGTAATACATTTTGATTCTTAGATACTATTCCATTTTTACCTTGCTGTTCAGTATTTTAACCCACTGTGTTTTTAAAAGCGCAAAAAAGGGAGGATCGTGAAAAACTGGGAATAATAAGTTCATCCTGAACCTTGAAACTCCCCACCCCTACCCCAAAGTGGACCACATTCGAAGTCAGCCGAAAAAAGTGTGATATTTGGAAGAAATGCATGATTTTGGAGTCGCTTTGGAGGAAATACTTACTTTCTCTATGCCTAATGAAACCGAAGCCAGACTGATAAAGAAATTTTGCGATTTAAATAAGGAACAACATTGTCTGACTTACTTGAGTGAATACTGGTGGTCCATAGTAAGACATATTTTTAAAACTTAAAAAAAAAAATGTTATTATTAAAACTGTAGTAAATTACATTTCATTTTGGGGGGCAAAATTCCAAGTATGGTGTTTGTATTAAAGTCAGACAGTCATACTTGTGCTTTTACATGAAGTTTAAATGGTATACATTGTAAATATTGAATAACTACAGCGTTTAAAGAGCATGCTTCAACATAGAAGTAGCAGCAATGTAATTATTTGAAGTAACACTTAACACATGCCATGCATCCAATGCAATGGATTGATAAAGATGTTTTTAAAAGACACATTTCCAAGGTTGGCTACCATGTAAAATTAAAAATTAACAAATTACTATACAGAGAAAGCCTTAATTTTAATTTCATACAACTCTGATGCATTAATACATTTTAAAATGTCATTGGAAATTAGTTTTTTCTTTTTTTTTTTTTTCTTTCTTTACATCACTTGGTATGTAAATACCTTCATGAAAACCTTGTAAACCTATTTCAAGGTTCCTATAAGTTGTATAGTATAGTGTTTTTTAAAAATCTTGGGGTGTTTTTAAAAATTAGATATATTTTGCCCTAGAGTTTTTTTAACAAGATTGCTAAGACATCTTATTTAGACAGTTTGATGAACCAATTTATAATTGGATAGTCAGCTTAAACAGCACACAGAGTTGCAACTCTTATTTTTAATTAATTTCTGTTCCATTTAGGGTAGTGTGCATGGGATGGCAAGCCTGAATAGAGGCTGAGTTGTATGTGTGCAGAGTTTGTAAATGAATTAATGGGGAAGATGTGTAAGATTGAGGTTTGCTTCTGAGGTATTTTTCAGGCTATGTGGATAAAAATCTGCCTCAAATTTCTATCATAACAGGAATGTAAAATAGATAAAATTCTATGTATTTGAATTCTGACAGCTAGGGGGTGCAAAAGTTTAGGCAGTGTATTGACGTGTTTTGAGACCTGGGCACCAAAATGAGAAAAATAACCTTTTACAATGAAGTAGTAAGATGCAGCTAGTACACACAAATTACTATTTTTTTAAACCTTTGAAGTCTTAAAACTAGCTTTAAGATAATGATGGTTTTATGAATTGGTGACCACAATAATTTTGGTATTATTTTCCCCATTTAGAAATGTAGCTCAATGTATTCAACATGAAAATTCATGGGGTCTGAAGCTACTCATCTTTGGGCCAAATTTTTTATGGCATTTTAGTTTCAACCACGATGATCATCTATTTACACTTTCCTATTACAAGATTTACCCTTTACTTCTTTTGGTCATGGTCAGTGTCACTGGGGGATATTAAGGAAAAGTTACTTTATATTTTATAAGGAGAACACTCAAATTATATCAATTATGCCTCCTAGTTGAACATTTCTTGAATATATGTGAAACTTGAAAAACTGAAGCCTTTTTTTTATATATTGATGAAAGCCTATTAAATTCTCAGTTTGCCTTTTTTGGTCTGCCAGTATATTAAGTAGCTTACGGAGATAACACTTGAACACAGCTGCAGTGTTTCCTAGATGTGTGTTCTATAATTTAATAAAACTATCCAGGCTAGTAATATTGCCATAATAAACGTGACTGAAGTGTCCTTCGTCTTAATCTGAAAGAGAACAAGATTTCATGATCAGTTCAGTTAATGGAAGCTATTTCATTTTAAATGGTTTTTAAAATATGAAGCCACTTGTCCAAATGAAATGCAGCATTTTGAAATACAACTGTCAAGCTAACATAAACTCAAGACTCTTTTATTAAAACACACAGTGAAAGTTTGCGCTATCTTGATCCAATTTAAGCCCAAGGGCCGTTGTCTTTTTCATGTTCATTAGAAATAGCAGAGGGGTTCTTAGGCATACAAGAAAAATGTTTCATATCATAATTATTTTGGTGATGTGTTTCTGACTGCCATCTTTTATGCTCTAGTAATCTCTCTATTAGTATTTCCCACCATGCCATTCCCATTTGATTTTTATGTCTGCTGGCAGTGAGAGGCTAACATGACTGGCCAACTAAAGCCAAAGCTGTAAACCACAGTTGAAGTAAGTCTTTCAATAAAGACTAGACTATATGATAAGTGGCTTTTTCTCATTGTCGTTTATTATGTAATTATTCCTTCCAGGCTGCCCTGAAATAAGTAATTTGGTTTTCTTTAAAGTTACTGTTAAGGTATGTGGAGTGTGGACTTACTTCTGTTTTCTGTATAAGTGTTAAAAATCCCTTAGCCTTGTTGAGTCAAAATTTAATTTCTGGATATAAAGTAGAAATGTGCATCTCATTAATTTGGAGTCCTCCAATGTAGAAACCATTAATTTACTGTCCTACCAGATTGTCCATTTCAACAAGCAGAAAAAGTAGAAAAAGAATTTAGTAAATGATCTAGATGTTTTTTCCAGCAGGTGGCCCAAATTAAATCTTACCCATTAATTCAAAGTCAGTATTTGGGCTTCCATTTAATATATTATCAACATTAAATTTGTATTTTTAGCATGTATTGAAAAGATGCAAATCTGACTTAGAGTTTTACTAGTTTATATAAGTCTTCTCAAATGGTTCAAATGAATGGATTTTATTAAATATGAATTCTATGTGTAGCAATAAAATGTCCTAGTTACTGTGGTTAATTAGTGTGGTACTTAAATGCTATATTAATCTGAAAGTTGGGCTCCTGGCTACTTAAATTGGGTCTATTTTGAAAAGTAGTTCAGGTAAGCTAGATACTATAAATCACAAGGCTTATGTGAATATTTCCTTAGGGGCAAGAATGACTTGATTTTAGAATTGCCTGAATGGTGAGTGAAGTTTAGTTCATATGTAGGAAACAGGTGGAGGACACTACGTATCCAGGTTTTGCTTTTTACCTTAGGATAAAAAATTGGCGGGGGTAGGGGCTGGGGGGCTGCAGGTGTGCTACCGTAATTGACTCTTTTATGGAGTTAGGCTTTTATTCAGGCAAGGAGATTAATCCATATAATGTTTCATAGTTTGATTTTTAGACAAGAATGTCAATTAAAGTTGACCAAAGGTATGTATCCATTAAGTGATTTCTTAAATATTCCAATCTAGTCCTAGTACATGTGCTGATTTTTTTATATAAATAATATTTTATATAGTTTTACATCATTTTTATACAATGTATGCATTTTCGTCTTGGTTATAGTGCCCATAAAAATCCCACCACCCATTCACCCATGAACTATCACCATGGTCCCTTGTGCTGTTCCCACCCTTGTTTTGCTCCTACTCCCTTCTCCCCTGCTGTAGTATGTCTCTGATTTATAGTTGCCTGTTGATTTTGATTTTTACTTTATTATAATTTGTTCTGTCCCCCCACCCCCGCAGATCCCTTATTTGGATCATCTACATTCCGGCTATGAGTGAGACCACCTGGTACTTTTCTTTTTCTTTCTGGCTTATTTCATGAGCATGAGCCCTTCCAGCTTCCTCCATGTTGCTACAAATGGCATGAGTTTATCTCTGATTGCTAAGTAGTAGTCCATGGTGTATATATGTACCACATTTTCTTGATCCAGTCATCTATTTTTGGGCATTTGAATGTTTCCATAGCTTACCTATTGTAAATAGTGCTATATGCGCCAAATTTTAACTTTTCCAGTTGTTGAATTTTTTTTTTTTAAGTTCACTAACCATTGTTTCTGTGAGATGTTCCTCGGGGAAAGTGATCTAATATCTTGAAGTCAGCTTGGAAAATACACCAAACCTTAGTAAAAGTGAAGTGCTATAGGATAGGTGTTTGAGAAAGTTGGTGGTGCGGCTGGGCTTAGCTCGCGGCCCTCCTTCATTAGAAACTGATGAAGCTGGGAGCCTGCCTGGTTGTCATATGGTTCTGTAGAACTGCATTTTTGAGGTAAACCAGGCGAGACGGTAGAGGTCTGCTGTGCTTGTGGGTCAGCTCCCTGGCTGGGTGGGGTTGGGGGGGAGAATCGAACTCATGCTGCAGTGGCTGGCAATAGCGTGATAGCACTGAGACCTAACCCCTTGTGCCACCAGGGAGGCCCAAGGCGGACAGGGAATTCTTAGGTAACTACATGACCTCTAGGACTTAGATAACAACTTGATTATGGTTTTCCATGAGTGTTGAATGCATGAATGAGCCTGAGGGGTGAAAGTACTTTAGTCTCCTTAAATCCAAACCGCACCTGGTAGAATCGTCAACTTGGTGCTTGTTAAAATGTGCATCCTGAGGCATTGAGTGCCATCATCCACAAGGTCTTTATTACCCTGATCCAGTTGTACTGTGAAACGCAAAGATTTTAAATTCTAATATGTCTGGAAATTATTTGTATCTACTCACAGGTATCGAGATAGAATTTTTTATATTAAAGTGTTGGTGAGGGTGTAGAGAAATTAGAATTTTTTTGTGTACTATGGTAGGATAGCAAAATGGTACTACTAACTACTATGGGAAAATTAAAATAGGGAATTTTGTGTTTCATAATTACACTTCTGGATATATAGCCAAAAAAACCAAAGCTGATTCTCGAAGAGATATTTGTACACCCATGTTTATGGCATTCACAATATCCAAGAGGTGGAAGCACTCACGTGCCCAGCAGATGACTGGATAAGTGAAATATCTGTGTGCACAGTATTCACCTCAAGAGGAAAGGCCTCGTGGCCCGTGCTGCACCCTGGCTGGAGGACATTATGCTGGGGGAGGTGTCAGTCCCCAAAAGACCTACTGTAAGATTCCGCTCACAGGCAGTGTCTGAAGCCAATGTCATAGAAATAAGTAGAACAGTGGATACTGGGGGCTGAAGGAGGAGCGAAAAGAGGATTTGTGATGGGTAGTCTTAGATTGCAGGATGAAAATGTTCCAGAGACTTGTTTTACAACTTTACAACTTACAGACTTGTGTACCTGATCCTACTTAAAAATGGCTCAGATGGTAAATATATTGTGTATTCACCCCACAATAAAGTATAATTTTTAAATTTGCAGACCACACTAAAAATAATAAATGGGAGAACCATTACTGCTTAGGTCTAAAAATCACTACTGCTTAGGACTAAAAATAATGAATGGGAGACTCATTGCTTAGGTCGAGATGCTATTTGCAGGTTTGTTGCTGTTCCCCAAATTCTTCTCATTTTCTTTTTGACAGAATTAGAGACTTTGTAAGTTCACTCAGCTTTCTCCCTGCTAGGTGACTGTTCTTATTTTCCTTGTGAGTAACAGTACTCGTCCGTACCCTTGCTTTATCGAGTGTCAATTTCTTGTGACAACATAGTTATTAGATGAGTTAAGATCTCAGCTAATCGGCTTATTTGTGAATTTCCTCTTTCTTGACTCAAATTGCTTTAAGGTGATTTTAATCTGGCATTTTTAATCTAATGGCGTAAAAATATTAGGCATGAAGATATAAGGCGCATCATCGACCTCAGCAGCACTGGCAGGTTCTAAGTGCCTGCAAAGCAATCTCTTCCTCAGTTTCCATGTACCCATTTCATTTGTAAAGTTGAGAATGGTATGTTTGCACTTGGAGAATTTACTGTTTATGTTAGGGTGAGAAAACTTTCTGGTGAGGGTAGTGGTGGCTGAGAGCAGACTAGGCTTCAGCTAGAAAGATTGTTTGAGGTTGTAATAGTGCCTGGCAACAAAATTTACCTGTATCTATAAATCCCTTCAAAATATGGACCGGATCCAAAGTGGTACTTTATAGCCTATTATGTTAATGTGTGGGATTTACAGTTACTAAAAGTGTTTTGGCATTTGACTGGAAGCCTAAAAAACTAAGTACCATTAATGCATTCTCCTGTCTATCAGTACAGATCATCTAATGGTCCTGATAACCAGAAATTTATGGTATTTGCCTTCCCATAAAGGTAACTCCTTTTTATGGAAAAACTTTGGATCTGATGATTGCCAGAGCTCTGCGTGGAATTAATGCCTACCCTTGAGAGATGTAGGCTGCACAGATTGTCTCTAAAATGCAATTAGCTAGTTGTAGCCAACAACCCTTACTGTTTCTGGGCTTGCTTACAAACTCGTGTATGTATATAGACATAGCTACATGCGTGTATGTGTACATGTGTTCACATGTGAATATGCACATGTATTTTTCCACCCCAAGTATCTCCAAAGTCTGTGTTAAAGCTTCATATAGTGCAAAAAATTCACATATGATGTTCCTTAAACACCTGATAAAAATATCAAATGTAAGCCAAAGCACATTTCCTGAGAACTTGGTCAATGTATATCTCTGAAGTAGTGTTTCAGGGAAATTTCCATCTGGCTAAAACTTAAGCAAGATCAATATGATCTGTAGCTCCTGCATTTTTGTCAGACATTATCTTACTTGATGTCACTACTTTTTTTTTTCCTTTTACATTTTCTGTAACCACATGTAGATCAAAACTAGGTGAAATTTGATGGCTGATCTGAAGGTTCTTGGAAGTCAAATGGGAAATTTCTGATAAATGATTACTCTTTAGTCCTCCCATTCTCACACACACACGCACAAATATTTTTAAGCTAATAGTGTTTACTAATTAGGACTGTGTTAATACTGATCACAGGTGTATATTCAATAGTATATTTTGATTGTTTCCTTTCTTGAAATTTTGTTTTTTTTCCTGGAGTCGGTTGTCTGATTGGTCTTTGCTTAGTTTTATATGCGTGTCACTAATATAGATCAAACACAGCAACAGATGCACCAGTCGTTTGCAAAACCATTCATGCAAACACTCAGCCTAGCGAGCGGAGCCTCACCACACCTTTCACCTGCTGCCCTACCCCTGGTGCCCCGCGCGAGGGCTGCCACTCTCTCCTTTCGGCGCCCTTACTCTCTGCGCCCCTGTTCTGGTCTTCTGTGTTTTCTCGTTTTATCCGCAGCGTGTTCTGGGACCCCTCCAGGAAGCCCAAGGGTAATTTGATCTCTGGACCTTTGTATGTGACTTTTTGATTTTTGTGAATTGAATTTTTAAAATTTTGTTGAGATATAATTTATATAGAGACCATTCACCTGTTTAAAGCCCATGAAGGACATTTAGTATTTTTACAGAGTCGTGCAACCATCCCCCTAGTCTAACTGTAGAACTTTTCATCATCCCCAAATGAAAGTCTGTAGCTGTCAACCCCTCATTCTCCCTCACGTGAGGGTCAGGTAAGCTTGACAACTTTGAGGATCTCAAAATGTTAGTATCTACTGTTTCACTTTTATCACTTGGAAGCAGGTAACGCATTTTTCTAGGACACCAGACGGTTGGCCTCTGGGCGGGGGAGAGAAGGGCCCTCACAATTCTGGATGCAAACTCTCCCTTCTCTCCTGCCACTGGGGCTTCACCTGCACCCTCAGCTCACTGCCCCCCCCTCCACCTGTGGGCCCTAAGCCCACAGTCTTCGTATGTCCCAGCGCAGGAAGCCAGAAGCTCTTCCCCCAACAGCTCTGACTTCCCAGTGGGGTGGGAGGGGGGCCTGAGGCCCTGCTGTCCAAGGCCCTAGGCCTTTTGCACCCGGCTCTCATCTGAGGCTCTGCAGGCAACTGGCCTCTTCTCAACGCCCCTGGCAGCCTGCATTTGGGTTGTTGCCGCTTCCTTTGGTTAAATCATCCATCTGCCTCTCCATCTGCCTTCAGATTGGTTGAACTCTCGCTTCCGTGACTACCTCCTTGCCCTTAACCTTGTCCAGGTGGGCTTATACCTTATTATAGAAACACACCTTGGTGCTAATGTCTTGCCCGCCATCGTAGTGGAGTTTGGGGAGAGCGGAGACAAGCATCTCTTCTCTAGATTCAGCAACACATTGTCGAGTGCTCGCTGCGACAGGCCCTCTCCCTGTGGGCGGAATGTCAGGTGCCTGGGAGGACCGTCCGCCGACGCCAGCAGCGCACACAGGTGAGTGACAGCGGGCTGGAAGGTGGAACAGAAACCTGGGGCTGGGAGGAAGGGGAAAGGGGTCTGCAGGGACAGGGGGTGGGTTGCCATGGTAAACACTAATGACGTGACATTTCGATAAAGTCATGAAGAAACTGTGGGCGCAGCCGTGCAGAGCTCAGGAGGGGCGTGTGCGGAGGCAGGGGTGAGGAGAGGTACAGATGGGGGGCAGTGGAGGTCCTGGTCATATGGGGTCCTGCCGGTCTCTATAAGGTCTTGGGATTATCTTGGGGTGTCATGGGGAGCTGCTGAAGCTCTGAGCCAAGGGTTGACATGGGGGCTCCCCTCTGGCTGCTGCAGGGAGACTGAGGAGCTTGTTGCTATACCCCAGGTGTGGATGGTGGCTTGGATGAGGACAGGGTGGTGGAAGCAGCGCTGCTACAAGCGTGGGCTTCTGGGCTCATTCTGAAGGCAGGACATGGGGCTTATTTGGTGGATTTAGATGTGAGGGATGAGAAAAAGGGTGACAGGAAATAAGTCCCAGATAACTGGTCTGAACAACTGCAAGGGCGGAGTTGCCTCTAATGGAGACGGGAGCGGGGCCCGCGGAGGGGTGTGTTCAGGGGAGACTCTGCTTGAGAGGCCTTTGAGGTCTCCCAGAGGAGAGGTTCAGCGGCGGGTCCAGCTGGAGAGAGACTGTGGGAGCGCGTGCTGTAAAAATGGTACTTAATGTGGACGTGCCAGTGTAGGGTCATTGGCTAAAACACAGGGGTGCTCTGGTGGGGAAGGTGGATGGTGGGGGAAGCTGTGTGGGTTCGGGGGCAGGGGTCCCTGGGAAAGCTACACTTTGTAAAACTCTAGAACGGTCTTCTCAATGATATTAAAAGGCACCAGCCTTGATGAGATGGCCAAGGGAGTAAGTGTGCAAGAGACGCAGATGAGCATGCGAGGCTGCAGGAGAGGCAGGGGAGGTGGTGGTGGGAGCAGCAGCAGGAGGACCAGGAGAGTGTGGCATCGGAGGTAGAAGCGAGAAGGTGCTCCAGGAGGGCCTGGAGGGGTCCCCAGGCCTGACAATGGGCCCAGGAAGAGGGAGGCTCAAGTGAGGTTTCCAGGGTGGAAGAGCAGTTTGCTGGGGGGCAGAGAGAGGTGGGGCCGGAGCACAGCCGGTTAGGGGAGTAGGCGCAGGAACTGAGGGGGATTCCAGCCAATTCATCTGAGGCACATTGCTGAGAAGTACTGAGGTGAAATAGAGCGAAGGAGTTCTGTTTTTGTTGAGTCTGGAGAAATGCAAATTGGGCTGCTTGCTGGAGGGATCTGCCCCTTGAGCAGGAATCCCCATTAGAATCGTAAACAGACATCAAAGTCTTCCCTTTTGGATGCGCCTTAGGGGTGAGGTATGGCACACGACAGCACAGCACGCTGCCCCCGGAAGGCCACCTGGCTCAGGAATCCGGTACCACGTCCCAGGTAGAGGGATGTGGGCCTCAGTTCCGTGATCTGCAGCCTCCTACGCTGGTCCCCAAGGATGCCTCCAGCTGTGCTATGCCACGAGCTGTGACTTGAAATGCAAGGGAGATCAAAGATGGGAAAAGTCGGCAGTGTCTGCCTGCTCCTTCCCTGGGAAAATAAGAGTTTAAATAACACAAAATGAATCTTGTACAAATGTGGGCTCAAATATTTGTAGGTTAAACCCAGTAGCGACTTTGACTACTTGCCAGCTACTGACTCCTGACCTTCCACGCTCCCCACTCCCATTTAACAGTACGCAGGCTGCAGAGATCTTGCAAAACAGGAAGCATAATAATGAAAACTTAAATCACCCATTGTCCCATCTTCTAGAGAGACATACTGGTAACATTTTGGGTACTAGTTTTCTACAATTTTTTCTATTCAGCAATGGTATCCCCTCTCCAGTGTGAGTTTTTTCTATATTTGTGTCCTGGTTTGTTTTTTTTTTTTTTTCATCCTAAGTATATTCCTAAGGCAACATCCTAAATATTCCTCACTCCTGACAACTGTTAAATATTCCACCACAGGAATCAGTCATTCCATTAACGGGCACTTATAACTTCTATGAATAGCACTACAAAAAGTGTTCTTCTGTTCAACTTTGCATATAAATCTTTGCATCTCTTTTTGCTTTCTTTGGCATAAATTACCAGTCGTAAAATTATACAGTGGCCCATGGGGTGTCAGTATTTTGAAAACTCTTACACATGTTGCCAAATAAGCATCTTGACACATCTGCCCCTCTTGCCTTCCAGAGAGGTGGTAACAACTGCTCTCCCCTCCCCATGGTGGATCAGCTGCATGAAGCTGTTACTCATCCTGCCAACTTCCCATATATTTTTAAAAAAATACTGCTTTTCACTGCTTACAGGCTAAAATTTATTATCTATGAAAGCAGCTCTGTAGGGGGAGCAAGAGGGGTTCAGACTGCTATAAACTAGTCCCTCTACCTGCTGGGCTCCCACCACAAACTCCCACCTCTTTGTCTCCTCCAGTCCCTCTGGGCTGAGGCTGCCAAGGACAGACACGCAGCTGGGGCCGGCTCTACCGCCAGGACCGATGCCCAGGCCTCTGGACTCCAAGTCAGGTCCTTAGCTACTGACTTCTTTTACTCACCCTCACCTGCCTCAGATGGCCTGAAATAGTCTCTATAAGAAACTCTAAAATACATTTTAAGAGACTATAATGCATACACAGCTCACCAATGCCTTCAAGGGTCTGAGTAAAATAAAAAACTCTGAACCATAAAGTCAACAATCACAGAACTCCTGCTCCGCCAGAAGATGCCCTGGGCTGTCCCTCCCTGCTTGGTCCCAGTGAAAGTTGTTCCAGCCAAGTGAGACCAGCAGGCACAGCAGCCACAGCCGCCACGCTGGGTGTGTGTTTGCTTTTGGCAAGTTTTAGGAACTGTAAGGCTCTGTACTTTTATATTTGGTCTCCGACACAGTGCAAGTTTTAGACACTCAAAACAGGCATAACAATGTGGGCATGGTCTTATAATGTCCTAAAAGAAAAAAAAAATAATAAACTGTGTGCCTGACATCATAGCCATGGGCCCTTATATTTGCACTTACTATCTGCTAGGCTAACAGGACAGTGCAAGGGATTCGAAGCTGCTGGCTTTTTCCCTTTATTGCAAAGAGGCCTGGCCACCTCAGCTGGGGGCAGGGAGTCATCAGCTCGACCCAGGTCACCGCCAAGGTTTTCTGGGCTCCGGGCGGGGCGGCCCTGCATCTGGAGTAACACACCACTTCGCTGGCCTGGCTTCTCTTCGCGCGGGGCGCCTGGTTTCCTGCCTCGGGAAGGCTTGCGGCTGGGTCTGGAGTTTCTCCGAGGTGCGCTGTGCGCATTCCCTAGTTCTGAGAAAGCGACCTCATTCGAGCGAGGGCTCTGCCAGGGTTTTAAAGTCTTTACAAAGGGGCAGGTCGCTGCCTGCCCCGGAGGTAGCGCAGCTCCATCCCAGGGGAGAGGGAGCCGCGTGCCCCGGGAGGCCCGGCCCGCCAGAGGGGTGCTTTTTAGACTCGCGCTTCCAGGCTGGGTTCGCCCCCTGTTCCTGGTCCCCATGGTCCCCTCGAGCTGCAACTGAAATCCCAGAAAAACCTCTCCCACCAGCAGAGGGGAGAGTGCTCAGAAACACTCTGAGAGGGGAAGGACACGATGGGGCGCCCACGGGGAGACGGACGGGGTGGACTTGGCACCGAGGGGCGGGCAGAAGGAGGGGGGATGAGCGGACCGGGGAGCTCAGAATAGAAGATATAAAAAAAGTGCTGACTAGTGAAAATACTGCAAAGGATGGGGGGGGGGGCTGGCAACTGGGGAACAGTTGAGAAAAATAGCAATTAGTACGCTAAAAATAAAGCCCAATTTGGAGACAAAGCCAGATACACAAGGAGAAAAATAAGACTCGCCAGAAAGACAATTCCTCGCAAACCAATTGCTCAAGAAAATGGGGCTAATGATACCCCGTCTTGGGCTGCTTTTCAGAAGAAAGGAGACAATAGAGTGGACGCGCGGCCCGAGCAGGTGACCGGCGGGGAGGGGCGCAGGCTCCCCGGGAGCGCGTGTCACCCGAGTGGTCCTGAGCGCGAGCGCAGGCCCCGCCGGAAGGTGCGCCACGTGTCCCCAAAGTTACAGAAGTGTCCCCGACCAGCGAGGGCGCGGGCAGAGCCGGCTCCCCGCGCAGAATTCCCCAGGTGCGCCCCCGGAGCCTCCGCGCCCGGGGAGGGGCGACACCCGCCAGCGATCGCGGCTGCTGGAGGGCCGGGCGCCCGCGGGTCGGGGCCGGGCGGGCCGGGGCGAGGAGGCGGAGGCCCTGGGCCACGCCCGGGTTTGCAGAACCGCGAGGCCTCGGTCTCCCGGTTGGCGAACCGGGGGTGACCCCGCCGGCCACCCCGCGAGGGCGCCGGGAGCGGCGAGGCGCGCTGTGCCGGCGGGACCGAGCGCGGCTCGCGCGGGGGGCGAGGGCTGGAGAGCCGGGGCCGCGGGCCGGGGCGGGCGGGGCAAGGCCGGGCCGGGGCTGCCTCTCCGAGAGCCCCTTGGGGCTGCCGGCCCGGGGGCGGCGCGGGCTCCCTCCCTGCGAGCGCGCTCCGTCCCCGGGGGCGGGGCGGGGCCGGCTTTGGGGGCCGCGGCACCGCGGGGCCCCACTTGGGGCGGGCAGGGCGCCCCGAGCGCGCCACGCGGCGGGGCGGGGAGGGGGCGCGGGGCGGGGGCCGGGCGCGCGGGGCGGCGCCGAGCCGGCTCCTCCCCCGCCGGCCTCCTCCGCGCCCCGCCGGGCTCCGCAGCCGCCCGGGCCCCGCTCCTTCCTCCGGGCCGCGCGATGTTCAACCGCGCCGTGAGCCGCCTGAGCAGGAAGCGGCCGCCGTCAGGTAAGGCGCGCGCGGGGCCGGCTGGGGGTCCGGGCGCCCCACAGGCCCGAGGAGCCGCCCGGCGGGCGCTGCCCCCCCACCCCACCCCCCGCATCTCCCCTCCCGCGGGCTCGGGCGCGGCCGGGCGCTGCCGCCCCGACGGGGCCCCGCGCCCCTCTCGGCCGCGCGCCCCGCTCCTGCGGTCCCTGCGCGCGGGGGCGCGGAGCCCCGAGGGGCGCCCGGGAGAGGAAGTTTGCCCGAAAGAGGGAACAGCAGCAGTTTTCTTTTGAGTGGTGGTGTGGGCGGAAAAGGAGATCCAAAACGCCACCGAACTTCGGAGAGAGTAGGGGCCCGAGATTCTGAAAGCAGAAGGTCCCGCGAGCTCCCCCCTTCTGGAAGCTTCTGCCGCCGCGGGCGTGGGTGCCAGGCGCGACCCGGGCGCTCTGCTGGGGAGCCCGGCCGGGGCTGACTGGCACCTTCGGTTCGGCCCCACAGAGCCCAAATGTGGGGCCACGACGAGGGGAGACCCCGGGATGGGCGCGGGCGCATCGGTGGCCAGCGCCCGGACGCGCGGACATCACCCCGGCTTGGGCCGGACCGCCACTCTGGACCAGCCCGAGCCACGGTTCGGGACAGCTTGACAGACCCACGGGGAAGATGACACCGTGCCCCTGACCCGGGCACCGCGCCCTTTGTCGGTCACGCCAAGGCCAAGCCCTCGAGCTCTCCATGTGGGGCTGCGCTTTAGCGTCCAGGGAGGCCGCTCCCCAGGGACGGACCGCCAAGGGGCACTTTACAAAGGAGGGAACTGCAGCCAGAGGCACTTAGGTGACTTGCTCAATCAAGTCACACTGAAGTAGGTGATGGAGAATCTTTGCAACCCAGGTTTGCTTGGCTCGGGAGTGCAGGGGCTTCCCGGCCTCCTGCCTCCTCAAGATCCACTTCTGCGTAGCAGGGAGAGTCAGCAAGTAGGGCTCCCTCTCCCCCATCTGCATGTAATGCTGCATTTTATGAGGGCACTGGTGAGGAAAATGCACTGGAACCAGACTGGCTGGTGGGAATCCCACCGTACTCCCTGTTCTGGGTGGGGTACAGGCTGCAAAGTGGGAGTAACAGTAGCCCCCCCCCTTGAGCTCTTCATTGGAGCTGGTTTCCCATCCATAAAATTATGCTAATCGTCACGTTTAATACTCAGGGCAATCCTAATAAAGTAAGGTTTCAGCCCTAGTAAAGTGGATCTTCACAGAGTTATTGTCACGGGCTGATATTAGTGTCATGTGACACTGTGGTCATGTAAACCTCTCAGTGCTTAGCCTGTGAGTCAGAGAATTGCCTTGGGGTGTTAGTTTAGTTGTTCCCTATTGTGGGGGATCCTGGACCTGTGCAGCAGTGGTCAGAGCCTTGATTCTGGAGTTAAACTGGTTCCCACTCAGACTTTAATATTGCCTTGGGCAAGTTGCTAAATTATCAGGATACTTGGGAGGTGGCCGCTAAACCATAGGTAGGTTGAAATGAGCTACCACTGCACCCCAGAAATCAGCAAGTGTTAAAAATCAAGCTCCACCCTGCCACCCAAGCTGGTTTACCAGCACACCTCTGTGTCCATTTTCCCATCTGTAAATTGGGGTTCAAAGAGTTATGGGACTGAATTCCTGGGAACACAGTGGAGTTCCTAGTGCAGCGCCTGACACATAATAAGCGGGTGATAGTGATGAGCTGTTAGCTTTCCCCTCTTCCTGTAACAGAGTCGCTGCAGAGTTAGTCATCACTTTGGATCATTTTGGGGTTGAAGTCTTCCAAATAGCACCACTGAATGGTGGGACTTCCATGGTCTGGATGTGCTGCTGTTTTTGGGCAGGTGGCATCCCAGAAAGATTGGGGCCATTTAAGGGACACCAGTGGAAAGCACCTCTTTCAAGGCAGCAGATTTTAGCCTCATGAAAGGGGTCGAGGTTGCTGATAGAAGGGGGAGTAGCTGGACAGCATGGACTGTTTGTGGGTGCCTGGCCTGCAAGAGCCTGATTTCCTTAGGATTTTTAGGTTTAAAGTTTGCCTTCCTGATGGGGGTCAAATGAGCCTCTGCCAGTTGGCTGTCACCACCCAGCAGTGGAGCAGAAGGAGCCAAGTGGGAGGGGGTGTGGACCTGAGGCAGAGCCCCTGGCAAGCTGGCCAGATGATCCTCGGACCCCTGTACTGAATTTGGGTGGGTTTTTTGTTGTTGTAATTTTCAATTATTTTTCTTGAAGAAGATCTCCAAATTGTATAAACTCTAGGCCCCCCAAAGTGGATCCACTGCTACTGGACACCTGATTTGGACCTGGCTGCAGGCCCCCCTCCTCAGCGCCTTCTACTGTAGACCTTTCTGCATTATGGCACCGTCTCACTGCAGCGTCTTCAAACTGAGGGGTTGGGGTTCCTAACCTCTAACTCTAGGGTTTAAAATGGGATTCCCTTAGTCTCCTTTCTGAGGTGTCTCCAGTGTGTGCAGGAATTGCTGGATGGGGCTGGGCAGGGTCTTCATAAAATGCTGCTGTACAGACCACACCCCAGATCCATTGACTCAGCCTTGGGGACTGAAAGTGGGGACAAAAGGGGCTGCATTTTCAGCAAGCCCACTCGTTGAGTCTTTGTTGTTGTTTTTTTAAAGATTTATTTATTGATGCATACAAGAACTGGGACACAGGCCAGAGGTGTGGTGGTGGTGGTGGTGGTGAGAGGATTCACCAGAGACAGAGTGGGGAGCAGAACAGGCAGACTGACTGAAATACACTGCTGAGGGGAGCAGCAGGCAAGACAGGAGAGGTCTGCTTCGCCATGTGGGTAGCTCCCTGGCTGGCTGGGGATCGAACTCGTGCTGCAGAGGTTGCAGATTGCTTCATAGAGCTGTGCTCAACCCCTTGCGCCACCAGGGAGGCCCCCACTAGTTGATTCTTATGCTCTGAAGTGTGAGGACCCCTGGAGGCTTCTATCCTTTGCCTCACTCCATCCCCCACCCCCAGTTTGCACTGTTGGGAGTAACTGGGGTGCTGCTCACCTGAAAAGAGAAGCCAAAGCCGCAGCCTTCCACCCCACCATACAGAGGGTGACCTGCTAGGGGAATCCCCATCCTGGCCACAGAACACCCCCCCCCCCCCAGGCCTGTTACCCGTTATCCCATTAAACCTTGGGACCAGTTTCAGATTTATTGCTGGGCTTAGGTTTTTTATTTAAAGCTGACAGTCTGCATATCCATTGAATGTCGTTGTTTTATTTTTTTTTATTTTTTTTTATAGAGGCATGTGTATTTATTTATTTACTTATTTTTATTTTGTTTTGTTTATACAAGCACTGGGTACAGTCAGAAGCACGGGAGGGTGAGAGAATTCACCAGAGCCAGAGCGGGGAGCAGAGCAGGCAGAAGGACCAAAGTACACTGCTGAGGGGAGCAGCGGGCGGCAGGAGAGGTCTGCGCGCCATGTGGGACCCTCCTCCGGTGGCCGGGGAGCAGCCGGGAATCGAACCGGCGCAGCAGAGGCCGCGGGCAGCTTCGCAACCCAGCGCCCAACCGCTGCGCCACCAGGGAGGCCCGAATGTCGTTGTTTTAACCATCCCTTCTCCCCTGGCCTGTGGGTGCAGTGAGGCGGAGCTGGGCCAGAGAGGTCGGGTCTCTGGTGTCGGCCCAGATCTGGGTCGCCCACCCCGAGCAGCCGACAGGCGGTGGGTGTGAGGTGCCGCAGGGGCTTCATTTGCCTTCACCAACTTTCTGTTTGGACTCATCTCTCTTTCCCTTACTGTTAGACATTTTGGGAACTGCGGCAGGTGCCTGATTGGGCCATGTCCTCGGGCTTCCTGGGTGAAGGGAGTCACTTCCCTCCCAGGGGTGAGTAATCCCTTTGGTCCCTGGTGCGGGCCTCAGTGAACTTGCTGTTTAAATTGTACTAAATTTACTCTCACCACTTTCTTCTGCTTCCCCCTGATAGCTCCCTGCTGCAGAAGCCTGGGGTGGCAGTGAGGGCTGCAGAGTGGGGGGACAGGCAACAGCAGCGGCTCCTGCTTGATAAGAGCTGTCGGGAGGCTTCCCCTCGAGTGAAGCAGTCCCCTGCAGGCTTCTGGGGGACACATTTCCCTTCCAAGCGAGTTCCCTTCTCCCAAGGGCCTTGCCGCGTACCTGTCGGTCAGTTTTGCTGTCCCCTTGGTGGGGTGCTCAGGGACCCCTGATCTGGCCTGCCTTTGCTCCCAGTCCTACTCCCCCACTGCTCCACCGATGCAGTCTTGGGGGCCCGAGCTGGGCGGGAGAGGAGGCTGGTATTCCCACCTCTGTGCCTCTTCGCTCCCTCTTTGCGGCCTCTGTCCTCCCGCCTGTAAGGCCGCCTGTCCATTTCCTCGCTCCCTGGCCGCCGAGGGGCAGCGACTGGCCTGGAGCCCCCCACTTCACGGGAGCAAGGCACAGACCCCAAGTGAGAGCTGCCTGCAGCTGGGGGCTCCGTGCCCCTGCGGCCCTGGCCATCCCGTTCACTTATTTAGAGAATGAATATGGAGCCACTCTGGCTCCCCCCTCCCCACCCGCTGCCCCCCCTTTTCCCTCTCCTCGGCTCTCCAGTCAGGATGTTGAAGAAGCAGCACCACCCCCACTCTCCTTATCATTCCTCCAGGGAAAGGCTGTTTTAATTCCCTGAATCGGAAGGAGCTCATCATCTCCAGGGAGGCATTGTCCCAAAACACATCATCTAGGAGGTGTCGTTTTGGGGGCGAGGCCTGGACCTGGGGGTGAGAGGTACACAGAGGGGAGAGGTACACCTTTCCATGGGCTCCCTTTGTAATTCTAGACTTTTCTACCATGTAAAAAATTCAGCTCACCTGCCCAAGAAAGTCCCAGGATTTTTTCTTTCTCGTGTCCTTGCTCCACCAGCACAGCCCACTCGATCAACACTTCCTCATCCTGATCTCGGTTCTCCACGGGCAGCAGACGACCGTCTGCCAGCCGGGGGCACGGTGGGCAGAGGGCCATCTGGGAAGTCCTGCTCTCGTCTCCTCAATTAATGTCAAGTTCCGTGAGAAAGCGGCCCTGCTTTCTGCTTCTTCAGTCTGTTGCTGCCCGTCCCCCTCCAGGCTTTGCAGCCACCACCTCAGGTGGAATCCCAGCTCCTGGCCTACTCTTTGCTCCCGCCTTCCGAGCAAGTGATTTCACCTCTCGGTGCCTCCGTTTCCTCATCTGTAAAGCGGACCAGTGGGGCTGAGCTCCAGGGTTGTCATGAAGCCGAGATGGGAGGCAGCGAGTGCACCTGCGATGCCAGCTTTTCTCATGGCTGTGCCCTCTGTCCCCACCCTGTCCGCATGGCGTCCCTCGGAGACATGGTGGGGGGTTCCCGAGCTGTACAAGTGTCTTGTTTCCCCAGTGCAGTCTGAATTTTATGTTTCAGCTGTACTGGAGAGGATTAAGTGTGCAATGGCGTGGTGTCTAAACATGTGCACACACCTCAGTTAAATGAGATGCAGCAACGCGAGGTGAGCATGTGTTGATGGGAAGCAGCTCCAGTAGACTGGCTGGGTGCAGGGTGGCCACAAACCTTCAATTTACAAAAAAAAGTGCAAGGTTTGCACACTGCAATACAGCAAGATGCGTGTGCATGGAGACGGTGGCGGGCCCCGGGAAGACCCAGCTCCTACTCCAGCAGCGCCGTGGGGCTGGCTGAGCCCCGACAGGAGAGTCGCTTGTTTGCCTCGAGAGAGGGGTCAGGGAGTGGGGGCGCGTTGATGTGTGGCTGCCGGTCCCCATGGAAGCGTGGCGACTCCCGGTCTTCGTTTTCACCCCCAGGCCAGGGTTCCTGAGTAATCTTCTTTGGGGGGGCGCCTGTGCCGAGAAATTGAGGATTCTAGGGAGGTCACAAGTAACAGCTCGGTGTTCTTATTTCCTTCCTTCTGATAGAAACTGGAAACCAGTGGCCATCTGTTGCTTAGTCCACTCAAAAGAGGATGTTGAGGCTTGTTTTTCCTTCGGACACAAGAGTGCTTGGGAGCCCCGCAGCCCCCAGCCTGTCTTGAGCTGAGTGTCTCTGAGATGGCAGCGAATTCAGGGGCTGCGTGGAACTCCCCAAGTGGATCCCACAGCACGGAACGTAAGGAGTGGCCCCTGCAGCTTCGGGAGATATCCTCGGCTTCCCCCGGCTCGGGGTGAGGGGATGGGTAGGGGTTGGGGGAGTGTCCTATGCAGACACCCTTGCACAGGGGACCCCAGAAGCCCCTGTGAGTGAGCACCTGGCTTGCTTGGAGGCCTCAGACCTCGTGTGAAAATATAGTGATCAAGTTTCTGAGCCAAGCCAACCCTCTGTGGCTTGTTGGTCTTTGATGTTTGCTATTATTGTGATTACTTATTATGATGATTCTTTTAAAGCATTTTCATTTTTATTGCTGTTTTCTGCTGATTGCAGTTCATGCCGGTCTCTCCACATGGGGACAGCTTGCCCAGAGGGTGGTGACCTCAGAAAGCCCATGAATTCTTTTTTTTTTAAGGAGGCATGTATTTTTATTTATTTATGATTTATTTATTTGCTTGTTTGTTTGTTTGTTTATACATGCACTGGGCACAGTCAGAAGCGCGGGAGGGTGAGAGAATTCACCAGAGCCAGAGCGGGGAGCAGAGCAGGCAGAAGGACAGAAGGACACTGCTGAGGGGAGCAGCGGGCGGCAGGAGAGGTCTGCGCGCCATGCGGGACCCTCCTCCAGTGGCCGGGGAGCAGCTGGGGATCGAACTGGCGCCGTAGAGGCCGCGGGCAGCTTTGCAACCCAGCGCTCAACCGCTGCGCCACCGGGGAGGCCCCCATGAACTCTTAAGTCATGTTTCTCGAGAGGGTTTCCATGATCCCAGTGTCTCCTGAGCCTTGCCTAGATCATCCGTTGTAACAAACTGACTCTGCTGCTAACTTGGGATGACTTTTTAAAAAATGTACTATGCTCGATGTGGCGCAGGTGACAGGAGGTTTTAGATAAATTTTGTAGTGTATGTGTTTTCCTTGAGTATTCTAAAGCAGTCAGCCTGGTGTGTGTGAGTGTGTATGTGAGTGTGTGCGTGAGCATGTGCGTGCGTGTGTGTATGTGTGTGTGAGAAACCACTTTAGAATTTAGGGGTAACATTTCTGCCTTTTCTGGGGCTTGAATGTTTACCTGTTCCCCTCTAAAATGCTATGAATTTGGGGGTACTTAGTGTATAAGTACTTTGAGGGTATAAGTTGGTTCTGGTGTTGAGGAGGCTGGACTCAAAATATTACCAAAATTTATTATTATTTTTTAATTGATTAATTTAAAATATTATTTTTGTGTAGAAGAACTTAGGTGTAGGCCAGAGGTGCAGGAGGTGAGAGGATTCACCAGAGAGAGTGGGGAGCAGAACAGGCAGATCCCCAGAAATCCACTGCTGAGGGGAGCCGCGGGCGAGACAGGGGAGGTCAGCTCTCTGGCTGGGGAGCCAACTCAGGTCTTAGCGGTGATAGTGCTGAGAGCCCCTCGATCACCAGGGAGGTGCCAAAATATATTATTATTATTATTAAGGGGGGGGTAGGTGGAGAGGGTTGGAGGGGCCTCCCTTCTTCCCCCTAAGCCCCTTGTCCCTGTAGCTATTTGTTAAAAAATACAATAATAGGCCTCCCCGGTGGCGCAGAGGTTGAGCGCTGGGTTGCGAAGCTGCCCGCGGCCTCTGCAGCGCTGGTTCGATCCCCGGCTGCTCCCCGGCCACCAGAGGAGGGTCCCACATGGCGCGCAGACCTCTCCTGCCGCCCGCTGCTCCCCTCAGCAGTGTACTTCGCTCCTTCTGCCTGCTCTGCTCCCCGCTCTGGCTCTGGTGAGTTCTCTCACCCTCCCGCGCTTCTGACTGTACCCAGTGCTTTGTATAAATAAATAAATAAATCTTAAAAAAAAAAAACAAAACAGTAATAAATGGATTCAAAAGATTTCCAAAATGAAAAATATATATCATTAAATTTTTTTCCTTATTTAACCCCCCAATTTAATGATTTGCTGATTGTTCATACAACCGTATGCTTTAGGAATTACAATCAAATACTGCGTGACGGGGGAAGTGGCCTCGCTGGAGGCTGCACAGGCCCCAGGGAGGAACAGCAGCCACCAAGCTGTAGGCATTCAGTTCTGATGAGTGTTGCAGATGCCTTTTGAGTATGGATTTCCGAGGAATTGATGTCTGGAGAAGGTCTCTGATAGATATGACATCATAGCCTCTATAAATAATACATTACACTGTGCTGAAGCAACCAGACTCCGCCATCTGCACCGGGAGGCTGCCCCCATCTTTGAAATAATGGCTTTTCCTGAAGTCAGAGCGGCCTGAACGAAAGTGTGAGGTGTGTGTGTGCGTTCTTTGCAGCCTGGCTGACCCTGGCCGGCATGCGAGGCTTTGGTCTGCCTGGAATTGGACTCTTACCTTGTGTTCTCAGTCTTTTCCCTTGGCGAGATGGTTGTCGTTCTCAAGGCCTTGCGTTGTGGCCTTTGTAAGTATGAAGATGGGCAGCTATCAAAAATAAAGGTGGCTGTGCTGCCTCATAGTCAAGACCCTGAGCTCTGGAGCGGGGCTGCCAGGACATGGGTCCCTGTTTGCTCCCTGACAGGGTCCCTGTAGGTTACTGTGCCTCAGTTTCCTCATCTGTGAAGGGGGCATGATATTACCTACACCAGAGACTTTTGTGAGAACAAAATGATTTAACTCAAATAAAAGCTAGAATAGAACCCAGCACGCTGGAAACGCCAAGGATTAACTGATACTTTAGCTAATGACAGATCTATTGAAGATAAGTTTACTGAAAAATAAGTATTATGCCTGAAAAAATATGAAGATCTAAAGTGCTTTAAAGAGTCCAGGAGGTCAGACTTTTTTTTTTTTATGGCAAAAATGTTTTACAGTTGAACTGAACACCAGCAAAGAAGTAAACAGAGCTGGACAGGATGGAAACAAACAAATATCATCCCCAACACTCCCTTGCTCACTTGAGCGATCTTGAAGCTCCTAGAAAAATATGTTTAAACTTTTTTTAAAAAACTATGCATTGTGGACTTACTTTTTTTCTCATGCAATCCATCGGAAATGGACACATCAGTGAAAAAGGATATAAAAGCATTGGATTGTTTTGCTCCAAGTACTTATGTTCAGAAGTAAACCTGCTTGCTATGGAGAAAGGCTATTCCTTTCTCCAATACATTATTGGATTGATTGTGACATTTAAAGTCAGCTGAGATGATTTGGGAAGCCCTTACTTAGATGCATCAGAAAATAGTGGATGTTTCCTGAGTGATGAAAATGCCTCCAGTTCCAGGGTAATCTCTAGGCCAAAGCCAAATGGAGTGGACCTCTGCTCTGTCTCATTGCAAGCTTGGGATAATGACCTGGAAAAGAGAGATACCATTAAGAAGGGAGTTTGTAAACGCTGCTCCTGCCGGATCTGTCTGTCTATATTGATGCCAATTATGAAGGATTAAGAAAAAAATGCATGCATGGCCAAAAGTCTTCATCAAAATGGAGAGACAATTAGGAGGTCTTGGGCAAACCCATTCACTGAGAAAAGTGAAAGACCTGCTAGAGCTTGGGGAGAGGATTTTTAAGTTGGGACTGTTGGGGCAGAAGGTGGGCCAAAAGGCAGGAAGGAATTTCTATGTATCCAGGGCACCAAATCCAGAAAACCATTTAACTGTGACTTTGGAGAGGAGCTGGGTCTTGCTGTGCTTTTTGAGCCAGCCCTGGAAATTCAGTGCCCTTCTGGAAAGGCATTTCATTATCTCGTCAGCCAAAAAGGTATTTCATTACTTTTTCTGGAAAGGAGGTAGTAGCTGAGGAAAGAAGGACCCATTAGATTTCAGGGTTTCCAAGCGCCCTGGGGTTCGTGGGGGTATCCTGATAGGGCCAGTCGCCCTCACTGTAGGTTGAAACACTCTTTCCATCCAGTAGTCCCTTAGCTGGCTAGGTCACCTAGGATTTTTACTTTCCCGTCTATAAAATAAGGGGGGCCTCCCTGGTACACAAGGGGTTAAGACACAACCTATGAAGCTGTCCACAGTCTCTGCAGCACAAGTTCGATCCCCAGCCGCCCAGGGAGCTACCCACACGGCGCAGCAGACCTCTCCTGACATGCCTGCTGCTCCCCTCAGCAGTGTATTTCAGTCAATCTGCCTGTTCTGTTTCCTACTCTGTCTCTGGTGAATCCTGTCACCCCCCCCCCCCACACACACACCTCTGGCCTGTACCCCAGCTCTTGTATGAATAAATAAATAAATCTTTTTTAAAAAATCTGCAAACTGATTAGAGGAGTATAGTTCTAGGAGGAAGGTAGCCATGGTCTAAGGTGGGCCCAGCTAGCTTATCTCTCACTTTACTAGAAGCTCTGCATAGCCAGTGCACTCTTTGGGCTAAATGGGAATCCACCCCGTATATTGATTTGCAAGACAGTGTGGCGGTGAAACCCCAAATGTGGTTTGGCTTATTACTGAGAAGAATGTCAAGAGTTTTGGAATCCTTTCAGACCAAGGTTGAAAACTTATGGCCGCATCCCTCTTCTGTGGCAGGAGAAATTTGCAGCTGCCTAAGACTGTTCCTGGAACAGTGAACTTGGGTCTCTTTATTTATTTACTTAAGTGAAGTTCTGCCGGGGAAATGGAGTCGACTGTCAAACTATATTCGCTGGGTAAAGAACAGAAGAGTAAATTAGTGAAATGCTTGACAGAATGAGCCCTGTTGCCGAAATTTCTTATAATAATGATCTTTTAATTTGATTTATACTTGGTTGGGAAGAAACCCAGTGTTCAGAAGCTTGCCATTCCAGCATTTGCAAAGAGGGCAGAGGATTAATTTAATATCCATGAACTAAAGATGCACTTTAGAGACGCATCAGGTCCATTTGTGATGTGTTCGAGCGAGTTTGCATCTCGATTAAAGGAATGGACTTGGCGCAGATACTTCCTTATGTGCTCAAGGACCAGTGCCCAGAGAAACGGGCCTCCTCTGGGTTTCTGCTTTCTTAGCCCACGTCAGCCAGTAAATATCTGAAATCCAGGTAGTTTTCCCAGATGCTGGAGATGGAGTCTCAGCTGCCTCAGAAATGGGCATGACCCCTGGGAGACCATGAGAGGTTCTAGCTGCTGAGTTACTCTCAAGTTCGTTGCATTCTGACATGACTTTCCTCCAAAAAAAGCTTTTTTGCAGCAATTAATATTTGTAAGACATTTTTATTTATTCTTTTAAGGTGACTTGCTTTTAAGGTGACTTTCTTAATGAAGTTTATTTCTCTCCTAGCATAAAACTTTTCTTCAAAGCACACTTTTCTTCATAGCATTGGCTGTAAAAATAGTTCACTTCATAGATCATTATTTTAAGGAAGGGGAGAGAGGAACTATGATTTGTTGAGAATCCACTGAGCTTCCTCTTTTTAGTCTTCCCAGAACCCTAAAATAGGGGGCTTATCTTTATTTTATACCCAAGAATTTTGCCCATGGTCGCTCAGTTGGCCATGCTGGGTTTTGTATCGGGGCCCTTCCAAAGTGACACCCCTGGTTTTCCCTAGACCCCAGGAAGGGGAAGAATTCTGCAGAGTGAAGCTTGCTCATTGTCACTTCCTCTTTCAGCCAAGTAGCCAGAGTGTGTTGTGGGTGTCCCCTGTGCCCCTTCCTCTCCTGGAGAGGCTCCTCAGGCCGACAGCCTTAGCGTTTTGAGTAAGAGAGTGCAGCTGATGTCCAGAGAGAGTCATTCACTTATTCAGTCTACACACGGAAACAGTGCTGCCATGTTGGAAGCTGGATAGGAGGGAAATCTATTAACCACCCTGTCTTTATTTAAAGTGAAATATTTTCTCATTATGGAATATATTGGCAATGATTTTGACTTTTCAAAATATTGTATGAACATGTTATTTCTCTTGATGCCCAAGTTTTGGGGATGCTCCTGCAATTTTGGGCCTGGGGTAGGGGGCCTCACTTTCCTCACCCAGGTACCCGTTTCTTGATGCCTCAGGCAATGCACTGCTTGCTGGAGAGACAAGATAAAGGCGTAAGGAGTTCTCAGGCTAGTGAGTCAGTCATAGCTCCTTCGAGCGAAGTAATGCTGACACGGTGCACTGAGTGATGGGGAGGGGTCGTTGTTAAGTCACGGTCCCAGCCAGTGAGCTGAGACTTGAGCGTTGGCCAGTGGACACGTGGGTGGGAGGGCTGTGGGGGTGTTGGGAGATGACAAGAAAACTGAGCCTCAAGTATTTTCACCTGTGACATGGAGGAGGAAATGGTGGCGCCTGTCTTGTCAGGTGGGCAGGACCAGGGCAAGTTCTCTGTGTCAAGTGCCAAGACGCGACCCTGGCACGTAACCTCAATACATTAACCCCACGGTGATGGCACTGGGGAGGGGCAGTGACGGTGACCCTCACATGTGGGTGTTTCTAAGTGATGGTCTCAACCTGGCTCTGCAGATATCCATGACAGCGATGGGAGCTCCAGCAGCAGCCACCAGAACCCCAAGAGCACAGCCAAGTGGGCGGCCTCTCTGGAGAATCTGCTTGAAGACCCGGAAGGCGTGAAAAGATTCAGGGTTTGCCTTTTTCCTTGTTGTTTGGGATTGATGCAACATGCAAAGAAGTTTAGAAGTGTGTGTGTGTGTGTGTGTGTATCGAGGTGGGTGGGTGGGGGGAGCAGACCCATCTTAATCACTACCCAAGTGTGAGAGTGAGACCCTCTTCCCTGGGATGGAAACGCTTTCCGGGAACAGGATTGGCTTTGAGGGGCACGCACAGACATTCTGGGTTTAATAGTGTCGGAGCAGAGGAGGTGATGGCGCTGGGAAGAGGTGTCTGCTCTTTGGCAGGATCTCAGAAGAGCCCCTGGCTCTGCACACCTGTGAGGGGGTGGTCTGGGTCTGCCCCGCCACAGAGCAAGAGGCTGGACCACAGTTTGCCAAGAGAACTTGGCAAAGTGGAGGGAAGTGGAGGGCTGATGGCTGGGGAAGTGTCGAGCTGCCCAGAAATAACCTTTGGGCCAGCAGAAACCCCTGTGTCTGTTAGCAGGACCACCTGTGAATTGCACGAATGCCCCATGTCTGCCTGGGCCCCAGATCTTGCATCTGGGCCAGTCTGGGGTGAGCCCTGATGCTGCTGGTCACTGTTTCCATCCCCGGAGGGGGTGGCAGGCAGGGCTACCAACATCCCGTAGGCCACTGTGACTGCTGTCTAGATTTGTAGGGAGGACACTCGTCTGCACACAGCAGAACAGCTAGCTGTCCCCATGACCCCTCAACATCCGCAGAAAGAAAACACACCTCCAACTTAAAGTCGTTTTCATCACAGCATTTTTAGACATGTGTAATATGTTTTCTTTTTTTTTGTTTAAAAAAAATGGATCTGATTTTAGAGGAATGTACTTTGTTTAAACACTGTCTGGAAGGAACTAATAAATCATCCACTTTAATTTACTTTTTGGTAATTTATTGTCAGCTTAGATTTGTGAGTAGATTCTTGCTTTGTTTTTACTTTTTCTTACAATGTCAAAGCCATTGCGTTCAGATGCATGTGAAGTCCTAGCATTCACCTTGAGCCTCTCCCTGTCGTTCAGGGCTGGGTCTCTGTTGATGGCAACTTGCTTCTTTGGTAAATTTTGCCAAAACTGTCCTTGAAGGGAAATGTGTGATTTGCTTTATGTTTCTGAGGGCGAATACTGACCTTTTCCCTTTTCTTTATCCATAGGAATTTTTAAAAAAGGAATTCAGTGAAGAAAATGTTTTATTTTGGCTAGCATGTGAAGATTTTAAGAAAACGCAAGATAAGAAGCAGGTATTCCACTCTGCAATTGCTTTCTTGATAATTGTTGACTTTCCAGTAGACTTTGAAATTGCTTAAGAAGATCAGATCCACAGTAGACCTGGGGGAGAGACTTAAACTTCCTTTAGATATCTTGTATTGATCAAACAGTGCTAATTTTACAGTGTTTTAATCCATTTTTAAATGGAGTTGTTTGAATGGACAGATATTTAAAGAAAAATAATGGTGCACGTCATTTAAAATTCCTCATTACATGTGATTTTTTTCCTCATGAATAAGTTACGAGGGTGCTTCTCCCAGAGTTCGACTGCTGACATTATGTACGGGTGGAGTAAAGTGACAAGCAGTTTGTGTGGGGATAAAAGCACAACATGCATCAGATGGATTGTCAGTTATTCAGTGTATCTTTACAAGTCCCAAAGTTGGCAGCACCCCACACAGGAATCTGATTGTTCCCTGGTAGTTGTGTACCCTTTGCAAGAGGTATCCTTTAATTCCCCATGACAGCTGGATTTTCTGCCACTGAAGATTGGGTATAAAAGGAGGTGGATGAGAATATGAGGAAGGAGGCCTGTGGATTGGGGGTGCTAATAAGGTCCATGCCTGGGTTTTTTCCAAGAGGTTATGAGCTAAGTGCTTAGTAAGTAGTGTTCACGAGTGAGACTTTGGGGTGAGGCTATAAGGAGTGGTGGGGACTGTGGCTTGCCCTGCCGCCTCGGGATGTAGGGCGTTGTTTAGCTGACTTTGGCTGTGAATGTTTTGGAGTGAGCTGCTGCCTGGGCTTTCCCTGCTCTCAGTTCTGCCTCCAACAGCTCACTGATGGGCGTCTTCTTGGTGTTTGCTTGCCTAGCATGGCCCCTAGAGTCCCCAGGGCCCTTTCATCCAAAGACATCATCTCCCATCTTTAGCCCAATACCACCTTCTATTCCAGAGACTCTGACATTGGGGTTTTTATGTAAAACCATCTGATTTTATAAGTATTGAAGCTGATTTTTAAAAATGTAAAACCTTGCTTGCCAAGCAAAACATATCCATGGGCAGATGTGGCATGTGGGCTGCCAGTTTTTGAGTGTCTCTGAAGCTGGAATCCACAGCGTCGGCAGCCGATATGTTTGCTGACAACAGCTTGGAAAACGTACATCTTTGGTTTATTCATAGGCTCTTGTGCACTGAGACATGCTTCCCCCAAGATGAAGCAGCATGGCCTTCCTCTCTGTAGGGATAGGGGTGGGTTCTAAGATTGGCTCCCTTTTGCTTAAAGACCCCAGGTTGGCTTAGATAGCCACCCTGGCCATGACCCTTGGCTTAGACAGCCATCCTGGCCATGACCCTTGGCTTAGACAGCCATCCTGGCCATGACCCTTGGCTTAGACAGCCATCCTGGCCATGACCTTTGGCATTTACTTCCTTCCAGCTTCTCCTCCCTGGGTGATTTTGCCCAAGCCTCCCGGGTGGTGAACGGAGTCCAGTGAGAAGTGAGCGAGCAGGTGACTGGGCCTGCTTTAGAAAGCTACAATATGGGCAGAAGTGCTCACTGTTCTACTCTGTCCAGCACCCAGAACAGGCCTCCTGAAAGCCATCCCTGAGTGCTGTTCAGCCCATTCATCCAGCCTCACAGCCAGGTCCTCGCTCAGGGTCCAGCGGACGAACAGATGTCCGTTCCTCTCTCTTTGCGTGTAGGGGTCAAAGGGCCAGACAGGAGGACCAGCCCACCCCTGCAAAGGCAGGAGGTTGAGTCCACCTCCCCACTCCCTGTTGCTGAGCTGAGACTTGAACCAGCTTTCTGCTGCCTCCTGGTCCTGCTCCCCCACACAGCACTGGTGTGTCCTGCAGTTCAGTTTGTGCAGGGCCTGCCTGCTCAGGGCCAGGCCTCCTGGGCGAGACAGACAAGACAGATGCACTTCCTTTAGGACTGCATCAGAGGGGAAGCCAGCTGTTACACAGGACTTTGCAAGTGTGCCTGCCACAGAAATGGGAAGTGTGGCCGTGGGAGCTCAGGCTGTTGGGAAGGCCCCAGGGGAAGTGACCTTTAAGCTGTCACCTGAAGTGGAGGTGGGGGTGTGAAGGCGTTTCTAGAAGGGGAACCGCAGGTGGGGAGAAAGGCCAGAGTGAATTGCTGAAGGAAGACCCGATGGTGGAGGCTCATCATGCTTGACGGCAGGCCGGCTCTGATGCGCACAAGCTGGGAGGCAGGTGGGGTGAAACCTGGAGAACCTGGGTACCAGGGTGAACTCTGGAAAGCCTTGGTGTGGATGGCACTGCTACATTCACAGAGAGGATCTGGAATCCCGCAGGCCCCTCTGTGGCCTGAGCCCCAGCACCCAGCAACTGACTCCTTGCAGGTGTGTGTCCTTTGGCCTGAAGGCACCTGGTGGTGCTGTGAGTGGGATGCAGCCAGGACTGGGAAGGGGGCCCCTGTGGTGAGACCCTCGATGCCCACAGTCAGGGTTATCACACAGTCTCATGACTGTTCCTATCCTTCCAGACCAGACACAGGGGCTGTGGTTTGAGAGGAAGCAGCAGTCCGCCCACGGCTGCCGGGCTGGGTGCAGACAGCCAGGATTCAGACCCAGGCCTTCGCTCTAGCTGATCTGGCTGCAGGGGAAGTAAAACCAGGGAGTCACTAATTCACAAAAGCCCTGAGGGCGTCATCCTGGGGCTAAGTCGGCCAGAGCAGAGCTGTTCACAGTCAGACGCAGCACATCTGGCCCTGGAGGGGGTTTGCGCAGGCTTATCTCTATGGCGAACTAAGGCAGCTGTGGGATCCTTGACACCCCACTTTTTTTTTTAAGATTTATTTATTTATTTATTTGTTTGTTTGTTTGTTTGTTTGTTTGTTTTGTTTATACATGCACTGGGTACAGTCAGAAGCGCGGGAACGTGAGAGAATTCACCAGAGCCAGAGCGGGGAGCAGAGCAGGCAGAAGGACCCAAGTACACTGCTGAGGGGAGCAGCGGGCGGCAGGAGAGGTCTGCGCGCCATGTGGGACCCTCCTCTGGTGGCCGGGGAGCAGCCGGGGATCAAACCAGTGCTGCAGAGGCTGCGGGCAGCTTCACAACCCAGCGCCCAACGGCTGCGCCACTGGGGAGGCCCGACACCCCACTTTTGCTTCCAGTCTTTGGACTCCCACCCGTGCTGGCTTAGCTTCTCACTCTTTCACTCCGACTCGCCGCCAGTTCTGTCCGCAGCACTCACCGCATCTCCGGTCTCTCGCACAGTCTCTTCCTCTTCGGTGCTGGCTGCCTCTCTGCCGTGCAGGCTCTGCAGGGTTTGAGGGCGTTGTCTGTCAGCCCCCCTGCACCCGAGTGCCTGGCACACAGTACTTGCAGCTCTCTCCAGCCAGGTCAGCACCCCCGGGGTCCCCCGTGGCCAGGCCCTGGCCTCCCCTCACCTGTGCTGCTGCCGAGACTTGAGAGCTGCCTCCGGGTCCTTCCTTGGGCCTCGTGTCCGCAGGAGCTGTACGAGCGGACGTCCTCGCTGTCGCCCCTGGACTGTGCTTCACTGCCTGGAAGCCTCTTTGGTAGTGTCTGGACCCTGCATTTAAGGTGGGGGTGGTGCTGGGGCGTTAGGAAGTTGATGCCTCCCGCCCTCCCAGGTTGGGATTCCTGGGGTGGTTATACTTTCCAGGTGTTCATATCAGCAGTCAGCTTCAAAGACATTCTCCCCCTTTGCAATTTCTTTATGGCTTAAAATTTCTCTGTGACATTGCCGCTGAGTTAGCATGTGGAACTTTCCTTCTCAAGCAGGGCAACATTTATGTCTTATAAAATTTTAGAGAAAGCTCCAACAAAGTGCTCATCCTTTGGCTGAATTCATCCATCCACCCACCTACCTACTCATCAAAATATCCACTTACCCATCTATCCATCCATCCAGGGCCTGTTTGCTACGAGGCAAAGATTGAAATGGATCGGACAGCTTGTGCACATGTATAAAAACCAAACCAGTAGTGGGGGCAGGGGAATGTGGGGTAATACAAGGTTCCTAATAATCATAATGCAGAGACAAACTTGAACCAGTATTTAAGTATGAAAGTACCTTACATTTTATAGCATTTAAGAACTAATAGAGTTACAGGGGGGGCAGGCAGGGGCCTATGGCATTTATTATTTTAAATAATTTTTTAACACTGACATTTAATCCAAGATTAGGTCTGTGTGTGTGTGTGTGTGTTTAGAATGTTCGATATTCTTTTACTATTTTTTAATTTTTTTTTTTTAAGTGAAGAAACACTGCTTTATAACGTTATGTAGGTTTTAGGCTCTGGACTTACATGTCAGCATCTGTTTATACTCCACTCTGCTCATCACCAAGACAGCCTTTGACATCCTAATTGAAAGACTTTCCTAAGAGGCTGAAGCACCATCTTCTTTATTTAAAAAGGCGTTTAAATGTTTCCAAGCGACACATCCTCTTGTGATATTCACTCATAAGTGGGTGGAGTAAGAAAGGCCCATTCCCTCCAGCCTTCTGGTTCGGGCTGTGCGTCTCTGAACTTTGTCTTTGAATTTGCACTCGCCGGGGTCCAGGCCCGACAGGATTGGGGCTTAGCTGCTCACGTGCAGTCTGGGCCCGCCTGCACCTCTGTTCCTTCCCACCTCACCTCATCTCTTCTAGATGTTATCTACCCATTTCCTCTTACTACAACCGAGGTTTCACTTACTTACATCCCAGTCTACTGCGATTTCATTGTTAAAACTTGAGTGCTTATGGCTCACTGGCAAGCGACAGAGGATGCTGCAGTTACATTTTGTTCCTTGAACTGTGATCTGCTTTTCTTATTTCACACTGGCCGCAGCCCTTTGAAATGCTTCTCCAACCACACGGTGCGTGGTCTCAGGCCTCCCAAGTCTGCAGTCCTGGTTTCCTCGGGCACTGCCCTCTGACCACAGCGCCCACTCGGGCCTCCCAGGTCACCCTTGGCCACCAACACAGGGTCATTCCCTTCGCCCCCTCCTGCTTCCTGCATCCAGTGTCTCCTCCATCCCAAGTCCCCCTCTTACCGTGATGGAGCCCCCAGTAACTTCTGGAGAGAGGAGACACAGCAGGTAGGTGGTTAAAGATCTTGTTCAGTGGAAAACTCTTTCTCTTCCACCTCCCACCTCCCTGGCAATCTGATGCGGCGTTGAGTTCTCGGTTGAAAGTCATTGAAAATTTTGAAGACATTGTCTTGTTGGCTTCCATTTTTGTTAGAAATCATTTGTTCGTAAGCTCTTCTGTTTTGTCCGCTTTTTCACTCTCTGTATAGTATAAGCCCATTTTTAGGTCACCAGGATTCTGGGCTTTGAAGAGGGGGGTCCACTCACTGTGCAGGCATTTTCTGGAGCTTTTACTCTGGAAATGCATAGTTCTGGAGACTGTTCTGTTATCATCATCATTGCCATTCTTGTTGGAGTGACTCCTTTCATTTTCTCTGCCACTTCCCTGGTGATTGTCCCTCCTCTGCAAATTGAACCCTTAAATTTGATCTTTTTTCCCCTCCTAGTTTTTCATCATTTTGGCTTTTGCTTTCTTCTTTTTTTTTTTTTTTTTGGAGATTTCAACTTCGTCTTCAAATCCTTCCGTTGGATTTTTCTGCCTTTGTTTTCTCTAGACTTGTCCCTCTTGTCTCTTCTGGTGGCCACAAGCCCGATGTGTGTAGGTATTCAGCATATCTCCAGTTGAGGCATTGGCTGGGGTCTTGTACAGAGTTTCTCTTCAACCTTGATTTCGGCTCCACATCTCCCGGCCTCCCTCATGTCGCTGTTCTGCAGCTTCCCGGAGTTCATTCCTTTTTTTTTTTTTTTTAAGATTTATTTATTTATGCATACAAGAGCTGGGGTACAGGCCAGAGGTGTGGGGGGTGAGAGGATTCACCAGAGGCAGAGTGGGGAGCAGAACAGGCAGACTGACTGAAATCCACTGCTGAGGGGAGCAGCGGGCGAGACAGGAGAGGTCTGCTGCTCCATGTGGGTTGCTCCCTGGCCGGGGATCAAACTCGTGCTGCAGAGGCTGTGGACAGCTTCATAGGTTGCATCCTAATCTTAACCCCTTGCACCACCAGGGAGGTCCCTGGAGTCCATTCTTTATGGTCTCTTTATGGAAGAAAATTCCAGCTTCCCAGGAAGGGTGAGGGAGACAATGCAGAGGAGATAACCGCTGGGCGAGGGTCTCAGCCGCTCTCGGTCACCCTTCTCCTCCCTTCTGGCTGGGTTACCTGATGTCCCCAGGTTTCTGCTCTTCTGGCTTTCTTGTCAGCACCCCCGCCCCCCAGCCTTGCAGGTGCTTGGCTTTGTTCTTCTTCTCTGTGGAGTCATCCGCTGTCCCTCCAACTGCTTTCCATTTCCTGAGCTAGTTCTCGGAAATATTTGCAAATCATTTACATGATATTTTCTTTGCTCTTTCTGCTCTGATTTCCTTATGTATCTTCTCCCATCGCCCACCTCTAGCGGCGTGATGGGGAGGGAGGGGAACAGGTGGGTGGAGGCCCACTCATGAGGGAGGCGAGCGGGACGCAGAGACAGGCAAGGCGTGGGGCTGAGGGAGGTGCAGGGGTCACAGTTCTCAGTTTCCTGGAGGAGACACCACTGCCCCGGAGGAGACCACTTCACTCTGTGCTGTTAAGCTTCAGGCATCTGTGGGATGTGTCAGCCTGTATTTCTAGAAGTCAGTTAGCTACATGGTCAGTAGCTTGTGGGAGAAATCTTGGGAGACCCTGTGGTTAGGAAAGCCCAGGGCAGAACTCTGGAGAAACCCCAGAATTTATGGAGGAGACAGAGGGACAGGAACCAGTGAAGGAGACAGATAGAGGCAGGATGTCAGAGAACGCCCAGTGGTGAGCAGGCCGGGCCTGGAGGGTGGTCTGCAGAAGGCCTGAGGGACTCAGCCACTTGGAGGACAGCAGTGAGCTGTGGGATGCCGAGCCGGCAGGTAGGCAGCAGCCGGACTGAGTGGACCAAGGGTGGAAAGGAAGACAGGGCGTGTTTTCCCTTTGAGATGTTCCAGTAAGGAATTGGGGCAAGGGGAGATCATTGGCTCTAGGGGACCTGGAGTTAAAGAGGTTTTTATTTTCCCAGTGGAAAAAGTTTCAGAATGCTTACTGGGCGAGGGAGAGAAACCAGGCATGCAGCCTCTTCTGAGTGCTGGACTGGGATGCCCTTGTGGTGGTTCTGAGTCGACTTCTGTTTCGGGGCTGATGTTAAGGAGAATTTGCTTTTCCTGACCAGCATTTGCTGAGACCAGCGTTCCAGGGCTGACTCCCACCTGGGGGTCGTCATGGCTCAGGCCTTGCCAAGTCTGGGAGGAAGGCCGGAGGGGGGGGCTGATGCTCCACAGACTTTGCTCTGGTGCCTCATTACTGGTCCCTGTGGGTCCCTGTCAGCCCCTGTGGGCACATTTGCTTCCCTTCAGTGGAGACTGGGTGCTGGAGAGGGGAGGCTGTCCTTTTTTTTTAATACACTGCTGAGTGGAGCAGCGGGTGAGACAGGAGAGGTCTGCTGCGCCATGTGGGTAGCTCCCTGGCCGGGGATTGAACTCTTGCTGCAGTGGCTGCGGAAAGCCTCATAGTACTGAGACTTAACCCCTGCACCACCAGGGAGGCCCTGGGGAGGCTCTTCTTATAGGTCACAGACCTGGGTAGTTCCGCCACAGCTGGAGGTTCTGTTTCTATCCCGACGGGAGCTAGAACAAGGTTAACAAGGCTCTGGAAAATCTACCAGAATAACTCAAAGGACTTAGTTCTTCTTTTCGCTTGGTGTCCTCAGCATGGACACCGGGCCTTCCCGTGACCAGTTTGTGGTCACAGCCTCAGGGTTTCCCTTTTCAGTCACGCTTCCTACCCGGGCCCAGATAAGCACTGCTGCCCAAGGCACCACCATGTGTGGTCAGCCGGGGGCGGGGGTGGGAGACCAGGAGGTCAGCCCGGGCCGGGCGCTGGGGGTGCAGGGCAGGGCTGAGATGCCCAGGCTTCTCCCCTACAGGCCCCTGAACCCGCCTCTCCTCCTGTCCCAGCCCCTCTCCAGCCTCAAATACTCATTACACCTCCTTTCAGAACCTCCCTCGAGAACCTGGATTCACCCATCAGTGTGTGTCGGGAGGAGGGGGAGAGAGTCCCAACGTGATTTGTGTGTAGAGTTTGCTCATCTGACTGGCTAAAATTCTACTTTTGTGAAGTTTTGTTAAAACAGGAAGTAGTTTTCCAAAAATCTTCCTTCCTGACAGTGGTGGAGGGAGGCTCATGGTTTCACGGAGCAGGTAGGCCCTTGAGAGAAAGCGGCTCCTGAGACCTGCCCCACCTGGGGTCTCATGGTGGCCTCCAGCCGCATCCCTTGGAACAGCCGTGTCCGTCCTGAGATGCTCCTTGTGCCCTTGAGTCAGGCGTCTGCTCATTCATTACTCACCCTCATAGCTGATCAGGAACAAACACCAGGCCTCGGGCCTTACCCCTACCCTGGGCTCCTGCACGGATGCCCGTCCAGACTTTCTTTCTGCACAGTGGTCAGGCCTCAGCCCCCTGGGGTCTTTTGTCAACTAGTTCCTGAAACCAAAATAAATGAAGGGCTATATTACCCCCAAAGCAGCAGGAATCGCCTCTGGTGGTTTCCATAAAGCTAGTGGGTTCTCAGAGCCTGGGGCTTCCTAAGGCTCTGCACCCTGCGCGGGCCTCGGGTGGGCTCAGGAGAGAAGGCAGTCTTCCAGGCTCCACAGAGCCCCTTCACCTGCTCCACAAATCATAGCTCCACAGCTGCATCTCACAGGCGGTTATGCCCCATGGGGGAGGTGCTGCTTAGCCTGTAACGTTTAGAGAAGCCGCCTGTTCTGTGCTGCTGGAGGGGTGGGCACAGTCATCCTCTCCAAGAGAAAACAGCCCTCAGGGGACGGTGAAGGACCAGGCTCCCTCAGCTGCCCCAGCCCTGAGGCCTGCCTTCTTGAGGCCAAGCACTTACTGGGAGAGCGTCCCTGCTCCAGCCAGGCCTGGTTTTTCCAAGCGCAGGTGCCGGCACCTTTCCCCAAGGTCTGAGGAGCCTTTCAGGGCAGGTGCTTGCCTGGTGCTGGCAATTCCCAGCAGGGCTGCACTTGCGAATGTTCTCTCTCTTACTTATGCTTCTGTCTTGTTACCTGGAAAGAACACCCTGCGGGAAGCCTGACAGACCACACAGCCTGGAGGGAACCGTGTATCTCCTGCGCTTGGAACTGAGCAGAAACGCAGCATTTGGGAGCCCAAAACTCTGTCATGAAGCAGACTCCTCAGCCGAGCCTGGCCCCTCTCCTGGCCTCCGGGTCCTCATCAGGGCATGACAGAGCTGGGATGGGTGCTCAGGGGACAAAGGGCACAGGGTCTGTGTCTGGAGCACAGTAGGAGCTTGAGAGCTGGTTGGATGTGTGTGCGTGCTTTACCTTAACTTTTAAAAATTGTAGTGGAGTACGGCTGACTTAAGTTTTTCTCGTTTTAACCATTTCTTAGAGTTTTCATTCATCTCTCTTTTCTTTTTTTTTCTTTTTTTTTTTGCCACTTTAGCCACTTTAAAGTGAAGAGCGCAGGAGCTTTAAGTATTCGCAATGGTGTAGAGCCATCTCTGCTCTCTAGTTCCAGAATTTCTTCACCGCCCCAAACAGAAACAGGCGACCACGGTCTACTCCACAACCCCCTCCCCTGCCCCAGCTCTGGGCAGCTCTCACTGTCTGTGTCTGTAGATTTGCTTATTCTGGACATTCTGTGTGAATAGTGTCCTGCAGCGCGTGGCCTTTAGCTGTGACTGTCACCCATGTCGAGCGAGTGTCTAGTGAGTTTCTGACAGTCATTTGTGTTGGCAGCAGGTTTTTGGAAACAGTGACTTTAAGTAAAACAACATTTAATGAAACCAAATTGACCACAGACTGATTGGTATAAACAAGAGCTAAGTTCCTGTGGAATATTTCTAAATAAAGACATCACCAAAATTCTAAATAAAGACCGTAAAATACTTCCAGTATTAAACAGTCATTTGTATTCATTCATTCATTTTCCAACCTGCTTATTCCAGTTCAGGGTTTCAGGTGACCGGCAGCTGAGGGGACACGGTGGGGCGGGATGCCCTTCCAAAGCAGAGCACATCAGGCACACCCACAATCCCCCAACTGAGACACCTGCATGCCTCTGCACACATATCTGGGATGTGAGAGGGATCTGGGGTCCCTGGAGAAGTCCACACAGACATAGGAGGGCACCCCCACATGGTGGCACTGCTGGAAATCCATTTTTTCTCATCAGTGTTACAATGAAATAGTGTTGAAGGAAACATTCTTTCAAGACCTGCTGTACCTTGTTCCTTTTTTGACTGAGTAGTTTTCCCACAAGTCCTTACTTTAGAGAATTCTCCTGGTGGTCCTGAGTTTGTACTAAATACCCCTCACTCTGGGCCAGGAGTCTTCCTGTCATCATTTCGGAGTGGATAGTGTAGCAATTTAGTGACAGGAGATGTGGCTACAGATCTGTGGAAGCTGCAGGGTAGAAGCTGGGGGCTGGGCCCACTGACCCCTCCCCAGGGGAGCTGGGCTCTGGGAGGCCGAGACGCAGGGCAGTGGACTGGCCAGTCTTGCTGCAGCAGCTCCTCCAGGCCTGGCCAGATAATAAGCAGGTGCTGTGTCTCCCCAGATGCAGGAAAAGGCAAAGGACATCTACATGACCTTTCTGTCCAGCAAGGCCTCATCACAAGTCAACGTCGAGGGGCAGTCCCGGCTCAATGAGAAGATTCTGGAAGAACCACACCCACTGATGTTCCAGAAACTCCAGGACCAGGTAACCTGACTTCCCTGCTGCACCTTGACACCATTATTCCCAGCTTGGAAGAATTTAGTGAAACACTAAATGTCAGATTCTCTAGAAGTTGTCCCATTGGCTGAGGCACGTTGAGGTACTGTGGGCGGTGAAAGAGAGGAAAGAGCTCCAGGCTCAGGGAGCCCCTTCAGAGAGGTCGCCTTAGGACTGTTAACTCATGCTCTGCACATAGTTTATTTTTTGTTGTTGTTTTTAAATATTTATTTATGCATACAAGAGGTGGGGTACAGGCCAGAGGTGTGGGGCGGGGGGTAGGTGTATGTGTGGGTGTGGGTGAAGGGATTCCCCAGAGACAGAGTGGGGAGCAGAACAGGCAGATCTACTGAAATACACTGCTGAGGGGAGCAGCAGGCGCGTCAGGAGAGGTCTGCTGAGCCATGTGGGTTGCTCCCTGGCCGGCCGGGGATCGAACTCATGCTACAGAGGCTGCGGATTGCTTCACAGTGCTGCACTTAACCCCTTGCGCCACCAGGGAGGCCTCTACACACAGTTTGAACCAGGAGGGTTATTGGTCTTCTCGGCCCAGATGAGAAGGGAGACTAGGACTATTTGGGGAGCCCACCCCGAGGAATGACATGAGAGAGCTGCCGAGTTAGGAATGGACATAGTTTCTGGAAAGCAAGCACGGGAACTCACAGTGGAGGAACCTGGGGGCTGTCTTTTTGCAAACATCCAAACCTCACCCTCTGTCGGGTGGCCCAGTTCCGCGAGCTAGTTCATAACGAGGCTCCTGGGTCATAATGAAAAGGAGAACATTCGGTAGCAGATTCTATTTAAAGCAGGAAAAATTAGATTTATAAAATGGACTTCCACAGGGTAAACTTTAGTTTTCTGGCTAATTTATGAGGAATGCCAGCGGTGCTAGGCTGAAGGGTGGAAGTGCACTCCAGAGATTTTTTTAGACCTGAATTTGCAGACATGACTGCTGTGCTCTTGTGAAATGTTACATACACACTTGCAGAAGCGGAACACAGACAAATAGCAAACTCCTGCTGCCCTGTCCTTCCTGAGGAAGCGAAGGCCTCACTTGGCCCCTGGCGGAGACTGGCTTTTGGCTAAGTTCTGCACCCCTCAAAGGCAAACCAGCCCAGAACCACCTGGAGGGCTTGTGAAAACAGGGTTGGGCCCCACCCCAGGGTTCACTGTCAAATTCACTGGTTCCCAGGTGGGTTGAGACTTTGCCTTTCTAACAAGCAAGTGCTGCTGACCTGGAGGTCTTGGGCTGCAGCTTTGAGAAGGACTAGTCCTGGCATTGCTTGGTCTTTCGATCAGCTGGAGTGATCAAAAAAGCTTAAAATTTTTTTTCTTTCATTTAAGAAAGCCTTCCTCTGTCCCTTTCTGTATCTGCTCAGTCTTGCAATATGAGAAGTCATAGGGGTGTGTGGGGCTCACCTGGAGTGTCCAGCCCCACGCACACCCCAACCCGCCGGAGTCCGCAGAGTCAGGGAAGAACAAGTACAAATGCAAATCGGAGAAGTCAGTTGGGAATTTGCCAGCTGGCACAGTGCAAAGTGCAAATTCTCAGGAATTCTGAGTCTAATGTGGGCGTTCAGGGACCCCAGCTGGCAGGGAGATGCGCTGAGAGCCTCCTGGAGGTAGCGATTTTGAGCCATGGATTTGTGGAGGCCAGAACCGGAAGGTTCAGCAGAATGGCCGGCCGTGGCCATGTGGGGATTGGGAATATCCACCCGTGGATAAGAACTTCCTGGGCACTCTAAAGGGGCAGGGTTCAGGGCCTGGACTGAAGCCCCTGTGGTCTAGGAATTCTCATTAATTACATCTACTCAGGGCCCCCACGGTGCCCCACGCTCCCCTGTGTGCATTATCCCATCTATTATCCTGTCCAATGAGGACGATTACCCCATTTTGCTGATGGGAGAAGACTGGGCTCACCTGTCTTCAAGACCACACCCTGCTTGCCACCATCCCAGTCTGGGCTCAGGGGCAGCCTTCCTGGCTCCTTAGCTTCCCGGGAGGGTAGTTGGAGCTGGGGCACCTGTAAGGCTGTGCCATGCAGGCAGACCTCCTTCCCAGGGCCCCAGGTGCTGGGTGGGAGGGATGGGGGGGCCTGACATCTCCCGTGTGGTGGGACTTAGGGCTCCCGGGGGCCCAGATACCCTGTGGCTGGGGCTGAGGGCATTTCAGATGGAGCTGGACTTCGGTCCGCAGCCCACCCCACTGGATGCACAGATTGGAGAGGTGGGCAGGCTCGGAAAGGGGAACACATGGGACAGAGTGGGTAGCATGAAGGTGACAAAGAAAATCTTACAGTAGTTTTTATCTGCCCAATTATAAAAGTCTCGCATGCCCCACAAAAGAAACTCAGGGAGCCAAAATACAAAGACGAAACAAACCGAAGTACCCGTATGACCCAGACCTGCAAAGGCCACTCAGTCGTTTGATCTTTAGACTTTGTCTTTTTTTCCTGTAAATTTGCATATGCACACACATTAGAACAAATGTGGTACAGTGCGGTTCAAACTGCCTCATGGAAAGGACGCATTTTATATCCTCTCGTTAAAAGACATTTGTTTGAGACGGAGACAGAGGCGCTAGCTGTCTCTTCCTAAAACGAAACTGTCTGAGGACCCAGGATTTGGACTCAGAGCTAACTCCACAGCGAGTCTCCGCGCAGGCTCCCGAGGGCCTTGCTGGTCACCATCAAAGGTGCACTCAGCTCACTGTGGTTCTCTGCTCCGCAGGCCCCCACTTTCCTAGGTGGAGGAGAGGGAAGCCAAGGGGATTTCACATCACTTTTAAAAGCCTTTCAGTGGCTTTGGCTGCCTGAGCACCACTTGGCTTCACCCTGGAGCCAAGGCACCCCACCCCCCACCAGGAACACTGCAGGGTGGGTGGGGTGCTGCATGGTCAGGAGGCTGCTGCCCGCGCAGCGTGGACTCGGGCACAGCTGGAAGGTCCTCACCGAGCATCAGATGAGATAACCCAACATCCAGGCCTCATTAACAGGAGAGCTTTTTGGGTCTTCATCCAGGTCCTGTTTATTCTTGGTTCACACACAGATTCTAACAGGTTCTGGGTCTTTTCAGTTCACAGCAGAATGGAAGTGCTGGCGAGGACTGTGGCTTGTCGGTGAGAGGATGATGACTAGCAGGCAGGGAGGAGTCAGATACCAAACTTAAAACCACAGCACAGCGATCTGGAGCCACTGAGTGAGGGGGCGCACAACCCCTCCCCCCCAATACACCCTGGTGGGGGCAAACCTTGATCCGTGACTTGGTCCGTGATCCTGATGACCTCAAGGCAGGAAGCCAAAGTCAAATTGTGGCCAGTGTATGATGTGAAGATGTTGTTGGATACTTTAGTAAGCATTTCATCGCAGTGCTACCTAAGGGAAGTTTGGTATTTTCTGGTACTTCAGCCTCAAATTAGTGTAAGAGCCGGGAAGCAGCGACCTTACACCATGAATTACAATTCCTTGCCATGCCTTTTTTTTTCTTTTAAAAATTCACTCCAGGTGTATTTCAGTTCTGGTTGGTTTGTCAGTGTGCAGATTGGATTCTTTATGCTGCAAATATTGATGGAGGGAATGTGCTAGGAGCTGTGTGCAGCGCAGAAGTCAGCCCCTGTCTGCCCAGGGGGATCAAAAAAGACAAATGCTAAGTAGGAAATACAGCAGGTAATGGACTAAGAGTAACCAGGAGGGACCTGTCTTGAATCTTATGGTCAGGGAGGGCCGACTGAGAGGGGACTGAGATCTGTGACATGGGGAAGCCAGGTGACAAGTCTCAGGAGCGGGACCATCCAGGGAGAAGCCACCACAAGTGCAAAGGGCCTGGGGCAGGATTTGCCGAGTGAGGCTGGAACATGAGTGATGAAGGTGACAGAAGCTAGGTTGGGAAGGACTGGCCGGGCCTCTCCCGCCTGGGTCAGAACTGGCATTTCCATTTTAGACTGTGCAATGCCAGAGAAGGTAGTTCATAGATTTTTGTTTAAATGGAATCAAAGTTGCCCACCCCCTGTCCCCACCTGCCCCAGGCATTTGCCTTTTGAGACATGGGGTGGGAAGGACCGCATGTGACATACTTTGAGATTTTGTTTTTAAATCAACTTATGGTACAGAGAGGGCACCAGAATAGCATTTAACTCTCCTCCTGATGGCAAAATGTATAAATAAAACACCTTTATTTTTATTATTTTTTTTAATTTATATATATTTTACAACACGGTTCATTTTTTAAAAGATTTATTTATTTATGCATACAAGAACTGGAGTACAGGCCAGAGGTGCGGGGTGGGGGGGGGGTGAGAAGATTCACCAGAGACAGAGTGGGGAGCAGAGCAGGCAGACTGAAATACACTGCTGGGGGGAGCAGCAGGCGAGGCAGGAGAGGTCTGCTACCATGTGGGTAGCTCCCTGGCCAGGGATCGAACTTGTGCTGCAGTGGCTGCCTATAGCTTCATAGTGCTGCACTTAACCCCTTGTGCCACCAAGGAAGCCCCACCTCATTTTCATTTTCTAACAATGTTTGCTTCCCCCCCCACACCCAGGTGTAGTCCCTATAGAATTTACTTCGCCAATTCACTAATTCACCCATGCACCATCACCAGAGTCCCCTGAAAACACCTTTATTTTTGACACCCATAGAAGGCATGTCCTCTAGACTTTGAATTTGAGTCTTAAGGACTCCACAGGACTTATGGAGACAGATCAAACACACACACACACACACACACACACACACACACTCTTTCTTGAACTCATGAGCTGTGAGGGGATTTTGCCCCACACAGGGGATTTTGTCTAACATGGCCCATCCACCTCTGGTCTGTCCAGGAAACAGGAGCACTGTCCGGGGCATCAGAAACTTCCGTGGCCCGCCCTGGCACTTCGGAGCAGGAGCTAAGCTGAGCTGTTTCCTCTTCTCACCTACCCTCTGCCAGGGACCCTCAGACCTTCTCCTGGGCACACCCCAGCTCCACACCAGTAGCCTGTCCAGGCTCAGGGATACTGTCACCTTGTCCCAGGGGGAGCTGGGCCCGGGAGAGCTGGGCTGGCTTCCTTCACACTCTGTTGTCTGAGGGCCACATGTGAAGGGTATTGAGAGAGCACATTCTAGAACTGAGTTGAGAACTTGTGGTGCTTGACATTTTTTTCAGCAATTTTCATATAAAAATTGTCAGGGAAGAGCTTTTCATCCCCTTTTATGTTCTTTGGCTGGTCTAATAATTAAATTGATACAAGACAGAGTAACAAGAGAAAAAATATTTAATTTCGTAAGTACAGAGGCTCATAGATATGGGACCTCGGAAGTGACCAAAGCAGACAATTTTACACTTTTTGGACAAAGAAGCAACAAATCTGCCAAGAACCGACAAAGTAAGGAAACGCGGGCTTGGGTGCTGGTTGGTGAAGGACAGGCAGGTTTGTATGCGCGACCTCCTTGGCCCTGGGCACCTGTCTGTGGTGACCAGGACGCATCTCTATCTCCTGGCACAGGGAGGCCGCCTCTCACAGGGGAGGTTTATCTCCTTTTCAGGGGCCAGGAAGTCAGCAAGGCCTTCTTGCACTGCCTATTTCTCACATAATTTTAATTCAAAAAATGCCAAGTGGCACCTCATCTAAACTAAACCCAGTTCTGCAACTCCCATTCATAAAACTATTTTTCTTTCTAGTTTCATTAAAGGGTTAATTTCCCCTCATGCTGCATTTGAAAGGACATGGCAAGGGCTCTGAAAACAAGTGAGGATACACATTTAGTTTGTGTCTCCAATGTCCTTCTTTTCTTTTTTTTAAGATTTATTTATTTATACATACAAGAACTGGGGTATAGGCCAGAGGTGTGGGGGGTGAGAGGATTCATGAGAGACAGAGTGGGGAGCAGAACAGGCAGACTGACTGAAATACACTGCTGAGGGGAGCAGAGGGCGAGTCAGGAGAGGTCTGCTGCGCCATGTGGGTTGCTCCCTGCCGGGGATTGAACTCATGTTGCAGTGGCTTCTGATAGCTTCAAAGTGCTGAGACTTAACCTCTTGCGTCACCAGGGAGGCCCTGTCCTTGTTTCTGAGACATGTTCAAAGACTGACTAGACTTGGAGTGCACTTGCTGGAGACAGACACAGCCTGTACTGACACGCCTTCCGGCTGGTGAGGCCTCTCCAATGCGAGGCTGGGTGTGCTGTAGTCATTGGGGGCAGCTTCACCTTCAAACACCATGTGTGTCTTTTTGCTTGAATAAAGGCAAATCCTGATCAAGCACCATCCTGTCGGGAGCTGGCGAGGGACAGCGTCTGTGGCCCTGTGCACTGGGCACGTGGGCAGGACGCCTCCCTTCTCCTTTCAACAAGACCCCACCCCCTGCCACCTGCAGGCTTGAATCCCACGGCAGCGATGCTAAAGTTCACAGCCCTGGGCCTGCAGCTCACAGATGTGGGGCTGCTAAAACCCAAGCCTTCTGAGCCACAGCTGTCTTGACCTCTCCCCTCAAAAACAAAAAAACAAACAAACAAATAAACAAAAAAGCCCAAATCTGCAGAATGTAACTTAGTTGTCAGCTTGCATTTTCTGCTTCATGGCTGCCTGGCTCTCTGAAGGACCATCTGCTGTCTGGCTCTGCTCCTCTTCTGGAACTCCACCTCCTGCTCTTCCTTGCAGGTGACCTTAGGCATGTTGCCAGGTGAGGTCACCACCCAGCCCTGGTGATGCCAGTTCTTTTCATGAGAGAAGCCTGGTTTTGTAGAACCTTCTGGAACCTTCTAGGGCCATCTTGTTTTCTATGCTCAAGCTAGGAGTGAGGTGACATCAGTTTGTCCAAGGGTTGTTTGTGTAAGTTATCACAAGCTGAGTCACTTAGAACAACAGAAGTTGATTTTCTCATGATTCAGGAGACTCCAGTAGCTCAGTTCTCGGAAGCCTGAGAACAAGGTGTCAGCCAGGCTGTGCCCTCTGTGTGCTCCAGGGGGCTTCTTCCGTGCTTCTTCCTAGTTCTGGTGGCGGCTCCCCTTCCTTGGCACGTAGCTTTATCCCTTCCCATTCACCCTCTGTCTTCACATGTCCTTTTTCCTCTGTCTCTCTGTGTGTTCTCTCTTTCATTACAATTTTTTTAAATTAAAGTAACAATTGTTTATAACATTATATAGGTTCCAGGTGTACAGCTTTATCAAGCAGTATCCCTATATATTACACTATGTTCATCACCAGATGTCAGCTTTCCTTCCCTCATCATACCTGATTTACCACCCCCTTCCCTTTCGGTGACCACTATTTTGTTCTTACAGTCTAAGAATTTGCATTTGTTTTGTTTCTTTATCTTCTATGTATGAGCGAGATCGTACAAATGTTTGTCTCTCTCTGACTTATTTCACTTAGCTTAATTCCCTCTAGATCCATCCGAGTTGTTGCAAATGGCAGGATATCATCTTTCTCTTTTTAATAGCTGAGTAATATTCCACTGTTTGTATATTTCATCTTCTCTATCTAGTCTTTCGTTGATGGGCATTTAGATTGTTCTTATTCCTGGCTATTGTGACTTATCTGTGATGGACATGGGGGAGCCCATATATAACACTTTCAATCAGTGTTTTTGCATTCTTTGAATACATGCTCAGAATGCTCCTTTTTTATGTTTATCGAGATAACATTGGTTTATAATGTTACGCTGTACATATTTTAGGGGTATTTTAGGGTACCTATTTTAGGATAAAAACACTGTACATATTTTAGGGGTACAGCTTCACACCTCTACAAATGTACATCACACCTGTCACCACCAAAACACCAGTAACCTCAGCCATTTTCCAATGGGCCCATCCCCCACTGTCTCTCCCCTGTTCCCTGATAACCTCAGTCAGAAACGCTCCTTATCTCACAAGGCCACCACGCCTGGACAGCGGATAGACCCTAAATCCAGGATCACACCTTGTCAGGTCCTCCAGGAACACTATTTCCAGATGAGGTCACATTACGAGGTTCTAGGTGGACGTAAGTTTTAGGGGGAATGCCATCCAACCCACCACATTGATCTTTAGGGATGGTCATGCCACAGTAAACACACAAACACACTCTAAGAATATATTTGAGATATCGTGTTTAGTTCTAGTACATTTTTAAAATGTAGTGTTTAGTCATTAACAGTCACATGATCTTTATGCAGACTTTGTTTTTAATGACTACATGCTGATATGCCACAGAAATGGCAGGGTGGCCTAGTGGCTAGGGGTGTGGGGCAGAGCTAGACTCTCCAGGAGCTCAAAATGTGTCGCTGGAAACAGGGTCTTTAAAGGGGTGATTACTGTTCAGTGAGGTCATTGGGGTACCCCACTCCCATCTGACAAAAAGAGCAAGTCAGGACCCAGATGCACGTGGAGGAAAGACCACGTGGGGACAGGGGAGGAGACAGTCCGCAAGTCAAGGAGGGAGGCCCAGGAAGCTGCACCCCTTCTGACAGCCTTGATCTTGCAGCCTCTGGAATTGTGAGCAAAGAAATGTCTGTGGTGTATGTCACCCAGCCTGCGGCACTGGTTATGGTGGCCCGAGAGGACCGCGGGTCATGGCACGGAAACTCTTCCTTGGCATCACCTGGGCCTGACAAGGGTTAAATGAGAGGAGGCGGTGTGCACTGCCCAGTGCAGTCGGAGGTGCTGGTGGCAGTGCTGGGCCCCCAGCTACATCTCTCCAGCGCTCTGGCTTCCGCTCCTTCACAGGGCACGCGCTCACTGGGCGCCGTCTGCCATCGCGCCGTGATGGACCGGCTGGCTCGTGCACCGTGAGAGGTCTTAGACGCGTCATCCATCTTCCAGGCCAGCCTGGCGGAGCACACCCACCACGGGGGCCTGTGATGAGACCCTGGACTCACTGCCCAAGGCCGGCGCCCAGGACACCCTACTGGGTGGCAGTGGGGAGCTTGCTCTGCAGACCCAGGCAGTCAGGCAGCTGACCCCGGGCAAAGGCGCCCCTTGTGAGTCACCTCCCTTTCCTTTTTCCAATCTCTCAGGCACCTGTCCCCTGCAGGTACCTCCCCTGCCACCCGGCAGCAGCACCAGGGTTGCGGGGCGGGGAGGTTCCTGGAGAGGGAAGCCCCAGCTTGAAGGAATTCCTGGGCATTCCACGGCTGCCCACGCTGGGAGTGGTCCTTACGTTCTTGCTAAATAGTTGGGGTGCGAGGGGAGAAGAGCCTGCGGTCTGTGGGGTGCGGGGCTGAGCGCAGGCACGGAGCATTCCCTGCAGCTGAAGTGCCTCCCCCGCCCTCCCCGGCTCCCGGGCCGGGGTCCCGCCAGCCCCTGCTCTTTCTCTTCTTGCCTTTGAAGCGTGAGCCTCGGAGCCATCGCAGGCAAACAGGATGTTCCACTCCCACACGCAGACTGCACATGAGACACTGGGTTGAACCGCATCCTGCTGGCAGTGGTGGGTCCCTGGTGGGGGGGGAGCGGGGCCAGGTGTGAGGAGGGGCGCTCGTGACGCCAGAGCCTCAGCCCCTCCATGAGCATCCGTTCCGGACTCTGAACTAGGGGGGTGTCTTCCAGCTCCCTCTTGGGGCTCCGGGGCCTGGAAGGGCTGAGCAATGCAGGTGGTGACGCCCGCTCAGCACGTTTGTGGGGGTCCACCGAGCGATAATGGCATCCATCCCCTCTGCACCCTGGCTGTGATGGGATTTTCTGGGCGTTTTTTTAAGAATTTCAGGTAATTTCTCTAAACCTCAGCGAACGAGTGTAGGGTGACAGCATTGCTCCAAAATAGGCAACCGCTGTGAGGAGCAGCGGTGGGGGCTTGGGGAGTCGTGGTCTCTGAATGGTTGGAACTTGGACAAGACAGCAAGGGCACCCGGGGAGCGCAGCCAGGGGGCGAGAGTCCCAAGAAGACCCAAATCCTAAGCCTTTCACCCGGCTGTGTCTGTAGCCAAGGGATTAGGCGTCTCCCCTGTGGGCAAAGCCATCTTGAGAAAATGAAGGTCGGCTCTGGGTGGGTATTCTGAGCCCTCCCCTCCTCCAGACATCTCCCTTACAGCGCGCTGGTGCCTGTCGGGAGAGCACTGGCTTAGAGGATGTCAAGGTTTTGCCACCCACTTGATAACCGCGCCTGGCAGAGAGAGACGTTCTGAGCACCTCTGGAATTTTCCACTTGTGGAGCCCATGGTGTTGCCGTTAGGTGAAGGCGCTGGGGTGCACCGTGTGGGTTTTTAGTCTGCAGAGGGTCCTGAGAGTTCAGTGGAAAGATCTGAGAGGAAAGGAAGGAGAGGGATTTCTCCAAAAAGAGTGTACCCCGGGCGCTCAGAGGGGTTTTCCTTCCTGCTTCTCCTTTCCCCCCCACTCTGTCGGGCAAGGGACGGGGCCGTGGATGGGCTGGGAGTGGGGGATAGTGGGTACTGGGCAGAGGGACCATGGCTGAGAAGAGAGGGGACGCCCTTGAGGGCCCGCCTTGCAGCAGGACGCCACTCTCCAACCCAGGGGCCTGGGCTACCTCCGGGTCCTGAGCCCCCATTCCATTGCGATCATTTTGCGGAGGTCCCAAATCTGGCCCACTGCCCTTTTCTTATTTAGGGCCCGTTTCCAACGCCTCCCCTTGTAACGGCTGCACTTTCATCCTCCTGCCTAGCCTAAAACAAACCCGTTTTGCTCTTGGCGTAATGATAGGTTTGCTTGAGGTCTTGGACGCCAGGCCTGCGGGGCTGGACAGTATCAGCATCATCTGATAAGGCCTCTGAGACGTCTTTTCTCTGCAGACAGTGTCAATTCCTCTATCTCAGACGTGGAGGAGAGAGAGCCCTGTGTTATCTACCCAAAGAATGTGGAGATGGTTAAATCTCTTGATCCAGGGATGTGCACCAGTGTGGTGGGACTCTATACTCCATGAAAAATACTCATAGATGTGTCTGTGTGCGCCCCTCAGCTGTGAGAGTCCTTTGCAATCACCTGAAATCTGCCGGGGCTGCACCAGCTGACTTCGGCTTTCTCGGCGTGGGCCTGTCCCTTGTATTCGCCTGCTCTGGCATGAGATGGGAGGGTGGTGAGCGCTGGGTGGGCGAGTCACAGCCCGGTCGGCCATGTAGCTCACACACTTCTCCTTCTCGTCCTTAGATCTTCAATCTCATGAAGTATGACAGCTATAGCCGCTTCTTGAAGTCTGACTTGTTTTTAAAATACAAGCGGACGGAGGAAGAGGAGGAAGAGCCACCCGATGCCCAAACAGCCGCTAAAAGAGCTTCGAGAATCTATAACACCTGAATGTCTGAGGAGCCGGCAGGACTGGCAGCTGTCGGAGGCGTTGGGGCCCGGCCCCAGCCCCAGGACCTTCCGTGGGATATGTGTATTTTCAAAACCTTCAGTGGGATATGTGTATTTCCTTCACTGCTTGGCCAGTAAGTTTTGCATGACTGTCGCTGATCTAGCTTAAGAAAACAAATAGCTTTGAAATTTTAGTACATACACAAACACACTGAGCTCACACTGAATGCTCACACTGAGCATTTTATAGTTTGATTAAAATTCACTTGAAACCATCAGGTGAGACTCAGAGCCACCTATTGCCTGCGAGTCTTTCCCTGGCCACCGCGGAGGGGTCACGCATGTCCCCAGATCCCCCGCAAGTCAGCTCAAGAAGGAGTCGACCTGACAAACTCAGGGCCTCTGGGGTGGTGTCTGTCCGGCGTGTGTTGGGGTAAGCACTTCTCAAGAGCAAGTTCAGTGCTGGGAAAAGAAACGTCTGCCTTGACAGCTCCTGCAGATTTGGGGGGCAATGTGTGAGTAGCAGGAGAAGGTTCAGTTTCTTACGTGTGGGTTTATCCTGGTTTTGTTCGCAATCTGTGACATTTCATGCGACACAGACAAATAGCTCATCTTGACAGAAACAGGATCTCCACCATGAAGAAAGACAGACAGCGGGAAGTGGTTCAGGGGCCCTGTGGCATCTTGACTGGTGTTAAATGTTAAATGGGCAGGTGGGATGCCCCTTCTCCCCAGGCCCATCTGGGGGTCCATCGTGACCCCTCTGTTATGTCCCTACCCCTTGCTTGTTAGTTCTGGGCTTGAGACTTTCACAAAGGGAAAGAAGTGCTGTCTTTACGAGTCCCTTCCTCTCAGGAGGGAGCCTGGAAGTAAGCTTAGCCCCACCCCGCCGCTTCCCCCCTACCCACCCACCGCCCAGCCCAGGGCCTGGTGTTGAGAGCGAGGCCGCGGGGCCCAGGTCGGCCAGTTCCCTTCTGCTCATCGTCCCTGCATCTGCTGCTGCCAGACTGTTGCAGGCATGTTTGCCAAACCTTAACCTCCTGTTTGTACAAACCAAGCCACCAGCCGCTGTGAGCTGCGGTCGGACCTGCCCACGTAGAACCCCTGCTGGCGAGGGGCTCTGTACAGTTTCTTGGGATGCTTCTGAGCCAGGGATGAGTTTCTCAGTCCCACTGGGATGAAGCAGGCGTGCTGGTTCTGTCTGGGGTAACCTCGTCCACTTGGTCACCAGGCTCACCTCTCCCCTAGAGGGGAGACTCTTGGGTAGCCCCCTAGATTCTCTAGCCTAGTTGTCCATTCATCATGGTCTAAAACCCAACCTTCCAGCTTGGGCTGGGGGACAGGATGGCCTTTGGGGAGCCCTTCACTGCTGAGAACCAGGTCTCCTGAGTTTATCAGAAATGGCAATTGCTACATCCAACAGGGGAGTTCCCCACTTCTCTAGTTCTTCCCAGGCAGGCCTGGGTGCCTGCCTTCAGAACCTTGGGATGAGACAGCGATGCTGAGAATGACACCCAAGAGCCCTGACACCTGAGAGCTTCAGTCCCTCTTTAACCAAAGTGGGCAGATGCATTAAAAAAAAAGGATTAGAAACGACACAGGTTTTCTAGCTCAACTTAGAGTTTATGCACCAGAGCGATGCAGTGCTGCAGACCCACCCCTCCAGAGCACTGGCAGGTTGGAATCACTTCCATGGGCTCTGAGGCACAGGGCTGCTCCCACTTACCTGGTGATGTGGGTCAAGTGTGAGAGCCCAACAGAGCCTGATAAAAGAGGTGACTGGAGGTAGGCATCCCGCCAGTGTCAGGGAAACCCCAGATGTCAAAGCATCCAAGCAAAAAGCATGATCAGCAAGGCGGTCTGCAAGGCCCCAAACTAGGCCTGCAGGCCATGGATGTTGTATTTGATGGGACATGTGTTTTAAAATTTAGGCAGAGCATTTGGCCACAGACCTCACCATTCTCTGTTGCCTCCAGCAGGCCACTCATGTTCTGCTAGCTCCATTGTTTGTGCCCTGATCTACATTTCCCATGTGCAGACAGCTTGGCCTGCATGGCCTTCCCTTTGTGACTTTGCATGTGCCAGTTAAACCTCCAAATTCACTCTCCCTGCCTGCCCGGCTTCCTCAGAGTACAGTGTGGTCCACAGTCCCCTCTTCTGCCTCCTCAGTTGAGCCTGATAGGATCACCATAAGCTTGCAGGGCAAACTCCCAATGACTCCCATTGCCTCATACACAAAATCTTAGAACGTGGGAGACCAGCACTTTCTCCCATTATAGAGTTGGGAAACTCAGAACCAATTATATGACTCACACAGGCACATGCTTGGGAGTGGTGGAGTCTGAGGCTGGAACCAAGCATTTGGTCTGATCCCAGCTTTGTGATGGGCCCATGTTCTGCCTGGACAAGGGAAGCTTGGGTGGAGTGAACACTGGTCTTTGGCAAAGATGGACACACACAGTCATGCTTTGCTTAGCAACAGAGATCTGTTCTGAGCAACATGTCACGGGGTGATTTTGTGCCAAGATCAGGTGATTTTGTGCCAAGTGACACAACCCTAGATGGCATCTCCTACTTCACACCTATGGTGTAGCTGATTGGGACCACATGGTACAGCAGCCTGCTGGCCACCGAAAGGTCTGTCAGCAACGCCCGGCTGTGCTCACACAACAGATGTTTGATGCGCTCCTGCTGTACCCCAGCCAATTACCAGACACAGGAATGTAGGGGGTGATGGAACGAGGCGTCCGCTGCCTTCAGGGAGGAACTGAGTCAGAATGGGGTATTCACGACAAACTGCCACAAGAAAGGGCCTGGCCTCTGGAGAGGGACGGATGGGATGAGCTGGGCTGGTTGCGGTCACCCCTCAAGTTCCCAAGCTCAGAGGTCTTCCCCCCAATATTAGGATGACTGTCCTTAAGGGGACAAGCTTTTGTTCCAGTCGCTGGTGAACGCTAGACAAGGAAGAGTCCGTCCATGACGTTTGCCACGCTGTCTTGCTCCCGAGGACTCGGGCACCTCACAGGTTCGAGCTGGGGCTGACGGGCCGGTGCCCAGCTCCCAGGTACTGGCTCTGCATTTGGAGCACGTTGTTCACGAGCTTTGCAAACGATGAGGCCAGCACAGTCAGGACTCACGTTCTGTCATTATTTACTTTCATTCTGGCTGCGGATTTTTTCCTACTTGCATTTATCTAAGCGCTGAGTGGTCTGTTGTACACCAGCGTGCAGGGGCTTCAGACGCCATTTCTTCCAGGCTGTTGCCTGCCGTGCAGTGAGTGCTGTGAAAGACCCAGCGCCTGGGCGGGGAGGGGAGCCCTCAAGCAAAGCTGGGCCAGGTGGAGTCCGTGTGGAGAGGGCCCCCCAGTCTTGGATAAAGCCCTGGTTCTCCCGGGATCTCCACAGCACCCCGTCTTTGCCAAGCCAAAGCGGTTCAAGCAGACACCCGGGGTTCCTTCTCTTGGGGGCTCTGAGAGAAGATCTTACACCTAAATGGGTGTGTTGGATGGAAGGGGTTCCTGGTGTAACTCCACCTAGAGGGAGGGGAGGGTCTTCTCCCAGTTCAGCAAAGCCATTGGATAGTGGCCTGAGGTGGGCGCAGTGAGCTCGGCTCATCTCTACATCTCCGTCCATCCTCTAGATTCTTCTCCAGAATGCAGCTCCAATGTGTCTGTGCCCCCCAGTCTCCATGGGCCTGGGCCCCACCATGCTGCCTCCCCGTCTCTTGCCCAGATGGGATTGCCTCCTTGCTGGCCAGTCCCCACTCCTCCCTCCTCCCCATCTTCCAGAAGCACTGCCCTGACCATGCTCACCTGCCTGCGCCCCTGGTGTGCCTTTTCCTTGTCCTGAGGATAAACGTTCAGATCAGGCCTGTGGCCACCTGCTCCCCATGAGCCCGGCCCCACCTTGCCTCGCCCGTTGTGGGGTCTGCCCGGTGGGTCTCTCTGCAGACCCATGAGCGGAACAGGGCTGCTCTCTGCAGCCTCTGCCCAGGCGCCTCCTCCCACGTGGACTGGCCACTCCGTCATCTGGGGAGGCTTTTCCCACAGTCCTCCGAGCAGCCCTCTGCCCTACGATCCCCCAGTCCCTCGGGGGCCTGCAGGTGGCTGTTAGGGGCTTGTGCCAGCTCTCCCTGGGGACAGGACTGGGCACGTTGCTGTGCATCCTGCTGCTACAGTGTCTGCTCCTCCGTGCAGTGGGGACTGACCTTCCATTCGAGCTGCATTCTGGAGAAGAATCTAGAGGACCGACAGCTCAGATGTGGAGACGAGCCGAGCTCACTCTGCACCCACCTCAGGCCACTATCCAATGGCTTTGCTGAAACTGGGAGAAAACCCGCCCCTCCCTCTAGTGGAGTTACACCAGGAACCCCTTCCAGCCAACACCCAAAGCCACCGCGGCTTAGGGTTGGCGGTGCCAGGAGGACCAGCCCGGTCATTTGGATCCCACGGCCCACCAGACTGGGCCAGATTCAGCTCTGGCCACTCCGTTCCACATGGTCATTCCAGCTTGAAACCGGGACTCCCTCTGTTCTCTCGGGGAGAAAGAAGGCCCTCACCCAGCCGTCTTGGCCCAGCCCTCCCTTCCTGGGGGACGCGCAGCCAGGGAGGCAGAATCAAGTGCTCCCTGGACAAGTCTGGCTTGGCGTGTGCAACCAGCCTCCCCGTCACCCCCCGCCTCTAGCAATATATCACGACCATCTTTCTATGCCAATAAACATAATTACACACCATAAAAAGAGTCCAGTTCCAAGATTATCTAGGGGAGATAAATGTTTCCCTCATGCTAATTCCAGCACAGTTTATATGCTGTTTTGCAACGCTGGCAAACTGTTTTCTTCTTATTTAAGCATTTAAAACTCTGTTTTTTAAACTGTTATGGCATTCAGATCGCCTAAGAGTAACAGATGTCTGCGTGATTGAGTTGTTCCCAGGAAAAGAATTTGCTGCTGCTCGGTCTCCGGAGGAAGGATGTCCTTGCAAGGATGTGGCTTTGGGTGCATATGGCCCCCTCGCCCTGTGAGAAGGGGGTGGGCGGAGGCAGCCTGCAGGCTGCTTGTAAATATCTGCATCCAGATCCTGGTGGCCAGCAGGGAGGAGGCTGCTCCTCAGCCGGGCCCTCCCCTCCTGCAGGGAGCGTGTCTCCTGGTTTCCCAGGTGACCTGCAGGCATGGACGCGTGGGTCTCTTCTGACTCCAGAACCTTAGCAGTGGGAGAGCCTCGATTGTCAGTGTTACTTTTTTTTTTTTTTAAGATTTATTTATTTATGCATACAAGAACTGGGATATAGGCCCGAGGTGTGGTGGCGGGGGTGAAAGGACCCACCAGAGACAGAGTGGGGAGCAGAACAGGCAGACTGAAGAAATCCACTGCTGAGGGGAGCAGCGGGCGAGTCAGGAGAGGTCTGCCGCGCCATGTGGGTAGCCCCCTGGCCGGGGATTGAACTCGTGCTGCAGTGGCTGTCCAGCCTCACAGTGCTGCGACTTAACCCCTTGCGCCACAGGGAGGCCCCCTGAATTACTGCTTTTTACTATTGGTTAGATCCCATCATGGAGCTCCACTGCCTAAGTTTTCCCCCCACTTTTTAAATTTTTTATCTTCCTCTGGAAAGAATTAAAAAAAAAAAATTCTCCCTCCACTGCCCGCGCCCTGCCCTGCCCCGCCCCATCCCTTGTCCGCTGTGTGAGTGTGGGCGCGTCACCCCCCTCCCAGCCGCCCATCTGCCCAGAGGGTCCTCACCTGTTGCACGGGGGTGACTGGCCCCCGCATAAGGGCAAAGAGGTGACGTGTAGGAACTGCCAGCCCGCCTGGCCGCGGGGCCGAGACAGAGCGGCCCAGCGCGGCGCCTGGTCTGCTCAGGTCGCGCAGGTGCGCCCGGCTTCCTGCTCGGGCTGGTCCCCGCCCCGCCGAGCCTGGGGTCTTCGCCCACAGCGTTCTTGGGGCCCCAGGGAGACCCCAGGGCCGGGGAGCGCAGGTGAACGTGATTCAGGTGAGTGTGCACCTGTTCTCACAGCGAGAGCCCGGGGGCAGCAGGGGTGCGGGGGAGACCCCTGGAGGGTGAGGCCAGCCTGGGCCGGGCTCCCCGTCCGGCCAAGGGGCTGAAGGCCGGGGAGGGGGCGAGGGTAGCAGTGGGTGGGTGGCCCCGGGGGCCCCGCAGGGAGCTGGTTGTCTCCTCAGGAGGCATTTTGCCTCCAGAGGAGGGGAGTCCACTAGGTGACCTTTGGGGAGTCACCCCGTGTGTCTCCCCGTGCCTGCGGGCGGAGGGGGGGCGGGGGATGGTTCCCCAGGGAGGAGCAGCCGCTGCTGGAGGCCCCTGGACGGAGGCCCCTGGGCGGGACCGGCCTCCCGAGGGCGCGGACCCGGCCTCACGCGGGCCTCACGGGGGCGCTGCCGAGCCGCGGAGGGAGAGGCCGCCGCTGGGGGGCGGGGGTGGGGGGGTCTCTGCAGGAGGCGGGCCTGCGCGGTGGGGCGCTGTCCCAGGCCCAGGGGTGTCCCGCGCCCCAGAGCAGGACTGGCCGTGGCCCCTGCGCCTCTCTGACTGCAAAGGGCTCCTTGTGCGAAGGGATCCGCCGGGCCCAGCCCGCGGTCCCGGCTGCCAGGCGTGAATGGCCGGCCTGGGCGGAGGGGCGGGGCAGCCGGGGGGCCTCCCTGGGCCCCCCCCAGTTCCAGGCTGCTGAGGTGGGAGGAGGAGGTTTTGAGGTACTTCAGGCTGCTTTGGTTTCACCGAATCTTTAACCCAGATATCCCATCCAGCCATCAGGGGGAGACGGTTTCGTTACTAAATGCTGCGTTTTAAAAAACACATGGAGTTAGGTTTTGAGGCAAGTTTATTACTTAAAAACGGCAGGACTTTGTACTGCCTGGTACTAACGTTTTATTAACAAAGAGATCCAGAAGTGCCTGGCAGTGTGCCCGGAGGCTTAAAGCTTTAAAATGGTTTGAGGCATAAAATCTCACTCTCTCCCATTCCTGGGTTTAAGAGTGTACCTATAAATCCTCATCTTTTATCGTGGGCGTTTGCTCAGAAAAGCAGAGAGTATTTTTTTGTAGTTGTAATTTTTGAAGCTTCCAAGATAAGGTTAAAAGGCCTCTCTTCCCTCCGCAGTAGACTTTTTAAAGCTAAGGTCCAGCTAACCTTCGGCGAAGTTTATCAGTCCCAAGCAGGCAGCTCAGCGAACGTCCACATGGGTCTCCACACGTGTGGCCAGCACCAGATCCAGCTCTAGAACACTGTCAGCCGGGGGGTACCGTTTTAAAGGGGCAGCTTCTCCAGAAGTCCACTCCAAAGCAGCAATTCGATGCGAGCTCTGGGGCTGGGGGCCTGGGTGACATTGGGGTGGGGGGTGCCGAGGAGCCAGGCCCTACCTTGGTGGCTGATCTCAGTTCTCAGCACATGGGTTCATCCCTGTCCCCAGCTCTGCCTCGTGCGGTGTGGAGTGACAGCCGAGTGGCCCCTCCTCAAGCAAGGAACTCTTTGAAATTTTCTTCTTTTTCCCAGAGTGAAAGCAGTTCCTGCAAAATCTTCAGCAGCCAAGGTGCCATTTTGCCTTTGCTGTGTCCAGGTTGGAAAGGACTTCAGTGGGTCCATGTCTTCACAGCCCTGCTTACCCAGCCAGCGCTTCTGTTTCTTACCCCCAACCCATCACTTTAAAGAGGCCTGAGATAGGAAGAATTCCACAACGTTCACAGAGTCCTAACAGGGCCTCCCTGGTGGCTCAGGGGTTAAAGTCTCAGAGCTATCAAGCTATCTATCGTCAGCCACTGCAGCCATGAGTTCCATCCCCAGCCAGGGAGCTGCCCACATGGCACAGCAAGCCTCTCCTGTCTCGCCCGCTGCTCCCCTCAGCAGTGGATTTCAGTAGATCTGCCTGTTCTGCTCCCCACTGTGTCTGGTGAATCCTCTCACCCCCCCACACCTCTGGCCTACACCCCAGTTCTTGGACGCCTAAAGAAATAAAATAAATCTTCAAAAAGTCCTAGCAACTTAGTAGCTAATTAAGAAAATACAAAATTACAGTGAATAAAGAGTATTTCCTTTTTACTCCCAAATAACCAAAATTGCTTACTACGGGACTGTGTTCCTTCCTGGGGTGCCACACGGCTTCCCAAACCTTGGTGTCAGGTGGACACAACCACCCTTACATTCACAGTGATTGTTGTGTGGCACTTTTTACCACAGCAATCACTGAAAACCCTGCTTTGCAAAGAGATGACTGGATCGGAAGAAAGTAGCATGATCTAGTGTTGAAACTGCCAACTGTGTAAAAATAGTTGCAATAAAACCATGGTCTGCATTTAATCATTATTGCCGCTGCCACATTTGCTCCTTCTTTTCATATTTTTTGCCAAACTATTTTAAAGAAAACGAGATGTGATGCTTCACCTAAAATGAAGATGTTTATTATGCCCTATAAAATGAACAACTATTTCTATGTCATCTCATACCTACTCTTTGTTCCAACATACCAAGGTGTAGAACACTTTGAAATGTCTTTGTTCAAACCAGGATCTGATCAAAGGTCAGACATCGTGATGCCTCTCAATTTAGACCTGTCTCCCAGTCTTCCTGATTTTTTATTACACTGCCCTTTTGAAGAAACCAGGCTAAGTATAACCTTAAAGTATAACTTAAACCAGTGAAACTCACAGCGGCAACGATTGTTGTATTCCCTTTGTAACTGAAAATATCCTATGGTACTCCCGCCAGTTTGCTGTGACATTTGGGCACCCCGGCAGGCAGCTTGGGCACCAAAATATGTGTGTAGTGTCTGGTCGTTTAGCTGCAAGGATTTCAAGCAGTTTGAGGACAAAGTGAGCAAGCAGAGGCTTGTCTCGATGAAGGGAACAGAGAAGACCACGTCCTCGCCGAGAGCAGTGTGTCCTACTTTAGCGGCCTTTGGAAACTTCCAGAAGGTTCATTATTCAGCTGAACCTGCCTGAGTCCCACCCCAGAGAAAGTGATCAAGTGGGTTCCAAGTACCTGCTTTGTCACTTACACATCTACTTCAGGACTCTGTTTCAACAGGAGCTCCCTTGCCTCAAGTGTCAGAAGTTTCTTCCACCCCTCAGGATTCCTCGCTGGCTGGTTGAGCATCAAATTAACATGATCAGAGTAGTAGGGGAAATGAACAAACTTAGTTATATGTGTGTGGCGAATCTACATGGATGTACACTGTAAAGCCAGTGGGACACAATGAGGGGATACAAAGAATTTGACAGAGACGTGGAGTTCAGGAGAGAGGAGAGGACTCAAATGACAAGGAAAAGGTGATTATAGGATGAAGACTAGATGCTTTGTAGTTAGGTTTCTTGACTAGAAAGCTTATATCTGGTTAACATCCTAATTCAGGGTAAAACCCCCAATTTTTATTCTCTGGGTAGTTAAGGGAGTTGGGAAAGTGTCTTGTGAGCCTGAAGGACCTCGGTTTGAAACAGTCCCCATGCCAGAGTAGCATGTCTGGGAGGCCTGGGTTTTATAAGGGTTGCATGATTAGCCCTTGAGCTTGGCTTTAGGCATTGAGGCCGCTGGCGTTGCTGCTGGGGAGGAGCCAACGCTCAGGGCAGTCAGGGGTGGTGAGGGAGGCCTCTAGTCACTGGATGTGCCCTAGGAATGGTACCACCTCTCTGACTCCCTTACCAACCCCTACTCTACGGATCACAACACCCTTGCTCTTCCCAGCCATCCCCTTCCAGCCTCCCTGCCAGTCGAGAGAGCACACGGGTATGCTGTGCCCACTAAGCAGACGGGACAAGTAAGATTCAGAGGCAGATCTGACAGCTGCACGAGGAACAGTTTCCTTTTCTGTGACTCCAGTGCTTTTCCCACCGGCAGCCCGTGGGCGCTGAGCTCCAGGCTCACCCTACCCATCTGAACTTCGTCTTGAGGCATCATCAGGTGAGTTTAACTTCCCTGTCTCTAGAGAAAGTCTCAAGCAACTTTGGAACACAAGGCTGGATTGATATTCTGGGTGTGTTCGGTTTCTTTGTGCCTTTCTTGGCTGGTTGTAGGCACTTTTGAAAACCCCATTGAATCGTCTGGGAAAATGAGTGACAGTCGATTTGTCAAAGCGTCATGTGGGTGGTGGCATTCTGCTGTCTGCTCTGCACACACAAAGACCTGCTGCTGCTAATTACATCTGTCCCGTCTGAATGTGCCCGTGTGCCCCCAGCCGTTACTCTCTCGGGTTTTCAGCTCAGACATGAGGGAGGAAGGTGAGGGGGCTGGGCCCTTCTCCCCTCCTCGGTGTCCGCCGGGGCCAAGCAAGGGCGCTGCTGCTCAAGTGCTTATTTCCATTTGGTTGTTACTGGGAAGCGGGGTAGGAAGGAGGGACAGTGTGTTTCTTGGAAGCAAACAGGGGTGGGGGAAGGCAACAAATATTGCAAGTGACAAATGAAATGTTCTATGGTTGACTTGTGGCAAGTTCAAAGGATACGATAGGAAAAAATGGCAGGTGCTGGTTCTGCAGGATTCGGAATTTAGATGAAAAAGAAAAGCAAACAAATGACTTGGCTGTTCATTTCAAAAGGGGGGCTTATACATTACCTCTTCAAACAAGAACTTTCCTTCTATGGGCCTGGAAGGAGGCAAGTGCAGAGGGAGGAGAAAGAGGGACAAGAAAATATATTTTGAGATAAGCTTGTTCATCCAGCTTCTATATGATGCTGTCAAATGCTCTACCCCTGCGCTATATCCCTCACCAGCTTCTTTTTTTTTTTTTTAAAGATTTATTTATTTATGCATATAAGAGCTGGGGTACAGGCCAGAGGTGCGGGGGGTGAGAGGATCACCAGAGACAGAGTGGGGAACAGAACAGGTAGATCTACTGAAATACACTGCAGAGCAGAGCAGCGTGCGAGTCAGGGGAGATCTGCTGCGCCATGTGGGTAGCTCCCTGGCTGGGGATTGAACTCGTGCTGCAGAGGCTGTGGATAGCTTCACAGTGCTGTGCTTAACCCCTTGTGCCACCAGGGAGGCACCCCCCCCACCAGTTTCTATATGGAAACAGGGTGAGGGGATAGATCAGGTGTCACCCTGGGAGATTTGAAGAGATACAACTGAAGGAAAGAATTTTCTGATGTTTCAGTTTTGCTCAATTTCAGGATGGAGAAACCACAGAGTTTCTTCAGAGGTGAAACCAGCTTATTGCACTATTTTTTCTTTCGTGTAGAAAAACTAGGTTCCAAGATGCTACTAACTTGGCAAAATTTGCTGTAAGTCTCATAGAGATCTAGAGTGGGAAGAGACTGACCTCTTTATTCCTTCAGTTCAGATGTGGAGAGAGAAATCATGTGACTTTCCCTGTGCTTCCTCCTGCTCCCCTTGGCATCCCAACAGAGAGTTTGGTGTCCAGTCCTGCATCATTTCCACTGTATCCTTGGGTCTTTGTAGATTTCAGGTGCACACCCCACTTAAAGCTCCCTTTGTAGCACTGACTTAACAACGCAGCCCCAGCTTCATGCCCCCAAGCTCTCAACTCGCTAGTTTTCCTCCCACCTGGCTGTTGGTTCAGCATCAAGCATGTACATTCTGCAGTGGTTCCCCTTCCTGCAACTTTGAACCCCATGGAACGGCTTTGATCTATGTGGCACTGAGCCTCGGGCTCCCTACCCAATGTGCGTTGTCTGATACCATGACACCAGGTTTTGAGAAAAGAAAGCTTGGTTACAAATTGATTGGCAAGAAGGCAAAATGTAACCTCAAATCTCCAGTTAAGAAGAGGAAAGAGGCCTCCCAGGTGGCGCAAAGGGTTAAGTCTCAGCACTATGGAGCAATCCACAGCCACTGCAGCATGACTACAATCCCTGGCCGGCCAGGGAGCTGACCCACATGGCACAGCAGATCTCTCCTGACTCGCATGCTGCTCCCCTCAACAGTGTGTTTCAGTAGATCCGCCTGTTCTGCCCCCCACTTTGTCCCTGATGAATCCTCTCACCACCCTCTACACCTCTGACCTATACCCCAGTTCTTGTATGCATAAATAATTAAATCTTTCGAAAAAAGAAAGAAAAGGAAAGAGGTGATATAGGTTTGGAGGACGAGGTTTGAGAACAAAGGCGTTAGATCTTATTGACTAAAGAGTGAGCTAAGACGTGGACTTGGCTGATGTTCTTGGCTAGTTACCGCATAGTCACGCAGAAGTATGAGGAGGCCTTTTTTACCCCAGAGAACTGGAGTTTTAAATTTCTGTTGGTGGGCCCCTCACCTCTGAGTAACCTCCCACCCCCGCCGTGTTTGCAGCCTCCTGGCACCCTAATCTTAAACTTCCAGCTTTCAGAACAGCGAGAAGTCAATGTTGGCTGCTTATAAGACCCCACTCTGCAGTATTTTGTTACAGCAGCCAAACAGACTGAGACGCCAGGCCACCTGAGTCTGGCACCAAATACCAATCGGCCCAGCACCGGGTGTGCCAGGAGAGCTCCGGACATGGATGTAGGGTCCCGGGGCCCAGTTCATGCTCTGACACAGCCGGCCTTAGGACATTGGCCACAGCTCATTGGATGAATCCAATACATTTGCTAAACCTCCAGGCTAAGCCTCTCAGGCTACCTCACAGTTCCCCAAACCCCAGTCCCTGGGTCTCCTCACAATGCACCTCCTAATACTGAAAATTCAATCACCTCCTCATTTAAGTATATTTAGTTTTAAAAATTATATCACTGCTGAAGTGACAAATCCGTGTCTTGTGTGCTAGAAGACAGTGTCAAGACACGCTTGATGGAGATAGGACACGATGAACTCTGGTTCAAGTCTCCAAGCCTGGGGTCTCTCTCTTTACTAAACAGGAGAGAAGACAGATGAACAGAAGACAGAGCTCAGGGGAGCACTAAATTGAGGGACGATAGGCAGAACTGCATGTCCACCCCAATTTATATGCTACAATCCCAGCTCCCAGCACCTCAGAATAGAAATATGTGTGGGGAGAGGGTCTTTTAAGAGCTGCTGAGTTAAAATGAAGTCATTGGGGTGGGCCCCCATGCAATCCAGGGTTCTTGTAAGAAGAGTAGACCAGGACAGACAAGAGTAGACCAGAGTAGACAAATAACAGACCACTGAGAGACAACCGTGGGGCCAGCAGGCTGGTGGGCAGCGCTCAGCAGAAATCAATCCTTGACGTCTTGATCTGGGATGTCCAGAGGAAATAAATTCTGCAGTTCAAGCCCCCGGTTTGTGTGACCTCATTGTGGCAGCCCTGACATGCAAATGCAGGGGTTCCAGGACCCCTGGGGAGTACTGGCCTGTGAGGCCCCTGCTTCTTCCTACACATACTTTATGATGAAGTTAAGTTATAAGTTGGGCACTAATAATAATCACTAATAATATAGAACAATTATAGCAACATCCTGCAATAAAATCTATGTGAATGTGGTCTCTTTTTTACTCTCTAGTTCAAGGTTCCGCCATCTTTCCGAGGGGGAACCTTGTATTTGTCATTCCCCAGAGGCTTAAGGCCATAAGTGGGGAGCAACTGAAGACTTGGTGGGTGGGATGGGGTTGAGCACCCCCAGAGATGCCTGAGATTCACCAAACACCAACAAGGCACACTGGTGGCCACTGTCCGGCAAGGCCGGCCTGGCGGGGAGTTGGCGTCAGCTGGGACCACGCTGTACTCTCAAGGTGCTGAGACCGCCGTCTCCCAGCTCTGCCCTCCTCAACAACACGGGCCCCACCGTCCCTCTCTGTACTCCCTTTGCATCTGGTGAAGATGGTGCTTGGTCGACGTTTCCCTGGGACTCCTCCCGGGAGAAGCCGCCATGTTGAAGACCAATGTGGCTGGTTTCCTCCAGATGGGGATGGGCTCCCGGGACTCAGGACAAGGGCCCAGCAGGTCGTTAGTCTCTGGAAGACCCAGGTTGGGAGAAAAGAAATGCCTCTCTCCACCCCACAACCACTTGCAGTGTGGTTTCTCACCTCGTGGGCCAGCAAGACCAGCTCACCAGGGAAATGTGCTCCCTGCCTGGATGGTGGTGGAATTCCCCCCATGACACCAAGGCCCTGTCTCTATCGTGTGGGCAGAGTTGAGTCTCTGGTGTGACCTCCTTGGACACAGAGACTCTCGGGGGGAGCGTGGGGTACCTTTCCCCAAAGCCCGGCCCCCAGGACCCCACACTGAGCAGCACTAGCCCAGACTTGCCTCCTTCCTCCTTCCAGTGGCTCCTGGGCCATCCCCAGCCCCATTGACCACACGCTCCACAGAGCGAGGCCGTGACCTTCCGGGGCTGGGCCCCTCGAGTCAACACCAGCCTGGCCACTTCAGTGGGGATCTGTTCCTTTGGTGGCCACCGCCCATTTCCTTCCCTCCCTCTCCACTTTCAATAACAAGAACATGTTTTCTTTTTACATATCTGGAAAAAACAATAAATGTGTTTGGTTTATAGTCCTGTTTTTAAAAAATTAAGGCCTGTTGCTCTGGCTGACTTCAGCCAGTGGGTTGATAAGGATTGTTGACCCTCTGGTCTGGACTGGTCTGGACTGGTCTGGACTGGAGGAAGAGGAGGGGCAGAAGGTGGGGCAGGAATGGGGGGGGTGGGAAGGTTGGTGGTCTTGAAAGTGCCCCCGATAGCCTCATCAGTCTCTGTATCTGTCATTTGTCTGTCTGTCTATCTTCGTAATTCATAGGACCAGTGGGATCACTGAAAAAAACAAAAACAAAAAAAAACAAACCAAAAACCAAGAGCGGACTCGATCCTCCGCTGGGCCACGGGCAAAAGGAGAAAACGGGACATGACGCGGGGAGGAGAGAAACACCCATTATTGCACAGTTAGTGTGGCCGAGGTTAAGGTCAACGCCATTCTTCTTGAGAGGATAAACATTTTTTTAATGTGTTCTTTTCAGACTTTGAGAATATCCACAAATTATGTTGCAAGGAGGTGGGCAGTCTGGACCACCCCGCACCACTGGCCCCTTGGCGGAGCCCAGCACCCACCTCCCGGCCAGCTGCGGCAGGACAGGCCTTTCCCGAAAGGCCGCCCAGAGCCTGGGCCTGCAGGGCTGTGCAGGACCGTCCTGTGCCTTCTGTGCCGTTGTGTTCAAACCCTCCAAGCGCCCCGTTCCCTTGGAAGAACCCTCTGTACAGCTGGCAGAAACACGAGCAGAATCCCTGACCTACACTTCCCAACCGCAAACCCTCCAGTTGTTTTTGGAAACGCTCCTGGGAAGGGGACGCCTTTGTAGCTGGGCCAGTAACGCGGCCCAGATGCCGGGTCCTCGTCAAGGGTGGGGCCATAGAAACGGGCCTCTCGGGACCCCCAAGGACCTGCTGTCAGAATCCAGAGTCCCTCACATCCTTACTGTTCCTTCCCCTTCTGTTGTTGCTGGGCCGGGCTCCTGTTTGTGCGATTGGCATCACAATGGCTTTAGAACCCAAAACTAGGTGGTGAGGAAGTTGGTTGGGAGCTGCTGGTTAGCTCTGTGCCAACCTGCGTCCAGTTAAAATGGGGCCTGGGCAGCCAGGGCGGGGGGGGGGGGGGTGGCTGGAAACTGCAGGGGGGTGAGCCTGGCAGGGCTTGGTCAGCGGTAAGGGGTGCCCGGGCTTGGGGCTCTGCACCAGGTGGAGTGGGTGCCACGGGCCGTGTGGACAGTCCACGACCCAGCCCTGCCAGCTCAGGTGTGCTGCCCTCCAGGCCCGCAGGCCAGGTGGAGCCACGCTTGGCTCCCAGTCCTGGCAAAGCCAGGTGTCCTGAGTTTCCGCAGATGAGGAGGGCCTCGTGCGCCCCTGCCCTGCCCTCGCGGCCCCAGGCCTGCAGCACACAACATCACTCCAGCCCGGCGAGTGCCAAACGCGAGCGATTCCAAACCGAGCTGGGCTGGACGGGCTGTAGGAAGAAGCCAGACGGTGCCTTTAGCCGCCCTCAGACCCGCTGGCGGGGATCACGCTGCCTGGACACCAGGAGCCCCTGGGTGGAGGGCCCAGGGGAAGGGGGTGGCTCTTACTGCCCCATGTGGGGTGCGTCAGACACAAGTGAAATCCATTCGGAGAAGGGGCGTTGGGCCTGCTGTGCTCGACCTTGGCCAGGGGCTGACTGCTTCCCAGAGAGGCTTCTGGGGGCCCGGCCTCTGAGTCCCCACACTCCACCACCTTCCTGCAACCTCAGAAGTCTGGGGTTTGGCCCAGGGCATGGGCTCTTTTCAGAGGGAGAAGAAGCTGGGGGGAGGGGAGCACTGAGGAGAGGGGAGGCAGGAGGCTGAGAATATGAGAAAAAGGCAGAGACAGGGATGGGGCCGGAGAGCAGCAGTGACAGAGAAAAGGAGCAAACAGATTTGGGGGGACATGGGCCAGGAGCAGCAGATCCCTCCTGCAGAGAGCAGGGGAGAGGCAAAGGGACCAGGGCGGTGGGGGTTGGGTGGGGCGACACCGAGGCTTACTGGGCACTTGCCCTGCTCCCCCTACCCCCACACTCCCAGCAGCCTTCAGGGGGCAGTGGGCCACTGCAGTTACTGAGGGGCTGGGGCAGTTTAGTGGGTGAATTGAGCCTTCATCAGGGGAAACAGAGACTTCCCCTGCCCCTTTTCTGCCCTGAGGTCACAGGGAGGTGTGAAGGGCATTTAGAGTTTCGGGGATCCTGGTCCTCCTGCCCAGCACACCCCCTCACCACAAATGCTCTTCTTGGCGCTTTCTAGAAGGAAGAGAATCCGGGGATGGGGTCTCCCTCCGCCCCTGTTCCTCTTGCTGGGATAGTGGGGTGCACCTCTCCAGGCTCTGCCTGGTTCTTGGAGCCCTCTCCAGGTTGGGGTTGCACTCGGGGTCTCCCTCCGGGTTCAAGGCAGTGTCAGCGGTCACAGCAGGGGACCCAACTCCCTGCCTCCTGCGCAGCCTCCAGGCCCTGGGAAATAGAGGCTCCCTGACCAGCGGTGGGGGCCAGGGTGGGGGGGGGGATGGGGGGCTCTGCTGGGGTGTAGGCTTTTAAATCCCCGAGGGGCTGTGCATGTTTGACCTGCAGCAAAGAGGGCCTGCAGAGACTGACGAGAAAGGATGGAAGGGACCTGCATCCAGCTTCTCGCACTTTGTGAGATGCGGAACCTGGCAAGACCCCCGCCCCCAGGGCATTGGAGCGCAGGATCCCGGCCTTCTTGGCCAGCTGGCCACTCACGTCAGGGGCAGTGAGGCTGTGCAGGACGGGGCGGTGCAGGAGTGGCTCCTGGTGCTCTGCTCTGTTCCACAGGAAAGAGAACAGCCTCTGAGGCTAGATAGCGCTGGGTTCAAATCCCAGCCCTGCCACTTCCTCCGCAGGACCTTGACCTCACCTCGGGCAGCAACTTCAGCCCCCAGATCTGTTTGCTCATCTCGGCAGGGGACTGACACCCCGGCCTGGCTGGGATGATTGTAACAAGGACCAGGATTTCCAGGGCTTTTCCTCCAGACCTGGGGTGAGGGGCTCCTGCCAGGCGCCTCCTTAAATCCTCATGTGACCTTACCAGGTGGGGACAGTCAGCCCCTTTCACAGAGAGGCTGGAAGGAGGACGTGCATCAGGCACCTGATGCATATTCTGATTTAATGGATTCAGAGCAAGGTCTTTAGAAACGGAAGCGCAGTGGTTGGGCGCTGGGTTGCGAAGCTGCCCGCAGCCTCTGCAGCACTGGTTTGATCCCCGGCTGCTCCCCGGCCACCGGAGGAGGGTCCCACATGGCGCGCAGACCTCTCCTGCCGCCCGCTGCTCCCCTCAGCAGTGTACTTCGGTCCTTCTGCCTGCTCTGCTCCCCGCTCTGGCTCTGGTGAATTCTCTCACCCTCCCACGCTTCTGACTGTACCCAGTGCTTGTGTAAATAAATAAATAAATCTTAAAAAAAAAATGGAACCAAAAAATAAAGACCTTCTCAGACAAATAAAAACTGAGGAATTTTGTTGCTGGCAGATCAAAAAGGAAATGATGAAAGAAATTCTTTAGGCAGGAAAAAAAATATGATGTAGATTAGAAACTTGAATCTACACAGAGATGAAGAACACTGGGAAAGGAATAGGCAAAGGTAAACGACACATTTTTTCCTTATTTTTAACTTATGTAAGGAGCAGAATTTTGGAAGCAATAGCAACAACAAAGTGTAGGCTTCTAGCGTGTGCAAAAGCAAAATGTATGATGAAATAACAAACACAGGCGAGAGGAAGGGGACATGCACTGTTTTAAGATCCTCGGCTGTTACCAGAACTAGGAGGGTCTGGCTACTCATTGCTTAAAAATCGAAACTCCGGAGACAAGAGCTGGTGGGAGGACATCAGGTTCATGTAGGGGCCGGTAGCCTGAGGAGGGCGGATCATCCGACTAAAATCTCAAAGACCCATAAGCCGACCAGGGTTAAGGGGCAGGGTCTGCGGGGTCTGGGCGGATGCTCTGGTCTGGTGTTATCTTGACTCCTGGCTTCTGGCGATGGGCTGGGTCTTTCCTCAGGCTGGGGCTCTCCAGCACAGTCTCAGCCCGTCTTGCCTGGTTTTCCGTAGTTTTCAGGAATGGACCGAGGCCAAGGAACCTGCGATTACCAGGCTCGTGATTTGTCCCTCCTGTCTACACCCCGCTCCTCATCCTTGAGAGCCGATGGGTGAAGGTCCGTCTTCTGGAACTCTTGCCACTGGATAAGGGGAGACACACACGTGGGGGCCCCCCAGAGGAGCAGAATTTTTCCCTCAATAACTTGAGCTAGGACTGTTGTCACAGGGCTGTAATGACAAGTGCTTATACCCTGAATTACAAATATTTGGAAGTTTTAATATCTCTAGTCTTTTGGAGAAAAGGAAACTAAGCAATTCGGGAGACAAAGGGCGAAGATCAAAAGGTGAAATCATGTTGGGGCAAAGAAATGTAGACTGGACTGAAGTGTACTGGCTCTTCCTGGGGCACTTCATACGCCAAGTGTGAAGAGGCTTTCTTTAGGTCACTGGAGTTTTGATTTCCATTGCCACCCCCCCCATACACCCTCACCCCACTTCATTCTTTGCATTCTCGGTTCCCAGGTGACCTGGGAGACGGCCCAGCTCTAGGCTGTTTGCTTGGGCAGATAAACCATCTGTAAGTACAAGCCCCCAAATGAAAAGTTTAAATGCGTTTTATTCTTTCGTGCTCTTTAGGGTCTGAAAGCAATTTAGCCTCAGTTTCACTTCTATGACTCATTTATTTATTTAAAGATTTATTTTTATTCATTTATGCATCCAATAACTGGGGTTACAGGCCAGAGGTGAAGGGGGTGAGAAGATTCACCAGAGACAGAGTGGGGAGCAGAACAGGCAGATCTGCTGAAATACACTGCTGAGGGGAGCAGCGGGCAAGACAGGCGAGGTCTGCTATGCCCTGTGGGTAGCTCCCTGGCTGGGGATCAAACTCATGCCACGGTGGCTGGCAATAGCTTGACAGCACTCAGACTTAACCCCTGTGCCACCAGCGAGACCCTTCTATGACTCGTTTACAGGTAGACTCAAGATAGTTTAAAAATACAGATTGTCAATCCTATGGCAACTACTAAGAGGTTTTAAAAAGAGGTGTAAAATACAGTGCAATAGAGGAGTTGCAGGGAATCATGAAAATTGTTCAGTTAAACCCACAGAAGGCAAAAAAGGAGGAAAAAGAAAACAAAACAAACGGAACAAACAGAAAACAGCTAGTGCGGTGGTAGCATTTCATCTATAATATCTGCGGTCTGAGGCTCTTCCTCACCCCACCATTACCCTGTGTGTCATTCGCTTTGAAGCCCGTTAGTATAAACAGTGGAATCATGTGTGTGGAGTAGACTCTGGTCCACACCCTTGAGGTGCTTGGTCAGGATCCTAATCAGGAATCTATTCCGAGTGGAGACACAAATGTCCGCAGTCACTACCTACATCTGCAGGGAGCGCTCCATTCCCTCAGGGTGGGGAGACACCACTTTTTATAGATGAAACAGTGATGCTGAGAGCCAGATGAGTGGAAAGACTGGCCTTTGAGGGGAAGTAAAACCAGGGAGTCACTAATTCACGAAAGCCCTGAGGGCGTCAGCCTGGGGCTAAGTGGGCCAGAGCAGAGCAGGTCACAGTCAGACGCAGCACATCTGGCCCTGGAGGGGGTTTGCGCAGGCTTATCTCTATGGCGAACTTAGGCAGCTGTGGGATCCTTGACACCCCACTTTTGCTTCCAGTCTTTGGACTCCCACCCATGCTGGCTTAGCTTCTCTCTCTTTCACTCTGACTCGCCGCCGGTTCTGTCCGCAGCACTCACCGAGTCTCGGGTCTCTTGCAGTCTCTTCCTCTTCGGTGCTGGCTGCCTCTCTGCCGGGCAGGCTCTGCGGGGTTTGAGGGCGTTGTCTGTCAGCCCCCCTGCACCCGAGTGCCTGGCACACAGTACTTGCAGCTCTCTCCAGCCAGTCAGCACCCCCAGGGTCCCCCGTGGCCCGGCCCTGGCCTCCCCTCACCTGTGCTGCTGCCGAGACTTGAGAGCTGCCTCCGGGTCCTTCCTTGGGCCTCGTGTCCGCAGGAGCTGTACGAGCGGACGTCCTCGCTGTCGCCCCTGGACTGTGCTTACCAAGTCACGGGGACCGGGGTGGGGGGAGTTCGCTGGTGTTCAGAAGGCGGAGGGGCAAGGAGAGGGGCAAGGAGAGGGGCAAGGAGAGGGGCAAGGAGAGGGGCAAGGCTTTAACCCACGCGGAGTTCCAGGGGCGCAGGGCTCGGGTGAATTCAACAGCGTCACGTGTGTGTTGCACAGTAGAAAAATAAAAAATGTAAAGACTTCCCTAGAAATCAAACTTGTACAAAAATGAACAACCATGTAAAATACATAAACAAATAAAAAAATAGGGTTCCCTGAATCTCAAAAGCCCAGCCTGTCTGGGTCGGCCGTTGCGGTAAACAGCTGAGAGAACAGGCCCGCGTGACTCAGGGCAGACATGGGCTGGTTAAAGAGGTGGTCAGCGTGGAAGGAAGTCACGGCGTGGCCCTGGTCCACCATGGCTGGGGTCCTTCCAAGAGGAGATTAGACGCCGGGAGGGACAGAGGGAGGACTTGTGAGGACACCGGGAGAAGAGGCGAGGAGAGAGGCGTCTGGAAAAGCCGGCCCTGCCCACGGCCTTGATCCTGGCCTTCCAGCCTCCAGAGTGTGAGCCGGAGAACAGCTGCTCCTGAAGTCCCCCCTCCCCTCGCCCTGCTGGGCTGTGGGGCTTTGCTGTGTCGGACTCACACCCCCTCGATGCAGCTGGTCCCCAGGAAGTCAGCAGCACCAGGGGCCCTAGACTCCGTGTGCCACTCCGCATGCCGGCCTGTGGGTCTGGGGCGGGGGTGTCAAGAACCTGGGCTTGGCTGTGTCAGAGAGACCATATTTACATCAGGCTCTGCCTCTTGCTTCAGCTGCAGACGGGAAGACAGCGGTGCTACCCAGGGGGTGTGCATGGTGCCGGCTGACAGGCTGGCTTTCAAGAGGAGTAACTAATAAAAATGGTCAGCGTCACTGTCAGTTCTTTCCATGTCACTTTCAGACACGTTGACAGTGGCACAAACCTAGAGGCGTCACTCGGAGCACTCAGGTCCCCTTCCGGACCCCCCTCCCAGGCCCCAGGAATTTGCTTCTGCCATTTGGCCAGCAGCAGCCACAGCGGGTGCAGGGGGGAGAGGAGACGCCATGGGAGTCAGGAGGGCATCCTCCCCTGGGCACCACATCCACACCGGAGCCAAGCCAGGGCGAGCCCTCTGACAACCTGGCCCACCCTCTTGGTTGAGTGCTGCTGTTTGTTCAGATGCGGTCTCTGCAGAAGCCAACGACATGCATTCTCCCGCTTTAGCAGGAACCTGGACCAGAGGTGGGGAACAACCCCTTCTCAACGCGGAACCGCCATCAGCACAGCCCCTGGAAGGGCCTCTGTGACCGCACATACTGGCTGGTTTTAGTTGGTTCTGTTTCATGGGCGGAAGATGGAGAAGGTAGGGAAGATTATTCTCTTAAAGTATCTCCCACAAACCAGGCTGACTGTTGGGCAATAGCTTCTTGCACTATAGGGGGCTCCGGTTTCATAAAATGACATTGGACTAGACCACCAAAGCCTCGGCGAGCCCCAGGCTTTGGCATTCCCTGTCTGAGCATTTGTCTTTCTGAAGCAGTTGCCTTTGTTTGGGAAATGCAAGCAATGTCTTCATCATAGCATCAGTGTGGCCCAGAGTCTAAGCCAGTGAGTTCTGGAACCCCATCGTCTGGGTGCAAATCCCAGCACCTCTACTTCCGTAGCCAGAAGAGCTCTGGCCCATTGTTTCCCTGCCTGGGCCTCAGCATCCTGATTTGTAAATGGGTGGAGTAAGCGTAGTCAACCCTAACTCGCCGTTGAGGTTAAGTGAGATAATCCTTGTAAGTGTGAGCTCTGCATAGGAGCTACAATGACCAGCTTGTTTTAGAAATAGCCAGGCTGTGGGGCCTCCCTAGTGGCGCAGGGGTTAAAGTCTCAGCACTATGAAGCTATCGCCAGCCACTGAGGCCTGAGTTCCATCCCCGGCCAAGGAGCTACCCTCATGGCGCAGCAGACCTCTCCTGTCCCTCCTGCTGCTCCCCTCAGCAGTGTATTTCAGGGGGTCTGTCTTTTCTGCTCCCCATTCTGTCTCTGGTGAATCCTCTCACCCTCCCGCACCCTTGGCCTACCCCCCAGGTCTTGTATGCATAAATAAATAAATCTCAAAAAAGAAATAGGGTTTAAAAAAAAAAAAAGAAATAGGCAGGGTGGTTGGGGAGTTGACTTCGGAGTTGGAAGGCCTCCGATGGAATTCTGGCTCTGCTCCCTTCCAGTATTGCAAGCAGAACTCTTTAAAAATCACTCCTTATTGGCCTCCCTGGTGGTGCAAGGGGTTAAGCACCGCACTATGAAGAAATCCAAAGACTCTGCAGCACGAGTTCAATCCCCACCGGCCAGGGAGCAACCCACATGGCGCAGCAGACCTCTCCTGACTCACCTGCTGCTCCCCTCAGCATTGTATTTCACTCAATCTGCCTGTTCTGCTCCTCATTTTGTCTCTGGTGAATCCTCTCAGCCCCCATGTCTCTGGTCTGTACCCCAGCTCTTGTATGCATAAATAAATACATCTTTAAAAAAAAAACCTTATTGTAGAGTTGTCCCCAGTGCATCCTCCTCACTCCTCACTCCCCAATTATTTTGAAGCAAGACATGAGACCATTTGTCCATGAACAGTTCAGCATGTACTTCTAAAAGATAACAAAAACCCATCATCAGTTTTTACTTTTCAAACTTTTTTAGACAGATATACAGCCGATCCAGCATCCTTTGTTGAAAAGATTTTCCTTTCCCCATTGAATTGCTTTGAGTCTTTTGTTGAAATCAATGGATCACACAAGTGTGGGTCTATTTCTGGATGGTCTATTCTGTTCCATCTATTTGTCTGGCCCGGCCAGCTCCCCACTGCTTCATTTCACACTCTTGCTTTATAGTGAGTCTTAAAATATGTAGCATAATTCATCCAACGTTATTCTTTTTCAAGATTGTTTCGGTTATTCTAGGTATGTTACATTTTCATGTACATTTCTGCATTAGATGATCAATTTGTACAAAAATATCTGCGGAGGCTTTGATTAGAATTGCACTGAGTTTACAGTCAAATTTGGGAGAAAATGGATAAAATCGAGCTTCCCACTTCACAGCTGTATCTTCCTTCATTCCTTTCATCTCTGGCAGTGAGAATTTAGTTTAGCACAGAAATATTTAAGTGCTTAAAGCTGATTTTGTGTTAGATTAATTTTTATTTAATTTCTTTGATCTTATATTTTTATTCTTTCTCACGCCAAAAATTTTTGCTCTTAAAGACATTGACACAATTACTTATTTTGTCCTATAATATATAATAATAATAGATAATAGCACAGTTATGTCCATATTATCACTAACAGTATATTTAGTGAAACAGTAAGATTTTTAACATTCTTTTGTCCTTTTGTGTCCCACTATGCGACACACAGTCACATGTCTGTGCTTTAGTCACTTGGTAATGTTCTCTGTGCTTCTGCTAACAACTGCCTATCCAGACAGATTGGTCTTTTGAGATTTAGGGAACTCTTTCTTTTTAAAAAAAATAATTTATATATTTTTACATTGTTGTTCATTTTTGTACAAGTTTGATTTCTAGGGAACTCTGAATTTTTTATTTTGTTTCTACTGTCCAACACACGTACATGTGACACTGTTGAATTTCACCTGAGCCCTGTGCTCCTGGAACTCAGGGTGGATTAAAGGAATCCCCTTGCCCCTCTGCGTTCTGAAAACCAGCTAACTCCCACACCCCCACTCCCATGATTTGATAAGTCCCAGGATGTCTCTGTGTTCACCTGTGGCGAGGCCAGATGTGGAAGCTTGAATTCTCCTTCCTTGTCTCTAAATGACTAGCTGAACGGTCATCCCCACAGAGCCACTGCACTAAAATGCCTGCTACCAAGTGTTGATTCAATGTCTCTCCTCCCTCCAGGACCTGAATGCAACCTCCCTCCCGGCGTGAAAAGGTTAGTCTCAGGGAAAACCATTCTCTCCTTGGGTCTCCCTGGTGGCGCAAGGGGTTAAGTATCTCACTATGAAGCAATCTGCAGCCTCTGCTGCACGAGTTCAATCCCCGGCCAGCCAGGGAGCAACCCACAAGGCGCAGCAGACCCCTCCTGTCTCCCTGCTGTGCCCCTCAGCGGTGTGTTTCAGTGAATCGGCCTGTTCTGCTCCCCGTTCTCTCTGGTGAATCCTCTCACCACCACCTCCCGCCCCCGCATCTCTGGCCTGTACCCTAGCTCTTGTATGCATAAATAAATACTTTAAAAAAAAAAAAGAAAACCATTCTCTTTTCTAGAAAGAACGGGGGTGGGGAGTGTGGTGCTCTGACAGGTACCTTGCTCTCTCCTCTGGAGAAGACCCCTGCCCTTGAGAGGCTTGACCATCTTAAGTCAAAGCTTAAGTCCAAGCACGCTCCCTTCTGTGATATTCTCCATCCTGCACCAAAGCTTCCTTCCTCCTTTGCAGTAAATAGTCCTTTCCAACGAAGGGCTCTACCCTCTAACCCCGGTTTGTTTTTCAGATGACACCTTGTAGGGTAAGTGATTTTCAGGCTTTTCTGCCCTCCCACCATTAGGATTAATAATGGATCCTTGCGGTCCTGATGCATGCCTGATGGCAGACACCTGGAGTAGGGTGTGGGCCTGCGTAAGTAGCTACACCTGGGCTGAGAGACTGGGCTTAAAAGGGCGGCGTCACGGGGACGCCAGAAGAGCAGAGAAGCAGAGAGAACGAGAGCGAAAGAGAAGCAGAAACCACCAGAGAAGGCCACAGAGCCCAGACAGAGTGAAGACTTGCTGGGGGCTGAGGTGCCAGCCTCCCGGCCCCCCAGCACCCCTGCCTGCCGTGTGCCTGGTAAATCCCAATAAAAGCCTGAAAAGTCACTGAGGTTCGAGGACTCTCTCCTCCTTTACCCCGTCTGCTCAGATCCTAGAGATCCTGCTCCGTGTCCTCCTGCCGCTACACACCTGCTTCCAAGGTCAAATCTGCAAGACAAGGCACTTTTGAGCGCTCTGGCTTCTCTGTCGCTCCCAAGCCCCCTTCTCCAGGGTGACCTGCCCTTTATTCCTTCCCTCCTAGGCACAGGTGTGCACACTTGCACACTGTATGGTAAGGTAAAAGGTATCAGGCTTTTCTGCCCTCCCGCCATCAGGATAGATGAGGGAACCCTGTGGTCCTGAATGCATGCCTGATGGCGGGCACCTGAAGTGGGTACACCTGCGCTAAGACTGTGCCTTTAAGGGCGGCGTCACGGGGACACCAGAAGAAGCCGAAAGAGAAGAAGCCCGAAGCAGAAGCAGAAAACGCCAGAGAGCCCAGATAGAGTGAGAATTTGCTGGGGGCTGGGAGGCCTGCCAGCCTTCTGGCCCCCCAGCACCCCTGCCTGCCATATGCCTGGTGAACCCCAATAAAAGACCTGCAAAAAACCACTGAGGACTCTGACTCCTCCTTTACCCGGTCTGCATGGGATCAGAAAATCTGTACTGTGTCCTGTCCTGCCTTTACACACACGCACACACACCCATGCTCAGGAGTCCATAGTCAGGTACGCATGCCCCACACCCACGCGCCTTCTACATGAACAAGATCAAGGCCGCAGGTGAAAGCCACAGAGGCCAATGGCACAAAGGCCTGACCAACCTCATTTACCCTACACGAGGTCAAGAATCAAGTGGGGTTCAGAGATGTGCAGGAGTTACCCCACTTCACTGAGGTCAGGCTTAGTGCTGTTCAAGGTCATGGATGGCAGGGGTTGAGTACAGAGCCCAGCACGTTCTACACAAAGCCCAGCAGGTGGGGGGAGAAGGAGCTTGTGGGTCTTTGACTGGGACTGAGACCCTGGACTGTCCTGCCCACTTCCAGGGGCCCTGCCCACTTCAGCCAAAGGCCCCACTGTAGAGCCCACGTCCGAGGTAGGGCCTCTGTGGGGTAAGGCACGCAGGTAGAGGGGCTCAGGCCCCTGGGTAACCCCCCAAATCACCCTCCCCCCACCCTGTTAGGGGCCATCTGCTGGGTTTGGAATCAGTCAAAGGCTCTGGAGCGGGCTGGGGTGGTGCCTTCAGCTGGGCCGTCTGTGGGTGGCTCCAGGGGCCAGGTGGGCCGGGGTGGGCTGAGGTGGGCACGTGCAGGGGGCCCCGAGGCCTCCCTTGGAGGACAGGGCTCACTCAGCAAAGGCTGTGGCAGTCACGGGGGGCGACTGTCACGGGCAGAAGGACCAGAAGAAGAGGTCAGCAGAAGCAAAGAGACGCAACGTTCTTTTCTTTAAGGAATTTATTTCTCTTAAAAAAACAACAGTGGTTGGCTCTAGATACAGCAGCACTGTGACAGTCGGACGGAACGTACAAAGATTCAGAGCAGCAGAGAACAGAAGCTGTCGCCTCAGGGGCGACCTCCGAAATGGAACTATTTTCATTCATCAAAGTTAAAATTTCCCTGAAAAAAATAGAAACCTTTGGATACTAGAAGGGCTATTATTGTCACGCTACCCACAGCCACGAAGCTCTCCTCATGGAGAACCTTTGCTTTTGATTTGTTACCGAAACAAGTTATCGGCGGGCGGGGGAAGACATTTAGATTCTTCTTTCAGGGGAGTCCCTCCCTCCTCGGGAGCGCAGGCTTGGCAGATGTTGGAACACAGTCCTCAGGGGCAGCCTGTGAGGTCTGAGCAGAGAGAGCCCTGGGCCTAGGCAGGGTCTGCCCCACCTCGGGGCTGGGTGGGTGTCCGAGCAGGAGCGGGAGCCGGGGACGAGGCTGCCCCACGACGGTCAGCGGGGGCGGGAGAGCAGCCGGCCCCATGGCTCATGCCACAGCCGCGGTGCTTCCCAGCGCACAGATTTCACTTTCCAGAACCACGGCCGGCAGGAGCAGGTCCTGTCTCGAGTGGGGGGTCATGAGAAGAGGGCGTGTCCTCAGAAGGGACCACAGGCTCTGCCCCCCCCCCCACCGCACCCTGACCCGGGTTCCCGTGCAGGAGGTCGCTGTTCCCTGGGGCAAGGCTGGGGTGCGCTCTCCGCACGGAGGCCTGGGCAGCAGCCCCTGCAGCAAACAAACCCATGGGCCGAGCCCCTTGGAGAGGGCAGCAGCCCCTGCAGTGAACAAACCCATGGGCCGAGCCCCTCGGAGAGGGCAGCTGTGGAGGGTGAGACAAGCTTCCCGGGGGCCAGGCTCTGGGGAGAGGCTGGGGATCCCCAGCTCGGGCGGGCGGGTCCTCAGCCTCCTCAGGGCTTGCTAAGCTCACAGGCTGGCGGCCGCATCCCTCATGTGTCCTCAGAGGCATGGCGGACTCCACACCCCCCCAGACTCGCTGCCCACGTCGGCTGCCTGTCCTGAGTGCGGACCACCCGACCACACGCTTCTCCGGGAAGCTCAGCCTCCCCCAGAGAGCAGCGCCAGGCGGACCCAGGCTGCCCATGCTGAGCCACGGCGCTGGCCAGCGGCCCCTGAGCCTCCTGGCCTAAGGGGCGAGAGGCTGGGGCGTGGGCGCCATGTCTTCTGGACAGGACGGTCATGGCGGGGCCCCCGGGCTCCAGGCACGCTCGCTGGCTGCGGCGACCGAGGCAGAGCGCACCGGGGCAGCAGCGTGTCTCCAGCCCAGGGGAGGCAGAGGCGCTGCAGCGGGAGCCGCATCTCACCCCGAAGGCGTGGGGCCCGCGAGCACCCCGAGAGCAGGCCGGGCCTCCGGGAGGCGCGCAGAGGGCAGAAGGTTCTACCCATCCACGGCCGACAGGCCTCAGGTACACAGGTGGGTGGGTGAGAAGGTGGTTTTTCCTTTAATTTAAAAATATCTTTTAAAACGTGTAGTTACAGAAAACAAACTCGAGGACGGGGGAGACCCGGCCTGGACGGCGGGCGCGGCGGGGGCTGGTTTCCACGCTGTGCCGTGACTTCCCCTCGCGCCGGCCTCGGCCGTAGAAGGGGGCCGGGAAGGCAGCGACTCGGGCCGAGTCCTCGAGCCCTGGGGCTCCGCACCCGGGTAGGACACGCCACGCGGATCCGAGCCGCCCGTCTCACTTCTCGGAGAGTCTCTATTGCACGCGGGCTGGGCCGGGCGGGCCTCGAGGCGCCAACTTCTCAATCCCAGTCCACTCGGCGAGGTGGGGGTGCTGCCATGTGGGCAAAATGAAGGAAACTTCTGGACAGATGGGGTTGGCGCAGGCCGTGGCTGTCCCAGGACGATGACATCCTTTTGGAAAAAGGGCGGTGAGCAGGAGCGGGAGGGCCTTGAAATGCTGGTCAAAGAGCTTTCGGCTTCCTTGGCAGCAACAGCGTGTGGCTGGTTGTATTCATGCTGCATGTTGGTAAGGGAGCAGCGCGGGAGGCAGGAGCTGGTCTGGAGAAGATCCGGTGCGCGGCAGGGAAGGGGGGCAGGCCCCACTGTCTCTTCTCTCCGGTCTGTTTGTAAAAGGACCTCAACATGGCGGGCCCTGAAGGCCAGCGAGCCACATGCCCGGGACCCATCAGCAAGGTTTGGGGGACCCATCAGCAAGGTTTGGGGGACGCAAAGTTGACATGTCTGCGTCTCTCTCTGGCTCCAAAGCTGCTGGGGGTCACCCGGAGAAACACCTTGGGGACATGACCCCCGGAGCACGCCCCTCCTCCCAGCCAGGGCAGTGGTTTCACGCTCTGGTCCTCCGAGCTTTCTAAAGCCGCAGATTCCAGGGCCCTGCTCCTACAGACTCCCGCTCTCTGGGTTTGGGGTGGAGCCTGGGAGTCTGCATTTTAACAGGAGCTGGTGATGCGGGTACTATGGGACCCACCCTAGGGTGGCTGAGACTCTGGTTGACCCGGCTGACCTGGCCAGGCAGGGGAGTAGGGAGGTCACAGGCTCCCCCTGTCCCAGAGGGGCGGCGAGGGCCTTGTCCCCTTGTGGAGGCAGCAGGGGAGGCCGAGGCTCCCTGGAAGCAGGTGGCCGGGCTCAACCGGCCCAGGGGTGCCTTCAGAGCCCCTGGCCTGATGTAGCCAGCAGGCCCCCCCCCCAGGGCTATGGGTGCTGGAAACTGAGATGTCCAAGGAGAGCTCGTCTGCCGCAGCTCTCCTGGGAAGCGACAGTGAGTTAGTCTTGAGCTTCTTTGGGGTCCCAGCCTCTCCTGGGGCATCCCAGCTGCTTAGAGAGCCAACCTGATCCGTGCCATCAGGCCCGGGCATCTGTGGGGCCTCGCGAAGTTCTCGGGCCCGTGACCCTGTGCACCCACCGGCCCCCAGCACAGACTCATCCTGGACTCCCCTGGGATCTTTCCTGATGCTTCTACAGGCTGTTGGGGTTTGGGACACTCGGGGCTCCGCGATGACCTGTTATCCTTGCTGTACTTGTCTCAAAATCAGAATTAAACAAAAACTCCTCCCAACAAGTCTCTGGAAAACAGACCAGCTCTGGCAGCGAGCCCCTGCCGAGAAAGGGGGAGACAGATGACGCCCGGTACCCAGCGCCAAGCACCAGCCGCCTCCAGAGCAGGAGGAGCACCCCCTTGCGCACAGCGGCCCCGCGGGGGCGCCCTGGCTGGGGGTGAAGTCCAAGCCGGGTGCCTGGGGTTACCCGCGCCCAGGACAGGGGTAGGGATGGACGCGACCAGTCCTTCAAGGTGGAAGGTGAATCATTGTCTACATTTAATAAAAACGTTTTCTCATTGGAGGCTCTGGAAGGCTTGAGTCACATTTTTTTTTCCTGTGTAAATCCCCCGCCCCTGCTCCCCCCGATGTCTGAGAACACATGGCTTAACAGTGGCTGCACAGAAAATATACACCCTCAACGTCTGACTTTCATTTAAATACAAATATACAAAATGTAAACGGAGACAATAGAGAAATTTACAAAACTTTTCTTTAAAAATAATAAAGACAAAATTCAGTTCTAGTTAGGACGCTATTAAAATACGTGCAAGTTGTCGTATCCGACTGGATTTCTATTGCAAGGTTCCGCAGAGACAAATCCGGTCCACCTGCCTTGACGGCCGCCTCTGAAAACTGACCTGAGTGGAAATCTCTTTGAGAAACCCGAGGCCCGATGTAGGGGGGGGGGCCGCCTCCTTCCCGGCCCCCCCCGGGGACTCGTCCTCCTGCCGAGCCCCTGGTCACCTTCCGCCGCCCGGGGACGGGCCTGGGCTGCTCCTGCCGTGGACGTCCAGGCCAGAGCTGAAACTAGCTGCTTCCGGTGGAGTTTGAATTGACATGGTTTGAATTGATGTGGTGGTTAAAATTGGTCTTGGAATTGGGCGAACTTTTGGAGTTGTTCTGATGCTGGGGGCCGGGCCGTGAGGCGAACGGAGGGAGAGAGAGAGATGAAGAGAAAGCAAGTGAGTCCTCGCGTCAGGCAGGGCCTGTCACGGGGCCTCCAAAGACGGCGGGGGCTGCTGACCTCCTCCTCTTGCTTTGCACTGCCTTTTGCATTCTCTCCCTGCAGACCTCACAGGCCACCCCTGGGTGCCTGCCAGAGCGATGGAGTTAAAAGACGCCCCCCACCACCACAGGCAGGAAGGAGGCGGCCCCTCCTGTAATGTCTACACTGGCTACCTCTGCAGGCTCAGGTCTCTATCCTAACCTGCCACCCCTTCCTTGGCCGAGTGACCTGGTTCCTAGCAGCTCTGGCGCGGCCGGGAACGTGAGCTACAGCACTCATGTGCGCGTGTTAGGAGGACAACGGCTGCTTGTGTGAAGTGCTGCCAGCTCCTCCTGGCACCCGGGGGGCACTGGGCCCATCACCACACAGGAGGAGGGGGAGGCGATCCACTGCTCCCTTGGGGGAGGTGGTGCCGGCATGAACTCCCCTCCTGGGTCCTCGCACCAGCTCTGGACAGCAGCTGTGTCCATCCTGTCTTTCAGGTGGGCAGCCGAGGCTGAGAGGGGCTCAGCAAGCGGCCACACGACTGACAAGCTTCAGGGCTGGATCTGAACTCGGGCTGTTCTGGGGATCCAGGCCAGGCGGGGAGGGGAGAAGCCCTTTCTTGCTGGAACTTCAATTGCACTTGGGGAAGCATTTAAAAATATTTTTAAAGAACGTGAACATGGGGCCTCCCCGGTGGCGCAGCGGTTGAGCGCTGGGTTGCGAAGCTGCCTGCAGCCTCTGCAGCGCCGGTTCGATCCCCGGCTGCTCCCCGGCCACCGGAGGAGGGTCCCACATGGCGCGCAGACCTCTCCTGCCGCCCGCTGCTCCCCTCAGCAGTGTCCTTCGGTCCTTCTGCCTGCTCTGCTCCCCGCTCTGGCTCTGGTGAATCCTCTCACCCTCCCGCGCTTCTGACTGTACCCAGTGCTTGTATAAATAAATAAATAAATCTTAAAAAAAAAAAAAAAAAAGAACGTGAACATGAGTCTATTACGGAATAGGATGTGAAACCTAGATGGAGACTTTTAGAGAAAACCGCAAACGTGGGCCTCAGTCTGCATTTCCTGTCCATGTGCCTGATCCCGGTTCCCCATCCTGTTCTCCCAGATCCTGTGTGGGGCTCACCTTGGGCAAGGTCCCTCACCCCCCTCAGCCTCCGTTTCCTTAAACACTACGAGCCCAGAAGGAGGGTCCGGCTTGGTGTGATGAGGCATCTCAAGTGCTTCGAGAACAGGCGGGCACACAGTGCACACTCAACATATGTTGGTGAGTGAAGGCCCAGGATTTTGTGGAGATTAAATAAGACATACCCAAAAAAAGCATCTCAGAGCACCAAGGCCAACCCCTTTTACCCCTGTTATCAGAGAGGGAGGAGCTGGGACTCCACTCAGGGCCGAGCAGCCCCTGTTCCTGCCTGGCCTGCTCGGCCTTGAGGAAGGAGGAACTTCCCGGACAGTCTCCCAGGCTCTGGGCTGGGAACCCCATGGCCGCGGCTTCCGGAAGGGCAGGCCAGGAGGGGGCGCTGTAGGGCCACCTTCGAGGTGGGAGCGTGAGGGAGGGGTGAGGGATCCCTGTGGCCCCACTCTTGCGGGCCTGCCTTCCAGCGCCTCTTTCACCGGGCCACGCCCTTCATCGGGACAGGCTCTGAGAAGCAAACCTTTCTGCAGGGCCAGCCGCGGCGGGCCAGGGGGCACAGCACCACGGGAGGGCCGCAGGCCAGGAGCCAGCTTATTACCTTCCATCTTTACCTGCACCACCTGAGTCTTTACGGTGGCCTGCGAGGCAGAGGCGCTCAGGCAGGGGACAAGGGTCCATGTCGGGAGACATGTCTGACTCACAGGAGGGGGTGTGGGGCAGCCGGGGACGGTGCTCCACCTCCCCCACAAGTGCACAGGACGACCCCCACCACTCAGACACCCCAAACCACCGCAGGGCAAGGCCAAGAAGCCTGATCCAGGGCAAGCTCCGCGGGCCTCCCTCCTGCCCAGGGGTGCCACCGGCCAGCGGGCTCAGGGCGTGTCTCACAGGCGCTGTCCCTTCCAGCTGCTGCCCCCAGGCCCGAGCCCCACAAGGAGGTCGAGCTCTGCTGCTCTGGTCCCAGCTGAGTGCGGTGCTGGGCCCGCGGTCCCTGGAGCTGAGGCCAGGGCAGCTGGCAGGACGGCGGGTCTCACCTGACGCTTGAAGAGTCTCTGCAGCAGCCCTTTCTTCGGCGGTTCCGGCGGGTGACTTCTGTTCAGGTCCGGCGAGAGGGTACCGTTGGGTCCAAACATGTTCAGCTCCTTGAAGCATTCTGTCTCTATCATCTGGAGGAGGGACGCAGAGACACGGCGGGGGGCAGCGTGAGGGGCCGCGCCATCGCCTCCCGGGGAAAGCGACCCCAGCGATGAGCTGGTGTGACCAGGCCCTCCACCCGCCCTCTGTCCCCCGGGCCCGAGGCCCGACACCCCACCGGCTGCCTCTCTCCACCCTCCAGCTCCACGGAGGAGATACTCTGTCCAAGGGGGTGGGTTCATGTCACAGCAGCCAAACCCACCCCTGGCATTGCACCCCTGCACCCCCGGCCCCACGCAAGCCCTGCACTGACATGCCCCAGGCCCTCCTGGTTCAGCCCTGCATTTCCATTCCACCGGCTCCAGCTCTGACTCCCCAACTCAGCCGCCGCCCCAGCTCTCAGGGTCTTCCCAGGGAGGCCTGTCTGGCGCCTCCTGGCCCCTCTCGGCCCTGGCAGCCTGGCCACATGGGGCCGGCCCAGCAGGCCCTGCCTCCTGACCGCGGCTGCCCGCCGGCTCACCTCGCTTTGCCAGGGGATGGGCACGGAGCCCGTGGAGAACTTGGAGTAGAAGTCGTCGTCGGTGTGGTCCAGGTTGACGCCCTTGACGGTGGAGAACTGCTCTATGTCCAGCACGTCCTTGCAGTACACGGCCCGGGGCTGCGGGGTGGACAGGGGAGCAGGGGGTGTCTTCCCGAGCCCCCCAGCCACCCTGCACTAGAACCCCTGCGCCCTCTCTTGGATGTGCCGAGGGGGCCCAGCCGGGGTAAGACGAGTGCTCTGGGGGGGCCGTTGCCCCGCACACGCCCCCAGGTTGGACCTGAGATGGTGGGAGAAGATCATCTCTGCCCCGACTCCTGCACCCCAGCACCTCTGGGGACCACACTGCCCCACCACATACTCTACAGTCTACTGGGTCGGGAGGGAGAAAGGCCCCCACACCGCCCCGTAGGAGGAGGCTGGCGGTGTGGCCCCCGGTCCACTCCCCCATGTTGAGAATGAACCTGGGCCCCAGGGCAGGCCTGGAGGGGCCCCCGGGGACATGCAGCCCAGGAGACATCCCAGGAGGCGCTCGGCTGGCTCTGTGGGGGTACCTCCGGCCCCTTCGCCCACGACAGGGATCCGGGGACTGGGGGTTTAGCACCCAGGCTCTGCCACCAGCCAGCCAAGGCCAGGGGCCCAGCGGGGAGGCGCAGGGCCCTGGAAAAGTCACTTGCAGATGGAGCGAACCCTGGGCCAGGCGGCCACCGCAGCCATGAGCCCCTGCTGTTATGTGGGTGATCCCTTCCAGCTCCAACACGCTCTGGGGGCACAGAGAGAGAACACCCAGCCAGCCCTGCCCTTCAGGAGTTCCAGGGCAGTGGGGGAGACTCCCAGGAGCTCAGGGAGCCTGGGGGGCAGGGGAGGTGACTCCAAACTGGGAGCAGAGAGCCCCCCGGGCCTGGTGACATGTCCTGTCACTGCCCATGGTTTCCGCCCCTGGGTCAGGGCCCACGAGGACCTTCCTAAGCTCAAGGTCATCCACCAGGCTCAACAGGGTGGCGGGCGGGGCGGGGGGGTCCTCACATCTGGAACGAAGGGCGGGTCCATCATCCCGGCTTCCAAGCGCTTGAAGTTCATGTTCCTGAAGAAGGGGTGTCTCTTGACCTCCGCGGCCCCCTCCTCCTGGCAGCCCAGCCTCTGCTTCGCGTCTTTGGTGAGCAGCTGTGACAGGGAGACCCCATGAGCCTCAGCTGCCCAGCCGCTCCTGCTGCCTGGACGCGGGAGGCAGAGGGGCTTTGGGGAGCCTGTGTTCAACCTGCCACACGACACGCCTGCAGCCCCGGGCCCCTCTGCCACCCCTCTGCTCAGGCTGTGTCAGGGGCACCCCCAGAGCCACTGTGGGCTTTGTGGTCCCGCAGTCACCCTGTGCCTAAGTGCCCAGGGCTCCCAGGGGAACGGGGGGCCCTGTGTCTCCCCAGGGCTGTGAGCCCAGGGTCTGGGACCCACTGAGCTTCCCCCCGCTTGGGAATCTGGTGCTCTCTCTTCTGCTACAAGGAGGCACCGATGGGCGAAACTGTAACTGCAGGTCTCCTCGCTGACTTGACCCTCAGGACTCGGGACCTGCACCCACAGAGATCACGCTCCGGCCCTCGAGGCCACACAGACAGGGGGTGCGGGGCAGGGACTCGTGGCTGCCCTGCAGGGGGCGAGGGGAGGGAGGGCGGGGGGAGGGGGAGGCTTCTAGGGGAGGGGCTTTCATCAGGGGGCACGGGGAGGCAGCAGGGACACCCAGGGCTTATATGGGGAGCACCCAGTTATGGGTGAGGGTGTCGGGGTCGGTCAGGGAGAGAAGCAGAGGGGCCGAAGCCAGGCCAGAACATGGAGCGGGTGGGGGGAGGCATGTGGTGGAGAGAAGCGTCCTCAGAACCAAGAGGGAAGAAGGTTCGCAGAGGGTGAGGAGAGGCCGGGGATGGAGCTGTGAAGAGCGGCGAGGGCCAGGCCGGCTGAACCGGGGAGGGCGGCCAGATGACCACGCAGTGCGGGTCCCTGCGTGTGGCCCCCCCCCACCCCCAACCCCACCCCCAGCACCAACAGCCTACGTGCTGGGATCTACTGAGCATTTGCTGAGAGACTAAAATCCAGGCAGGCAGACTCCTCGGGGGGACTCCCTTGCAACAAAGGAACCAAAAGGAGGGCAAGCACCAGGCCACAGCCATGGGGTCAGTCCTCATGATGTCCCCTTGGCCCACTGCCCACCCCTGCCTGGCTTGTTTTACCCAGTGGCCTCTGCAGCTCTTCTCCAGGCTTTGCCTTTCTACAGAAGAACTGGGCTCTGCTGGGCCCAGGCCCCTCCCTGTCGCAGCAAGCTCCTCAGGTGGGGGCTGAGCCTCGCCACAGACCCGAAGCCCGCAGGGCCTGGCCAACAATGGTCTAAACCAGGCGACAGAGGCCGGGATGGGCAGGGCGGGCTGCACTGGCTGCTTATCGGTTCCCTCCAGGCAGGAATGTCGGCCAGTGCCCAGGACTTCTGTTTTCTTCAAGAGAAGCCAGAAAATCCAGGCTTACGGGACATCTCTCCATGTTAAATCTTGGCCGTGAATCCAGCATTCACCTGTTTCTGTGCAGGCTGAACTAAACACTACTACGCGCGGCAGTGAGGTGAGGTACACGCCAAGAGAAGCGAGAGCAGGTGTGATGGGGGCTAGTGGAGCAGGAAGGGTGGGCTTCCTGGAGGAGGAGGCTGGCGACAGGCTGAGAGGACAGATGAGATGCAAGTGACTGAAGGACCGGAGTGAGGGCGCTGGGGATAGGAACAGATTCCTGTGAGAGGTGGAACCAAGGTCAGGGACCATGGAGAGGATCCGTAACTGTTAGGGGGAAAGGATGTCCTGAGATAATCTCATGCAGGCTTTGTGGACCCCACCCCCACTCCAGACTAAAGCCATCAAGACTCTGGGAAAGACAAATCCCATCACCACCAAGGGAGGGTGGCTGGGGCCTGAGGGTGGAGTTGGGCAGCCAGGTTGATATAAAAACCAAACACGTGGGCCTTGGGCGCTCTCTGGCTCGCGATCGCTCGCCTCCCGGCTTCACCGCTCCTGGCTGGCGGCCAACTCTGAGAGCGCCATTTTGGGATTCCAGATCGGGGATCGGGTAGGACGCATTTAAAACTTTGTCTCCCACTTTTCTCCCTGAGCTGTACATTTCCTCATTTCCCCTTCCCTTGTAAATAAACCTTTTGTTAACCTTCCGTGTGCGCCTGCAGTAGAGCATTGATAAGTCCTTTTAAGCGCGCGGGTGAGGACCCACAGCCAGGCACCCCGTTTTGTATCGGGGTTGCTCTACAACATAACTACCATCATGGAAGGAGGAAGAGCACCCAGGGGTGCTGCTTGTGGGGTGGCCTTCTTAGGCAGGCTGGGCTGGGGCTGCCAGAACCTAGAAACCGCATGGGGCACCCAGAGCCTCCGTGGATGCCTGACAGGGCCAGCGGTGCCCTGAGCTGACACCCATTGTGGGGCACAGGGCAAGCCTGGCTGCCCAACCAGATGGGCTGTGGTTAGGCGCACAGAGAAAGCCTAAGGCTAGAATCCCCCAAACCCCAGGTAATTGGTAAGAAGACGGAGCAAGGCCAGAGGCCTCTGGCTGGTCAGCCAGGGGAAGAAGACGAGGGAAGGTGGGACTGACACTTTGTACCCCAGGCCAGATCCCCCAGGAGCCCAGAACTGGCCACGCCTTTCCCTCGGTGGCCACCAGGGGGCAGCAGAGGGAAAGACGCGCCTGGGTCCTGGTGGAGGCCGCCGGGCAGGGAGGACCCTCGGCCACTGTCCACTGGGCAGGTCTCATCTCCTCGTGAAGGGCTCTCAAGTCCGGCACCTCTGAATCCCCGACCCTCACCTGCTCTCACCTCCCTACCCCTTGCCATCTGGCCCCACTCCACGGATGCCTCACCTGGACACAAGCGCAACCAAGATTCCCGAGTACCAGACTGTGCTCCCTTGCTCCGCCTGTTCCCAGCCCCAGCCCTGGCCGCTGGGCTCTCGTGGGCCTCTGGGGTTGTAAACACTGGCCACCGCGCAGCTGGCCGCGGCCTCGCATCTCTCCCTCAGCGCCCCTCCCCACGCAAACACCGCAGCCATGGTCCTTCTGCCTTGGGAACTAGACAGGTGGCAGCTCGAGCCCAAAGCCTCTTTCCCGTGGCCCTGTGACACCAGACTGAAGCTGGCGGGAGGAAGTACAGGAGCAGCTCGAGAGAGACTCCTGGGGGTGGGTCCTGGGCCCCTAGAGTGCAGCCTCGGGGTTTCTGGAAGCAGAAGCTTCGCTGCTTTTAATCAGCCCCCAGGCCTGTTCTTTGAGCTCCAGCCCAGAGGGCCTAGGGGCGGGAGGCATTGCTGGCCTGGGCAGTGGCTGCTGCAGAGCAGCAGGGCCTGGGGTGGGGGGAGCCTGCAGGCTCACAAGGGCGTGTGGTGGGTGCTCAAGCCCCTCCTGCCCCAGGCGGCGGGCATCTGAGGGCAGCTGCAGGGTGTGCTGAGGCCAGCACATTTGTGCCCGGCCTCAAAGGGAGCAGTGCCCTGGGGCCCAAGCAGGACTTGGGAGGCTGAGGGCCAGTGGCCACCCTCCACAAGGCCTGGCCTGGGTGGGGTGCCCCGGCTGAGAAGGGTGGCCTTGGAGGGCCCCAGCTACTGCTCCCACTTAGTGTTATCAGATGTCCAGAGACCAAAAACACCACCACCTGCCACCTGCTGCCCCCAAGCTGGTGCCTGGGGATCCAGAGTCTAAGGGGACAGGGGCCAAGGTCAAGGGTAGGGGCTTGCCCAAGATCCCTTCCATTGTATTTGGGCTGCAGGTGGAATCTTCGCTTTCCTCCGCTGCCAGCTGATGCCCCCCAGCAAAGCTGGGTGTGAGGGTGTCTCCAACAGTTCCCCTTGTCAGGCTTCCTGTCCCCCACCTCCAGGTTTTCTCCTGGAGACCACACCGACCACCCCCTCCACCGCCGGGCTCTGCTCCCCTGGCTTGGTGGCTTCGGCACCCACACCCGAGCGCATCGGGACCGCGTCCTCTCCGAACTGTTTGCTGTTCTGGGAGCAGGAAGGGCGTCGCCCGGGGCAGCGGCCGGCGCCCAGGACTCACCATTTTGCAGATGGACTTGGCCTCCTCGGAGAACTTGGGGGAGTACGCCTCCTCCGTCTCCAGGACCCGGCGGTCCACCTCCTCCCGCTTCACCTTCTCTTTGCGGCCGCGGAACGGCGACTGGCCCTCGATCATCTCGTAGATGAGGCAGCCCAGACCCCAGTAGTCAGGGCTCAGGCCGTACCTCTGGTTGTTCAGGACCTCCGGAGCTAGGGAGAGGAGGGGGTGAGGGCAGTGAGAGACAGGTGGTGCCGGGCAGAGCCTGGCACACGCCTCGGCCTCCTGCTCCCAGGGTGATGGTGCTGCTCACAGAAGGCCAGTGGTTTCACGACTGGGAGACTCTTCCCCCTGCTGATTCCTACCTACCAGCTGCCCTGAATACCACCTCCTGCAGGGAGCCTGCCCTGATTGCTCTCCTCTCTGGTCCTTCGGGGAGCTGAGGAGGGTGAGTGGAAATAGCCTGTTCCCTTGACATCGCTCCCGCCAAAACAGAAGCTGCCTTATTCACTGCTGCATCCTCAACAATCACTATGACAGCAGACACACAGTAGGTGCCACACACACACACCCACTTCAGTGACTGAAGGCACGTCTGCCTAAATTAAAGATGCTTTTAAATTTATCTGGAATTCAAACTGCCTCTCACTATGGTTTCCCCACAACTTTGGTAAAATGAATCATAGAGTCACCACAGAAATGCAAGAAAGATACTTCCATGTCATCAGGCAGGCCACACACATCAGAGGCAATGCAGCCACATGGCTGGTGTGCAGGCCACAAAGCCCTGCAGACAGATTCATACAGCACCGCGCAGAGGAGACCCATGCAGATGCACACAGAGGCTCAGCACATCCATCACTGACCCATCCATCCACTACCTGTTAACTATTATCCATCGACATACCTGTGCATCCATCCATCCATCCATCCATCTACGCCTCAACCTATCCATCCACCCTCCACCTGTCCATCTACCCATTTACCCTTCTGTCCATCCACCCACCTGTCCATCCACCCATCCACCCACCCATCCATTCATGCATCCACCTGTTAGCTATTATCCACAACCTATCTACCTCTCCACCCACCTAACCACCTGTCAATTATCCATCATCCACCCATGTATTTATTCACCCACCTGTCCATCCATCTGCCTAACCACTCATTCATCTAGCAGGTGTCAGTCATCTATCTACTATCTCTCTATTCATCCATCCATCCACCCATCAATGCTTTATCATCTATCAGTATCTTATTAACAACCCTCTCTCTCCATCTACGCACCATCTATCCATCAGCACTCAAATGGGTATACACACTCACACCCACGTGGCCACACACCTCACAGGTTCCCAGGTCATGCAATCTGTAAAGGCTCCTCTCAGCACCAAGGACAACACACAGAATCCTGTTCACGTGTCGTTGGCAAGGGCCCAGCAGAGGCAACAGTGTCCCCGACCCCCAGAGCTTGCTGGGTCCTCTGCCTCCAGGGGCAGTGGGCACCTGTGTGTGTGAGCGTGCAGGAGGAACCCACGGGAAGTCCCTACTTGGAAGGGGGATTCCAGGAACCAGGTGTTGCTCCCCCAGGACGGAGGTCTCAGGGTAGACCCAGGGGAGTCAGGGGGGGTGCTCAAAGCCGGTCTCCACCTAAAATCCTCTGGTGAAGCAGCAGGTACTCTGCTGTCCTTTCTGGGCCCTTCCTAATACCTCCCTCCTCCCGGGGTCTCCAGGAAAGGTGGTCCACCAGCCCACCAGACCCCTGTTCACCTTCAATAGTGCTTGCAGCCCTGTTCAGAGAGTTCAGGAGTGGCTTGGCTTTGACATGAGGGTCGGAGGGTGGGGGTGGTGGTGAGAGGATTTGGTTTAGTCAAGTCACACCCTGGAGTCACCCCCCCAAGGGCTGGGGGTTCACATCCACACTTACCCATGTAGCCGACGGTGCCCACCCGGCCGCGGATCAGATCTCCCTCAGGGATCTTCACGGCCAGGCCCAGGTCCGAGATCCTAATGTGGCCTGAGGGGGGGAGAGCAGGTCAGGGGGTCCTTGTCAAGTGGACATCAGCCCCCCAGGCCAGGTCACAGACCTGCTGGGCACCCCTGGACAAGTACACAGCTTCTCGGCATTTTCATCTGTCTCAGGAATAGTGAAACCCCAATCTACCTTCTCAGGGAGACTGTGAGACCCCTGGGGGAGCCCGGGGGCAGGAGGGCCTAATAGGTCACTTTGTAGGAGAAAAACATAAAAGAGGCAAAAGGAAGTGGGTTTGGCTGGACAGCGGCTGACCTGCCTCATAAACGACCTAATGGGCTATCTTCTTGGAGGCCACGGTCATGAAGTTTAAAGCCCTTGGCCTAGATGTGGGGTTGCTTCATGGGAAACAATGTGAGACTCTCCAGACAATTTGCAACAATCTGCTTAAGGGGAAAACTCTAAGCGCTTTGGGAAGCAGCTCCCTTGCTGCACCTCCCCCTGCAGTGACCCTTAGGGCTAATGGCTTGCGCCACGGTCCCTAGGTCCGGCTGGGCAACCAGCGCGCAGGGGGAGAACAGCAAAACCCCCTGACTTGCTGCACCTCCTCCTGCAGTGACCTCTAGGAATCCCTAGGTCCGGCTGGGTAACCAGCGCGCAGGAGGAGAACAGCAAAAAAACCGCCTGAAGACATAGATAAGACGGAAGCCTGTTGAAAGATAACGACCACCAGAAGCCACTACAGGAATGCTGTCCGCTGGGAAACTTATCTCACCTTCTTTAGACCCACAAACTTTATTCTAATACAACTGTCTCTCTAAAATCTTTTCTCTTTCTCTGTTTAAAAGGTCATTGGTTTGCCGATTAAAAAAGAACATACGAAATCTAATAACTAGGCTGATTCAAATGAAACGTTACTAAACTCTGTGTATTAATAGAACTGTTAGCTTAATAATTTCTCTGTTGTATACTTAGCCTAGTTTGTATTAATCTAAATGATAAAAATATTACATTGTGAAAAGTAAAATTCACCCGTGTTAATTAATAGTAATAGTGAGTAGTTAAAACAAAAAGTAATCATATAAAACAAAAAGAAAAATTAATAGCCTAACTACTTAGGAATGCGCCTGGGTCCAGATGTAAATCACTGCCCTGTCAATGATAAGCTAAACCTATAAGCAAGCTGATTTCTTCACTGACGTTCGCCATTCCTATGCTTTTAGAAAACATATAAATACTGGTCACCAACTCAAATAAAATTACACTCAGATTTTCACTCTTGAAGTGTGTCTGTTTGTCATTTCTTTAACCGAATCCCTGACCACCCTGCACAGTCTCTCAACCCTGAGACGGCCTCATCGTTCACTGCTGTGCTGGTCCGCGGCACTCCCTGGCCTGCCTTGTTGGTCTTCAGAGGTTGTTCTCCCTTTGACACAAGGAGAAGAGCAGACATGGGGCCCCACGGAGACCAGGGGGCGGAAGTGGAGCTTCCAACCAGGACAGGCCCCCCAAAACTGAGAGGACACTGCCCCTCCTGGCCTGCCCAGGGCTGTACAGCCTGGAATCCAGCAACCCTGATGCCAGGAGCTGTGTGCATCCCCTGGCTATGGCAGGAATGGGACCAGGGCATGAGGATTCCAGCTGCCGGGCAACAGATCAGTGGTGGGCCCCGGGGCTGTCAGAGCAGGCAGCAAGCCTGGGTTCTTAGCCTGAGCCTGACACGGACACCCAAACCTCTCCCCCGGTCATCAATGACTGCCTCCCCTACACCTCCCCTCTGCCTGGGCTGCCTGGTGATGGCCAGGCTGCAGGGGGACCGGCTCCTGGTTTCTGTCCCCACTGCAGGGTGATCTGGGCATGTGCCCACCCTGCAGCCCGTCATCTGTAAAATGCGTGTGGGGGAGGCGGCCCTGACCTCTGTGGAGACAGAAGAGCTGGTGAGAGAAAAGATGTGCAACCCACCTCCTGGAGGTGAGAGGCCGGGAGGGGTCACCATGGTTTTTCTTATTAGCTGTGCATACACGCACATGCACACACACAAGCATGCAATGAGCACACACATGCACAGCACACACGAGACAGTGACAGCATGGGTCCAACACCCAGCACATTTGTAGTTGGCCACAGTTAACAAAGCAATTTGCCCTCAAGCTATCTTGTCAGAGCTTCACCAACACCCTCCACCCTCCGAAGCAGGCCGGGCAGGAACCCCTGTTTCCATTTCACAAACAAGGAAAATGAGGTGTGAGAAGCTGCATGAAAGTGAAGTGTTTGGCCAGCATCTCCGGAATCCTGCACCCTCACTGAGCTCCACTCACTCCACACACCTGGCTTCTCCATGCCACACACCTGGGTTCTTCTCCATGATGCCGCCTTCCCCAAGGCCTCTCTACTGAGGAGAGGGAGGGACCCCATCTGCCCACAGCCCCAGGTCCCAGGCCAATGCCCCCGGGCCTCTGGAGGCCATCGGTTGTTCCTGGTCGTGACACTCACCTCAGAGCAGAAAGGACCCCAGCGACTCCCCAACTTACCGTAGTCATCCAACAGGATGTTTTCGGGTTTCAAGTCTCTGAAAGGGAAAGATCAGAGGCCAGTGAGCATGGGGGGAGGGGGGCATCTGGGCCGACCCCTCGGGCCAAGCAGGCCTGTTTCCTTCCCACCTCTTGGCTCAGGCTGCCTGGTCCCTGGGTCAAGACAATCTTGGGCTAATTTCTCTGCTTCCAGTAATTTAAAACAAATGCTGCTGTTGGCCACAGGCATCTTCCCGACCCTGGGGAGTGACCAGGCAGCAGGTCAGGCGAAGGCCAGTGCTGGCATCTCTCCACATGACACCCCTGGGGAGGAGACCACTGGCTGGGGAGCTGACAGACCCTTGGGGCTAGAAGGCCCCGGGGCCCAGAAGGCCCCTTGCCCTGAAGGCAGAGCAATGAAGAAGCTACTAGAACCAAGTATCAGCTGTAGGATCAGGCCGGAAGGAAGAAGATGGCAACCTCCAGGAGAAATACCCTCTTTGGGATGGGCACCCCCAACTCGGCTGAGCTACAGCCTGCAAGAAAGCCCAGCCAGTAGCCTGGCAGGAGGTGCCACCGCCAACACCCCCCCACCCCCACCCCCGCCCCAGGTCTCTCTTCTCTTTGAGGACAGGATCATAAGCCTCTCCATTCCCCGGGGAGGCAGCAGAAGGGTCTGGTTCTACTAGGAAGATCTTCTCCGCAGATCAAAGAACAGCCAATGGGCAGCGTGCGCAACCAGGCTGAGCCACCCGGCAGACACCACCGGGCATCTGGATCGCGGCTCCATCCCAACCAACTGGCTTTGTGTATGTAACTGAAGGCAGCTGTCCTCCTGGGGAGTGGCTCATGTACCCGAGCCCGGGGAGGCACCGCACAGAGTGATAATTGATGTTTGAATGTAGTTATTTATTACAAAATATTTTTGTTGCTGTTTTTAAATTTGCATTCTTTTGATATGTTAACAATCCCAAATAAGGGCAGGAGCCATCATGTCAATAAACCCGTGGCCACAGGGTTGGAAAGACAGCTGGCCGGTGGGCACAGGCCAGAGCCCAAACCCACAGAGAGGCCATGGCGAGGGGAGGGGCCAGGCAGGCACCCTGCTCTCTTCCTCCCTAGAGCTGGAACTGGGAGGGGCCCCCCCTTTTTTATTTTATTTTTTTAAGTGAAAGGCAATCAAATAGAGGATTCTTTTTTTAATCCTTAGGGAAATTTCTGACTCTCTTCTCATCTCACTTGAATGAAAATAAAACAAAAACATAATTTGGTTCTCTGGAGAGCTCTGCCAGAGCTCACTGCAAAGGCCTCAGATCGGGGGGTGTGTGTCAGGTCTGCGCAGGCGACCACGTGCTGGCCACGGGCTGGTCCAAGGATGGACATTTCTAGAGCCTTGGCGTCATGATGCCTGGGCGTGGAGCCTCAGGCACCTCCCCTCCACCTGTTCTCTCTAAATAGCTTCCCCCCCAATCAACAGGAGAAAAGCAGGCTCCCCCCACCCCAGAATGTGGCGCCTGGCTCCAGGGTCCTGATAAAAATAACAATTACAATGGCAAGGGGCAGGAGAAATCATTTTAACCTTTAGAGCTTAATGGTCAGAGGAAACATCCCCCAAATGATATGAATCCCTATATTTATTTGAGAACGGAATCAATGAAAATCTTCTGGGCAAAAAATATAACAACATTCTGTGTGGGAGGAGGAGAGTGGAGAAGAAAATGATAGAAAATTCCTCACCATTAAGAGCTTTTCATGCATTTTTTAGAGGGATGATGGTAGAAATCGTTTCGCTACAGCAATTAGATTCCACTGGATACCTTTAACTGTGTGATGGGACCGTTCAACTGCAAAATATCGCTGTTAACCTTGACAAGCACATGGCGAGCTGTGTCAGGGATCTACTTACTCAACATGGGAGCGCAGAGCTTTTCTAAATCTTTGAGGAGAGCGCGGCGTGGGAGGTGCTAAGGTGCGTGTGGATGCCTGCCTGTGGGCGGTGAGCCTTCCTGAGGCTGGTCCCACACGGCAGGCCCAGGCCCGGCTTGGCATCCCCGGGAGCCGGGAGGTGGGGCCGGTGGCCATAGCCATCGTGCCAGCCCCGAGGGAGTATTGGCCACACCACAGGCTTCGCCTCCCCGGGGTGGCCTGCCCTCCTCGCCTCCAGGGGGCTCCTGCCCGACTCTAGCACCTTCTCCAGGAGGCAGTGACACGCACGCCAGGGTGCTGCGTGGGCCCCGCCTGGGCCAGCGTGGCTCACCTGTAGACCGTGTGCTCGCGGTGGAGGTCTTCCAGGCCGCACAGGATCTCGGCCGCGTAGAACAGGGCTCGCTCCTCCTCGAAGCCGGGGTTGCCCATGTTGTAGATGTGGAACTTCAGGTCGCCCCCGTTCATGATGGTCAGCACCAAGCACAGCGCGTCCTTGGTCTCGTAGGCATAGGCCAGGTTGACCTGGGAGCACAAAACAGCTCATGGGACACCGCGGCCACTGCCACCGCGTCAGCTCTTCCTCCTCGGGGGGCTTAAGGGTGAGGGGAGACCCGTTGTGGGCTGCAGCACCCGCTGCGCCCAGACGGCCTCCGCTGCTCAGCCTGCTGCCCATTCTTGACGGCTGAAGAGATTACCCCTTCCAACTCGGGGGTCCTGGCAAGGAGGCAATGGGTGGACAGGCTGGCAGCACCCTGCCCACGGAGGCACCGTGACAGACTTGTCTGTGCTGACCTCCCATGCCTTCCAGCTGAGGACTCGGGATTCTGGGAATGGGCTAGGGAGGGGCCGGGGGTCCGTCGACTGGGCCACAGGACGGCTGCGTGCGGACATGCTGCTCAAAGGGACCGTCACAGCGGGGGTTTGGGGTGGAGACCGGTGCCAGGGGATGGGGAAGGCTGGGTGGGGGGAGAGGTGGGCAGCGCTGGCGGTGCTGAGGCAGGGTCACGGGGCAGTGTCTGTCCTTCCCCACTTGGGGAACGGTCACTCATGACATCGGCCTCAGGAACCCAGCAGGGACCAAGCTGGCTGCAAAACACACGAGCAGTGGGTACTGAGGAAGAGAGCCACCTTCCAAAGGCAGGGCTCTGGTGCCCAGCCCCTCACAGCCTCAGCACACCTGCCCAGGTGGCCCCAGATGGTGCACTGCCAGGCACACGGCCCTTCCCCGAAGCAGGGCCCGCGTCACCAGCCAGCACTGCCCCTGCCTCCAGTGACCCAACCCAGGACAGTGTGTGTGGGGGACAGGGCCACACAGGGAAGGAATGATGCACAGCTCCACAAAGAGGCGCAGGTAGATCTGGGGAGCGAAAAAGGCTCACTGCTGAAGGGGCTGTAGCGCAGGATGGAAAGACCCCAGGGCTGAAAGTGATGGACACTCTACGTGAAGTCGGCCCTGGGAGTGGCCACTCAGGACATGGGAGCTGAGTGGACACCCATGCCCTCCACCTCCCAGACCCCATGGCTGGCTGGCCTGGCAGGGACTGGTCTGGCCCAGGGGCTGGAGACAAGAGCAGCGCTCACTCTGGAGACTCCAGATGGGGCAGGTGTAGGATGGAGACCCGACTGGTCTCCGTGTGAGAGCAGCCTGTGGCTTCCACTACTGTGGGCCTGGGGTCATCTGTTACTGCAGCGGAGCGCAGCCCAGACGGACAACACCGACCCACCCAGGCTGGGCTCCCAGTGACTGAGGTGCAACCAGCACATGGAGTCTGTGCACAGAGCTCCTGACTGGCCCCAGGCTGGTGTGCTGTGTCCACTGAGTGAGCACATAGCCAGGAGCCCGGCAGCCTCCACTCCAGGACAAAGGCAGCCCTGGGGCCTGTCGATGGAGGGACTGGTGGGTTGCCTTCCTGCATGCCCCCCTCTCCCTGCACGGCACTCCCTGGGGTGTGGGGACCCACCTCCCAGGAGCCCCGGTCACCAGAGGGGGGCCTGTCACTGGGCCCTGGACACTCACCACAAACCGACTGCTGACCTTCTCTAGGATCTGCTTCTCATTGAGCGCCATGGACTCGCCTTTCCTCTTCTTGATCCTCTTCTTCTCCAGGCGCTTGCAGGCGTACATTTTCCCGGTGGCCCGAACCTGGCAGGCACACACCTGGGGGCAGAAGGAAGCCAGGCATAGCTCCATGAGGTCTGCCCGCGCCTGAGGGGGCTCCCAGCCCCAGGACAGACCACCAGGGCCAGGCCCTCCAGATCTGGCTCCAGTGCCACCGTGCCCCTCCTCCTCCACCCCTTGGGCAAACCCCAGCTTGAACGGACAGGACCTGCCATCTATGCCCAGGCGGAGGCCTGAGATACCAGCCCACTCAGAGGCAACTAGGTTTTCTCTGTCCTTAGTTTCCAGTCAGACACAGCCATGCTAACTGGGACTTTCAAGCACCAGCTGCTGGTAGGAGAGGCTTGTCTGGGTGGGGTTGGGGTGCAGTTATGGGAGAACCCCGACTCTACAGTTCAGAGGAAGGGGTATCAGAGCCTTTAGGTTCTGATGGTAATTCTGCCCTTTATCAGCTGTGTGATGCAGGCTGGTCACCTGACCATTCTGAAATTCAACTTTCCTCATCTCTAAACTGGGAATAACTAAGTTCGCCTCACTGTGGCTGAGATCAGAGAAAGGACAACAGGGCTTATTAATAAGGGCTGCATCCTGCCAAGTGGCTTAGTGGCCTCCTGTCCTCAGTTTCCCCCAATCACAACCCTGCCTGAGGCGGGCTCCAAGGACACCCCTGTCTCACCTGCCCGGCCCCAGGCCGCCAGGACTGCTCCACACCCTCCTGTCCCACCTGAGACAACCTGAGGGTCCCTAGGCCCTGAGCTGCAGCCTCCCTCCCCACCAGGGGGCGCTCAGGGCACCCGCTTCAGACACTACCGGCCAATCTAGCGGGGACAAAAGGGCCAGAAAAGATGACCAGAGCGTGGGAACACCCCACTGAAGACGTGGACAGTCACTCACCTCCCCAAATCCCCCTTTTCCTAGTACTCGGTACTGCCTGAAAGTGTTTTTGGTTACTGGTTGCCTGGAAAAAAGCAAGAATCCAACATTGGTTTCATGGTGATTAGACAGAGCCCATCTCACGATGTCTGACCAGACAGGACCTCGCATCACGAGCAAGGACGGGGCTTTGGGGAGCAAAGGAATAAGCGATGTGCTTGCAGACCAGGGCTCTGGCTGCAGACAGCTTCACTGCCCGCTAAGAATATTCTGGTTTCCCTCACCCTACATCCCCGGCTTTGTTGACGTATAATTGACAAATAGCCTACAAGTTGGTGTCTTGCTACATGGATCTCTGTGAACTAACACCCACAATCAAGTCGTTAACATTTTGTCAACTAACATTTCCTCTTCCTCCCCTCTTCTCTCTCTCTTCCTTAAGATCCACCCTCCTAGCAAATTTCAGGTATGCAACACCGAGCTGTTTACTCTAGAACCCCTGGCATACATTTCATCTCCAGAATTTATTCACTTTGCACAAGTGAAACTTTGTATCCCTTGACCAACCTCGTCCCAGCTCTTCATCCCTTCCCGGCACCCCGCATCCCTGCGGGCACCCCACAGCTTCCATTCTACGCTCTGCTTCGTGTCATTACTGCAGACTCCACATAGAATTGCGACCACGCAGATCCTTTCTGTGTCTGGCATATTTCACTTAACAAATGTCCTCCAGGCTCATCCATGTTGTCATAAGTGGCAGGGTTTCCTTTTTGAAGGTTGAGTAATATTCCACCGGGTGTGTGTGTGTGTGTGTGTGTGTGTTGTGTGTTGTCAAATAACACCATTTTATTCAATGTCCTTTTGTTATAATATTGATGAGAGGAAAAAAAAAAACAGCCAAGGCTGAACAAAACGACATTATTGGAGGATGCATTTTTGATACATGCACGTCATTTCACATTAAAGATGGTGTTTCCAGGCCTCCCTGGTGGCACAGCGGGTTGAGTGCAGCGCTGTGAAGCTGTCCACAGCCTCTGCGGTGCGGGTTTGATTCCCGGCCAGCGGGGGAGATCCCACATGGCCTGCCTCGCCCGCTGCTCCCCTCAGTAGTGTCTTTGGTCCTCAGTCTGCTGCTCCCCTCAGCAGTGTCCTCAGTGTTTGGTCTGTCTGCCTGTCTGCTCCCTGCTCTGTCTCTGGTGAAGTCTCTCACCCTCCCGCACATCCGCCTGTACCCCAGTTCTTGTGTAAATAAATAAATCTTTGAAAAAAAATAAAGATGCTGTTTCCAAAAACCTGTGGGCAGCATGAAGTGAGAAGCTACTGTGTAAGCATAAGCATAAGTCTTCACTCCTGTGTTCACTGCAGCGGTATCTACAATTGCCCAGATGTGGGAACAACCTAACTGTTACAGACGGGATGTTAAAAATTGGCTCTTGGATCTCAGGGACCACCTGGGCATCTCCCAACTCCACCCCACTCCACCGCAGGGAATCTGAACAAGGCCAGCGAGCCTCTGGCCACCCAGCAGCCTGAGAATGCATCTCCACGGAAGCTCGTCTCGCTGCTGGGTCCCAAGGAGGATCTGGGTTTCCTGGGAAATCACACCTTCAACACCACACTGTTCTCTTAGGACAGCCTTGAAACCCCCAAGGCCCGCTAGCAGCCCGTGTGGAAGTCATGTGTGGGACGCACGCTCCCTTCCCTGGTGCTTCCTTAGGAAGCGGGGTGACAGCGCCCGGCCCCCTCTGCAGGGCTCTCCGTTGCTCCAGGCCGCAGAGAGAACACCTGCCAAGCGCGGCCTCGCCTGCAGCCCGGGAAGCCGTCCCTGCAGCTGCCCGGGAAACCACATGAAGGCGGCGGGGCCTGCGCTGGCGATACACGGAGAACAAACAGTCGGTCGGCGTGACCGCAGAGCTCCTCTGCGAGGGGAAATGAGGGAAACACAATTTCCCAGGAATTTCTTGGTTAACCTTGGGAGGGGAAAGATCCCTTTACTATTTCAACAGTGCAGCACCAACAGGCCAGGATTTTGTTTGGAAAAAGAGAGGGGGTGCTGTCAGTCAGCGAGGGCATTTCCAGGCCAGGTCCTGCCCTGCCTCCCGCCCACCTCAGGCCCTCCCAAGGGCGGGACTTGTTTGCAGTCAGCACATGGATTAAAAAGCCGTTTCTCCATGTGCCTCAGAGAGTAAAAGGAAACCTGTGGCCACAACCCCAAGCTTCTGTGGGAACAGCAGTGCTGGGCTGCAGGATAGGGGTCTGAGTGCACGACCTTGCTGTGTGACCAAGGGGAGCCCACAGCCTCTCTGAGCCCCGCCTCTTCAATAAAATGGAGACACTGGAGAGGCCTGCGCTCTGTAAGCGGCCGTGTGGGCGTCAGAAGTCCTTAATTGCATTCTGGAATAAAGGCCAAGCCCTTGGGGGTCTCTGGGGTGACACCCCCACCGCCCCGGCATCTGTCCTCTGCTCCTCCCACGAGCCTCGGGAGGATGGCTGATTACGCTCACATTCTGCAGATGAGAACGGCCAGGCTTTTCTGAGGGACACAACGAGCTGCCTGCAGGCTCGGCCAATAAGCCAGGCGGCGGGCTCCAGGTCTAGGGGCTTCATGTGGAGCTGCCCTCCCTCCTATGTCTCTCCTGGAGCCTGTGTATGTGCACTGGCCTCCTGTCACCCCCCACCATTCCCCTACGCTGCAAAGCAAGGTGCTTCCTTCTGGCTTCCTGAGTGAGCAGAGATGGGCCACGAACGGGACTCTTAGGGGTCCTGCAGCCTTGTAAGCATCTGCAGGGAGTGTGACCAGCAAAGGTGCTGATGTATGTGCAGTGAGGCTGGCTCCTGGCTCCCTCCCCCCAGCCTGCCCGGATGGCATGAGTGCAGGCCTCGGGGTACAGGGAGCCCTGGCTCGGGAAGGGGCTGCTCCCACCCTCATATGCCAGCCTGGCCCCATGCTGGCTAAGGCAGGCATTGCCCTGTATTGCGACCCCGGGTGTTGTAGGCTGGCAAAGCATTGTGCCAGAGGCTGTGCTCCTGGCCTGGGCAGGGTCCTCCTGGGACCGCACTCCTGGCCTGCTGGGGGATGAGGCAAACCACGTCCTTAGTCTCTCCTCCCAGGGAGACACAGGCCTGCATGTGAAAGTGTTTGCTGAGGCAGCTCTGAGCACACGGAGGCCCTCGGGGTCGCCTGCTGTCAGAGGTGAAAAGCAAACGAGAAGGTCCCGACCGGCCGCCGCCGGTGCTGACGTGGCGGAGGGGAGCAGGCGCTGGCGCGGCAAGCCTGGAAGTGGGGGCAGCCGTGCGGGAGGGACAGTTCTCAGTCTAAAACTGGTGCTCGTTGACCCCAAATCCCTCTTCTAGGAACTTCCATGGATGTCCTTGCCAAAGTTCCCTGTGACGGCTGCAGGGAACTACAGAGCTGCCCGTTCTGTAAGGAGGAGCGCCCGCACCGTCCTGCCCCGGGGGGCTGGGATACAGGCTCGGTAACGCCTTCAAAGAATATGGCCAAGCAAGAATCCCCGAGGGCAGGGAAACAGTGAAGTAAGGCCAGGATGCCGTGTGTAGGAGAGTGAGTGTGAGTGTGAGTGTGAGTGTGAGTGTGAGTGCACCATGGGCTGCTCTGGAGGCGCACACGAGAACCTGCTAACAGGAGGCGGGCGGTTCGTGTTGTCTGAATCTGCGACCCAGGGGAGGTAACAGTTTCATATGACGGCTCAGGCGAAAAGCCTGCACCCCCAGCCCCTGCACACACACGCACACACACATGCATGCACATGCACACACGGTGGCACACGCTCTTGCATGGGGGGCTCGTGGGGAGCACTTACCTCTCCAGCCACTTCCACTGGAGAAAGCGGTCGAAGTACATGCTGTCCAGGTATTCGTGGAAGGGCTCCCCCCTCAGGTAGTCGTGGACAGACCTGGCTCAGAGGGAACAGGCGGGTGAATTATAACCCAGTGTGGGGTGGTGGGCGGCACAGCCAGGTCAGCTTCGGCCTCATCCTCCCCAGACCGGGAATGCAAACCTGGGGGTCCCCCGAGGGGCAGGAGGGCAGTGCCTGCTGTGCACGCCCATGCAGTATGAGTGGGGTGGTGGGGGCTGCGCTGGGCACGGCTGGCACCACTCCCACCGACTTGGCTCACCTTCCATCCAGGCCCCTGCAGGGCCTGCAGATAGGTGCCAGGGGTGGCTCAGGAGCAACCAGCCTGTGGCCCCTCCTGCAGCAGAGCCACCTGCTCCAGCTGGTGGCACCCTGGTGGGGCTGGGGGCCTGGGCTGCATGTCCAACCTTCCCCCATCCCAGAGGGCCTGGAGAGCGGCCGCTTCAACACCCGCGAAGCAGGGATTGTCTCTGGACTTGGCACCTGTTCTCTCTCCCTTCATGAAAACCATCCAAACAGCTGCTGGGCCCTTGGCCACTGAAGACCCATCCTGGCTGCCAGGGCTCCAGGTTGGGGGTGAAGGGCAGCCCCAGGGCACTTACTGTGCACAGGCAGCAAAGAGTTCTTTGCAGGGCGTCTGCAGGAGCTTCTCCTCCGTCTGGGAGACGAGGTCCTGGCCGACTTGGGTGATGAACACTGGGGACTGGGGTGGGGGGAGAGAAGCGGTGGTGTCAAGGGGTGGAGGGTGCCATCTGCTCTCCCACCCCCACAGTGCCTGGTAGTGCCTGGAGGTGGTGCTGTGTCCCTACCATGGCCTCTGGCAGGCCTCTGGCTCCCAAGCCCCGATGCCCCCATCTGCAAAGGTCACTAAGGATGTCCCCACATCCCAAGCGGGCACGTGATCACAAGGGAAGGGGGTGCCAAGTGCCCAGAGTGTAAGAGGCTGGCAACTCGGCCCACCGGGGAACCCGTCCCAGCTGGCCCACGTGCCTTAGCCATGCTGTGTCCTCAGAGGGTGGACGTGGGTTAACAGCTGCCCAGACTCTAGGTGATGAGCGAAAGGCCTGAAATGGGCAGAGGGGTGAGTGAAGGGACACTTGGCAGCGGGGAAGGGTGGATATTGGGGTAGGGCTTCAGCACAGGCAGACACGGGTTCCAAGCCCATGAATACCACCCACAGTAGCGGGTCTGGGTCTAGACCTCGGCCTCATTGTGGTCAGGCCCGGTTTCTCCCGGAACAAACCGACGAAGGCCAGAGGCCCGCGTTCAGAGCGCAGTAGGAAGCACACACATCTGCAAGCGTCATTTCCTTCTCTGTCTAGGCTGAGTGGAGCATTCCAGTCTTGAAAGGACTATTCCAAAGGGTGTCCACCTCTGGGGAGGCAGGCTCGCCCACTCCACCCCCTCAGCCAGCTGTTCACTCCGCAGCTGGCCCAGGAGGGGAGTTTTAACAAATTACAGGGATACTTGAGAAAACTGCCAGCAGCAGCTCAGAGAGACTCTTTCTTCAGCCTTCTGACTGAATCTGAAAGGTTTTCTTTCTCTTCCCAGATATCAGAAAATGGCTATGGGCTGGCCACTCTACTAAGTGCAGTGGTACTGTCTATGGGGGTTCAATCTTGGGGGTGAGGGGGGCCCACAGTAACAGCCTGGTGTGGCTCTGGCGGATGAAATCAGAGGCTCATATTCTATTGCCTACTATTCTGAATGCCCACGTTTCCTCCGCTCCCTCCCCAGGCCACCCTGCCCTAGGGCCTCCTCCAGAGTGGGAATCTGAGGCTCCCAGGCCCTGGGTAGGAGAGGCCTCAGGACTGGGGGAGCCCTCGCGGTGATGGCACAGCTTCTCACACACCCAAGTGTGGGCAAAGCAGCTACACCAAGCAGCAGGCTCAGAACACATCTCCTGATGGCTTTGCTAGCACCAGTCCTGGCTCCTTCCCACCTTCCCTCCCACGCTCCCTCCCAAGTAGAAACCTGATGAATGAGAGGCAGAGGGGCCACCTGTGGAGCATAGGCTTCTCTTTTGCTTAAAAGACAAAACCTGCTTGCAGGAGCAGGAGGAGGCATTGACCAAGAAGCAGAGCCGGGTGCCAGTCCCCTCTGCACCCGTGGAGGTTCCGCACCCCCAGTGCCTCCTCTGAAGCAGGAAGGGAATGCTCCAGGGTCACATAAGAGTCCCAGATTTGGGAAATTGATGGTTGCTTCTAAGGCTTGGGGAACTTTCCAGAAATTTTTGGAGATCAATGACTCTGGCTCCTTCAGAACAACCAGATCCGGGTACAACCCCCAGGGCCAGGAGCAAATTTGCTTCTGGAAAAGAGCTGATGGCTGGGCAGCTCTGGTCCGAAGGGCCAGTGCCTGGCTCAGGATGGGGCTTGCTGGATGTTTCAATGATCTTGAACCTGGGGTAAGCCAGCAAAAGACCAAGAGGAGGGGCAGGCAGGCCTCTGCAGAAAAGCCTCCCTTGCCTGAAGGGGGAAAAGCTGCTGCATCTCTGCCTGTAAAATGAGAAACTGCTCTCCTGAACCAGAGGGGCTGGGGTGGCACTAGGAAGGGGCCGGGGACAGACTGGGCAGTGCACCGTGGCCTCTCTCAGCACACCTGCCTCCCTTCTGCCTTCCCTTGAGGCCCAGACTCTGCTGCTCCTGAAACTTCTGCCACAGGTTCTGGGATGTGGCTCCTGGTCCATCCCCAGAATGCGCCTTGTAAGGCAGCCAGAGATGGAGGCCATGTGGGATGTCCCTGGGCACCCAGAGTAAGTGGGCTCAGGCCCCTAAAGTGGGCTGCGCACCTTCTTTCCTATCTCAGTCCCTCTCCTTCCTTTCGCTACTTCCTCCACCCCCCAATCAGGTACTCAGGGCCCCTGACCCTGACCGAGGCCAGAACACTCACCTCTGCTCCGCAAACGTGAGCACAGCCCTAGCCGGAAACTAATGAGCACACGGAGGCCTGAGATGCTACAGGCGGCGCTGGGGGGAGGCAGCCTGGGGGGTTGCAGCACTGAGGACCTGTTCTGGAGTGGGAATGCATGGTCTGGGTCAGCACACATGCCAGATCTGGAGTGACTCGGGAGCGCAGACATGACCCACGGGAAGGTAGGAACCGTCCCAGCCCAGCATCCTTGGGGCTGCCACTGCTCAGAGCTGCCGGCTCCCTGGTCATAACCGCAGCCTCACAAGAGCCTCCTGTGACTCCTCCCAGGCTACCTGTGCTGAGGCAGCTGAGGGGGGTACGGTGAGGGGAAGACACAGCCCTGGTGTGGGCATGAAGCCACCCCAGAGGGTGCCTTTTTCAGTGGTTGGCCCACGAAGCACCTGCTCTGCCTCCCAGGGATACCAACACCCGCCAGGGCACGCGGGGAGCAGACCCCACCCCAGCGCTGCCATCCAGTCGCCTCCAGCCCTGAAGTCCGTCCACAAGGTGGCGCCATGGAGGCCCTTGCTACTGTGCCTGGAGGCCCAGACACCCCACAGGTAGACCAGCCTCCCGGGCTCCAAAGAGCAGGGAGGCCAGATGGCACTCCCGAATGATCACCAGGTGAGGCATCTCAGGCACAAGGAGCGTGGCCTTTGCAAGAACAGTTCAGGGGACAAATGAGAGATCAGTCCGGAAGGTGCCCTGGACCCTGAGGGATAGGTGGGATTTGAACAGGCGAAAGAACTGCAAGGGCAAAGGCCTGGAGCCTGGACTGAGCAGGAGCAGTGGGGGAGCATCTCAGCGGGAGGAGGACCATCCAGGAAATGTTAAGTGAGCAGGAAAGCGGGGCCCGTCTGTGCCCCTTTGCAGGCAGGAGTGTGCACACGGCTATCTTAGCCTGGAGTCTCCACACCCTTGGCTTCCTCTCCATCCCACTCACTGCCTGGTTTCAAGGATGCTTTTCTCTTGCCTGACTACTCACAGGGCCTGCCATGCTCTGCTTACCACTTGCTCTTGCATTCGACACAATGGCCTCCCTGGGAGTTTCTCCCCATGCAGCATCAGGGGCCCCTGCCACCAAGAGGCCAAGTTGAAGACCTTCTTGGACCTGGCCCCAGATGCCCTTCCTAACCTGCCTCCCCTTCCTGCCCACTGCTTGCCCAAGCTCTGCCTCCACACCCACCATTTCCTGGGCAAGCTCTACTTTCCAGCCTCTGGGCGTTTGCTCATGTCCTGGGAAGAAGCCCTTCCCGCCCCAGCCTGGCACATCCAACTCCCACCCTGGCTTCAGGGCCCACTTCCAGTACAACCTCACCCAGGATGGTCCCTGATTGGGGGGGACCTTCCACCCAACCCCCTCTCAAGGTAGATTTTATTACTGCCTCCATTTTACAGGTATAGGAAAGGCTCAGAGGAGTTATGTAACTTGCCCAAGGCCACACAGCTTGCAGGATTCAAACTCAGGCAACCTGGTCAGCTTTATCCCTAAGTGCCACTGTGTCTCCCAGGATGCCACAGTCCTCAGGCAGCACAAGGGGGTGTCTGTGGCCCGAGCAAGCCCTCCTTGGAGGTCCAGGGGCAGTGGTTGCTGTGTTTCAGCAAAGGCTACGTGTAGCGATAGCGCTGCCCTACGTACGCCCCCGCCCCCACCCCACAGAGGCTAATGGCCAACATATGCTTTGCTTCAACATATGAAAACATCCCACGAGGAGCTCAGCGCTCATTAGCAGCGGCTCCGTCAGTGGACAAAAGGTCAGCTCGGGAGGCCGTCCGCGCTATCTCCAGACGCAAGCACTTAGGCCTAATGATGTGTGTGTTTTCCTATGTGGGCAGCTGACATTCCCCACGTAAACCATTTGCAATTGCCCAATGTGGACGGACTCAGCTTTCAGGAGAAATGGAGCGGGAGAGCGGCAAGACATTCAGGAAGAGCGGGCTCCAGGGGTCCCCTTCCTTCTAAAGGAGGCTCCAGGGGTCCCCTTCCTTCTAAAGGAGGCTCCAGGGGTCCCCTTCCTTCTAAAGGCGGGCCTGCCTAGGGGCTGGCCTGCTGTTCTGCCCATAGCAGGGTGCAGGCAGCTGCTTCTTGGGGGCACCACCCCCAGTTCTCCTGTAGGACAGGAACAGGGGAGGGGCTCCCCCAGCCACACTCTGGCTGCCCCTTGACCCTTCATGAGGGGATCTGCGTCAGCTGCGGGAAGCTCTGGACGCAGCCGCTGGGGCCTGACTAGGTTGGGGGCTGGGGCAGGGTGGATCAGGCTCCTGCAGGAGCCAGGGCCAGAGGCAGCAGTGAGAGCAGGGCCCCTTGACGTGAGTTTTCCCACAAAGTCTACTTCTGCTGTGCCCCGAAACAATGCCATAGGATGGGGTGTGTTGTTTCGGGGTCCCAGGTGTGGAAACAGAGAACTCTTCGAAGGGCAAGGGTGCTGCTCCTCTGTCTCATCAGAGCAGAGTGTGGCACTGGGACAGCAGCGAGGCTGGCAGACAGGAGAGTTAATAAATGGTGGCCCTCAGATTCAAATCCTGGCTCAAAAACCTGTAATCTCTGCACTCCACTTAGAGAGATGGGCTGACGATGTTCCTAGCACAAAGCAGGTGCTCAACGTATTTGCTGAATCAATGTGTGTGTGCGCATCTGCATTCACGGGGAGTTGGGGGTGTTGCAGAAAGAGAGGTCAGTGCAGCAAAAGGACCTCGGGGTCACCTGGTCTACCCCCTCCTTGATGGCATCTGGGCTAGAGATCTTTCTAGGATTTCTCAGCTGGGCTGCTAATTAGTGCAGGCAGAGACTGTGGGCTGGAGACTTGGGGGTGGCTGGCAGGGGGAGGAGCTCAGAAGCGTCCATGTCCAGGGGCTCCTCGGCCCAGGGCAGTCATGCCTCTTTCAGTTTCACCTGATCACATACTTCCCCCTCCAATAAATCCCCCCTTTGTGTGAACAACTGGAAGCAAGTGTCAGCCATTTGCTGCCAAGAATCGAGACTACTTCTCCATCTGTAAAATCGGGATGGAGGCCAGTTGACCAGAGGGCCCTTCAGACGCTGTTCAAGTCACCAGGGACTTGTTCTCTCCTCCCTCTTGTATCCCCTCCAAATTGGCAGCTTCCAAATTCCAGGAAAACTCAGCCCGGCTTGCAGACTCCAAGGAGGTAACTGAGGAAGCAGGACTGGCAGGAGGAGGCGGGCAGACGGGGGCCCGGCTCGCAGCGAAGCCGATCGTGACCAGAAGACAAAGGAGGGAGCTTGCGAGTCGCAGCCTTGGCCTGCTTTCCTCACTGGAGGGTGGAATGAAGGTCCGGCCGACAGGAAGAAAGAGCGCCATTCTTCTACCTTGTTAATCAAAACCTTCAGCGCCCTGTGGAAAGGCCAGCGCCGGCACCCTGGGCCCGTCTGGAGCACTTCCTCTCCGTCCACGGCCAGGCAGGAGACACGGTCACGGCCCCAAGCAAGAACAGAAGCAAAGGGAAAGCATGGCCGGCTGGGAGCTCCGACCTAGCCCCAGAGGAGGTTCAGCAAGAGGCCAGGGGAACCCCGCCTTCGACTCCTGGCATGTGCACACTGGGAAGCCTCCTGAGACCCGGCACCCCAAAAGATTCCATTTTATCCCTATGGTGAAACCGACACCTTTCTGGACAAGTTGAAGGTGGCAGGAGTGCCTTGGAGGGCCCCACGCAGACAGCCGGCTCACAGAGTCAGCAGCTGAGCGAGGGACCACGGAGGTCAGGATGTCCTCCGAGCAAAACCCCCCTGGGAAGGGGGTGTGACCCCGCTGACTTGGCCATTCTCAGCCCCCAGGTGTCACGCTCCCAGGGTCAGCATCGTGGAGAAACACAGCCCTTGAGAAAAAAGCCTCAAGCCTCCCCAAGAGGAAAAAGCAGACTGGGGCTGAAAGCATCTAGGCCCATATTTCCTTTGCTGTTCGAGAGGCTTCACAGAAATGAGGAAGGAGGATTTTGGTGGTGGTGGTGGGGGGGGGTTCAGGAAGCAAAAAAGGACATTTTTAAACACTGCCGGAATTTAGCCAGGGGGCCAGGAGCTGGACAACTTTAATGAGAAAGAAAGGAAAATACACAAGTGACCCTGACCTAGACCTTGACGCTTTACGTCAAAAGCAAAAACGGGTAATTAACAGAACAAAAAGCGCCTGGATGTGGAGTGAGGTTGTCAGCCCAGCTCTGTCCATTTGATAACGGGGTCATCGCTGTGGCCTCGCGTGTGAAGGGAGGTGACTCGGTGTTTACAGGGGCCACAGGCTGGCTCCTGGGGCCGGGGGTTTGGGTCCAGCCCACTGGCTCTGGGTCAGCACTGCCACTTGCAGTGGCGCTGGTCCTCAGGGGCTGGCACAGGAGAGCTGTGACCCTCACTCCCTGTGCGTGAGAGGCGAGGACACGGCAAGCCAACACCCCATCTTCCAGACACCTCCTGCCCTCCCACAGCTTCCACCGGAGAACAGATTGGAAAGACTTTCACCTTGGAAGATTTTTCTCCAGTGAAGATTTCACTCCATGGGGCCCGGGAGTGAAGAAGGCAGGGATTTCCTAAGATCCAGGGGGATCAACCGAATATTCCTCTCTCCCCGCCATGATGTCATGTCTTTGTATCAGGCCCAGGCGGCCGGGCCTGTCAAGCCATAGTGCCTGGGTGAGCACAGGCACCCCAGGGAGCACCAGGGCCGAGCTGGGGGCCTGGGGGTGTGGGTGCTGTCCTCAATAAGCCTGTGGCTTATGTCTGTCTCCAGCCACTCTAGAAAGAGGCATTCTGGGCAGGAAATAGTATACAAACATGGGGTCAGAGCAGAGCCGGCTCCCCAGCATGAAAGGAACATCTAATGTTCTGACCTAGAAGGTCACGAGAAAGGTCAAGGGATTTGGACAGTGAGCTTGGGCCTGCTGTGAGGAGGCCGAGCTGGACATCAGCCTCAGGAGCATCAGGAGGCGCCAAAAAGAAGTCTGGGTACAGTCAAAAAGAATTTGTTTTCCAGGAAGGGTTGGGGGAGGGAAAAAAATAAGGGCGCATTGCAGGACAATTATACAGCAGTGAAAAAGGCTGCACAGGGAGACTTCGACAGGAGAAAAATGCAGAGTGGGAGTCAACACGCAGGTCCAGGGGCCAGGAAGGACCAGCCAGCCCATAGACCCTTCAGCGGTCGGCCCGCTGGCCTCCAGGCTCTCACTGGAAAGCCCCAGGGAAGGCGACTGGGGGGGCTTTCATCTTGGGTTAACTTTCAGGAAGACAACACAGAGGAGAAAGAGCACAAGCTCCAGAACTGGATTGACTAGGGTCGTATACCTCAGGTTACTCGATTTTGTTGTTCTTTTTCTTTCATTATGATAAAACACACATGGCCTAAGAACTCCCATTTTAAGTGTAACATTCATTGCCATCCATCACAGACGAGCATCTGCCTGGCTCCCTATTTTCAGTCCTTCAGTTTTCACTCAACAGCTAAAGATGGAAGGCGACACGCAGGCCCAGGGGCTGGGGTGAGCAGGAAACCACAGTGGCCACCACCCAGACTGGCACGACCAGGACCCGATAAAGGCACAAAGCACACAGGTGCTGAGGGTGCTGAACCAGCCCTGCCTTCCCCGGCCTCCCCCACCCCCACCAGCTAACGGTCTCCCTCAGCAAGGGCTCGTGAGGGTGGATGACTCAGCACTGGCCCTGCAAGGGCGTCTCTGTTCGGCAAGCAGGGATGCTTCACAGAGGGGCCAGCGGCCTCTCCGCTATGCTCTGGCCCGGCATTTGGACATGTACCAGCCCGAAGAACGAGCGCCTCAGAGGAACACAGGCCCAGCTGCAGGTCACCGCGGTGGGAGGAGGAAAACGAGTCAGGCAGCGAGCCTCCGGGCCTTATCTCCGCTGCGCCCAGAGTTGTGAAAAGACCAAAGAGGAACGTTCCAGCCTCCTCTTCCAAGCTGTGCGACCCCCAGGGTCCAGCCCCCACTTTGAGTCTCAGTTGCCTCATCCTGGACATGAGGAATTTGGCTTTGCTCTGTGATTTAAAAATTGGGTTGTACGGAACCTAAGTGTCCTCAAAGTCAGGGCCTGGGGATGCAGGGAGGCCAAACAGGGTTGGGTCAGCCTCAGCAGATCCTGTGTCTCTGCCTCCCGGAAGTCTGGAGCTGGAGCTGTTTGCAAGGGGCTGGGGTGGCCCCTGAAATCCTCCTGAGTGTCACAGCTCACCCCAGCTGTGTCCTTCTGCTTGGGGGGACGAGAGGGATGGTCCCTGAGGAGGGAGTCTCGGGTCCTCATCACACACACGGGATTTCTGGAGATCCAGGACCCAGTTCAGAGGGAGACTTGAGCATCAGGGCCCCCCATGGGGCACAATGCAGCTGCTGGGAGCTAATCCAGGAGCCCTCGCAGGTCTTGTCCTCCAAGAACCTACCTGGGTCCTCATTAAAACCCCTCCATTGGGCCTTCCTGGTGGTGCAAGGGGTTAAGCACAGCACTGTGAAGCTATCTGCAGCCTCTGCGGCACGAGTTCGATCCCCAGGCCAGCCAGGGAGCAACCCACATGGCGCAGCAGACCTCTCCTGTCTCCCCGCTGCTCCCCTCAGCAGTGTATTTCAGCAGATCTGCCTGTTCTGTTCCCCACTCTGTCTCTGGTGGATCCTCTCACCCCCTGTACCTCTGGCCTGTACCCCAATTCTTATATGCATAAATAAATCTTTAAAAAAATAACAAAAATAAAACCCCTCCATTGAGAAGGGACAGGGAGGCAGGTTAGGAGAGCAGGACTGTAGTCAAGAGACTCAGCTTCCCTCACCCCAGCTGTGTGACCCTGGGTGAGTTACTTAGCCTCTCTGTCCTTATCTCATAATCCAGGGGGCAGATATGGGAATAAAGTGAGTTATTTAAAGCCCTCAGAACAGTGCTTGGCACACAGAGCGTGCCGTTTCTGGGTCTGTGGACTTTATCATTATTCCAGGTGACCAGGCCGGAGGCTGAGGTCCAGGGAGAGGAGGCATCTGACTTGGAGGTGAAGGGGGAAGAGACAGGCTTTGGGGTTCAGACAGGTGTGGGCTCAGTTCCCCACTCTGGCCCCAGCTCAGTGTTCCTGGGCAATCACTTCACTTCTTTAGCCTCCTTCTCATCATTCAGAGAGCTGTTACGAAGGCTGAGTGAAACATGGAGCACGAAGTTCCAGGCGTGCAGTAGTTGCTCAATTAAAGCTGCTTCCTCCTGCCTTCCCCTGGGACAGCCAGTGAGCACAGTTGTGTCTGAATCCTTCTCTGCTGCTCCCCAAAATGTAACTTCCTTCCCTCACCCTCGGTTTCTTGAGGAAACTCCAGGAGGTTCCTTTCTCAAATGTTCTTTTCCGTCCTCTTCCACCCTCTAGTTTTTTTTTTTTTCTTTTTTTTTTGCAGTGCTGGGGCAGGAAATGTGTATGGCCCAGTTGGCCTCCAGCCCTGCCAGCCACCCAGCCGGACCTCGCTCTGGAGGGGGTCAGGGGAAGGGAGCCTCTGAGCTCACCAAGTTATAGACAACAGGACGGACATGCTGTTTCAGGTGCCGAGAGACAGGAAAATCTTAGTAGACATGAAAGTCAGATCCAGGGCCAGTAGCTGGGAGCCCAAACCCCAGGGAGGATGGGGTCAGAGTGGGGAAGGGAGCACTTGGAAGGGAGGGATTTGCCCAAGTCACCCAGATTCTGAACCCTGGGTTACCCTGGAGACCGAGGGTTGGCTGGACGGTTAGGTTGGCTGCAGAGCCCAGGAAGGGAGATTCGGGCAGGAGCCCACTCCGAGCCCAAGGCTCTTGGCTCTACGCCAGTCTCTTCCCATAAGATGCCAGTGTTTCCACGCGGCCTAACCCAGCATGTCCCAAACATGATACATACGGCGGTCTCAGGGGGTTTAAGAACACAATTGAGTGACACAGAATCATTCTGTGAAAACATTAATCCCTTTTCAATTCTCCTTCAGGCTTCCCACAGCCAAGAGAAAACCACGGTGCAGGGCTGCCCTGCTCACTGCCCCTAATACTTGCTAATCTCCCTTCCAAACAAAGAGAAGGGAGCTTCAGGCGCAGAGCCGGGGCAGGCAGCAGAGAGCCTGCCAGAACTCAGGGCCTGTTTTCTCCAGTTCTCTTTGCTGCGACAAATCAATACTGGTTTCCTAGGCCTGTTCCGGATGCAAAGTCTCCTTTCAAAACTCATTTCAGTGAAAAGATGAGTTGGTTTAAAGTAACACATTACATAAATCACCCCAAGAGCTGATTCAGCAAACACTGGGAGGGTGTGTTGGGACCAATTGATGGCTTTGAGCTAATTCAGTCATTTTGGGGAGATTCGTACTCAGGGAAACTGAGGGTCCAGGGATGCCCAACTGGACAGTGAGAGAACAAGGGTCCATGTGCTCCTGAGGACAGGGCTGGAACCACTGACAGCCCTGGAGGCCAAAGAGCTGTCCCCGCTGAGAAGCTGGTCCTCTTGGGCTCAGGCTTCAGAGGGCCGGCAGGGCGGGGAAGGCCCCCGTGAGCCAGGGCCAGAGAAAGAAGAACTTGGAATCATTATTATTTCCTTTCATTCAAGCTCCTTACTTTTTGAAAGGTGGATGTTTTCCGGAGAGCCAAACAAGCACTAGGAATAGATTTTCTTTTGTGCAGAAACTTGGGCTGATGGGTAATTTCCCCCTTAACAAGCACAAACTTCCCTGCCTTACCCTATCATTGTTTATAGAAACAAAGAGGCCAGGGAACAATATCCTGCCAGTGGACGTCCAGCAAGAAATGCTTCCAAGAGCTGCCGGCCCTGAATCATACCCGTCATTCCACAGTCAATGCCTCACCGGTTCACCTTGCTGGTTCCATCCAAAGTCTGCCCCAAGCCACCCGTCTATGTGATGGTCTAAGAAAAAACCCACGTAGGCACTTTCAGCAGGATGCCCAGGCCTGAGCTTCTCCTGGGGCCCGCTGATACTCCAGCAAACCCATACTGGTGCTGGGTGCCATATGCCAGCCTGAGGGGCTGCGTTGGGGCAGTTCAAAGATGGAGGCCTGGTGTGGCTGCTTATGGGGCCTACTGAAGATGAACCACAGCACAATGTCCTACAGGCCAAGCTCCCAGGCAGGATATTGGGGGATAGCATGTAAGCCCTGCCCCCACTATGCTAAACCAGCCTCTTCCCTTCCCAAACCTTAGTCACCCAATCTGTAAAATAGGTACATGAACACCCATCTTGGCCAGGAAGCACCAAGAGCAGATCCGCAAGATGCCACTGCAGTGCCAGACACAGAGACTATTGTCCTGTCAGCCAGGAAAGGGGCAGGCACATTAGTCAAGGACGAGCCTGGACCTGGGAGAAAGAAGGGACACTCGTAGACCTACTGTGTGCTGTGATCTGCTGGCTTGGTCTCCATACGTACCCTGTTCCCTCCCCCAAACTAGGCCTTCTTACAAGGACAGATGTGACAAAGTGAAAACAAGTCTTTTTAAAACAAGCCACAAAAATGAATCTGAATTCCACCAAAACTAAAAACCTTTGTGCTTTAAAGGGCACCATTAAGAAAATGAAAGACAGCCCACGGAACAGGAGAAAGCATTTGTTCATCACGGGTCTGATAAGACTTGTATCCAGAACATACAAAGCACTCTTAGGGTCCCACATGAAGAAGATAAACAACTCATTTTAAAAATGGACAAAGGATTTGAATAGACACTTCTCCAAAAAAGATACACAAATGGCCAATAAGCACATGAAAAAATGCTCAACACCATTAGTCATTAGGGAAATGCAAATCAAAACCACAATGAGATCCCACTTCACACCCACTAGGATGAATAAAACACAAAAGACAGAAAATGCCAACTGATGGTGAAGCTGTAAAGAAACGAACCCTCCTACACTGCAGTGGAAATGGAAAATGGTGCAGCCACTTCGCACAGTCTGGTAGCTCCTCAAAAGGTTAAACATTGAGGCACCAGAGGACCCAGCAACTCCACTCCCAAGTACATACTGCAGAGTAGCAAAAACATATTCACACGAAAACTTGCACATAGATGTTCACGGAAGGATTACTCATAACCACCCCAAAGTAGAAACCCAAGGGCCCATTAATTGTTGAGAAGATAAAGTAGGGTTTACCCACACGATGGAATATTATTCAGCCATAAAAAAGAATGAAGTAATGACACAGGCTACCTACAACATGGTTGAACCCTGAAAACAGGCTAAGTGAAAGTCAAGTCTGCATTATTATATGATTCCATTTATATAAAATAGGCAAATTCATAGAGACAGAGAGTAGATTAGTGGTTGGGGGCACTGGGGGGTAGAGGAGGCGAGGGCTGAAGGGTCTGGGCTTTGTTTCTGTTGGGGAGATAAAATGTCTCAATCAGAGCAGTAGCAGTTGCACAGCTCTGTGAATACTTTAAAATCTTCTGCACTGAACACTTTAGAAAGGTAAATTACATGGCGCATGAATTATATCTCCATGCAGCTAGTATTTAAACAATGAACTCTACGTGACAGATGATTTGTAACATGGTTTTCATGATCTCCTTCTCTTGCTTATTATCATATTGACGTCTGTCCTGGTCCACCCCGGTTCAGACCAACCCCGCCCCTCTGAACACGCATCTCCCACCAAATCCCTTTTGACCTGCAGACACCTGGGAGGCAAGCAGCCCACATCTCCACAGGGCCTGGGGCCTGGGCAGCGTCTCTGAGCTGCCACGCATGCGCATAGCTGTTGTGCTGGAGACGAGCTTGTCTCCAGACAAACCTGGGGTTGGGGTGAAGACACAGGAGGAACCGATATTCCGTATACGTCCTTGAAGCCCCCTTGCTGGCCAGTGGAGCTGAACCAGATCATAAAGCTCACTGGCCCCTGCACACCTCTCTTCCCCTTTGGCCATGACCACAAGACGACCCCTTGCAGATGGCGGAGCCGCGAAAGCAGCCGGGACCCTTAGTCTTCACCCAGGAGAACTGGAGACCCAATAAGCTTGTGCAGGAGAAAGAGGGAGATGTGCTGTGTGAAGGCCTGAGATCTGGGGTTTGTTTATTGTGGCACGACTCCCCTTACTAATGATGGCCTTTCAATGAGTGCAGCCTCTCTGGTCAGCCCTCGGAGGCCTGCCAGGGCCCCTCTCGACCCCTCCTTGGCTTCACATCCCTCCACAGCTGGCACTGAGCGGTTTCCTCACTCGCCTGATGCTGAAAGCACAGATGTCAGTCGCCGTGACCAGTGTCTCATCTGCCCCAGCTCTGGACCTGGGCTCTGGACCTGCTAGTATTTCAGACCCTCATGCCTCCTTGCCCACCTGGCAGCTAAGCAGGCAGAGGCACCGAGAGGTTGTCCCAAGAGCACGCAGCTGCAAGGGGCCACGTCTGGCTTTGACCCCGAGTCCACTGGTTCTGGCTTGCCTTGTGCCAGCTTCACTTCCCTTTGGTCTCCAGCATTGCTGTCCAGCCCAAGTCACTGCGGCTGGAGGCCTGTCCTGGGCACCCAGAGCAAGCTGTGAATGCACCACTGAAGCAGGGTTTGAGGCAACACCCAAGGGGTGGGCACGGCTCTTGAGATGGAAGCCTCTGAGTCAAGGTTCCAAAGGCATCATCCCTGGGGAGCGAGGACTTGGCACAGGCACCTTCCAGCCAGACCCCCAGCAGGCACACAGGATGAACACTGGCGGACACAATCAGCCAAGTGTGGACTCCCCAGGAAGAGCAGCAGGAGTGAAGCTTCCTAGTGCCCCCTCGCTGTCTCCTTCACCCCAATGCATGGGTGAGCACGCGCAGCTCCGCGCAGGGCTGGGTCCCGGGAGCAGACACCACCCCTCTGCTGGGAGCTGCTCACCCTGCCACGTCCTGCCGCATCCTGCAGTGACCTGCCCCCACCTCGTGTCTTTTCTGGTGCTCAAGAAACTCAAGGGGACAAGCAGGGAGTCACTCGGGGCTCCTCCTGCCCATGTTCCTTCACCGCCTGCCTGGTCATCGCCCCAGAGATCCTGGTGTTCCCCAAGGCCCTGATCCCATTCTCAAGGGTGCTCTCTGAGCTGGGGTCACTATCACCCAAGGCACCTGCAGCAGCTCCTGGAGGGCCGTGTGCTCCAGCCCCCCTCCCCACCCCATATGGTCAGGATCATCCTAAACTGCTGACGGCATCATAGCCCGAGGGGGTCCTGTATAAAACTCCCCAACAGTTTGCAGCCCCTGCCTCCCAGAAGTCCCCCGCTGCCCACCTTCTCCTCCGACACCAAGGTTCTCACCATGGACAAGTGGGGCCAGATCACTCCTCGCTGCGGGGCCACATGTGCACTGCAGGATGAGCGGCAGCCCCAACCCGCACCGGCAGGTGCTACCAACACATCCTCGCCGCGCGCCAACCTCGCTCATCTCCTGACACGGACAAAGGCCGCTGCTCCACCCGCGCCCACCCGGGGCCCATCTCCTGCCCTTTCCTTGTCCCTGCCCCCTCCTCCTCCTGCTAAGATTTGACTCTGCAGCATCAGCCTCCCAGAAGCCTCCCACTGGCCGGCAGGTCTGAGGACGGCTTCTCCGGACCACACTCTGTGTCCCTGTGCTCGGTTCCTCAGCTGAATCGACTCACTGAGGCTTGGCACCCCCCTGCAGGGGCCCCTCTGCAAGGCGGGGTCCTCAGGACCCTGGCATGGGCCTGAAGACGCACAATGACGGAGGAGCACACCCAGAGACCCCCGGGCAGGAGCAGGCCTGTGGCTGGAGGGGCAGCAGGCTGTGTGGAGGGGTGTTCAGGCTGAGCAAAGACACAGGGGGTTAGACAGGAGCAGGGGGCAGCGCTGTGGCAGGAAGAGCCTGGGCGAGGCATGGAGTGTGGAGTGATCTGGCCCCACGTGTCCATGGAGTGTGGACGGCGAGATGGCTGGGAAGTGACAGCGTCGGAGAAGTGGGCGCTGTGGGGGGAGCAGCGGGGTTGGGGTGGGGGAGCAGGAGGAGGCCCAAGGCATGCTCAGCAGGATGAGAAGTTTGGATTATAAGCTTGGGAGATGCTTTGTTAGCTGCTGAACTGGTTTCTGTATTGCAGGCCTTCTCAGAGCCCTGAAGATGCTCACGTGCTGGTGAATCTTTGCAAGGGGGAGAGATAGCTTGCAGTGGGGCCCAACTGGACCAACCACAGAGGTGATTGTCACAGGGCTCTCGAGTGACCTGGGTTCCACAGCCTTTCCTCTAGAAACAGCTGCTTGGCGCTAAGACACACGGGCTGCCTCTTGGGGAGGGGGCTCCAGCCGGGACTCTGGGTTTGGGGACAATGGCTCTGAGGGTTGTTTGAAGGCTTCAGGCCCAAGGTTGGGCCCCTGACCCCTGTCCCTGGGCTCTGGGGCAGCTGCAGCCTGGAAGCCAGTCAGGCTCCTGCGGGAGGGGCAGTGGGAAGGGCTGGGAGGGTAGCACAAAACTGACCGAGGCTTTGACCACCTCCCCCAGGCCCTGGGGCCATAACATATGGTGTGGTTTAAAAATTGAGGAGCACTTAAGGGAAAAATGTTGGCAGGCTCTGAGGCACTTGTAAACCCGTCTGAGCCGACTGGGCGTCTGGTCTCCTCCCTCCAGGAGGTGGAACAGCGCTGAGTGGGGCAGGGAGATCTGGAGGGCTAGGTGGGGGTCTGCTAGCAGAGGCTTCTGGGTGAGGTGGGCCAATAAGGGGGGAGGGAAGCCCTTGGGTAAGCTGAGAGCTGCAGACCACAGCCAGGCTGGCAGAGAAGCAGAGACAGGGGGGCAGAGTAGGAAGCAGTGCACCCCAGGGAGGACCAAGAGTTCTGGGGTCACCCCGACCTGGGCCCTGACCCCAGTCGTGTGACTTGGGGCAGCAAGAGACCGCCTCGTCCTTATCTGTAAGATGGAGCCAACAGAATCACATCACACAGACAGAAGGACCAATGGAATGGGTGCGCACACAGTGGGTCCTCAATGCACGTTAGCTGCCATGACTCAGGGAGAGCATAGTGGGTGGGCATGGAGGGGGTGAGGATGGAGAGCTGAGGCCTCCCCCAGGGGTGGCTGATTCTCTGCGCTTGCTGGTCTCAGCTCGTGGCCTCTGCGCCCCGACACCCCATCTACAGGGCTCTGAGCCCAAGGAGGTGTCTGGCACACTGCAGACACAGCCAGAGCTGTTATTCTAGCTCCCAGTACTCACACCCCTCAGAGTGGCGCCTCCTCTGTGCTTGGGGTGTCTGTGCCCAGGGTATCCCGAGGTTGTAAGGGTGGCCAGCTGACCCAACCTGCCCGCTGCCAGCCACTGGATATGCTGCTTCGACACCCTGAAGCGCATAACAAAGCACTGGCATTGTCACATGTGCTCTGCCTCTGCTGCCGCACCTTCAGCCGCCCCTTCTCTCCTGAGCACCCCAACCCCCCACTTCTTAGCACTGACCCTGCAAAGCCCTTTCCTGCGGGCAGTACAGGCCTCGGCTGGCTTCCCCCTGTGCTGCAACCAACATGTGGGTGCAGGCAATGGTGCCCCAGAGAAGAAGGGGCCCCAAGAAGCAGGCCTCCCCTGGGCCCAGCAGCCTTGGCCCCGCCAGGCTTGGGTTCTACCTGGGGGAGAGGATTCTGGACCTCGAGGCCAAGGGCAGTCGCCAGCCAAACACCTGACAGCTCCCTGCGTGGCCCGGACAGATCTGGAGCGCAAGTTCCTGGACACGCCTCCCATTTCTCCTGCTGGGGATGTGGTTGCCTCTTACCTTTGGGGTGAGGTACTTGGTCATAATTTCCTTCCCTTTCTCTCCCAGTTTTTCATCTGGAGTAACTTCATATTCTGCCTAAAGTAGAAGAAAAGAACAATAATAGATTTACTCATACGCTTCCTATAGTTACAGAACCTGCGAGACACCTGGAGGTCAGCTGACCAATCCCTGCCTTCTGTGGGGGGGAAACTGAGGTCCGGAGAAGGGAGAAGCCCTGGTCAAGGAGACTGGATGTTGAGCCCAGCCGACTTGGCCCCCTCCAGGGACTTGTACTCACATAGAGCTCCCCTCTCCAGCCCTGCACGACAGCTGCAGGGAGCAAAGCTGGTGTTGCCCCCGCCCCACCCCTGACGCAGCGAGGGTCAGGCATCCCAGCAGCTGGGGTTGAGACGCAGCGAGGGTCAGGCATCCCAGCAGCTGGGGTTGAGAGCTGCTGAAAACAAAAAAAGGGGGAAATGCTGCAGGGGCCCTTGCAGGCCCAGCCAGGTAAGACACTGGCAAGCAGCTAAGAAAAGGGCCCCACCAAACTGGAGACCAGAGGGGCTACCCTGGGGTGCTCAGGGCTGGCAAGCTGTGAGACCTTAGCCTCCCTGGAAAGCGCAGAGGGAAGGAGCACCCACGTGGAGAGTGAGCTGCAGATGGATGTGATGAAGGCTTGGCCCAGAGCTGGGCACATAATAAACTCCCGACAGCTGCCATCATTATCACCACGATGATGATGATCACATGTTGCAAGGAAAAACATGCCTTGTCTTACCTTTTGTGTCTTTTTGGCTTACAAAGTGAACAGAGTTGTTCAGGTGATTTTATTGGAATTTCAAGAGAACCCCAGGCAGTGGTAAGGGGGACAGGGGCCAGCATCATCCCCTTCACCCCCAGATGAAGAGCAGGAGGTGCAGCAGAGGCCAGCTAGTGGCCCAGGGTCACCCGGGGGCAGGTGGCAGGACTGGGACTCGAGCCTCCAAGTCTGAAGTTCTTTCTCAACAACACCGAGGAATCTAGGACTCCAGCTGGCTGGCGAGCCCGTGGGACCAGAGCCCTGAAGAGGTGGCCTCCCCACGGCAGGCCTTGTCATTTCCCTCGACCGAGACGGGCTCCTTCGCTCCCGTCGGGCACTCACGCCAAGCGGATGAAAGGCCTGAGCACACCAGATGCCTGGGTAAGCTTGCTTTTCTCCCGCAGACAAGGGAACTAACTGCAAATTGTTAATAACCATTTCAAAATCCACCCCCCAAGGATCTGTCAGCGCCGGTCCAAAGCTATAGCTCTTTCAAAAGAGGCAGAGGAAATGACATTCGCACGGACGGTTGGAAATTCCTTCCCCACCATCTTGCTGGGGAGGCAGAAGCCCTGGTCCTCCTCACCTGATTCAAAGCCACCTCCTGACCCAGGGTCTAGGTCCCAGCTTCTCCCCGGGTCAGGGAGGGGCTCCCAGGAGGGGCTCCTGGGCAGAGGGGATACTGCCCACAGGTGCAGCCAGACCACGTCCATGCAAAGGAGCCCGGCCTGGAGCTGCCATTTCTCCAGTGGAGAATCATGACTCAGTGATGTCTCCAAGGAGGGGACACTGACACTATGATCGTCTGGGTCATGAGGCTCCAGGGACAGCGCCCACCTCCTCCCTTTACACAGCAGACACCAAAGCTCCGAGGCGGGGCGGATCCGTCATGGCGCTGGGACTGGACACGGGCCTCGGTGTGCCTGGGTCACGGCTTCAAGCCTCTCCCGCTGAGGAGCCTTACGGGGCTGCGGCTTTCTTGATGGTGCGATTTGATGAGGGATTTTGTGAGACTGTTTAAGGGGAAGAGGCTCTTTCTTCTGAACTTTTTCCTGTTCTTTTCTCCCTCTCTGCTCTCAACAATCCCCCAAAGCTGACATGCCTGCACCCCACCCCACCCCCACTTGCAGCAGGAGCACTGGCTCCAGGCCTGCTACACAAGGCAGATGTATGGTTGTTCCCCACTTAAGGCGGAAGTAGCTGGAGCCCTGAAGCCAAGGACCACTTCAAATGCACTGGGGCACGGGGAAGGGCTGGGAACTGCATCTCTAAAGGGTTGAGCCTTCTAGAACACAACTCGCCACCCTTTTCCAGGGTGAGGACAGCAGTACCTTGTGTCCTGCGGTGCTGGGAACCCCACTGTGCCGAGGTATCTGGCCTCATGGGAATTTACCCAGACTGCTCTGCAGGACCCCGGGCAAATGGCCGGCCCCCGCCAAGGGCTCACTCAATCTCACGCAGGGTGCAGGATGTGCACTGTCCCCAAATACAGCGTGAAGGCAGTTCTGTTTAACTAAATGAGGGTCTGAGGCTCACCCATCAGCCTCAGTAACCAGCTGAAAATATTATTGCTCTGGCTACTAAAACCCATGTTCAAAAAATAACATCCCTTTCAGGTCAGCTGCCTCCAGCAAAGGCCGGGCTGGGCGGCCGCCGTTCCACAGAGAGGCAGCCGGGAGCACGCGGGGACAGGCAGCCCAGCCCGGATCAAAAGGCCTTTCTTTGGTAGTCCAGGTTAGGTCATCACCACATGAAGAGCATTTGTGCTGGGAGGCAGAGAAACAGCAGCCAGCAGCTGGGCCTTCTACCGAGTTAAGTCACCTGGAGCGACAGGTCCCTGGGAGGGCATCATGGGGACCAGCTCTGAGGCAGGAGCCCCTGGGAACACATGGCTGGGGGCACCTCCCCCAGGGAGTGGGTAAACGCTGCCGAGATCAGCCTAAACCAGAATACATAGCGGCAAATAAGAAGTTGGGCCAACAGCCTAGACTTAGTGCTGGTTCAGGAAATGACAGACAGTAACTTCCATGAAAAGGGAGGAAAGCCATCTGCAAGCAAGGGCCCGTGGCCGCCTTCTGGAAGACAGCTCCTTGCAGCCAAGAGTGGGGGGCCTTGTCCTCTTACCCCGACAGACAGGCCTTGGTCAGACACAGCACACGCCCTACATCCTCCCTGTTGTAAGGCCCACTTGGAACTCTCTCCCGCCCTGAGTTCAACTCCAACCGCCAGAGCGCAAAGAGCGCCCATCCCGAGGGAGGGCATTTTTCCTTCCCAGACACATCCAAGGTGCCAGCCAGGAGGGGGGGCAGCCTTTAATGAGCCTGCTCTTTGCACTGTGATTTATGCCAGACACAGGCCTGGCCTTCGGGGAGGGGAGGCCGCTTGAGCACAAAGGGCAAAGTACTACAGAGTTTAGGGCCAAAAGAATGATTGTTCCCCGCATGTCTGCCAAAGAACATAAACATCTGTGTGCATCCTCGTCTATAAACCTCATACTTCATCCTCTGGGCCGGCTCTTGTTGCATCATCAATCTCAGAAAATGCCAGTGAAAATATGTCCTCTCTGTGCAAACACATTTCCCTCATATCATTTTTTGAAAACAGGGATCGTGCAGGCTGGCCTGAGGGAAGCTGTTCGAATCGGCGGGTCCCAAGAGCGCAGGGTCTGGGCTGGCCTCCTCATGGCCTCTCACTAACTGCAGCTGTCACCTCCTTCTCCTCGGGGGCCAGCTCCTGCCCTGACTGGGAGATGAAGTCAGACGGCGATGAGGGCTTGCCGCCTCGGCTTCTGTGGTGACCGATGTGGTCAGCTTTTCCAGCATCCTCGTCGCGGGGACTGGCTGGCAGCGCCGCTCACCCCGGCCCTTTCTGGAGAAACACCGGCTCCACCCGTGCTGGCCACGGTCTTGCCTGGGCTGACCGCATGGGCTCACTCTGCCTTTGCCTCACTCCACCCTGCGGGTGGCCATTGAGGGTGAGGGTGGGGAGATAGCCGCTGGCCCCCACCTGGGGCTCCATGGGTTCCTGTACCCCTGTAGCCTGTACTCGTGGAGGTTGCCTCCTCCCACCCATCCTGCTCTGTTCGCTCTTGTCCCTGCAGGACAGGCAGCAGGCTCAGACAGGCTGCAAGGGCTGCTCCTAGGTGCCCTATCAGTCAGGTACCCTTCCTCACACAGGGTGGGCCGCCATGTCCTGCCAGGACCCAACAAACCCTGAACAACCCTTCAGCAAGTTGGGCGCTGACCTGGCCCCCTTTCTGCTCCCCAGCTGAAGGAAGAAGCACTACATTAAGAAGTATGCCTCAGGTGCCCCAGGGTCAGATGGACTTGGTCAGCCCCAAAGCCTGTGTCCACCGGGCATGCTCCCTCCTTTGAGAGATCACAACAGTGACAGGACACACAGGGCACTCCTATAAACGAGAGAAGCAGAACCTTAGTCCCCTGGGAAGCACAGAACTCATTTTATGACAGGCCTTCAGGATAACCAGATAGAGATAAGATCGACTGATAGCCCATCAATTTCAAGTGATTTTCTATAGTCCAGTATTAAAGAAAGGCTTGTATGGCTTTTAGCATTCCCTGACATGAGATGTCATGTGCTGTCAACTCCGATGTGTAGGTGCCAGGCTCCAAATGGCCCTAGTAACCCCTGCTGCTCACTGCTCATGCTCCAGCAGTCTCTTTCCACACCAGCAGCGGCTAACCTGTGTACCCAGCAGGAGATCAGGGACACGGACATTACAGAACGTCTGAAGCTATGGTATAAAGGACACGGCAGCTTCTACCTGATTCTCTTGGGTCACTTGCATTGGGAATGTCAGCCACATGACAAGGACAGTCCAGCAGTGTCTGGTGTGGTTCCTAACCCCACACATGGCAGATCACCCAGCTGCTGCCCTGCAGCCAGCACCGCTTGTGCATAAAAATGTGGGAACAGGTCCTCCGGCCACAGTCAGGCCTTCAGATGACTGCAGACCCAGCTACAGTTTCTGAGAACTTGAGCCAGTAGCACCTAGGAACACCGTTCTCGAATTCTTGACTCACAACTAAGAGAAAATAAATGCTTCTTGTTTCAATCAACTTCGTTTTGAGGTAATTTGTTACTCAGCCAGAGATAACTAGTATTCAACCAGAATCTGAACTTAAAGCTAGCATGGCTTGCTTCCTTAAACATTTTTCCTTCCTTAGTCATTCTTTAACCTTTCATTCTACCAGAAAGCAAGCTCCATGAGGGCAGGGCCTGCCTCCTCCCGCTCACTGTGCAGCCTCCAGCTGCTGGGAGAATAGAGCCTGACACCTTGGAGACACCCAATAAATATGCAGCGTCAATATGGCTGAGTATCTGCCAAATGCTCCCCAACCCCAAAAAGAAAAATCTGAAAACCTTAAGTTGCCCCCAAGTGTGGGGATGGGAGGGTTTGAATGGGTTGGCACGCGGTCAAGACTCCCAGACAACAGGCTAGAGAGGAAATGCGTCAGTCTTGACGAAATCCATGGGAAGAGCGGCATGGCCTGTGGAGGCCGACACTGGCCTGGAAACCTAACCGATCCCCTCCAGTTGGGAAATCCTCTTCTCCCACCAGAGGCCAAAACTAGTGAAAGCCTTGGTGTAGGTCACTGACTCCATTTCTCTGCGGGGAGCGGAGGAAGGTCAATGGGTTGGGGGGTGGGTGGTCTTTCTCAGGTTGCTGGAAGCCCCGCACAAGCAGACTAAGGGCTGGAGGGCCCCTGCCGTTGGATGAGTGTGCACAGGCAGCTCTGCCACCCCGGAGCACGCACCTCCCTCTGGGAACAGCCTCCTTCTTCTACTTGACTTGAGAAACTCAGACATTAAGACCGCGTGGGGGGGCGGCCTTTCCTGGGGCAACATCAGAGCCAATGAGGACAGGTTCTGTCTAATACACTCCACGTGGCAGCGACGTGGCACAGAGGTGGGGTGGTGTGGATGGCACCGGCGGAGCCAGGGAGCACCGGGCCAGAAGACAGCACCAAGGCCACGGCACCTCCTCGGCGTTCTCGCCGCCTTGGAGCTCTAGTCAGGATGGGAGAAAAAAAGCGTTTCAGACGAGAACTGCAGCAGCCCTGGAAAACTCAATAAAGTCTTCATGCGTAAAAGAGGTGTTCCAAAGGCTGCCCTTTGACGTCAGGATGGGTGATGAAAAGGCCTCGCTAAATGCCGGGGACACGGACAAAGCGCGAGGGGCCGGGCCAGCCTCCCCTGTGTGGCGGCCTCATTAGGCGAATGTCAAGAGCGCTTGCCACGTCAGCACGGAGCCAGACTCACCTTTCCTTTCCAAGAATCAAGTCTTGGTACGGGCCCAGCCGCAGGGAACGTTTGCATGACCAGAATGAAAATGGGCATCCATTGGATTTTTTTTTTCTTCTTCTCTGACTGACTCTAAGTGTCTAGAAGACACGTGGCTGGAAAATTCCACTGGCTCCTGGGCTTAGCCTTGCCCGGCTCTGCCTCATCAACTCTCTAGACAGGTCCCAAAGCTGCTGCCACCTCATCTTTTCCACAGGGGTGCAGCTTGGTCCAGGTTCCATCTCTGGTCCTCGTCTCGCTTCCTTCCACGGCGTCTCCTTGGGAGCCCGTCCAGCTCACGGCTGCGAGCACCACATTGACATCTCCGACTTCTCTGTTTCCAGACCTTTCTCACAAACGCCAGTCTTGAGTCCCCGCGCCCCCTCCAGCCTCTCCACTTGGGTGGCCGACAGACGTCTCAGGCTGAGGTGCTTGAAATGAAGCACCTGGTTGTCCCCCAAACGTGTGCCCCCCACGGCTGTACCGCTACTCCATCCTTCCAGTTGCTCAGGTCAAAGCTTTGAAATTATCCTCAATTCCCTCTCACCCTTGATGCATCAGGAAAAACTGCTAACTCTGCCTTCAAAGCAAGCCCCGTTCAGCCACTTCTCCCCACTGCCAATTCGTTCTTGCTGGCTGGCGTCCCCACCAGCCCTGGATGGCAGTAGCCTCCTGTCAGAGCTCTCCGCCTGCCCCCCCCCCACCCCCATAGCCTGTTCCCAACACAGGAGCCAGAGGGAGAGTCGAAAAACCTAAGTCAAAGCGTGCCATTGCTTTGCTCAAACTGCATCTCACTCGAAGCTCAACAGCACAAGGCCTCGCGTGATGGCCACCTCTCCTGCCCCGTCTGCCCTTGCTCCCTCCACTCCTGCCAGGGATGCCCTGGCCTGCAGGCCTTCGCACTGGCTGTTCCCTGTCTGCAGTGTTCTTCCTGCTCGCACGCACCTGGCTAACTCCCTCAGCAACTTCAATCCAACGCTGCCTTCTCAAAGACACGTCTGCTCACTGTCCTTTTTTTTTTTTTCCTGCTACTTACAACCATTTCTACTGACGAGTCTGTATGGGTTAAATGCCATCATAGATACAAATGAAATATATGTGCTTCTGCCCACAAAGAACTCAGAATATAACATATAAAATAGACATGAAGATCACAAATCATCATAAAGCAAGAACCAGAAAGTGCCTCGTACTCCAAGTTTGAGCGATCACGGTCCTCCTGTTGATATGATAACCAGCCTCCATGCCCCCCAGACCTGCCTGAGTCTTCTTTCTCCGTCACATTTATCACCTTGCAACATCTGATTTCATTTCCTTATTGTGCTGACCGTTATGGCCTCCCTCCCTGACAGGGCAGAGATCTCGGTTCATTTTCTTCAGTTTATCTTACAGGACTGCAGCTGTGCCTGGCAGAGGGGACTTTTGTTAAACGAATAAAAGACTAAACTAATGGCTGAGGACATGGTACCAGGCTACTTTTCCTGCCTCAAGTGAAGGCTTTGCCAGGGCCCATTGTGTCTGTGACCCCGGGGAGAAAGGAACCCAAGACTTGGGTCCTGCCAAGGGCTTACCAGGCCACGCAGGGCTGTGACCGCTCCAGGCGCTGGTGAGGTGGCTGTGCCGGGGGAGGGATGTGTTCGCGGCCATCGGCCTCTAAGTTTGATGGCCACAAAGGCCCTTATAGGGATACATCTCCCATGACAGGAAATTGATTCACAGCTGTCAGTTTACAGACTTTAAAAGAGACAACCAACCGGATGTTCTTCTAGCCTGGCTGCTGCAATAGGGGTGATAATGGAATCAGAGGCACTTGTCTGGCTAAACCTCTGGCCCTTATCTTCAGAAAATCCAATGTGGGGGACAGTGTGTGACATCACAGGCCCAGGAGGGTGTAGAATCGCTGTGCAGAAGAAGCCCACCCACCACAGACCCCACTTTACCGGAGCCAGTTCACCTGGGCATCTGGGCACTATGGAGCAAGAGCACTGGACGGGGGTCAGGGGGGCTGGTGGGGCCCAGCCCTGCCACTCAGTGGGGTGCAACTTCACACCAGTCACCAGCCCCCACTGAGCCGAGGCCTGAGCAGCCACCACCTGCCAGGTGTGGCCTTAGGGGCTGATGATTCAGAGACGACCAGCTGTGTCTGTGCCACCAGGAGACCAGGCTGGAGGAGGCAGACACAGTCCAGTCCCTGTGACCACACCCGGGCTCCACGATGGGCTGGTTGCTCTGAGCAGTGGGGACTCCTGTGGCCCCTCAACACCTCACCCAGACAGAGATGCCGTGGCACTGCCTACAGATGAAGACTCGAGGCACAGAGGCCTTCACCAGCTGCCGGAGGTCCCAGCACAGGCAGGGGCAGTGCCAGCCTTGCCTGGCAGTCAGTCTCGGGAGCCTGTAGCCAGAGCTACACAATTCTGCACCACTGAGGGGGCTCAGGTGCAGACACCTGGCCAGCCCCTGGAGCAGCAGGCACAGCAGGGAGACAGGAAGGCTTCTGAGCACGTGCAGAGGATAAGCAGGGATTTCCCAGGCAGAGGGGTCAGGGGTGGAGGAGGGCACTTCAGGCAATAAGGGTAAGGGGTCTATCCCAGCTCACCACTCCTGTGGTGGCAAGTCAGAGCCACCACGAGCAGGTGGTGGGGTGCACACAGGGCTAGCAAGGGCCTCTGGGCAGACGGTCAGCCTCAGAACTTGGACCACAGCCTAGATATCAATGCTTGCTGACCCTGGGCCTGCTGTTCAGTTCTGGGAGATTTGAAAAATGCCAACATCTGCTACAAACAATGGCCTATCTAGTGGTGCTGAGCACCCCTGCAGCCAGCTGTGGTCTCCAAGTACCATTTCCCAGTGGAAGGAACCAGGGCTGCTTGGAGTCAGGACAGGCTCTAGGTGGAGTGGAAAACGTACACAGCCCGGAACATCACATCATCCCGGATGACAAGGAGGCTGCAGTGACAGCTGCGGTCTCCAAGGGCTCAGAAGACGACCCTAAGGGCTCCCAGTGGCTGATGGTGATGAGACCCTGGCACCTTGGGGAGGAGAATACTGACCACCAAGCATCAAAATGCATCATATTTAAACACACACGTTTAAAACTAACCAGCAGTTACTACTAGAGGATGCTAGCGACCCAGTTTGGTGCTTTGAAAACACACACACACAACAGGGAAAGAATCAAGTATTTCCTGTAGGAACTTTATCTCTGGGTAACCAAATCAAAAGGAAACGTTTGCCAGTTAGCACAGGATGGACGGATAGAGTGTGGCAAGCCCTGATTTAATCAATACACGGTGGTATTGATTATCTACACATGATCGGGGCTGCCGCCAGGTTTGCAGGCCTCCTGACAGAAGAACATGAAACCTCTTACAAAGTCAGCCCTGCACCCCCATTGACAGCAAATCTGAACAGGCTTCTAGACTCAATGAGTGATTGACAGGACATAAGAGCCTATTAAGTGACACCTGAGGATGAGCGCAAAATTGAGGCCTGGAGCTCTTCTGGATGAACAATTATGGGGGTGTGGTTAGGGAGGACCCATGAGGCAAGAAAAATGTCAACCAATCACAACATGCGGTCCTTATCGGGACTCCAGTTCAAACAAAGGGCTACAGCTGGCATGTATACAACGCATGAGAAAACTGGAAATTTGAGCACTAACATTTGGTGATAGTGGGAATCTTTTTTTTTTAAAGCTGTGATAATGGGGCTGTGATTATTTTGCTCTTGTTAAGCGTCTAGAGCATTTAAAGATAGGCCCTGAAATGTTCACAGATGAAACAATATGATTTGTGAGATTTGCTACCAGTGCTACAGAGGGGCAGATGTGGATGAAACCAGACAGGCATGAGTTGATCGTTGTTGAAGGCGGGTGCAGGGCGCGTGGGGGTTCATTATACTATCCTGTAGACTTTCGCATTTTATGGTTTGAAATTTTCCGTATTAAAAAGTTATGAAACCACTAGGCCTCACGCCCAGAGATTCAACTTAATGAGTCTGGACTTCAGCTCGGGCCCTGGTAGCGTTTAAGGCTCCCCAGGTGTTTCTACCGCTCAGCCAAGGCTGAGATCTACTGTAATCGCTTATGTAGGACGTGACAAGAGCCTGCCTGTGCTGAGACCAAGACAGAGGCTATGGAAGGGTGGGGAAAATGTGGGGGTGCGGGGGGGTCAAGGAGCCAAGCACATGGTCCTTGATGGGCCCGGGGAAGGGATGAGGGAAAGGGAGAGGTCAAGGACAATGCATAGATTTCAGGCTTGGGTGACTGTGGGGCGCTGTTCACTGGACTAGGGAACACATCAGAGCTGGGGTCTTGGCAACTTGCAGGCTGGTGCTGGGCTTTGGGATGTGTTAACTTTGAGGGACTCACGTGATTTCTGTAGAGACGTACAGTGATTAGTTTGGATTGTGGGCCTAAAAATTCATATGGAGACCAGGGAAGTCACAAAAATTTGGAGTTCACAGGGCTGTCCCCCAAGCTGAGACAGATATTGGTTGGCTGCCATCAATGATGGCATTAGGGCCTCTAGGAAACAAAGACCATCTGGGTCCCCTTCACCTGGGGGGCATAGTCCTGGGTGGCCCCATTGCTTGTAAGACTGGCCTCCATCCGTCACTGCCCATCCTAGTCTGCCTTCCCTGGATAGAACCCCAAAGAGCCGCCGGTCAGGCTGACCTGGGAGAGTGAAGAGGATTCCAGTACGTCCTGTTCTAAAAGCCCATGAGGATCAGTCAGCTTTGTGAGACCAAGGAATGACCAGGACATCTGCAGGAAGTCTCCACAGTGTCAAGCACGGTCACAGTGCCAATGGAGACAGAGGCGGTCAGATAGGCTTTAAATCAAACCAACACACTGTCATTCCGCAGATGCTTACTGAATGCCCACATGGGGGCGCTGTGCTACATAGGGGTGAAGAGAAACCCAGGGTCCTGGCCTCAGAGAGCTTGCATTCTACTAGGGAAGCAAGCACGTGAACAAAGCAGTCAAACTTTTCCTTTAGGCTAAAATGATCACTGATCACAGTGACCACAAAGGACCACACCCTCCCCCCTCCCTAGGAGTAGGGACTTACCACTGAGTCCAGGAACTGAATATAACGCTCCAGCCCACGTCTGGTTTCGCAGAACTGCCGGAAAAGCAGCCTCCCAATAGGCTGTTTGTCACATAAACTGCAGTAATCTCTGTCTGGAGGCAAAGAAAGAAGAACATGGTAAGGCCCAGGAGAGGGTCAGGCAAGGCCGTCCTGTCCAACCACACCTGCACCAGGAGTGCCAGACACAAGAAGCAAGATCACCAGCAATCACTCGGCATCCTTTACTTACCACCATGCTCTGCAGACCCAGAGGGGTCAAGGTCAGCAAGGGTTATGACCCAGCCTTGACACCCTAACCCACTCCCTGTCCACTGATATCTGTACAGAGATACCAGCGGTTCTGGAGATGATGTCTTTGTCCCCAGCTGACCGTCAGCACATCACATTCCTGACCACTGTGACTGGCTATGGGGACAGACATGGAACCCAGGCCAGTACCCATCAGTGAACTACACACTTGGCCTGAACACTCTGAGCAGAGGAGCTATTTCTTCTTCCAGGTGCTGCAAGGACTGGGTTGGAGGCCAGGGTCGGCTGCAGTGTTCTTGACACTGTGAATAAAGCTGCTATGAGGATGAGGCTAACACAGGAGGAGGTCAGAGCTGGGGAAATCATAAGCAGAGTTGGTACACTGACGATGTTATGAATGCCTGGATCAAACCATGCCTGCAGGCCACACACATCTGAAAAGCATATTGATGGGCTTTGTTTAGGGCAATTTGAAAAATATAAAACTTACTTGAAATGCAAAGCATCTTAACAAGAACAGTAAAAAGTTTAATAAACCCTACCTATTACATAACATCATGGATGTGGGCTTTTTGTTCTGTTCTATCCTATTCCTTTAAGGAATCTCCTCTTTGAGTCTCTAAAAAATCCAGCTCAAGGTCCTAAGAGATTACTTCTCCCAAGTCTTGGGGATGGTCATGGGCCTCAGTCCTAGCCAGGGAGAGCTGGGTCTCAGTCACAAGATAGGTTCAAGGATGGGCTTGGGACTCAGTCCTTGGAAGTCTCTGTTTCTGCCATAGTTTGCGGGGGAGGGGCGGTCAGCAACAGACACATGACTCGGTCCTACTCAATCAAAGCCCTCTGTTTTCTGGTCCCAATGACAGATTAAGGGCCTATGACTCAAGAAAGATATTTGGGAATAGCAAGGATGTAGGACTGATCTTTAGCACTAGACAGGGATGGCACAGAATGAACCTAGCACAGGGGGAAACAAGCAGAGTTGTAGAGAGAACAGTGCCGTGAATTTCAGAAGCGCCCTGGCTAGGCCAGGGGCCCCGCATTTTCACCTGACAAGTCCCTGTTTAGCCAGTTGACTTGGGTTTTTGCCCCTGGGAGTAGGCACAGGACCCAGGGGTAAGCTGCCTGGGGCAGGAGCTGTTTTTGTAGGCGTTTCCCATCTCGGGCACAGTGCACACAGAAGGCACTCAGAACTTTCGCCTTCTCTTCGGACAGATACTTTGATCAACATGGATGAGCCACTTGCACGGCTCCCTCCCCAAGTTGGCTGGAGGCTGAAACTAGCCTTGGCCTATTGCCCCACTCTGCCTTTCAGGCTTGGGTGCGGTCTACCTTTCTGTGTGCAGGTGGTGCAGGAACAGCCACGTGACAATCACTTCACCCACCTCTGTGTTGCCAGGTGGAGCAGGGGAGGGGAGGGGCTGCAGTCCCAGCCCCAGGGGAGCTTGGATTCTGTTGGAAGGGGGCGAGGTGTGGGTAAGCAGACAAGATCCCAGGTGACAGTAATAAAATGTCAAGTTCGATGAGTGTGCTGGTCAGCCGGTAGGGAATCTGGGAAGGAGGGAGCCAGGGGGTGACAGGTCTGTAGGCTGCACCTGTTAGCAAGATGACCCGCAGACACAGCCCGGCTTCCTGCTGACCCTACCCTACCTGATGCCCCCAGGTTAGGAAAACAGGTTTCCCCACCTCCCCTCAGCAGTGAAGCTTCCCCAGAACCAACACAGAAAGAAAAGTGAACGGTCTGGTGTTTAACTCGCTTTTTGTTCAATTGCAGCAGAGAGCACCAGGCGGCCGGTGCAATGTGACAAGACACAGCCCCCTCTTCCAAAAGCAATTATGAGATTTCATGTACCATATTGTGATTCCTGAAGGGTTCATCTGACAGGATTTGTTCTCTCCATATGGCGGTTGCTGTCAGTGTGGAAACACGGCCGCTATAAACCACAGCGCGGCAAACACCATGTGATTCCAACACAAGCTGTCACACCTCGGTCCCCTGCTCTCCCGCTCTACAGCGGGGCCCAGGCAAGAAAGCCACTGGTTGGAAGCCCGGGAAGAAATAAAAGGATCAGTAATTGGCAATTTGGATTCTTTTCTGAGCTGTGGAGATGAACGCCCTGTCTCCTGCAGAAGCACCACCACCACCACGAACCACAAAATCGAAGGGCAGTGCCTCTGGGAATGGACAGTGAGGCCATGAAGGAAGAAAGAGCAGGAGCTGGGAGAGGTCCTAACACACGCCAGGGGTTGGGTCTGCTGGGGTTGGTGTAGACACATCAGGACACTTGGACAGAAGCCTTACCCATGCGCGCGTGCGTGCACACACACACACACATACCAGCTCTTCTAGAATCTGAAAATACTGCTTTGGGCCACATGCTTCATTGCTCTTTCCTTCCAAACTAGAGAGAGGCTGCTGTTTTGTAGGGTATTTGGGGTTCCCAGGCTCCCTGCCCACCAGTCATCTAGCAATTCTTGCTTATTCTTTTGGGTCCTTCCTTCATCCAACAAACCCTCCTTCAAGCTCTCCTGCTTACTGATACCTACATTTCCTTCAAGACTGTCTCTAAAACTCTCTTCTTGAATTCAACACCTAGGAATGTGTATATGGGTGGGTAGGAAGAGACTCCCTCCCGTTGTACCCCTCGGCAGGGGAGTGATCCAGTAACAGGCCTGGAGTTAATGGCTTGGCTGAGGCCAAGAAGAAGGGTGAGGTCTTTGGGATGTGATCTTTGACGCTGGCCACAGAAATGGCAAACTGGAGCCGGGCTGGAGGAAGGTAACTGGAAAACAGAAAGGGTCTAGAAAGTTCATTACAAGCTCGAGGACACTGAGCTGTGCACTTGGCCAAGGGCAGCGTGCCCAAGGGAGGGGCTGGGTCCCCGGGGCACAGAGGGTGGAGGGACATGGGGAGGGGAGCCGACGGGGTTCAGCCAGGAAAGGCCAGACTCTAAGGCCAAGGAGACTGCAAGGGGCGCATTGTCCCCTGGGCATGCATGATTTTACAGCACAAGAGAGTCCAGTCCAGTCAATGGAAAAGTGAACGAAAATGGGGTGGACAGAACGCGAGGGGTGGCTTCGGGAGGCAAGGCATGAAAGGACAGGAATCGGCAAGTCCCATTAAGTAAACGGGCCGGTGATTGAGTTCACCTGGGAATGACACTGCACGCGCACGTGCAAGCATGTGGGTTCCTGCTCACAAACATGCAGCACGCGGTCCTGAAGGGCTAGGCAGGGCGGCATCACTTCCCATTTTCCCTTATCCAGAGGAGGCAGCACACTCACTGAGCTGTCACCAACAGGGGGTGCACCAAGACGGGCTCCCCTCCCCCAGCACTGCCACCACCTTGCGATGGTTGGGTGTTCTGCTGAGAGCCTCCCCTGGTCTCTGGCTGTTCTCAAAATAAGCCAGAAATGGTAGCATCTCAGGCCCACCGCCAAGGACACATAAAGCCTAAATGTTTTTGTCTCCACAAAATTGCTATGTATGGGGGCCTCCCTGGTGGCGCAAGGGAGGCCAACCTATGAAGATGCAACCTATGAAGATGTCCTCAACCTCTGCAGCACGAGTTTGATCCCTGGCCTGCCAGGGAGCAACCCACATGGCACAGCAGACCTCTCCTGGCTCACCCACTGCTCCCCTCAGCAGTGTACTTCAGTCAGTCTGCCTGTTCGGCTCCCCATTCTGTTTCTGGTGAATCCTCTCACCAACCCCGCCCCACACCTCTGGCCTGTACCCTAGCTCTCGTAGGCATGAATAAGTAAATCTTTAAAAAAAAAAAAAAAAGCAAAATTCCTTGTATATATCTAACCCCCAATGGGATGGTATTTGGAGGTGGGACTTCTGGGAAGTGAGCAGGTCATGAGAGTGATGAGAGCTTTTATTAGAGACCCCAGAGAGCTCCTCTGCCCCCTCCAGGTGTGTGAGGCACTCGCAGGACACAGCACCTGCCGGCCCCTGAGGCCGCACTGCCCAGCCCAGCCCCGAGGAGGAGGCAGCTGTTTAGTCCCCCAGCGTTACAGCAGCCCAGATCCACTCGCTTGCTAGCCTGGGGCGAGTCCCTTAACCTGAAATGGCTCCCGAGAGTCCGGTGGCCGAGCGCGGTGAGAGGCGGCCAGTCCTGGTGTGCAGCAGGGCCTACGCGACGGGACCACTGGCTGAGACGCCTCAGATTCAAGAAATGATGGCTTTGACCTCTCTGAAGATTCAGAAAGGAAAGGGAACAGAGCTGGCGAAAGGGAGCTAGACATCAGCCCCAGAGAAGACAGCAGTCGCTCCCAGCCCCTGGACGGCCAGGCCTGGGCTCGGAAGGCCCTCGTCTCCTTCGCTTCCAGCCGCCCTCGGAGAGAAGCCACAAGGGTCCCCACGGCGCATGGCTGAGGTTCCACTCTCACAGCCCACAGTCAGTTCCTTCAAGACTCACAACCCCCAGCGGACTTAGGAACAGAAAGGGTATCGGCAGGAGGATAAATACATGCCGTCACTGTTTTCATTCTTTGCGAGTGACATGAAATGGGAACATACTTTCTTCATTAGGAGCCTGTGGTATGTGGCCGCTTGGAGGGCAACCAGGTTTTCCCAACTGCAGGCCAGAGCACAGGCGGCAGCGAGGACAGCGCGGCTCCCCGGGACGGCCACAACCCCAGCGTGGAGGCCGCCGGCCCTCCGCCCTGGCTGGGAGTGTGGGCGGGGATCCCCGCGGGAAGGGGGCCGGGGGTGTCCAGGGCTGAAACCTGCTCCGACTGTTTTCATTGTGGCCCCAGCCACTCCTTGAACCTGGGCCAATGAAAATGCACGCTCCATGTCTGAAGTTAGAGAAGAAACAGTTTCCTGAGGAAATGAAACCACCGGAGCCCTTGGAAATGAAACCACATGTTTATTGGAAGGGGGTGGGGGGGTCCCCAAAGTGATTTCTGCAGCCATCTCTCTACCAACTGGAGGTTTATTTGAGTTGAGTTTTGTTTCATTTTATTTCCGTTAACCTTGTTTTACCAAAATACCAGGGTGTTTCTCCCTCTCCCCCAACCCCTCTTTCTGGGGCGCAGGGGGTCCTGGTAGGTCCTAGAGGCAACTTATGAAAAGAGATACAAGGAGACCGGGTTAGTCAGAGGCCTCCCGCCTTGGAGTGGCCGTCCTCCTGGTCTGAAACAATAAACAGCAAAGTGATTTCTGAAAACAGCTCTCTCCAAATACGCCTGCCAAAGCCGGGAAAAACAATCGGGCGTTTGGTCTGAGGGAACAGCTCTCTGACGTGTGGAAGGCTACGATAGCATCACAGACAGCGGCAGCGCCTCCCAGCCCGACTCCTGGAAGGAGCGAGAAAGGAAAAGGGAAATATTTGGCATTTGGCTAGCAGCAGCTGAGTGGGCTCCTGTTACTTCAAGAAGGATGTTTTCATGGGAAGAGAAATGACATATGGCGCATGGACCAACACGCCCAGCCCCGTCCTCCGCCTGTGCTGCAGGCCCCCTCGTTCGGGTCTCGTTTCGCTCAGTGTCTTGCACTTGCCTCACGTCTCTGCAGGATCAAAAATATTAAGCCTGGGTCTTATAAGGCCGGTGGCACCCAGAAAGTCACATGCAACCCGCACAGAGTCATAGGGGTGTTCAGGTCTGGGCTCCGGGCAGCGGGAGGGGCCTGCAGACCGGGAGGGAAGGCATCTTGGATGTGAATTTTTCGAGGAAGCAGAGAGCTGGGCTGAAGCGTGCTTGTGGGCTCCAGCGCCGCGGCCCTACCAGTCCTGCCTCTTGGATGAGGGTCCAGTCTCTGGCTTGAACTCATTCCTGGGGAGACAGCTGGGACTCAGCATCTGGGGGGAACTGGGGGACGAGCAGACAGGGGACAAAGCATAGGTGCCCCCGGCACCTGGGGTCCCACAGTCAGCAAGTGACCTCTCTCCGATTCTCAAGGCCAAGAAAAGCAAATAATTCACATCTCCCCTGGCAGTGGGGACCCCCATTCAGAATGGGTGGGTCAAAGGTGGGTGGGCGGACCCAGAAGTGGCCAGGTAGACAGGATGTGCAGGTAGTGGGGGAACTAGAGAGCCTGGCATGTTGGAAGGAGCTGGGGGACAGGGTTGGGCCCAGGTTCTAGTCCTGGCCCTTTTACTGGCCATTTCTCATGTGAGGTCCAAATTCTGGGCACTCTGACAAGGCACACCAGCAAGGGCTGGGGGGGCGGGGGCGCCTAGAAAGGCTGGTGAGAAGGAAATACACTGATGTGCGATTGCTGGTTGTGTCGAGTTCTCTACATTCTCAACACTTTTACAAAGGAAGGGAAGACAACTATTTTAAAAACACAGCTGCGAAAAGCACTGAGATTTGGGGAGACCCAGGGAACAGAGGAGCTGTGACCTCCAGACATCCCCCCGTGGGTGCAGGGCTGGTCACACAAGGGTGTCAGAATGCCGTTCTGCCCTGCGCAACCTGCAGAGAGCTGGGACCAGGCCTGCGGTGGTCAATGCTGTTCCCTACACGGTGGCCCAGGACCTTCCCCGCCAGACCCTACCATACCCACGCTGGGGAAGCATCTCAGAGCAAGGTGCCTTCTGCCACCTTTGTTCTTGAAAAGAACTTTACACACACACACAGGCAGTTTTAGAATTAGAAATAGCCTGGCCACCCACATGGCCCTGAGGACAGAGCAAGTGTCTGTAAAGCTGCGAGGTTGCTCCATCTCTGCAGTACCCTGAAGGTCCAGGGCACCCCACACCTAGCTGGGCAGGTTCACAGGTGTGTGTGTAAAAGGAGCAAATGACTGACCCAATGAACCAAGGAATTGGTGTAAGAGGGAGGCCACACACCTCTAGATCGGAGAATAGAAACCTCACCCAACACCCAACACACCCTACACACCCCCGGGCTTGATCCATCAGAAATGAAGGTGTCCCTGAAGCCACTGGATGACGGGAGCGCCTGGTGGAGCTTCCATCCTGGTGGGGGAACCAAAGGGGCCCAGGCAACCCAGGAGGTGAGGCCGGGTGGGAAGGCCCCGAGACCCCGAAGCCGGGGTGGGGCTGCTGAGATCCCCGCTTCCCAGAGGTTCAGCCAGGACCATGGGGCTGGACCAGGTGACTAGACTTTGGCTCCTGCTCCTCCTCTGACCCCGGCATGACCTCAGACCCAGCATTCTCTCTGGACATCGCTTTCCCCTTTCACAGAGTGAGGCTGGTGACCCAGGGAGCTTAAATGTCCCGCCTCCCAGTTTGCTAGTTCCTCAGGCTGTGAGAAGCCTGATGGGGTGGAGAGCTCAGAGTAGGGGAAGGGCCTTTCCCCAACATCAGAGTCCCAAGTAGAGCTCACTCGCACCTGCACCGTGGCCAAGAGCAAAGTGAGCCTCAGGTGTTATTTCCAGAAGACCTGAAAAGGGCGTGTTGTCGGGAGGGAGGGGCCGTGGTTTCCATCACAGCCCTGCCAGTGTGCTGCAGGCATGATGAGGACCTTTCCTCTCCACCTCTGTGCCTCAGTCTCCTCAAGGGCTTTCCCAGTGCACCCTTGGCCCTTGGATGGCAATGCCTGACTGCAAACATGGTCACAGAGGAAGAGACCAGGGAGGCTGGGGGCCGGGAGGCCTTGCCACCTTGCCAGCCAGGGCTCTGGGGACTGGCATCACCTGGAACTGTGAGCTAATGAAGCGAAAGCCACAGGCAGGTGGGCCAGGAAGTGGCTGTGCAGGCAGGGCCAAGACAAACAGTAGCCTCCATGCAGGGATGCGGCCTGCTTCTTCCCAGAGTACCAGTGTAGGGTAAAGAAAATGTCAGGCTTTTCTGCCCTTCCACCATCAGGATAGATGATGGATCCTTGACCTGAATGCATGCCTGATGGCGGGCACCTGGAATAGGGTGTGGGCATAGGTAGATGGGATTCAGCTGAGTTAAGACTGTGCTTTTTAAGGGCGGCGTCACGGGGACGCCAGGAGCAGCAGCAGCAGCAGCAGCAGCAGCAGCAGCAGCAGCAGCAGCCGAAACAGAAGCCGAAAGAGAAGCCGAGAAGCAGCAGAACGAATGCTAGAGAGCCCAGATAGAGTGAAGACTTGCTGGGGGCTGGGAGGCTGGCAGGCTGGCAGGCCTCCCAGCCCCCCAGCCAGCACCCCTGCCTGCCATATGCCTGGTGAACCCCAATAAAAGACCTGCAAAAACCCACTAAGGACTCTACTCCTCTTTTACCCGGTCTGCATGGGATCAGAAAACCTGCACTGTGGCCAGTCCTGCCCTTACAATTGGCGTAAGTCGGCAGGATCCATGTAGACAGGTATTGGAGCCCTCTGAAGACCTGGAGGGACTAAGGAGAACAGACTGTTTGCCTGTGACGACGCTGGAGGCGCCATGGCGGCACAGAAGTTGGATACAGTCCGGAGCTGTGGGACGAGACCTCACATGGAGGAGACGCCCGAAAGGACCAGCCAAGGACACCGGAAAGGACCAGCCAATGACTCCTGAGGCAGCAGGCCATTGCTAAAGCAGGGAGAGGCCAATGGACTTCAACTGATGGACATGGAATGATAAACTTGGACTGACAATCCCGCCAGAAGGCGGAGGACTTGCAGGTTGATATGTTTTGGGACCCTGGGGGTGGAACAGTTTTGTTTGTAAACCCCAGGAGATGGGAATCTAGGGGTGGCCAGTGGGCCTAGATGGCCAAAAGCAGCCTGTGCATGCCCAGCAGCCAGGTGGAGGAGAAAAGCCAACTAAGAAGGCAAAAGCTGGTGCTGATGCTAAGTTGAGAAGCCCTAAGCGGCTGTTAAGCAGCCTGGGTATGCTGAAGAACTGTGAGTCTCGTAAAATCACGTGTGGCTGATGCCCTGCTCATTCTTGAGTGAGGGTGAGGAGCTGAGGAACCTGTCCTTGGGGGACGGGTGGGGAATGTGGCTTGGGGTGGAGCCCAAGCCGAATGCAGAGTTTGGATCCCCGACCCATGTGATTGTGCAGTGGGTTGGCTTGAGTGCAGGGGTCTGTGAGTCGCATTGCTGTGAAGGCCGAGTGCTGGAGCGACTGCAGACAGAAACCCTGAGGGTTGGCGATTACCCCCAACAGAATAGAATTGCCAATCCCAGAGCTAGTGCATCCTGGGGGTGGATGCTGTGTGTGCCTTGTAGCCGAGACTACAGCCAGAGAAGGCCAGGAAGCCTGACGGCTCCTGGTGTGATATAGTAGATGCCGTGAGTGATTCCCCTCCCTCGTATGAGCAGTGCCTTCGGCAGCAGATTTGGTGGCTCATCTGCTGGTACCAATAATTGTCTTTTGCACTAGGTTGATGCCCTGCCTGGACTTACTTGTGTTCTGTTGTATTTTGTTACATTGTATTTTGTTATATTTGATGTATTTGCTTTTGTGGGCCATGGCTGCACTGTTTATGTTTGCTTGAAAAAGTGTATATATATATATATATATATATATATATATATATATATATATAGACTGTATGGCAGAAAACCCTGAGGGGGTGGACTGTAGGGTAAAGAAAATGTCAGGCTTTTCTGCCCTTCCGCCATCAGGATAGATGATGGATCCTTGTCCTGAATGCATGCCTGATGGCGGGCACCTGGAATAGGGTGTGGGCATAGGTAGATGGGATTCAGCTGAGCTAAGACTGTGCTTTTAAGAGCGGCGTCACGGGGACGCCAGGAGCGGCAGCAGCAGCAGCCGAAGCAGAAGCCGAAAGAGAAGCCGAGAAGCAGCAGAACGAACGCTAGAGAGCCCAGATAGAGTAAAGACTTGCTGGGGGCTGGGAGGCTGGCAGGCTGGCAGGCCTCCCAGCCCCCCAGCCAGCACCCCTGCCTGCCATATGCCTGGTGAACCCCAATAAAAGACCTGCAAAAACCCACTAAGGACTCTGACTCCTCCTTTACCCGGTCTGCATGGGATCAGAAAACCTGCACTGTGGCCAGTCCTGCCCTTTACAACCAGCCAGGGCTGAGTCAGGTTCACAGCTGTGCTGGACGAGAGCGTCTGAAAGATGAATACCTGGGAAGGGGGGAGCAGTTGATGGTCTCCCCCAAATCCTACTGTCTAGAGTTTGAATACTCTCCAAATGATCCCCATCGGGGCTCAGCCACCTTGGTCTGTACATTTCTGGGGACAGGAAGCACTCGACCCAAACAGTGCCCAGTACTCTTTACCAATACCGCGTCAAGAGTCCATTCTGATTTGGGACCAAACCTGACTTCCATGATCCCTGTCCCTTGGTCTGAAATCATGGGGTTGAGAGGACAAATGTTTGGTGGCGGTTGTTCCTTGCTCCAGGGTTCTAAGCCTCCAGTCCCCAGGCCTCTTTATCACAGCCCCTAGGAGGCCCACCACGTCCGAACCTGTTTCCCCAAGGACACAGCACAGAGGGCTCTGCCTGCTGGATCTTACTACTAGATGGAAACCACCCCCTTCCATCATGCCATCTTGGCTTAGCTCAGCCCCAGACCCAGCAGAGTTGGAAAGGAACAGACTGGCAGAAGGAAAGATGGACATGTCCCCATGCAGAGCTCACCTGACGCCTGCATTCCAGATGAGAATCGGGAGGGAGATGTTGCTGAGCAGAAACGAACAGAGAAAGCTGTCGTCTTGATTTGGACCCCACTTAGCTGAGTTACCGCTCAGGGCTGTTAGTATTTTATTTTATTTTTTTAAAGATTTATTTATTTATTTATACAAGCACTGGGTACAGTCAGAAGAGTGGGAGGGTGAGAGAATTCACCAGAGCCAGAGCGGGGAGCAGAACAGGCAGACTGACGAAATACACTGCTGAGGGGAGCAGCGGGCGGCAGGAGAGGTCTGCGCGCCATGTGGGACCCTCGCCAGCGGCCGGAGATCAAACCAGCGCTGCAGAGTCTGCGGGCAGCTTTGCAGCCCAGCGCTCTACCACTGCGCCACCAGCAAGGCCCCTGTTAGGATTTTAGACATGGACTTGACTTTGGCAGAGCTAGTTCTCCGAAAGAGGTGGATGACCTTGAAGTCAGAGAGTGGCTCTCTCACTTTGCCACCTGGTGTATGACAGGTAACAGCTGAGAACCAGCCACTAACATGAATAAGGTGCTTGCTATATGCCAGGCACTGTGCCAGGTACTCCATGCGCTTGTCTGCCGCTTTCTCCCAACAGTTCCGCCAAACAGAGGCTGATATCAGCTTCCTTAATAGAGGCAAAAAAATAAGGCACTGAGAAAGAACTAGAACAGGGTCACAGAGCTAGTGAGTGCCAGAGACGGGATCTGAACTCAGAACTTTCTGGCAGTAGAACAACTCCTCTGTATCTTTTACCTTTTGGGGTCCCCAGCAAGAGCTCTGGGGACCCCAAGAGGTAGATGATGCCCCACCATTCGGCAACCAGTGGGGGCCGCCAGGAGCAAGGCACCACCATATCCTGGATGTGCCCAGGGCTGCTCTCCACACTGGGTGGAGAGCTCCTGCCTGGGAAAGCCACAGCGGCTTGGGCTGGCTAGCAGCTGGGCATCTGCACCCCACCCCCTGGGCCAGCAGGGAGAATGATCTGAAACACCCTCACTACTCCTCCTCACGCCTGGTCAGATGCACCGCCCACTCCCCTGCTCTGAGCAGCTTCAGCTCTGCGGCCTGAAACTGCCCCGGGACCGCCCAGTGTCCACACTGTCTCCTTTCTCCAGGCGCTACCCTGACATGGCCTTGACCTGCGCTGAGCTGTAAAGTCTTACCCCATTGCATCCTCCGTAGAACTGACAAGGTCTGGTCGCTCATGAGGTCACCAACACAGGGTATGTCCGTAAGAAAGCTTTCCCCTGGGATCCTGTTTACGGGTCTTTTATCCAAACAAATCCCCTGCTCCTTTAAGGTAGAAATCTTAAAAGTCCTCAGCGTCCAGAAGTAAATGCTTGGCTTTAATGGGGTGTTGGAACTGCATTTCACAGCACATTCCTGTGCTCGGACCTACATCAAGGCAAGTCCTGAGGCCAACGGGATAGGGGTACAAACGGGGCTGCCCAGGTGGCCGCATCTGCTGCACCCCCACACCCGGCACCCGGCACTGAGCCGAGCGGAGGAGCAAATAGATGAGGACCTGACTGGCCCATCTGCTGGCTGGCAGCCACACTCAACACACTTGCTTCCAGTTTCTTCCCGTGCTGGGTCAAGTTAAGGAGAGCTCTGCTCCATGGCAAACGGAGTCCCTTCCCCACCTGGTCAGAGCGGGAGAAAGGGCGTGGTGGCGGGAGAAAGGGCGTGGTGGCGGGAGCCCAGTCACAGGCCTCACGGGAAACCCAAAGGAAAGCTAGTCAGAGCCTCGTCTCTCGACAGGGAAACCGAGGCAGGGAGAGAGGGTGAGGGGGGACTCATCGTAGTTATCACCCCAGGGCTGCCTCGCTGCCTCCGCTGCCATCAAGGATCAGAGAGCGGGAGGGGAAGTCCTTTATTAAAATTCAAAGACCCTCACCCAAGGGCCCCACCCAGGCCTGGTATGGGCGGCCCGTCAAGCCTCCCGGCTCCCTCTCTGAGCCTGTGCTGGGAACGCCAGGAAGCGCAGCTGTGTCTGCCACACAGGTGCCTCCTATCAGCCTTCCAGGACGTCTCTGCGTGGAACCAAGTAGAGGCTTTTAATCACCAAGAGGGAAAAAAGAAAATCCCTCATGCATTTTCATTTTTCTCTAAGTAAAAGCACAATCGACTTGTCAGCATGTGGCCCCGCTTCCTGCCAAATCCCACTTATTTTAAATGAAAGCTTTCTCAGCTATGCAAATACAGAACAGGAGGACGCAGGGTCCCTAACACAAGCGCTTCCCTTCTTTTTTAAGAGTCCCCCATGTCACGTGGCCGTCTGGCCCTTGCAAGCCTGCTGACCCCTATTTTCTTCCAATTGTCCAGCTCCAGACAGACATTTTGACACACCTATCTGATGCCAACCTCACAGCGTTCCCCGTGTTATCTTAAAGGCGGTAACTAGGAAAAAGAGAAAAAGAAAAGGTTGAGATGATCAGAGAAAGCCACTGTGAGGAAGGCCCTATTTCTAACAGGTCTAAAAACATAACCCAGCCTGGCTGTTTGCTTTACGTTATTCCTTGCCAAAGACAATGTTCAGATGATTGAAAAATTCCACACTGGAACCTCTGATGCTTACTTATTTTTCCTCCTGAGCACCTGCAAGAGCAGCTTTGCTCAGAAAATGTAACTAATAGCAGCACAGGATTCTCAGTTCCTCGGGCTCACTTATGCCCCCTTCAGAAAGTCCCCCAAAGACTTCTGAACGGTGGGGGAGGGTCCCTGGGTTCTGAAAGGCCGGGTGTAGTGTGTTTATTCCTGATGAGTCAGGACTAAAGGATCCAGCTGGAGCAAAGTCAGGGAAGGCAGTGACCCTTCCTGGCAGACTGGTCCTGGCTTCTGGTCCTCACAGGGGCCAGCAACTGACAGGCCCTGGCCATAGGTAGCTGGAACAGAATGGGGAACATATTCGGCACAGCCCAAGCCACCCTAGGAGGAGCACAACCAACCCTCCCAAAGAGAGTTCGAAATGGAATTTTATTCTGGAAGCACAGTTCACAGACATCATTCACAGTTGGGGTTCAGCCAGGGAAGCCAACAGGTTAACTTGAACCTCTGATTCAGCCCAAAGAGGCTCCAGAGTCCACCCTGGAAGGGAATCCTAGATCCTGTGTCAGTCACCCCGTTTCCAGCCCTCCTGTATTCACATCCAGGTTGCTCAGCTCAGCTGGAGTTGGATCTGGTGGGCCAGGCCCCGCTCTTCGGTCCCCCGTTAAGACTGACTTCCAGGCACCCTTTTTGTGCCCCACACTATGTTAGGACAGAGGCTCAAGGAACCACCAGAAATCAAGGCGCCTGCGGTACAGCTCTGGGCTCGTCTCCACAGCGCTGACCCAGAACTCCTGGAGGAGGGCAGAGGTGGGGGCACGGCTGCACAGAAAACCTGCACCCCCCCCCACCCCCGCCACTTCTGGGGCAGAAACCACTGTGTCACCTAATGTCTCCTTGTCACGTTTTCTATTGTCTTGGATCCATTTAGCTGGGCCCCCATGGCCACCCGAAAGGAATACTTTCCCCAGTCTCTTTGCAGCTATGTGGACCACCTGACAGAGTTTTGGCCCATGAGATGTGTGCAGATATCGTGCGTCCAAGCTACTTCTAGCTTATGCCCATAAAGGGAAAGGATGTGAACCCCTTCCTTCAGCGCCCTCCTGGTCTCAAATGCAGACTGCTCAGGGCCATATGCACGAAGGCAAATCCTAAGGACCAAAGAGGCTGGGAACTGAATGCCAGGTTGTCAGCACCTCCGCAGCAGCCCTGGACCCTGGCCTGAACGCTGGTCCTAAGAGAGAAATAAGCTTTTCCCTTGGTTAAACCCGTGTTAGTCCAGGCCTTAGTTCCAGCAGCTAAGTCTGCACTCTGCCTGATAACACAGATGAGCCTCTGATCTTCTCTGAGACTCACTATCTTGGGCCTAAACATGAAGGTAACGAGACATGACCACCTCTCGGGTTCGGGTCAGTCCAGGTGCTTGTCAGGGGCTGCGGGAGGAGTGCAGGACCCGGGCCTGTGCCCAGGGGGACGGACAGGAGGGTGAAGCAGTGCCTAGGCTTCCACTCCATGGCAAAGGAGCACCTGAAATTCCATCTGGCACAGGGTAGTTCTCAGTAAACACTACGTAGCCACCATTATTATGAGCAGCCACTAGATGTTCCTGCCCCATCCCCTACAGCAACCCCCTTCACTGTCCAACCAGGAAAGAGCACGTGTAGCCAATAAGGGGTGACCTAAAACCAGGGTTCCCCCACCTGGTGAATGGGCCCCGCTAGAGCAAGTGGAATTTCAGGTGCTCCTTTGCCACGGAGTGGAAGCCAAGGTGCTGCTCCACCCTCCTGCCCATCCCCCTGGCCATAGGCCTGGGTCCCGCACTCCTCCGGCAGCTCCTGAACAAGGAGCAGACTGTTTTCCTGGTGGACTTAAGGTCCCCACGTCTCAAAAAGCACGCACGCAGCTCTCAAGATGGGAACCTGAAATGCAGAGCATTTACCTCCCAATTTAGTCTTAATTCCTGGTGACTTCCCAGGTAACCCGCATTGAAAGTGTTTTAATAAGAGTTACAGGCTGGATGCTGGAAGGTTCTGAAAGTCAACAAAACTGTTTTCGTTGTATATTACAAAAAATAAACACTCTGGTTCCAGGAACTCAAGCAGCACGCTGGGGACCACATTTGTTTTCCCAGAATGCAGGCGTTGTGCAAAACTGCCCTTGTCCTGGCCACATCGGATTAAGTACATCTGGGATCCTGCAGGACGCGGGCAGGAGGCTATCCCCAGCTGGTCATGCCGGCACCTGGATGACACGGCCTTCACTTACAGGGGCTGGGAAGGTGGGGGAGGGTGTGCACGCAGCAGATAGCCGGGCGGTCTCTGACCCCAGGCTGCGGCTTCAAGTGGCTAAACATGAGATTGTATACAGGGCTGCTAAGGGCTTCCCAAGAACTGACGTCGTTTTTTTAAAATATTGACTTCTTGTATCATTACCTCTGCTGGTCACAGAGCACAGAGTGGGGCCAGTCTACAGCTGGTGCCCACGCTTCCTAAGGGCAAAGGCTGCTGCCAATTCCCTGAGTGGGCCCCAGCCTGGGTCCCCAGTCTGGCACGATGACCTCTGAAATCTGCTGGAGTGCATGCTTAACTGCCTTTCCACCTAGAGCCTGGAAGTGGAGAGCAAGTCCTGGTTTCTTATTCACAGCTGGTTCCAGAGCCTGGCACAGGGCAGGTCCCCAGAAAAGCGAGAATGAATGAGTGGATGAATGGACAGATGGCTGGGGGGTGGGCTAGCTGAATAAGGAAATGGCTTTGATCGTGATGCTGAGGCTCCCCATGTAGGCTGAGAGCAGCAAAGCACCACAGCGAGCACACATGGATTTGGCACCAAGTAGGAGCCACATGCTTTAAGTCTCCATTCTCTGGCTTCATGCCATGCTGTGGGGTGGAGAGTACTACCCCCTGGCACTGCCGGCCTAAGAGACTCATTCCTGACTGGGCTCTGTGTCCAGGTCTTTTGGGCTCCAGAAGCAAGCAAGCACTGAGCCGCCTGGCCCCAGGGAGACTGGCCCTTGGGAACTGGGGGTTTGGGGAGGCAACTTGCTCCTCACTCAAGAAGCAGCCCAGACAAGCAAAGGAGCCATAAGTTCAGAAACAGGGGCCTCCTGAGGGAGGCAGGGAGACGCAGGGCCTGGGTACAGAGTGGGACCCAGAGCAAAGGGCCCCGGAGCAGGTGCAGAGGAAGAAGGAAAGGGCTGGGAGATGGGGGAGGCTAGATATTCCACCTTCTCTTAACTAGGAGTTGCAAGAGCTTCAAGGACTTTAATATGGAGCTGCATGAGGCTTAGACATAATAGAAGTCACCCCCAAAATGGACGGGTACACAGACTCAGTTTTGGCGTAGGGCCCAGCACTGTGACCTGCATAGAGCAGCCCCCAGCCTCCCTCTCATGGCCTCCCTCCCGCTACCCACCTGGAACCCGCATCTGCTCTGGACCTCACATAGGACTTGGCGCATGAACCCGGGTCCTCTGCCCCAGGAACATCACTGACATTCCAGAAACAGGGACAACACAGAATTTCAGTTTTCTGAACCTGCGGGGACGCCCCCCTTCACCAGCTACATCTGCCATAGGCATCTGAGATGGGGGCGGGGCGGGGGGGAAGGGGCAGATCCTGGATGAGGAAGACAAGAACTGGATGTTACCATGTGGGAGGCTGTCCTAGCACACCTCATGTTTACAGAGACGAGAGCCCCCAGCGCTCACGGCCACAGCACCAGCGTGCCACGCGGCCGCCAGCTCTGCAGCTACCTTTGCTAAAGGCAGGTATGGTGGGTTCTCAGCTCAACCTCTGCCCTCCTTAGCCCAGCCCACCCGGATTTCCACTCCCTTTCACATTAACGACCTGGAAATGCACCTGATTGACTGCATCAAGCTACAGCTATTTTGCTGGACCGAGCAAGGAACAGAGAAACCCTTCTTAGCACATCCACCAAGAGAAAGTAGAAAAGAGCCACAGCTCATGTGAGTTATACTGGGGTGGACTGTGGCGCTGCCTTGAAATGGGCCAAAATCCCCCTAAGCACACAGTTTACCCAAGATCAATGTCTGACTGTGCACACTCCTCCAGGAAGTCTTCATGGATTACCTCAGCACCATCCCTGGGCTCCTGTATGATCACTCAAAACAACTCTTTTGAAGTGCAGTACAAGCCATCCTGGAGTGATCTGGGGGGGCCCCAACAGTGGAAGGGGCTCAGGGTGTGCTGTGAACTGTACTGTGTCCCAGCCCTGCCCCCAAAATTCATGTTAAAGAGCCCTAATACTCAGTGTGAGTATATTTGGAGACAGGGCCTTTAGGTAGGCAATTAAAGTTAAATGAGGTCACAGGTGGGCCTCAATCTGAGCGTTGGTGTCTTTATAAGAGGAAGAGACCTCAGAAGCCGCTGTCAGTCTGTGTGCACAGAGGAAAGGCCCCGTGAGGGCGCTGAAAGGAGGTAGCCGTTTACAAGGCAGGAAGAGAGGCCTCCCTAGAAACCAACCTGTCATACCCTGACTTTGGACTCCCAGCCTCCAGAACTGGGCAAAAACAAGTCTCTGTCGTTGAATGTGCCCAGTCTGCGGTATTTTGCTATGGCAGCCCCAGCTGACTAGGACAGGGTACGTGAGCGAAAGAGCAAGGTTTGAGAGTCACTTCTGCCACTTCTGAGCTCTGAGATCTTGGACCAAGCCCTTGGCCTCAGTTTTCAGGTCTATAAAATGGGGCTAAAAACTCTCTACCCAGCCTGCCTTCCTGAGCACTGTGGAGATCCAGGAGAAAGCTGCAGGGTGGCAGGGGCATGGGCTGGACAGACGTTCAATCCTGGCCTCACCCCTCACCATCTGGAGACCCAGACAAACCACATGGGCAGAGCAGCCACTGTCCCAGAGCTCACTCTGTACCCACACCATCAATGTTTCCTCAGCCAAGCAGGACGGTGAGCTGTTGCGCCTGTGGGTGGTGCTAAATGCCACAGGGCACAGGATCAGAGCCAGGGCAGCCATGCCTGCGGAGCAGTCACTCCAGAAACAGCTTCTTCACCACCCCCAGCCCAGGGACATGTGCTGATGCCTCAGGGGCTGGGCAGACTGGCCTTTGCTCCCCACTGCACAGTGGGAAAGCCAGCTGGGTCCTTGGAAATAAGGGCAAGTCACTCCAGGCCGTCCGTGCACCACACAAGGATCACGTACTTTCCACGCTGAAGCCTCTCCCTTGGGTATGATGGACGCGGCCACGCCAAGATGGCTGGAATCTGCTCATCAGACACTGTCCAGCCCAGCTTGGGGAGGCTGCCTTGACACCTCATCCAACATCCAATCCCTCCAGAACTAAGGCGTCTGAATCAAGAAGCATGACCCCGCCATCACCCAGCTTATGGGTGCAGCCAGAAACTAATGAGAGAAGGCCTGATACACAGAGGGGGCACCAGGGGCACCGCACAGCACACGGGACAGCAGCAGAGTCACAGATGTGGAGGGAACGTGGGGACGTTGCTTGCGTGGAAGCAAGGCAAGCAGTGCTAGGATGGTGGGGCCCACGAGTCTGAGTATGAGCTGCAGTTGCTATTGTTGAACGAACTCCAGCCAGAATTTCCTTGGCACCCTCACGCAGGTCTCTGGAGGGCAGCCAAGCTGACGACTATCCAGACTCTCCGGCTTTGCCCCAGGAGCAGGAATTTTAGGAGGCAGCCATTGAGGTGTGCACCAGAAGAGAACATTCCCCATGGGGGCTAGAGGGACCCCCTCCCTGTAAGCAGTCACGGCCTTTCCAAACACCTCCCTGGCGCCAAGCACCAAAGCCCACACTGGGATGCTCCGTCCCAGCCCCTTGGCCTCCATCTCCCGGCAGACGGCTGTGCAGACACCACCCGGTCTCTCTAAAGTTCCTCCCTGTGCTACTGGGCCTCGGGCTGGGGGAATTTACCCAGAGCAGCGGAAGGCCAGGGCCTAGCTCTCTCTCCCACTGGTTGCTTCATCTCTGGAGCATAAACAAGCTTTGCCTGCATTTGCTGTTCAACTCCCAGCCCCACTCAGTCATTTAAAATGGAATGACCTCACTTAGGTGCGCACGTGCAGGTACAGCCCTTGGTACTTCACTCCCTTGGGCTGCAGGCCCCTGATAGCCCCCCCAACATCTCACTGGTTGTTAAGAATTTTTCCTCCTCTAGTCTTACCCACACACTGTTCTTTGGTGGGCACAGAAGCTCCCTGTCAGCACTGGCAGGTTGCAAAAGGGGTTCGTAGAGATCAGTTTGGTAAAACCAAGGTTTTCTTCTGTCAGGTCTGAGAAGGTTTCCCACATAAAAAGAGAAACGCTCCCACAGCCTGTGTTGAAACTTCTGAGAACAGGCCTCAGGGATGGCTTGGGCCGAATCTGGATTCAGAAGTGAACAGAAGACTGTGGCTCTGTCTGGTGATGGTTGTTTGTATTTTTTATATTTTTCCTATTTTAGGCTCTTCCTTGTTGTTCCTGGGGCACAAATGGAAATAAATCTGGGGTCAAAGGAGAAATAGCTGGAAAAGCTCAGACTGAAGTTTAATTTAGGCAGTGCTGGGAGTAGACATTCAGGCACAGTTAAGGAGCTAATCTGACAGGGCATCAGGAAGGGAGACAATTAGGACTCTAGCTCCAACCTTGAAAATAAGGCAAGACCACAGAAATCAAGAAGGCATGTGCCATGAACAGGGATCAGAGCCTAAAACTTTTTAATGTAGGTGTGACAACAAAGGAAGGAATAGTAACAACTAGTAGAGAGCTGGGGACAGGCACTGGCCTAGACGAGGCCCAACATTCAGCTATCCAGTCCTAACATGGTTCCTTTGGGACAGAAATCACCCTTAGTTCTGAAGCAGATATCATCAAATATGACTATGTTCCCTGAGGAATTTTTTTTTAAAGATTTATTTATTTATTTATTTATTTATTTATTTATACAAGCACTGGGTACAGTCAGAAGCGTGGGAGGGTGAGAGAATTCACCAGAGCCAGAGCAGGGAGCAGAGCAGGCAGAAGGACCAAAGTACACTGCTGAGGGGAGCAGCGGGCGGCAAGAGAGGTCTGCACGCCATGTAGGACCCTCCTCCGGTGGCCGGGGAGCAGCCAGGGATCAAACCAGCAATGCAGAGGCTGCGGGCAGCTTTGCAACCCAGCGCCAACTGCTGCGCCACCAGGGAGGCCCTCCCTGGGGAATTTTTTAAAAATATAAAATTCTGGACCCAGTGACTGATTCTATAAAGCCTTGAGACTATTTCTCAAGCTCCAAGGTGATTCTGATGCTAGCCTCTCCCTGGAAACCTGATGGGTCACTAACTTTCCATTTATCTAAAGGAAGGAATTGTCAGTATGTCTTTTTTTTAAGTTGCCCTTCACATCCAGAGAATTTCTATTTTGTTTAAGTCTATTATAATGTCATATGTTGTCTTACAGAATTTGTACATTTCTATGGATATATCCTTTCGTCTGAATATAGTACTTCATCTTGCTAGAACTTTATTCCATAGAGTTGGGTTGTAATATCCCCCTTGTTCAGTAGGTGTCACTATAACACAGGATGGGCATGACACAACTTTGAAATTCTTCCAGATTGAGATTCTCAGGTCTGCTAGTACCTTACTTTATAATTTATCAGGATTTAAAAGTTTCTCTTACATTATCTTAAAATGAAGAATATACAGCACAAAAGTTTCTCAGGGCTTAGGAAGTGCTATTTCACAAAGATTTTCTTTTAAATCCCACTGTTCCTCTTAACCCATTTCTTCGGAGTTATTCTCAATCTGTATAGACTCATCATCTTTACACCACTAACAACCATCAAGGATCCCAGTTTTCTTTTAATGTAGGTTATAGCTATTAATGTTTTTCATAATAGAGAAAAATTTAAAGCACAAGAATATATAAGCATACTTTCCATTGACAGTCAAAGTGATGATGTCATCACACATGAAGTAGGCTCTAGAAGACTCTACTACATACTCCTGAAAGCGTGAGAAAGAATGAATAGCATTGTTATGGACTATAGTGATTCTGACCCCATACACATTTGGAAACTGCTTTTCTACTAGTTTCAAAGTTATACTGTCTGTTCTAAACAAACCCAAACTTAATCAATATCTTTACTTTCCTTCCAAAAATGATAGGAGCTTGGCATGTTTTAATTATGATCATTCCCTCCAAATTTTGGTTGTCCAGTATTTTAATTCTAGCGTGCGCTTTTAATCTCCCAACTGAGACACTGTTTTATAAAATCAGCATTTCTATAAATATAGCCAAAGTTTTACCATTTAGCAAATATTCTGCACATCATTTCATCCTGCACCTCAAATCTTCCATCTGGCATTTTCTTTTGCTGGAAGGTTGTTCTTTAGGATGTCCTATTGGGAGGTACATTTGTAGAAAATTATCCAAGCTTTGTTCTTCTATTTATATCTTCTAATTTTGCTCTTATTCTTAAAAGGTACTTTCACTGAGTATAGAATTGTAGCTAAGTTATTTCAGCACATTGAAGATATTGTACCATTTCTTTCCATAGATTCTGAGAAGTCATCTGTCAGACTAACCACTATTCCTAGATAGGAATCTTGCTCTTCTCTCTGGCTGCTTTTACAATCATCTCTTTGACTTAGGTGGGCTACAAGCTTCATGGATGTGTAAAGGAAGAGGTTTATTTTTATTTATCATGCTAGGATCTATTTCCTAGATCTGAGGTTCCATACCTGTTAGAGAACCTGCAAAGATCTTAGTCATTTATCTCTTAAAATACCACCTCTTTCCCATTTTCTGCATTATCTCCTGAAAACCCAATTGGTATCCAAAGAGCCTTTACCCTGTTTTTATTATTTCCATCTCTGACTCTGGGCTGCATCCTAGTTCATTTATTTGAATATATCTTCCACTTTTCTGATCGTTTCATCCACTAAGTCCAACCTGCCATTTTATGTGTCCATTTTGAGTTTTTACTTTCTTTCATTTGTTAGTTTTTCATTTTTTAAAGTTTTCTTTTTATATCTGTGTTGCCCCTTTTACAGCCTCTTCTCCCTAGCTCATATTTCCAAGTTGTTTTAATTCCCAAGTGTCTCTTCCAACTTCTCTCTTATACATACACCCCACATGCTCCTCATAAAATGTGATTGACATCCCTCCCATGGAGAGGTGGGGTCTGTGTTCCCTCACTTTGGATCTGGCTTATCACTAGTCCAGCCAATAGGACACGGTGAGGCTTCTGAGGTTAGGTTTGCTTAGCTCTCCATCTCCGGATGTCGCCCTGGGAACCCTCCATCCACCATGTTGTGAGGAAGCCCAAGTCAGATGGTGAAGCCACATGAAAAGGAATTGGGGACCCATCTGCAGTCAGCACCAATTGCCAGACACGTGAGGGAACTAGTCGTCCAGCTCCCAGCTTTCAATTATTATAACTAAGGTCTCAGACAACATGGAGCACAAATAAATCACCCTTTTACTTTGCCCTTTGAATTTCAGACCCACAGAATCCATGAGCGTAATAAATCGCTGTTTTGTCACTAAATCTCTCAGCCATGATCACTGCAACATTCCCCAGTGTATTTCCAATGCCTGATTTAGCTCTGGTACACACAGTTGCTTAAATATGTATAGTATTTGCATTACATTAGCCAGCTTATTATTCTTATAGTATCTACAGCTACTCTTCAGAGAAGTCCCATGCCCTTCCTTGGAAACCTTCAATCCCTGGTTGGGACAACAGCTCACTCTCCTGTCTGCATGTGAATCAAAACCCCCAGTTCAAAAAGGGCTCCTGCCTGCCCTGTTCCTCAGAAAGCTAAGGGGTATGGTCAACACTGCTTCCTGCCCTCTGGGATCCACCCTCACAGCAAATAAGACACTCATCCCTGTTTCCCAAACAAATATTTATATTGCAATTGGCTGCATGGCTGCCATTTTGTTTTCCTCAGAAACCAGGTACCTCCAGGACAAAAGTGATGTGAGGAGAAGACATTTCCAAACAGCACCTGCATCATCCAATCTAAAAATAAAGCCAGAAGAAGTGGTTTTAGGAGTGATGCCACTGCTAAAAATAATGCTTAGATGTCTAATGACATTAGCAGGTACCTGGCCTGGGACCTATAGGGACCTAGAGGGACCCAGCGTCCACCATCTCTGAAGACTTGTGCTTTCCAAAATGCGTCAATGCCTTCGCAGCCCACTCCACCTGGCACTCACTGTAGGGCTGGATCTACTAACTCCAAGGAAAAAGGGCTGGCTGAACACAGGGAAAGCCAGGATTTAGAGCTTTTATTAAAAATATGGACTTGCTATTTCAAGAACAGAACGTCTAACAGTGTTGCCAAGGAGAAGCTCTCCAGGACCTGCTTAAATGATAAATACGAATCTGCCGTAATTAGCATATTAATAGCTGTTTGATTTCTAACACCATATGAAAGCATCTCTCCAACCTCTCTTTGATACTATTTGCTTGGAGGTAATTACAGAACAAAGAACACTGGAGAGCAGGAACTTGCTCTTTCCAGTTCTGCCTCTAACCAGCTGCAGTCAAGTGTCCTGATCAAGGAAACAGAATAAAACAAGTCACGGGATATAACGTACTGCATGGCACCTACAGTTAATAACCTTATTGTGAATTTGGAAGTTGCTAAAAGAGTAGATCTTAAAAGGTCTCATCATATGACAAGAAACTGTAACTGTGTGGTAATGGGTGACATTTCACAGTACATATAGTCATTATGTTACATGCCTGAAGCCAACATGTGAGCTATCAATGATACTTCAATTGAAAAAAAAAAGGAAAACAGAGGTCTGGGGGCTGACCCACCTCTAGTGGTTATTTTGGTCCCAACATTCTCTCCATGACAGAAACTTAAAAACTCCCAAAAGGTAAAAAGGAAACATTTCAGACCCTAAAGAACCCAAATCCCAGAAAAGGTTTTGCATGAGCAAAGATTGGCCAAAACAAGTCCTCAGAACAACTATGGCAGCTTAGAAGAGCATCACTGATTTTTAGAGAATTCTTAAAACTCGATATTCCTGGTAACTGGCCAGCATGCGCTCCCAAGAGCTGAGGAGTGAGAAGCACCTGGAGACAGGAGTGATGGGGGAGGGTGGTGCCAGGCAGCTCGGAGTTGCAGGCCTCACACTTGCGCAGATCCCCAGGCTCACCTGGGTGGGTGGGGCTTAAGAGGGCTCTGCAGGGACGGAAACTGCAGTGCAGGCTTCAGTCTGGGGCTGCAGTGCAAAGCTGGCTCTGGCTCCTGCTCTGACCCCACTGAAGGTGGAAGGCTGGGGGACTGGGTCAGTTTGCACTCCAGACTAGATCTGTCTCTTCAAATAGGCTGATGGGACGAAGGGCTGAGGCTGCCTGGGTGGGGGACAGCTTGAGGGGGACCCGCATCGCTGCAATTCTATACTCCAATGAAACACCAAATGAACTTGCTGAACTGGATCCAAAACAAATCAAGCTTATTGGGGTCACTCCAGAAGCAAGTCCCAGTTCCGAAGGGGCCCTCCACTCACATGCACCCGGATCATACTAAGCAACCTCCCTTACAACCAGGGCTGGCCAATGAGATGAGGGAAAACTATTAGGTTCAGTTTCCCCAAGAGCTCCTGAAAGGTTTTTGACTTCTTGAAAGGAAGGTACATTTACCCTTTTCCTTCTTTCCTTTTTCCTACTGCACAGAGCAAGAAGGTGATGCCTGGGTTAGGGTGAGGGTCAGGGCTAGGGTTAGGTTTTTCAGTGAAAAAATACATCGTGGCCTTTCTGACAACCCAATAGTATTTACTTGATATTTTTCTTTGACTTGGATTTTAATTGACCTTCCCTCTCGCCTTTTATCAACATAGCCTTTCTAAGCAAAAAAACTTGGGAAATTACTGCAACTACTTTTTAAAAATGATATACATGAAAACAATGCATAACCAGAGTCCGTCTGTGTGCCATCTAGAATCATCTCACACACTGAGAGGGGTGCCTGCCCCTTCCTGATGTGACAGATGCAGGGAGGGATGAAATGCACACGTGTCTCTCATTCCCTATCCACCAGGCTGCCTGAGGATGGGGCCCTACTGCACTTATCTCTGACTAGCCCAGCATCTGGGACGGAGGAGCCTTATCTGTCTGCCTAATGAGCGCGCAAACATTCTCTCACGGCTGTATCAGAGGCTTGGACAGAGCGCACAGCCAAAATTCCATTCTAGCACATTCCAAGGGCCATCCAAATATTTCTGCTGTGCTGGGTGCATGTACTATCGAAAGTTACACACAAGAAGCGGGCTGTCAGCACAAGGTTCTGCAGTTGTTTCCACCAACATTTCCATGAACTTCAACGGTTCTCACTGTCATGGGACAGGATCCATTTCGTGGCATCCTGGCAAGAGCTGGACTGGTCAGTGAAACGTGGCAGGGACTTCATAGCAAGGGGTTCTTTGAGCTGACAAAGAAGACCTTCTAAAGAATTCTGCACTGCATCAACAGCTCAAAACACACTTGCAAAATATTTCCATCAGTGAGCACAGAACTTACGCAAAGCGGGAGGGAGGTGGGAACATTCTGAAAAGACCAGATCCCAAATAAAGCATGAGGTGTGACAAGGATGCAGCAGGACCCAGCTTCTGGTCAGAGACACTTTTGCAGGGTGGAAATGTTTTGATGGAAAATTGTGCACTTGGCCTGTGTAGGGAAAATGGAGCTAAATCAGGTTTTTTTCCGCCTTCTTGAGGACGCCCTGAGCTGAGAGGCGTGGGCTTGGGGCCCAGGCACCTATGATTATGGACTCCTGTGTCCAGAGAGCACGGACATGCGCATATGTAAATACAGAAAATGGTCACCTGCGTCTAGGGCTCCATCGGTCGGGATGGGGAGGGTGGTGGCGGTGGTGTCTCCTTGCCTCTTGGTTTGTCCCCTGGTTCAGCATTAGAAGCCTGTAAAATGATACCGAGGGCTCCAACATTCTCTTTTCATCTCCGAGAATTGACAGTGAGCCTACCGGCCTGGGATGGTTGCACAACGGTCTGTTCAGATGGAACCGATGAAAATGCTGCTGGTGTATATAAAATGCTTTGAGCAAATTCATGCCAAAGTAAACTGAAAGTAACTCACTTCCACCAACCCACTTCCAGAGCCAAAGGGTGTTCTGGACCAATGAGACATGTGGAGGCAGCAGGTTGCTGGGGGCCAGAGTGGCACAGATCACCTCACAGAAGAGGGAGTAACCAGTGCAAGAGGGAGGCTTTTGGCAGAGATGGACTTGACCCCCCACCCCGTGCCCTCCTCTTCACTGTGCCCCCCCCCCCATTCTGGAATCAGGCCATGCAGAGGTCACAGCAGGACAAGCCCCCATAAGAAGCAGCCATGGCTGTCACTGGCTAGGTCTTGCCTGCAAATGGGCAACTTAAGCAACTCTGATCTGCAGAACAAGAATGAAAACACCACTCCCCGGCAGGACTGCTGGGGATTACTGGAGCTCAGGGAGTGTGAAAAGAGCTTTGCAAGCTACACAGCAAAGCCACACTCTCCCTCCGCAGGGAGTGAAGACAGCTCACTCGGGGCCACAGCCAGGCATGTGGCCTGAGAAAGCCCCAAGGCAGGTGGCGGGGGGGGGGGGGGGGGGGGGGGGCTGAGGATCGCAGGAATCCCTGGAACTCGGAGGGATGTGGGGGTTGGCAGCTCGCTCAGTCCCGGATGGGAGAGCTGGCTTTCACCACTCAGCCTAACTGGGAAAAGACTTGGCTTCTGGCCACGACCCCAGAAAGGGCGGCCACCAGGGCTGCAGAGAGACAGAACTGCCGCCCACTCTGACGGCCACCACGAGCCCCAGGGGACACAGTCACACCTGTGGGGCCTTCCCATAGGTGTCTTGGTTGATGCTCATGGTTTATTGACTCCATTGTACGGGGATAGCCAGTGAGTAAGCGGGAGAGCAAAATCTGATTTTAAAGGTACTTTCCTTCCAGAACCAGCAGAAACAGTCTGAAATAGCATCACCACAGCCCATGGCCCCAAGCCACGCCGCTGCCCTTTGCTCTGGCCTGCCTTTTGTCTGCCTCTGTCACTCTGAAGTCCAGGCCTGGCCCTCCAGTCCCTTCCTCTCCTCCCCTTGGTGTGGAGTCAAGAGCTCTTCCCTGAACACAGCAGCGGGCTGTGTTTAACCTCTCCACCGCCTGGAGCTTGTGCTCTCAAATTCTGACAACGGCAGGGGTGGGGAGGGGAGTGGGGGAGGAAGGGACATTGCTCAACTCTCATCTCTTGCCAATCTCAAAAAATCTGTGTCCTGCTGGTGGCCAGGACTCCAAGAGCAGCCCTCCTGTGGTGGTCGAGAGAGAAGCAGCAAGGCCGCCCCTGGTATCCTTTTTATACCTCTCAATCAAGCCCTCTGTGTGGGGCCAAGTCACCGTCCTGGCTCACGCTGGCTCATGGCGGAGGCCTGGTCACTGCATCGCCTCACCCGCAAAGCAAAGCCACACCCTAGGTGGATGCTGCCGGTGCTGCACCTGGTGATGGCAAATCCCCTCTGGGGCTCCTTCCAATGGCCTTCCTAGCCAAGCTCTCTGCCAGCTTGTCTGAAGTGGGGAGCTGGCCCCTTCAGGATGGGGTTTCCACAGCCAGCTCCATGGGGCACTGCAGCTCCCCTCTTGAGAAACCCCACCTTCCAGAGTTCTGCGGCAGGTGCAGGTCTGGCACCTTAGCCTGCTCTTTCCTGCCTCAAAGTCAGCAAGGCAGGTGCTCAAGGTAATGGGCCTGCTCTCCAGAGGGGAGGCGATGTCAGACACACCTGCCTCCCAGGTGGATCTGGAGCCTATTTCCCTTTTCATTGCTAACGTACTGATTTATGTATCGTTTGCTTTCCACTCCCAGTGTCCACAGCACTTTCCAATAAAAGCAGATGTTTAATTGTTCAATGAAAAACAAAGAAAATAAGCAGCCTAAGAGGAGGGAGAACAAAGTCAGCTCCTTCAACCCTCAGGGGGGAGTGCACCTTGGCATGAAATGAGGTGGGGGCTGCCCAGCCGTCTGAACAAAGCAGGGTGCAGGTGGGTGGCCAGTGGCCAAGCACACACTAAAGCCAGGCCTTGGGACTCCTGGTTAAGCAAGCACACAAGCACCTACTGTGTGCAGCCACAGAGAACATGCTGGATACACGGGGAACAAGCTAACAGCACCCCCAGCCCTCGCCAAGGCCAGAGAAGCCAGGGAAGGACAACCTCAGGGGGTGAGAGAACTCAGTGTCCCCTTTCCTGGGGAAGAGAAGGGTGGACACCGGAGCAGAATGGGAGGTGGGACAGAGCTGCCAGGCACATGTCTGGTCACACACAGGCAGGGCTGCCGTCTCTGCATGCCAAGCTGTCCGTGCCTCCTGGGGAAGGTTCAGGGTCCAAGGAGAATGCCCTGCCCTAATTCGGAGATGGCTACCAAGCATGGCGGCCACACCTGCTGGCCAGGGAAGCAGCTCCTCAGCGCTAGGGCTGGTGTGAGGGAGCCAGGAACCAGGAGCAGCTTCGAGATCCTTCAACTAAGGCACCTCCTGGCCGCAGTGTCAGCCACCAGCCAGCCCCGGGGCCACTGCTCGCTGCTGTCCTCAACCTCCAGCCTGCCTGACCCAGGCCTCTGTGGGGCCTCAGTGTCCCCACCTGCAAAGTGGGGCTCGTGAGCACTAAGGTCTCCCAACTCTGCCATTCCAGGAGGAATCCTGACTCATTAGTGGGAAAACTGGACTAGAAAGTGAGTGTCCAGGGCCTCCCCTGGTGGCACATGCGGTTGAGTGCCGCACTGCGAAGCTGTCCGCAGCCTCTGCAGCACCGGTTCAATCCGGCCGGCGAGGGTCCCACATGGCGCAGCAGACCTCTCCTGTCGCGCCTGCTGCTCCCCTCAGCAGTGTATGTCGTCAGTCTGCCTGTTCTGTTCCCTGCTCCGTCTCTGGTGAATCCTCTTACCCTCCCGCGGATCTGTACTGTACCCCGGTTCTTGTATAAATAGATCAATCAATCAATCAATCAATCTTTAAAAAAAAAGAAAGTGGGTATCCAGCTCCCAGCACTGGCACCCCATCTGGCCAGCGCCCAGCCAGATGGACACAAGGACTGAAAGAGACACCAGCATGGATGTGTGGGTGGCTGCTAGAAAGGGGAGAGCTGACTCCCTGTGTGAGTCAAGGCCACTGAGATCAGAGTTGCTCTGGGGGACTCTCCATGTCCCTGAAAAGGCTTCACAAACCCAAGGGTCCCCTCAGCAGAAGCAGCAGAAGCAGCTCACCCACCTGCTACCCACACCTTACGCCTCCAAGGATCCTCATGGTTACTAGCAGGAGCCCCAGGAAGCTCCTGCTCTCTGAGCCTCAGGCAGATCATCCATGAAATGGGGGTGAGGGTTTTCTAAATGACCCCCCAGTACAATAATAACATCTGTAGAGTTCCCTGGGCACCGACACTCACGTTCCGACTCCCCGTCAGCTCAGGTCTGCAAACCCCACCTGAAACAGGCCTCAGGTGACCTCTCGGCCAGGGCCAGGCACAGCCAGGCAAAGACTGCCAGTGTGACACCTGTGCCCATCTGCTGCCTTCCATGGGGCCCTGCAGGGAGAGGAGGGAGAGAAGACAGGCCGCAGGGGGGCGAGGAGCCAGGAAAAGCAAGAGAAGAGGGGGGAGAGACAGGTGAATTGCAGGAAAGCTGCAGGTCTGGGGACCTCACAGTGATGCCAAAGGCATCCGGTGACCCGGCATCACAGAGCAGCCTGCTCCCTGGTTGGGGCTGTGGGAGAGAAGCTGCAGCCACTCCTGCTGCCTGTCAGGTGTGACCTGAGCCGGGGGATGTGGAGGCTATTCATGGGACCTTCCAGATCTTGGGCTGGATACTTAAGAAAGGCTGTCCCATTTCCCCCCTCCCGGTAGGGAAAGAATAAACACCCCGAGCAGTGAAGGAGCTCATGTTGCCCTGGAGGCCCAGCCCACCTGTCCATGGCCTCTCTGCTCTCTCCTCACCATGAGGAGGGCTGCGGGGCTCTGGAAGAAGCACCTTCAATGGCTCCCTATTGCCTGCAGGACAAAGGCCTGGCCTTGCACACAGGCGGCATGGATGGTGTCTCCGGCCTGACCCACTTTCTCTTGGACCTTCCCGCTCATGACTTCTCCGCACGGAATCCACCAAGGCGGCGCAGACATCACCTCCCAAATGTGTCCCACACTGTTCACCTCCAGGGCAAAGCATGGCCAACACCATGGAAATCCACAGCCAGCACAGCCGGACTTGGGCCCAGGTTTGCATACAGGCTCAGCTTCTTCCAGGGTCCTTAACGTGGAATAATTTACCCATCTCTCTGAATCTCTGCATCTTCTTCCATAAACAGGGATGGGGAAATGAGTTCTGATTCAGAGGGTTTTATCATAATTTAACGAGCATGAATCTGCAAAGCCAGCAGCCCCATGCCAGCCACGTACGCACCCAGAAAAGGCTTACTGATTGGGTAACGCGAAACCTGCTGGTGACCCCAAAAGTCTTCCTTTTTTACCCCATGGTCAACTGGAAGCTTCCCATCCCACTTAGAGGTCTCTGCCCCCTTCCCCACCCTACCTCTGGACGTGGTACTGAGGACAGACACAGCTGCCCATGTCCACATGGCTGTTCAAACGTGTCAAGCATGTGGCTTCCACCTGTCAGCTCCCTAAGGGACAGTATTCCCCGGGGACCCTCTGCCAGGTCCTGGCTCAGAGTGAAAGCTGAACAGGGGTATTCACAGGTGGGCCTGCCCATCATCCCATGTGTCTGAGTTGGCTAAGGCCTCTCTTGCATGAAGGCAGAGGGATGGTAGAGGATCTTTGGGGTGGGGTGGGGTGGGGTGGGGTGGGGGAATGCCACCCAGAACTCTAACTTTGCTGAGGTTAGTAAATAGAGACCTCAGGCCGAGAGTAGGCTACAAGGGAAAGGGCTACACATCCGGGTTACATAAAGGCAGCAAATGTGGCCCAGACACGGTGCCAAGAGCTGCTCATGAAAGCAGCTCCCACCACCTGGCAGCTCCCGGGATGCCTGGCACAGGGTGAGGGCCTAACAGATGAATGAGCGAGTAAGTGGACAGATCAGCTTTACACCAGCAGGCCTTGGCAACCAACACCGGGGAACCAAGAAGCAAGGTTCTGAATTGAAAGGGACTGTTGACAACTGTGATGGGGCCTTGTCAGTAAAGTGCTCGCGGTGTGCAGGGCCCATGCAGAGCCTGCCCAAGCCTCTCCCCATCTACACCTGACAACACTCCTGGGCCCATCTCACAGCTAAGGAGCCTGTGGACGAGGGAAGCTCAGTCACTTGCCCAAAGTCAGAGTCAGGAAGGAACAGAGCCCAGAGCCCGGTCCCTCAGACACTGGGGCCCCGCTCTGCACGGCTGTTCCCAGTGGACGTGACAAAGCAGGGTGAGGCCTCAACAGCTTCATCCCGCTGACCCATGAGAGGCATCTGCACAGCCCACGGTTCCGGGCATCCCTGCGGGTGCTGACACTGAGCCTGATGACAGAGTCTTCTGGCAAAGTAATTTTGGGTGCCCACCCACGCCTGGCCAGGAAGGCTCTGACAGCCAGAGGGGCCTGCAGGACAGCTGTGCTGGCAAGAGATGTCACCCCTCCAGTTCTCCCGGGCCTCCCCTTGAGGTTGGTGGGGGCCTAAAGGGGGAGCAAGAAGTGGGGTGACTGCTCTTGAGGGCAGGGGTACGACTGGACCTCTAGCTCCTGAACCATTCTTTTACAAAAGCAGCTACTTCTGAACCACCGGCAGCTCTCGGTCCACACCGCCAAAGCCCTTTAAAAGTACTCAGAGAGAAAAACAAGACCCATCTGCAATCATTCCAGGATTTGGGAAGATTAAGGGGTTTTATTTCCCATCTCCAGGGGAGAACAAAAAATATCTGAGCAAGGAAAGAAAAATCCTGACTCTGAAAGGCCCGGGTGCAGAGTAGACGCTTGTGACAGGCACTGGGCAAACTGTCTCTGCGAAGCTTGATCCTCACAGACACTGCAGCCTGGCGGAGAACAGGAGTGGGCAGAGGCAAGACCAGATCAGCAGGGAAGGCTTCCTGCAAGGTGGAGGCCAAGTGGTTGATCCCAGGCAGAGTTATGGAAGTGTGCCTGGCAAAGGCCTGGACAGGAAGATGTGAGGAACCACTGAGTAGGACAGGCAGGAGGGGAGAAGCTGGACTGGGAAGCCAGGGTGGGTAAGACAGGGCCTGGTCAGCTTTGACAAGACCTTTGGACTCCATCCTGTCTGCAGGGCAAAGCTACCGAAGCAGACGGGGGATGAGACCAGATGTATTCTCCAGAGAGACTCCTCTGGCTGCTGGTTGGAGCAGCTGGGTTGGAAACAGGGAAGCCTGAGGGAGTTGGGAGAGGACACAGCAGTCCAGCAGGAGAGGGTGGTGGCCAGGAAGGGGGTGGGATAGGCCAGGGGGCCACCCAAGACATACAGCGGCGACAGGGTTGCCTGGACTTGAAGAGGACTGACGACATGCCCTGGGCAAAGTGGGGTGGCTGGTAGGGGAAGGAGGGGCTCCCTGTCTCTGAGCAGCCGGAGCGAGGCAGGTGGTTTCCGCCAAGATCAGAAGCAGGGGCAGCTGCAGAAGGAAGCACCACAGTCCACCAGAAAGACACGCACGTGACTTCAGTCATTGTCTAACCAAAGGGTCGAGCAACCACAGAGAAAGGTCAGCACCAGTGTGCAGAGCTCGTCACCACGCGCTGCCCGGGGGAATGCCTCGGCCGCTGGATCAGCTGCCGAAGTCAGGGCCCCTGGCTTCCCCTTCTGCCTGAAGGGCAGTCAGGCAAAGTCGCCTTCCTGAAGCCAGAGTCAAGGTGCTGGCCCGAGAGCCTGGAGCCTCTGGCCCCCACCCAGGGGGGATTCAGATATTTCGTTTCACGTGAAACCTGACTTCTGGAAAGCAGACGACCAGGGTGCAATCCCCTGCAAAAGCAGAACCCGCAGTGAAAGGCCACACATTGAAATGCTAACATGCAACACTGTCTTCTCGGCCATTTTCATTTCCCTCTGAAAATTATGTTTTGGAAGTTTCGTCTGTGAAGCTATAGTCATTTTACAAGAAGAACAAAAAGATCATTTTTTAAACAATGTTTGGAGATGAAACAAAAAACAGAAAGCAGGGCTCCAAACACTTGGACTTGCTGTTTCCCTCCTAGCACTGCTAGGAAGACGCAGCCAGTGTCATCGGGAGCTCTTGAGGGCTACATTTCTTGTTGTTGTTCTTTAGTTTGTTTTTTGTAATTTAAAAAGTTTATATTGGCCCCAAATATCCTTCCACCCACATTTTTTTCTTTGCACTCTTTCGGGTGCTAGCTCCAGGATACTCAGAACAAGGGGTGTTCAATGCACTAGGGGAGAGGCCGAGGGAGAACCTGGCAGGGGGCAACCGACGTTTGGAGCCCAGGAAAGAACTTCTGTAAACAGAGTCTGGGCAAAGACCATTAAAAGTGTTGTCTTAGTGTCTCTTTATGGGGCAGAACGCTGTCGTGCTCGGGCTGCTGCGGGCCGGCAGGCCTCTTGTGCCAGGTTGAGGTCCCCATGGCTGCATAAACCAGCTTGTTTTTCCCCTGTTTTCGGAGATAGACCTTAAAACAGACAGAAAGCCCTTCTCATGCCTGGAGCTGCAGTACACCGGTCTGGCACGCGGGCCACAGCACTCACCAGATGGGCCGTCCCCAGCATATCTCCGGTTAATGGTGTCTGCAGATCCAAGCCCAGAGCAGAACATTCCAGAGGAAGCAGAGGAGCGGAGAGGCCATGGGACGTGCTGTTCGAATTTGGTTAAATGCATCTGGCCTTCAAAAAGACAGTGTAGGCACCCTAGCCTCCCAGCCTGGGGATGGAATGTCACTGTGGCCGAGGATGCTCCTCGGAACATGGACTACAGTGACCAACACAAGGGGCCAGTGCGTGCACGTGCCAGACAGGACACCTTCAATATCAGGTGGGTGCAGGGCTCATGGGCAAGGACTTTATTTTCAAAGTAGTTTAGAGAAAGAATCAGCCCACAGGGAGCAGGCCATGGGTAGGAGAAGTTGTGGGGGGGGGGGGTTACCAGAGGCTGGATGAGGACAACGGGCTGGATCCTGACTGTCCACAGCTGGACTCACTCCCCTGGGGAAGCCCTCAATGAGAAGAGCAAATAAATATCTGTCAAATGGGAGGAAAAAATATCACATTTATGGAGAATTTTAATAATGTGGGAAAGAATTTTTGAAATTGTATTAAGAAAAAAGGTAAACAAAGTCACAGGTATGTGCACGGGTGGGGAGGCAACTAGAATGAACAGCATGGATATGTTGACACTGGCTACTGCTGATGGTAAAGCTATGGATGGCATTTCTGTATGTTTTTGAGCAAAATAATTTACCAGTTACTCTGACCTGAATGGAGCACACCCATAAAACAGAAGACTGAGAACGTGTCATGCGATGTGGTTTAGTGAGCAGCTCAACCTCCACAGCCTCCACAGCCCCTTGAGGAAGCAGCCAGCCTGAGCCTGCAGCGGGCACCTTCCCCAGGGACAGGAGGCAGGGGCCTGCCTGCAGAGCTGGTGGGATCCTCTCCGGCCCCTTGAACTTGAACTCCACAGACTAAGCAAGAGGGTCGGTACTGAGGATTGACTGTGTCCTCCCAAAAAGATGTGTTGGCTCTAAGCCTGGTACCTAGGAATGTGATCTTATTTGTTAGTAGAGTCTTCACAGGGCAATCAGGTGAAGATGAGGTCACTACAGTGGCCCTAGTCCGAGGCTCCTGGGGTCCTTATAAAAGGGGAAGAAAAGAAGCCCAGCAGGCACAAGCCCGCTCAGGACCATACCAGCCTCCCAGCGGAACAGCCTTTGAAAACCACCATTTCAGATGGCCTGGGACTCCATGTCCCTCCCAGGGCTGCATTCTAAGGGTCTCCAAACAAGAAAGCCATCACGAGGCCCGCCACGCACCTTGCACGCACTCAAGCTGGTGCTGAGAACCAACGACCCAGCCGTGGCCTGCAAGGGGGTGCTGATATCACAGGGGAGGAGACACTAACGCCCGGAAAACAGTGGGCAGATAAGCCAGGCCGCCCTTTCCCTCCTGAGAGCTACAGCTGCGAACAGGTCACCTGATGGTCTAAATCCGCCACATCTAAATTTATCTTGCCCTCCAAGGGCGAGCAGATGCTGTGCCTCATCAGAGCGCAGTAAGTGGCAGAACGACAGTCGTGACGCGCCCTTATCACCCCAAGGACAGGAATGACGTCCACAAAAGACTTGGTTTCCCTGACAATGAAATCAAGAGTTCACGTGCCAGCCTGGCAGACTTCAAGGGGCCAGGCCGTGTGGGCCTGGGGTGGGACCTGTCCCGGCAGCCCAATGCCTTCCCAGACCCTGGTGTGTGCTGGCAGCCAGGGGACCCACAGCCCGTGAGGCGGAGGAGGCAGCCAGGGAGGCTGTTTGCAGCCTGTCACCTGTAGGGGGAGGGTGCCCCAGGCCACAGGGGAAGAGGAAGAAAACACTCATCAAGCCCCAGGCAGGAGACCACTGTAGGCCAGACAGAGAGCAGAGCCTGAGTGGCCCAGGGGGAGACCCCAAGGACAGGGTGCAGACAGTCTGAGCTAATCCCAGGCCTTGGCTTTCACCCCCGTCCCCAACCCCAGCAGAAAGATACCACCTGCTGAAGGCTAAGGGCTGGTTCCTTCCTGCTAGGTCTCCACAGAACCAGCAGGAGCCCCTCAGTCACATCCTGCAGCACCTGCAAAGACGGCGAGGCTCTCACCTGCCACTCAGAGCCTGCACTCACCAGGGGACACAAAATTAACAAGGAAAGGTGAAAAGGCCTCACCGCCCCACTGCCGCACTGGAGAATCAAGCAAAGGACCAGACTTCATTCACTCCGCTTTCAATGATGCAAATAATATATTCATATCCCTTGACAGATAAAGCTAATGTTCCCCATGACCTCCACGCTTTCCCAGGGTAGCTTCTCTTAGGACTCTGGGGTGCCAACTTCCAAATCACCCATATGTTCTTGCAAGGACCCTCACCAGGGCAGGAGTCTCAGTTGACATTATAGGAGTCCCTGGGCCTGCCATGGAGCTGAGGGAAGGAATCTGGGTGGGTGTCCAGGAAGTGGAGGTTGGGGCTCAAGGACAGGTCCCTGGGGACTCAACCCACGTGATGTCATCGGCACACAAACAGCTGGCCCTATTCATCCTTAGCAGTCAATTCAGCTGACTTGGGAAACAGAAGTCCTCCAAAGGGCCTTCTGGCTCTGTCCTCAAACCCCCAAAACTATGATGATGACCACGATATCCATAGCATGTGCTGGGCACTCTGCCAGCCCAGCCCTCAAGGCTTCTACCAGGCTGCTGTTAGTGTCCCCATTTAATAAACAAACTGCAACCCAGAGAAATTAAGCAACTTGCCCAATATCACACAGCTGGGAGCAACAGAATCCCCATCTGACCTGAATGCCGACAACAAAGATGCTTCCACGAGCACGAGCTGCCTCTGTGGCCGAGAGCCACAGTGCCGGCACAGAGCAGGCTCAGTCGTAGGCGGACTTCTTGTTTAAAGCACGAGCAATGCTGAATCAAGTACTGGGCTAGTTCAAGGCGGGTGTCACACTTCTATAGTGTTTGGGTTTGTTTTTTTAATTTTAGATTCTACATTTTCTTCTAGGAATGCCCCGCAGCCTAGAACTTCTGCTCCTGGGAAGAGTTAAGGCTTTGGCAAGAGGCTCTCCCACAAGACAAATGAGATCTCCCCTAAAATCCACCCCATCCCATCGGCCGTGAGGGGACAGGGCATCGTGGCAGCTACTTTCTGTGAACAGCCTCCTCATAAATGTCAGTCCCACCAGGGGGTGGGAGGGGGCTTGATTTATTATATAGCTTTTGGACAGTTCCTACAGAAATATTGCCAAACAGTGGAATAATCAACTCTTTCACTCGAGCCCCCTTATACTTTTTTTTTCCCTAATGAAAGAATAAAGGATGCAATGAGCCTAAGCTAAATAAATAAAAATGCCACACTTTCCCCCAACAGAACTTTCTGCGTCACTGAGAAATATTTGCAGACCTCAACAATCTTTTATCTTCACAATGACGTTACAGCCTTCCAAGTTTTGGACTTTCTGAGAATGTCTTTGATTTGGGTCTGCTAATGATCTTATGTGAACAATTAGCTTATTAACTAATATCATTATTTGGTGTTTCATGGAGCAAACACTAGCGAAGCCCTTCCTCCTCTCACTGTCCTGTCTGGCCTCTATCAGGACTGTGTAAAATCAGTTATTCACGTCTGGGTCACACTGGAAGCAGGCACGTATGTCAAGGAATCTGTTTGAATCAATGCCAATCACAATTCTGGTTTCTAGTCGGGAAAGAAGAAAGGAAACATCTATTCAGCCACATTATCCATCTACCCACCCACCCACCCATTTATTTATCCACCCACCCATCTATCCATCCATCTACCCACCCACTCATCCGTCTACCCAACCATCTGTCCATCTGTCCATCCGCCCATTCATCCACTCAATGTACCAGCAATGGAAATTCCAAGAGGGACAGGAAGTTCTCCCTGTCCCCAGGGAGCTCATACAAAGAACTGCCCGGGGAGGCTGAAAGTGAAGCCACTTCCTCCAGGATGTTCCTGGGGTGTGGAGACCCCTGGTCCTGTTCTCCGGCTCAGCAACCTTTCCTTCATCACAGAAATTTCTTAATTTGCTATCACCTCTTTCTTTTGGTCATTCTCCCAGAAAAAGTCATGCTGAGCCTTGGGGGAAGGTTGGAGGCAAGAATCAGGTTTTTCTTCCCACTGAGTAGATATAACAACTGTTCAATAAGCACTTGTTGAGCAAACCAATGAATGTGCAAATATTTATAAGATCAAATAAAGAGAGAAAGGGACAGAACATCTATCCCTTTGGTGCCTAATAGTTTCTCTGCTTTGAGTAGTGGCTGCGGATCGATGTCCAAAATGTATATGAGTCAGCAGGAATCTGGAGAGCGGAAAACTAGCTCAGGACTAGGAATCTGGACAGTGCCAGGCAGGTCATGATGGAGTCTGTTTACTCAGGTCTGAAATGGGTGGTTGGAGAAGACACTCTCCAGTTCTTTAAGATGAGGATTCTGAGAAAAACCTAGCATCACTGTGAGATGACTCAAGATGAGGCCCCAGAGGGAACCAGCCCGGGCCAGCAGCCCAGTGAGGAGGTAGGGAATATGTCAGGTCTTGGACTGTGCTAAGTTTCCTCATCTCTCTACAAAAGACCTGGAAGGGGCTACTCCAGCAGATGCTTTCCACGGTGCCTCCTGAGTCTACACTTCTATGACTTCAAGTTTGAACCATGGGCTACAGACTACATTCGGGTATAGCAGGTATTTCACCCCATCATGTTTTCATTCACACCGTGCGTCCCTATTACAGACCAGGTGCCATTCTAGCAGTGAGTGGGCAAGACACAGTCACCACTGTCACGGGACATGAGTCCCCTGGGAGAGACTGAAAAGTCACACGTCAACAACTCACTAAGAGATGATCTTTGGTGGAGTCACAAGCGCAAAGCACTGATGAACTGCACTATGTGAAAGAGAGCCATGAGGGGGAGAGCTCCCTTCTAGAGGCTTCTCCATGCAGGAGATAGCAGAGCTGAGCCTTCAAGGGTCTTGGGAATAAGTGTGGGCAGGAGCACTGCAGGCGGCGGGAACAGCAGCTGCAGGCGTGCCAGGCTGGAGACAAGGACAGAAGGGCGACGGTGCAGCGTGCGAGCGGAGGAGGAGGGAAGCTGCCAGCTAAGGTGGGGGCCGGTCACGGAGGTACATCCATGGACAGCGTTTAGGGGGTCCAAAGACTAGCATAGAGAAAAATGACCTCTCTTTTCACCAGCCTCTAACTGAAAACAAGCGCTCGCTCCCATCATGAACGTGGGCAAGAAGAGCCCCCAGTCAGGTGAGCAGTGCCGGGCACTCGCCGACGACAGAGACCACAGTCCTTTCCTGGACCGCTGCCGCAGGCCTGCGAGTCGCACTTAGTCTGGACAACGCCCTTCCCTCTGCCCTCCGCCGACACCGCCCCACGCCGCCCTCAGCCCAGTGGGGCCGGTCACCTTAAGTGGAAGCCTGCCCGGGGCATCTTCCCAAAGAGCTTCAGAAAGTGAGCTCATGGGTCCACAAGAAAAATAAATGTGGCATTTGCCACTGTTTAGTTTGTGTATTGGTCTAGAAAAGAAATGGGATTTTTATTTAAGAGAGCCGTCCAGCAGGACCCCAGCAGAGGTTGGGCAAACACCAGGGCGACGGACTGTAAACAGGCGGGAAGCCGGTCCTGGGGCCCGTCGCCACGAGCTGCAGCCCCTCGGTTTATGGCGGCCTTCCTGTTTCCCCAGGCCGCCCTGCACACTGCACTCACACACAGAGTCTTTTCAATGCCCTCTAGGAGAACAGAAGAATTCATTTTCACACGCCAGCACGCACGTTTCTCACACCCTCCCAGGGGAGTGGGGCCTGCCAAGAGGCCCGTTCATGGACCTAGGGGGACAGGCGGGGATGGGCCCTTAGGGTGGGGTCTATGGACAGAAATGCTCGGAAGCGAATCTTAAGCTCCTGGGTCCTCCCAGTCAAAAGCGAAGAGAGTGGGGCCAGCTCAGCTGCAAAGTGAGAGGCATTCGGGGTGCTTCTGGGGCAGTGCTGGGGATCCTCACAGAGAGAGGGGCATCTGGGCGTCCAGGCTAGAAGGAGGGGCGGGGGACACCAAGTCCTCCAAAGCATGTGAGTCAGAGAGAAGTGGAGAGCGAGGCCACTGGGTCTTTGAATGTGGGGCCAGGCGAGGCAAGACAGCCAAGGTGAGGCACCCGGCTCGTGGGCCACGGCACTGGCGTGGCTGTCCACGGTGCCTGCTGTGCCCACTGTGCCAACACCTTCCCAGCTGAGCTCAGCTGCCCCTTTCCCAAGCCTTTGGCCAGAGAGAAAGGACTTTTCTTTGAGGAGGGTCTTTTTGTCCATTAGGACTTGGGGCCATGAGTATTCACGGCATCTTCATGTCAATGAACGAAGATGGGGGCCCACAGTTCCTCCCTGGAATCACTTCACCGCATTAATTGATTTGAATTTGACTCCCCCTACAGATGGCGGTGGTTATCAGGCCCTTTCCCCGCAACCCCTCGAGACAGGAAGGCTTACCGATGGTCCTTCGGAGGTCTTCACACTGGCTAATGTGTGGGAACTTCAGGATTTCCTTCCACTTCTTGCTTTTGCCTTTGCGCTTCCCTCCGCCCCCTGCAGAGATGGGGAAAAACATGTCGGGCTGATGCTGGTGCTGCCCCAGGCTCCAGAGCCGGGTCCCACCCCAGTGAGTCTGTCCACCAGCTCTCGGGGCTGTGAGACAGCCAGGGGGAGGGCGGGAGACTTGAGGTCAAGTCAGTGACGCACCCTAAACCCCACCAGACATACGTACTCCCTCCCGGCTGGCATCAAGCCTGTGTGTTCTCCCTGTGTGGTGGGCTGGGCTGGGCTGCCCCCTCCCAGCTGCAGCAGTGGGAGTCACCTCAGCCTACCCACACCAGGCCCTGTTCTTCCTGGACATCTCCCAGTGCTGCTCAGCCTGCTGCAAACCGGCTATCTGCACCCCTGCTAGACCATAAGCTCCAACCACAGGAGCCGGGCCTGCTGGACTTAGCAGTCCCTGCAGACCTGGAACCCTCCAGCGGTCCACGGCGAGTGAACTGCGGCCTCCTGGTCGCCTCACTTCATCTTCATTTCTGTGGCAAGTCCCCTTCCCCAAGCAGAGGCTCCTGCTCGCTCATCACAGGCCCCAGGGTCTCAGAGGACGTTTCTCAAGCTGGATGGCCCCCTGAAACGCCCCGCCCACCTCCCGTCCTCTGCAGTGTACACACGTGGTGAGCATGCACACACTAGGGACACACACACACAACGAACCCGACGTGCCACGAACACGCACCCAATGGACGCCCACACGAAACAGGCACGCACACGTGGTGAGTGTGCACCTGTGCTGAGCGCATCTGGGTAGTGAACGTGTGAACATGCAGAGGGGCGCATGGGCCCGGCACATGTCTGTTCCCCAGTGCACAGACATTGGGATGCTCTGGAAGGCTCTGCCCTAGGTGTCCCCAGGCTCACCAGCCTCAGGGCTTGGGCCTCAGGCACCTATGTGGCGTGGCCAGAATCCCCAAAGCAGACATGCTGTCGCCCACCCTCAGCCCCCGTAGTGGTCCTGAGACAGCACCTGTCGGTCGCTCACCAAAGGTCTCTTAGCCCAATAGGCTCCTCAGTGACTGGGGATTTGAGGACATTTTACTCTCCTTCATGTGCTCAATCCCCCCAAGGCCCTGCAAAGTCTGGGGCCCAGTAAAAGAGACGCGGGGTCTCGGAGGAGCCTTGGCACACCCCAGGTTGGTCCCTGCTCCATGAGGGTAAGCAATCCTTCGGATGGGGTCAGGCCAGGCCCCACCTGGGGCTCCTAAGGAGCTAGTCTCCATGCTGCCCTCTGCCAAGCTGAGGTTGCCTTCCTGATCAGCCAGTGAGTCAGCTTGGGAGGAGGGGTCGGGGCCCACCCTGAGAGCAAAGAAGTGGGAGGGGGCTGCTGGGGGAGAGCCGGAAGGATCCACCTCTCCACTGTGCACATCTCGTCTTCAATCCTGCCAGCCTGCCCTGACCCACGACTCCACAAGGCATCACAGCGGAACGAGCGTGTACGGGACACGTGCTGTGACTTGGCCCCGTTTGAATGATGTCCTGTTTAATCCTTAGAATGACTCGGAGGGAGACATCCCTGGGCCCACGTCACAGTTGATGAAACAGACATCTGATCTTGCGTAAGTCTCCAGCCCGCGCCCCGGCTGACTCCACATTAGCTCTTTGCTCCAGCTGGGGCCGACACTCAAGCGCACACACACACACACGCACACATACATGCGCACACACTCACATGCACACACACACATGCATGCACTGCAGAGCCCAGAGCGCTCTGCAGGCCCTGCCCCGGGGCAACCCCTTCCTGTGCACTCTTCTACAGTCCTTACTAGAACTCTACCAGAAAGAACTCCTACTGTTCCTACTTGATAGAAAAAGAAACTGAGGCAGGGGGAGGAAAGCAGCAAATTGCCTACAGCCCCACAGGGCCCTACAGCTAGTGAATGGCAGAGCCAAGCGAGGCACCCACTCTCCTGTCTGTAAACCTCATTGGGGTGCGCTAAAAGCCAGGGAAATCTCCAGGATGGAAGGGAAAGCTGGTGTCAGGCCTCGGAAGGGATCCAAACGGGGGGAGCAGCCCAAACGGGGAGCTCCATGCAAAGACGCCACCCCAGAGCCGAGGCCTACAGCGCTGATCTGCTTGACACACGTACTGGGGTTTGCTTGCTCACTGAATATTCAGGCATTAGGAGATTGCACATGCAAATCCAGATTTCAGATTTCTCTCCCGAAACCAGGCGTACACAGGCAAGAATCATCCACAGCTGCTGGCAACTCCCCATGGACAGGCGATGTGGCCGCCACTCAGGTGGCCTGTCAGGCCCTGCATGGGCTAGCACGCGCATGCCCAGAGAAGGGCCTCCTCTCGATGAATCAGTCTAAGACCTTCGGTGGCAAAGTCAGCGGCTCCCATCTCAGCCACTCACCAGCCACCAGGCCTCAAAGGGTCACAGGACTCTTGAGAACACCTCCCCTCCCACTGTGGTTTCCCACATCTGCCAGCGGTGGGGGGAGTGTGTATATAAAATTGTAGATAACACAAACTGACCATTTTAGCCATTTCTCGGTCTACAGCCCAGTGGCATTCAGTACATTCACACTGGCGTGCAGCCATCCACTCCAGAACACCTCGCCAACGCCGTCCCCGCTAAGAATAACTCCCCACCTCCCCCTCCCCTCCACCCCTGGCAGCCACCATTCACGCCTGTCTCTATGAATTCGATTTCATATAAATAAAACCGCTTAGTATGTGTCCTCTGTGATTGGCTTATTTCACTTTAGTTAGCAGGAGGTCTTCAAGGTCCACTCATGTCATAGCAGGTGTCAGATTTCACTCCATTTTTAAGACTGAATAATATTCCACCGTGAGGACAGGCCCCGCTTTGTATATCCATCCATGTGCTGATGGGCACTTTTTGGTTATTGTGATACTGTTCTATGGGTATCTCAGTCCCTGCTTAAAATTCTTTTGGGTTAATGTCTTGGAGCAGAATTGCTGGGTCAGACAGTAATTGTGTGTTCGCCTTCTGAGGAAGCCATGATGCCCTCTTAACAATACAGACTCCATATGCTCAAAGAAATAAGTCAGAAGAAGACGAATACCAGATGGTTACATAAATGTGGACTATAGAGAAACAAAACAAAGGAACCGATAATATTACACCAAACAAATGCCAGAGATCTGACTGAGGAATGGAAGCTACCAGAGGGGGTCGATGGGGGTGAGAGACACAGGGCGGAGGGGACCCAGCAGGCTCTGGTGGAAGGTTGTGAGGGTTCAGTGGTGGGTGTAGTGTGGTAGCATACATTTGAAGAGGTGTGAACATACACCTCTCTGAATCCTATACAGCCTTGTAAACCAAAGTCACCTCAATAAAAATTAGTACAAAGAAAACCACAATTCATATTCCAGGTTGCACCCCATCAGGCTACACTCCACTCTAGGGCTGAAACTAGGGAATGTGGCTTCTCAAGAGTTTTCTCCAGGTGATTAACAGGTAGCCCGACTAAGAAAAGCAGGCTTCTACTTCACATGTGCACACACATTCTATACATTAATTTGTCCATTAAGAAAATGAACAGAGATTCATCGTTCACGCAGCCAAGATGTGCTGAGCATCACTGGCTGAGCACGCAGGTGCTGGGGGCATGGGGACGGGCAAGATGTGGAGGGGGGGCTTGCCAGAGGACATCTAGAGATATTTGGGGTGGGGGGTGCTACCTGCATCTAGCAGATAGTGAGGCACAAAGCACAGGGAAGCCCCCGCCACCGAAAACGAGCTGATCCCAGATGTCAACAGTGCTGCTTCATCCCAAGACCTTTTGACCAGCTCTTGGGAGCACAGCGAGCTTTGGAGAGACTTGTTAGTAACAGAATAACTGTGGAAAGGTGGATAATTAGAGGGCATGACACTGAAGTTGGGGCCGAAAAGTGGAGGTGGAGGGAGGAGGGTACCATGTGGTCAACCACAGGTTTGCTGGCCCCTGTCTGGGGTTTCTTTGCTCTCTGTGACTCTTTCTTTGCCACCTGCAGATGCTCAAATAGTGCTTGCCTAGAAGATGGAAGTCTTCCCGTCTGGGGAGAGACGGGCCCTGGATACATCCGCCTCTGCCCCAAGGCTCCTCAAACACCCTGCCTGGCTCTTCTGCCTGCTGAAGCCTGCTCCATCTTAATTAATGTCCCAGCCCTGACACCTCTTCCAGAGCTGCCCTGGAGGGGCAGGCCCTCTCCTCTGGGCCACAAGCCTCTCTCAGCTCAGCCTAGACCAGCTCAAGTGCCTCCAGAGGGTGGAGCAGTGAACACTGGGCCTGGTGAGCTGCAAGCTCTCATTAAGTTGTGTTGACTGACTGGGTATAGGAATGTTTAAAGGAAATAAATGACAACCTCCCCCCAACCTCTGGACAGTGAACTATTATAAAAATTTCTGCCTCCCTTCCCCCTACCTAGGAGGTGAGAGAGCAAAGGCATCTTCAGAGACTTAGAGTATGAACAGGCTCCATCCTGTAGCACATGCAGGAATTCTGCTGCTCCGCAGGTAGAGCCAGTCTTTTCACACCCACTGATGACCCAGGAGGCAGATAAAGAAGATTTGCTGAGGGGCACCCATTCTGTGTACGTCTGCAGGGCATTCTTTACAAAGGAAGAGATTAATTCCTGCATTGTCTTCCTCTAGCATAGGCTTATCTTTAGGTCAGACACCCCAGAACTAGAAGCCCTTCCTATGAGGAATAATTACATTCTGAATGTCAATGACTCACTGTTCTTACCTATACAAATTAAATTCAAATTCAAGTTTACTGGAATCGCACTCGGAGGAAAAATCTGCCCAACCGCTTTTGGGTTTAAATTCTCACTTGGCTCATCTCATATACTCTATCATTGAGACTTTATTTCCAGTTAACAGGACCTGGCACTGAAATGAAGCTTGCGATGCTTGGGCCTCATGGAGTGATACTAGCCCATTTCACAGATGAGAAACCTGAGGCTCAAGGAGTAGGATTAAGAGGCTAATAAGGGAAACACACCCCAAACTCCAAATCCCAAATGGGAGAGGAATCTTCTCCCACCTGCTGGCTTGCTGGCATTTCCTGTCTCGAGCAGCTGTGGGCTTTCCTGTGCTTTACCAAATAACCAAGTGCTGCTAGTTTACCTTCCACATAGAGAAAACAGGACATGATGAGTGAGATGAGCAAGGCTGCGGGGGTGGCCAGGCAGAAGGGGGGCGGGGGGGGGGGGGTGTGCTGCTTGGAGGAGGGGCTGTTCCAGCAAGGAGATACAGGGCAGCCTGGAGCCAGACAGCAGAGGGCTCCTGCGGTGGGTAGAGAGGCCAAGAGTTCCTCAGGGACACAGGCTCACAGCTCTGGGGACAAGGTACCAAGGACCAGAACAGCATCTGGACGACTCCTGAGTGCGGAAGAGTCCAGGGCAAAGCCTGGAGGAAGGTGCAGCTGGAAAATGAGCGTGCCCCAGACTCCCAGCCCCAGCTCTGCCTGGTCCCTAAGGAGGGGAACTTCCAGGAAGGGAAGTAGTGATCACATCACTTGCAGTCTCCAGGCCCCACGCTCCCTTGGGAAGCGTGCTCAGGGGGCAGCAGGGCAGGAGGAGGGCAGAGTGGCCAGCAGAGAGGGCGGATGCTCTGGCAGGAGGGCAGGTGGTAGCAAGGGGCTGGGAGGAAAGGCAAATGAGCCCCCAGCGCCGTCTCCACCCTGACCACGCACTCAGCCCTGGGTGAGCGGCTGGGAAAGGAACTGACATTTCCTTTGTTCCTGCGGATGCCCCCAACAAGTGAAGGGCTCACCTCTCAAAATTAATGCCATGAGAAAACTGTTATTGTAGGGGAAGAAGAAATTGGCTTAGTTATTCTTGTGGCTTTTACAGTTAACGAGGGAGGAGGTGTTTGTGATTTGAAGGCAGAGCACTAAAAGAAGATAGTGTTGCGGGGAGGGAAAGAGGAAGCTGACCCCACGGGGTGCCTGGACTCCAGAAGCAATGTCCCGGGCAGCAACTGGACTCCAGCGGAGTCGGGGTGGGGGTCCAGTGATCCCCTGAGACTGGGGACTCATACCGAACTCCATTCCTTCCTTGGAAGGGGGTGTTACAAATCTTTGCAAAACAACTGACCCTGGACTTCTCATCCAGGTTAGGGTTGGTGTATGTGATCTGCAAGGTCAAGCGATGTGGCTTTTTTTGTCCTCAGACATTGTCTCAATCCTGACCACCCATGTGAGGTAGGTACTGCTGCTGTGCCCATTTGAGAGACGAGGCATTGCCCATCTCGCTCACGGAACCGGGCCCCAGGTGCTCAGAGCCTGAGTCCCGTGCAGCTGAAGCCGCAGCACACCTGTCGGAGAGAGGCTCCTCCACGCCCTTAATCGACATCGCTGGGCCATGTCTTTAAAACCTAAGTCCCCAGGGGGCCTCCCTGGTGGCGCAAGGGGTTAAGACTCAACCTGTGAAGCTCACCACAGCCACCACAGCACAAGTTCGATCCCCGGCCAGGGAGGTGACCCACATGGCGCAGCAGACCTCTCCTGTCTCGCCTGCTGCTCCCCTCAACAGTGTATTTCGGTCGATCTGCCTGTTCTGTTCCCCACTCTGTCTCTGGTGAGTCCTCTCACCCCCCAAAACTCTGGCCTGTACCCCAGTTCTTGTATGTATAAGTAAATAAATCTTAAAAAAAAAAAAAAAACTATGTCTCCAGGCCCACCACCCACCTACTGAGTCAGACCCCCTGACCCGAGTGTTATGAGCTCCAGGCGGTCCTGATGCCCACTGAGTCTGAGAAGCACCGCCCCGAACGTCACATGGAGATGGGGCCGGGGACCATTCTTTCTGGGAATTTCTCTCTGATTTGTTTTTTTCTGTCCTGCCAACTTCTAAAAGGGATCTGAAGAAACACACAGGGGCTTGGAGAAACTGAAAATATTCCTCCCAGCTCCAAAATCCCAGACCCTGGGGGCTGGCCCGGTGGGGACGCCAGGCCCCTGCTCCCTGCCTGGGCGAGTCACCATTCTCCCAGGAGCTTGGCAGCCCCTACCGACCACACCCACCAGGACACCAGCAGGGTGAGGGGGCAAATGACCAGTGGGGGAGGGAGATCATGTTCTGTGATGCTTGTGGGGTCCAGGCTGGGGAGCAGGCTTTGGGGAACCAGCACTGTAGGGTAAGGTAAAAAGTATCAGGCTTTTCTACCCTCCTGCCATTAAGATAGATGAGGGAACCCTGTGGTCCTGAATGCATGCCTGATGGCGGGCACCTGGAGTGGGTGCACCTGGGCTGAAAGACTGGGCTTTTAAGGGTGGCATCATGCGGACGCCAGCAGAAGCTGGGAGAAAGAGAAGCCAAGAACGAAAGAAAGGCAAGAGAAGAAGAGATGCAGAGAGAAGGCCGGAGAGCCCAGATAGAGTGAAGACTTGCTGGGGGCTAGGAGGCCTGCCAGCCTCCCAGCCCCCCTGCCTGCCGTGTACCTGGTAAATCCCAATAAAAACCTGAAAAGCCACTGAGGGCTCCAGGACTCCTCCTTCACCTGGTCTGCTGGGTCAGAAAACCTGCTCAGTGCCCCTTCCTCACCCTACAAGCACTCACGCCCAGGCCCGGTCTGGCACCCTAGGAAGCTGGGCAGGTCTCCCCTCAGCCGCCCCACCCCCTTGTCAGCACTCCTGTCTCCTGGGTGCCTCTCGGATCCCAAAGGCCTTCACTCTGCAGATCCCAGAGGGAGAATCACCGCTGGAGACAGCTCCCAGGACTCACAGGGGAACTGTCGTGCTTTGTGGGCATTGAGGAAATGGGGGGCTATGTTCCCATGACCACACTCTTCTAGGACAGACTTGTCCACAAATCAGAAAAAGGTGTTGGTGAGTGTAGGGCAAAGGGAAGTTACCAGGTTTTTCCTACCCTCCCACCATTAGCATCTATGACTGACACCTGTGGTCTTACATGCGTGCCTGACGGTGGCCCTCGGAGTAGGGTGTGGGCGTGCGGAGACCGAGCATATAAGCAAGAGGTCACAGAGGACGGGGCGACAGAGAGCAGTGCAGACCAGCGGAGAGGCCGCGAGACAATGCCAGAGAGCCCAGGAAGAGTAAAGACTCGCCGGGGGCTAGGAGGCCTGCCAGCCTCCAGGGCCCCGGGCCCCGGGCCCCTGCCTGCCCTGCACCCGCTTGCCTAACTACAAATGGTGTAGAAAGATCATTACAAGCCTGAAAAAGCCACTGAGGGCTCCAGGATGCTCCCTTACCCATCTGCCTAAAACAGTAGAGAACCTGCTCTGTGCCTCATTGGCACTTCAGTGAGCGTGATTGTAGCCAGAAGCAGGAAGCAAATCATGGGGCTATTATCAGCATTGCGGGGGGGCCTCCAGGAATCCAAGCAGAGGCAGCCAGGGACAGCTGGATCTGTGGGAACAGGAAGACCCGGCTGGGTGTCTCTGCCCCTCGCTCCGCCATGTGGCCTCTGCAGGCCAGCCCAGGCTCATGCCTCTGCCCAGGCCCCTGGCCACTGCTGAAGAGTGATGCTGTTGACTGGCCTTTGTGCCTCGCTCTTGGGAGGTAACCCCTAAGAGCCTGGAATTTTCCAAGTGATAGGAGTGTCTTTTTTATTCCTACCTGAGTTTATGCAAACCAGACAACTCAAGATCTGGCCATGCCACAGAGATCAACCATGTGACTAGCGGTTGGGTCTCTGAGCCAGGTGAGAATGTCCCTTGGCCTAGGGGGCGGGAGGGAGCTGGAACTGGAGTTCAACCACATGGTTCGGCCTAAGTCATGAAATCCCGATAAAAGCTGGGCACAGGGCTTGGGAGAACACCCCAGTTGGTGATCAGCCATCAGTGGGCCAGGCGGGTGATACATCCTGAGGGCCTGGAGCTCACATTTGGGGCCCCTGCCCTCTGCACTGCTTCCTTTTGCTGGTTTGGATTTGTATCCTTCCGCTATGACACACTTGATTCTAAATACAGTGCTCTCTCAAGGTCTGGTCGTTGTAGTGAATTATCAAACCTTAGAGAGTGGGAGGAAATCCCCCAACTTGTAACTGGTAGGTCAGAAGTGCATATGGCGTGGAAGCCCCCAGACCGTGGCTGGGGCTTGAAGTGAAGTCAGTCTTGCAAGGAATTCGATTCCCCTCTGTGGAATCTGCTAACTTCCAGGGGCCAGTGTCAGAACTATGTTAGCTGTCAAGACCCCCGCGTCCTCAGGAACTCTCAGCCCAGCCCCCTGCCCAGCTGCCACAATCCTAATTCCCAAGTCCCAAGTTGCAAATCAGATTGGCTAACTAATCTCTTCTCTCCGAGCCACATGCCTCACATGGGCCACCCGAGACCCTGAAACGATCCAACTGGTCCTGGCCCGTGTAGATGGGGACGGCAGGGCCGAGTGAGCAGCCTGCCCGCCCCCCAAGCTTGCCGGTCCACACGGGAAGCCACCAGGGTGGTGCCAGGCATGACCAAAGGCAGCAAGAGCGAGACCACCCAACGCCATCCTTGCCTCCACCACATCCCGGAGCACTCTTGGTTAATGACGGAGAAACCATTGGTACAAGAAAGGTGCAAGGACATGGGAAGACAGGGGCACAGGCCGTGGCAGCCCCAGGTTCTCAGCAGGCTCCCCATCCTTGGACTCTGCCCCCGGAGGGCCACAGTGCCTGGAAAGGTCAGCGTCATGCTAATGTGAAGGATCAAATTTGCTAGCAACCTGAGTCACGCTACAAGCAGGGCCCTGGAATATGCAGGTGGGGTGGGTTACCAAGAGCATCAGAGGAGCCACTCAACGCATCCCGATCAAGGCATCCCGATCAAGGTCTGGGAGGTTCTCGAGTACTCTAGTGACCATATATGGGAAGGAGCTCACCACCAGGTTCCCAGACACCGGGGCCGATGACGCACACCCTCTCCACAGGTCAGGTGGAAGGTACAGCTTGTCTGCGGGGCTGTAGACTGTCCAGTTCCTTCCTACCCAGGTGAGCTTTCAGGACTCCATCCCCACAGCACCGCTCGCAGGACTGGTTTTCCAGAAAATACCACTGTGGGGAGGTAGTGGGAGCTTTCCACAGCCTGAGACCAGCATCACCTTCCCTCACAGGGGGTACTGGCCCTCCTGACCACTCCAGAGACCTAAGGGATGGCCCAGGAGGCAGGAATAAGTCTCCATTCAAAAGGCTGACATGCTGGTGCGGGCACAGCCAGGCCAGGGAGCAACCTGCCGAAATGCAGTGAAGCGAAGAAGGCAGAAGCTGTGACAGCAGGGCTTGGAAAACTCTCCAGGCTCAGCTATTAGTCGGGGGCTTCCATTGCTCAAGGGAACCCTACCAGGCGGGTGGGCGAAATACACTGTAGCAGATGGGGTGGGCACTAGCCCACTCTGGGCCCGGAGGCCGGCTCTGCCCACGTGGGGCCAGACGTGGGGCGGCAAGGCCACACAGGCATGTTGCCCCTAGAAGGCTTTGTGGGACCACAGTACAAGAACCTGAAACCTCCAGTATGTTTTCAAAGGAAGTGCAGTGTTGGTGTGAGGGAGGCCTGGGGGTAGCACAAGGCCTGTGAGGCCTGTGGCCTGCGGGCAGGTCCCAGCACCCCTGGGCCCCACCTCATGGCCACAGCACAGACGGTTCCAGTGCAGACAAACCTCAGCCATAACCAGAAGGATCCCACAACCTCAAATTAGGAAAACCCAAACCAACACCAGGCCTGGGAACTGGTCACCATGGGGATGGGGAGACATGGCCCCTCCCCAGCACGCTGAGCCTCTGGGTGGCTTCACAGGGTGGAGAGGCCGGGGTGGCTCCACCCGGGAAACCCTTGCTGCTGAGGGACAGCACTAGGACTGGGCCACCTCGACTGAAGGCTGCTGCCTTTGAGTGACAACTACGCTGCTTAGCAGAGGCCCCCAGGGCCTGAGGCCTCCTCACCACAAGCAGCTATCACTGCACTTTATGTGAGCCCTGCACCAGTTATGGAGTCTTTGCTTAAGTTTCCTGTTTTCTTCTGCAAAGACTAGTTTGTACTGTTGTGTTAAGGATTAGAGCGAACTATCTAGCATTGGGGTAATGTAGCCATGATCATCACTGACACCACCGTCACCATTATCACCACCACCTTCATCATCACCCACGTCACTATCAGCACCATCACTGGCTTTGTCACCACCATCACTACTGCTATCGCCACCACCAATCACCACTATCAACGTCTCCATCATCACCAGCCCTGCTGTTAGCAGCACCACCACCATGACGTCTGTGGATGGGAGAAATGAGCTTTTTCATGGACTGGACTTTCTCCATGAAAGCAGTCTCCCCGATTAATTTATTGAAGGGGGCTTCATATAACACGAGATTAACCACCTTAAAGTCAATTCAGTGGCATTTACAACTCACTCTGCCAGTCTCTCTTCACCTCTACCTAGTTCCAAAACAGCTCCATCCCTCCAAACAGTACCCATGGGTCACCCTCCAAATTGCAGGCTGTGCCCACCGCTGCCCTTTCTCCAGAGCCCTCCGCCTTGCTTGCACGTTCAAACTTCTTTTCCACTGCACCTATCACCTTGGAACCATCTATGTGGCTTATTTATTGTTTGTTGCTTTCTGCCTATCTAGGCCCCTCCTTCCATTTTTTTCGGTTTTGTTCCCTGCTAGGTCCCAAACATCCAGAACGGTGCTTGCACGTAATAAATGCTCAATAAATCTTTGATGGATGGAGGGAAAGTCAGGATCAGAAAGGAAGAGTTGGTTTCCAAATGGACTGTAAAAACCCACATCACACACCATAGTCTTCTAGCTTCCTTTTTCCTCTGTGAAAATGGGAACCCAGCCTCCTTGTCTGGGAAGGGTACCCCCACACCGCACCCAGCCCTTGTCCTGGGTGCCTTGGCGTGTCTCTTCTTCACATCTGTGTCAGCTGCCCTGACCCTGGACCACAAGGCCCCTCTCTGAGTGCAGCACGGAAGGACAGAACTGTCATCAGCTGGGCTGGACTTCTGTTCATGAGCCGAGTGACCACTGGCCCCTCCCCAGCCTCTCTGAGCCAAAGCTTCCTGACTGTGTAATAACCGCAAGCCCTTTGTCAGAGTCAGATAGCAAGCTCGAGGCCCTCAGCACCGACTGGTCACTGGGTAGACACAAAGGCCACGGGAAGCCCCTGTCCCCATCCCACCACTCTAAGACCCCTCCTCCTGCTTCCCCTCACCCCCTTCCTTTATTCCAGTATCTTGTGAGGAGTTTAAAGAACATTTCCTTCCAGAGAAATCAGATCCTCAAGCAAACACCAATGACCTTCCTTAAAATGTCCTTTGTAAGGAAAATCACTTTTCTAATGTGTTTTGGGGCTTTCTATGCTTTTGCCCACACTGGTTTTCACAGTTGAGCAAGTCTGGCCACAATAAATTAACTTTTCACAGCAAAAAGTCATCCCCTTCTCTCAGCAAAGCCCAAATGTGGTGACTTGTTGATATTTTCTCTGGGTTAAAGAAGAAGAGAGAAGAGAGAGAGAGGTCAGCAGACCCCTGAGAAAATCCACAGGCAGCTGTAAGGTGGCACAGCTGGGGGATTTTGTTGGATAAATAAGCAGCACTGTTAGCTCATGAAAGAATATCCTCATTTTTCATAGGATATTCATAAAAAATATTTTCATTTCCCTGAGAGCAGTAATTACTTCTGTTGTCCCCAGAATTTCTGCATCACCTACTTAAAAGAAGCTGAACAGCTCTTCAGAAATCTTCCCCCATCAAATCCACCCAGCAACCTGGGTACGTTCTCATGCGGCCGTGACTGTGTGAGGACTGTGGGACAGAGAGGTCAGGGACCGCCAGGCCTGGGCCCAGTGCCTCAGCTCCACTATCCCTGAGCCTCATGACACCACAGCGGAGTGGATTTAGGTGTCACCCCTGATTCCATCCTGCCCATGGCCTCTGCGTAAACAGTGCCCTGGTATCACAGCCTTGTCACTTCCCACACTGAATCTATAACCAGTGGGGGTGTGGTGGAAATGTTGGTGTATGACTCAAGACTAGACCTGAAAGTCATGGCGCCTTCTGCCCTGCTCTCTCTAGAATCATTTGGTCTGTGGGAAGTCGGCCGCCATGTTGCAAGGATGCTCAAGCAGCCCTGTGGAGAGAGGCCCACGTGGGAGCAGCTGAGATCTCCTGCAAAGAGTCAGCATGCATTTGCCAGGTGAATGGGTCACCCTGGCAGTAAATCCTCCAGCCCCTCTCCAGTCTTCCGATGATACAGCTGTAACCCCCTTCTTAACTGCACCCTTCTGAGAGACCTTGAGCCTTCACCGTGATCTACCCAGCCTAGCCCCTCCTAAATTCTTGACCCACAAAAACCATGAGATAACAAGTTTGTTGTTATTTTCAGCTCTTAAGTTGTGAGTAATTTGTTACACAGCAACAATTAAATTATACAGCCCTCCACCTGCAACCACCCATCGGTCCCATGCATTCTGCTTGTAAGTGACACCTTGCCTTGGCCAGCTCCTTTCCCCTCCACAGCTACTTTCCTGGCCCAGGCCACCATCACCTCTCACACGATGACAGCAGCAACCTTCTGACTAACTTCCCAGACTCATCTGTGTCCTGTTGGACCCTGTTCACTGCAGCCCATTGCGTTCTATAGAAGCAACCACCACCGGTCTCTCCTGTGGCTCCCGTTGTTCTGGGGATAAAACCTGAACTCTGCCATGACCTACAGGTCCTCCAGGCTGAAGCTTGTCTGCCTCCCTTTCTGACCTCATGTCCTGATTTTCTCCATGCCAGCCACACTGGGCTGCTTTCGTTCTTCCATATTCCCATTTGCCCAGCCTCTGGGCCTTTGTGTTGGCTGTTTCTTCTGCCTGAAACCTTCTATGACAGTTCCTTCGTTTTCCAGCTGAGAAGTCACTGCCTCAAGAGGCCTTTGCTGATTGCCCCGCCTAGCAGGTGCCCACTCTTCTCCATCACATCTTGTTATAAACAATACTGACCTGAAATTATTTAACTCATGATCTATCAACATAGCTTACTGTCACCTACCCCTCCCACAAAGATGTGCAGACGCTACCATGGTCATCACTCACAGGGGACCAAAGATGGCACCTGCAGAGTGGAGTGTCCCGCTGCAGTTGGGGACTCACAAAGGCAGGTTCTAGGCTGGGGTCCCATTTTCCCCATGGCCCTTTTCCCTCTTGACATCCCCACTCTAGCTCCTATTGCAAAGCAGAGTAAACAGAGGCAAGGCAGTTACAATCTTACAAGCGCTTCCTTTAAAATGCTTCTTTAGGGTTAAAAAAAAGGCTCAATTAAGCATATTAGATTTATACTTCCAGGAATTCAGAACTAAATTTGAATACAGAAGGAGACATGACTGCAAGGAGATGAATGAGTAGAGCAATGCTGTATTAGCTTCCAATTTCAGGAAATCTGAAATAAGATTCACTGGGCTAATAAAATCGAGGCATTGGCAGGGCTGGCTCCTTCTGGAGGCTCGAGGGGAGAATCCGTTCCCTTGTCCTTTCCGGCTTCTAGAGGTCACCCACATTCCTTGGCTCCTGGTCCCTTCCTCTGTCTTCAAAGCCAGCAGTTGCTGGTTGAGTCTTTCTCATGTTGCATCACTCTGACCTGTTCTATTGTCAAGTCTCCCTGCCTCACGTTTACAAAGCCCCTTGTGATGACATTGGGGCTACTGGGTCCAGGATAACCTCCCCACCACAAGATCCTGACCTTAATCCTTTCTAAAATGTCCCTTTCACCAGGCAGGTAACATATTCACAAGCTGCAGAAATTTGGATACTGACATCTTTGCAGGCTGCTATTATGGGGCCTGCCACAGTGGTGACTGAGACCACACAGTCAGGGTCAGACTGCCCGGTTCAAATCCCAGCTGTGCTGTTCACTTGCTCTATGACTCTGGGCAAGTTACTCACCCTCTCTGTGCTTGAACTGGACTCCTTTGGAGACTCATGGGACAGCGCTCTCCAGCAGAACACCAATAGGAAGCACCTATAGGTGCAGCTTGTAGGTGCAGCACCTGGCCAGCTCCCACCACCCTCAGGCTTAGGGCCCAGAGGCAGACACATCTCCTCTCTCCCCAGGAGGGGCCAGCAGGACTGGCTCAGCTCAGGCCATCAAGAATCAGAGCCGACAGGAAGCGCCCTGGGCTGCCCATGTCACCAGCCTCACTTCCTCCCTCTTTGCCAGCTCTGGACTGGACACCTTTCCTCTCTGTGCCTCCATTTCCATGTCAAAAAGGAAGCTCCTGGACCAAATCGGGGCCCTCAATTTGCAACCTGTGTTTGCAGGGTCCCGAAGCCCCAAGGCAAGTTCCAGAGCATTCCAGAAGAGCCACAGGTGAACGCAAAGCTTCTGCCCACGGCCCGCATGCTTGTCGAAGTGTAAGCTCACTGGACATGTGGTGCAGGGGCTGCTCAAGGTGCCTGCGATGAACAAAATGGGGGATACAGGGACTCCCCTCTCACAGGCAGCCTGTTTAACAGGTAAATTTTTCCACAAAAGGAAACAGGAATCACCTGGGTCCTTGATTGCCAACCAGAGAGGGCGGGCTCACCATGAAGACGCCCCTCCCACAAGTCCAGCCTAGGCGGGCGCTGCCCCAGGGGCCCCTCCCCACCATCACACTGTCCCCCAGGGACACTCCTAGACGGCTTTCCCCAGGCTGAAGCCAGGGTCTTTCCCACAGTCTCAGGGGCACCTGGGAGCAGACTTGCAAACAGAGGCAGCACCCCCCAAGTCCACCTCCACCCCCACCCCTCGCCAAACGGGGGGCCTCCAGAGCAAAACCAGACCTTCACTTGTTTCCTCACTGGGAGAGCCACTCCTTGCCCCAGGGCCTTTGAACATGGCATTCCTTTGACCAGATAAACACTGTTCATGTCATTTCTTAAATGAAATACTTCAAGCTTAAAGAGGATAAATTTTTTTTAATATATCTATCCACAGGTTTTTATCAAAATCGTTTCTTCCACCGTTTGTGGAGAGAAAAGCATAGGTCATTATTTGCAGATTTTTGCCATCACAGATAAAGCTGCCCGAGCACTCGGGCACTGCGTGCCCCCACGTCATCTGCCAAGCCTTCAGGTGTCATTCCCTGATCCTGTTCCCCAGCAAGCCCAGACTCCTGTCTCCACGTTTCTCTCCGCGGCTCTCTAGCCTTTCCGGCAAAACATAAGTTCCATCTTCACTGAATTTCCATCCAAGCAGACAGGGCCACGTCCCTTCTGCTCCAGTGACCAGCGCCTGTGAGTGTCTGTGAGTGCGTGAGCGGAGGCCACAGCGGCCATGTCGCCCTCCCATCCAGCCAAGACTCTGGGATGAACCTGGCATCTTTCACCTGCCCTTTGCTGTCCTCAAAGGGAAGGGAGGAGGTTGGGGGGAGCTTGAGGTCACCAACAGGGAGCCCTGGGAGCTGAAGGTCAAGCCCCAGGTGAGGTTCAGGACACCTTCGTCCCAGCTTTTCCTGGCTCCCCGCAGTCAGACACCTGATCCTGCGCGACCACAGCAGCTGTGGGGAACACGCTTCCCACAGTCGTGGTCGGTGTCAGAAGCAGCTGCTTGGGGAACCCTGAGAGCTGGGCCAGGCCTGCATCTCACCCCTCAATCACTGCGGGGCTGGTCAGGCCCCACCTGCTGGCCACACTTGACCTGCAGCCAGGCCAAGGAGCAGGGCCGGGCGCTGCGCCCTCACTCGCTACCACATCAGTCACTTAGCATCTCTGTTTTCAGAGAAAGTACTAGATACAGAGAACTGGGAGGCAGCCCAGGAAATAACAACAGGCTAGCTGATATGGGCTGATCTCTCAGTCCTCACCAACTCGACTTGAAAGGACCTGCTCTGAGCCCCAGGTGACAGACAATGAAAGATGCAGCACGGTCTCGCCCAGGCTGGTGGGCAGAGCCAGGACGAAGCCAGACAGCACCCTCTCTGCGCACCCACAGACTGGAGTCTGCGGCACGGCACCCCGCGAGAGGGAAGGAGGGCCCACTGCCCCCCGCAGGGAGCCCAGGTTAGGCCCGCAAGAGCTCTCCATTTCTTCAGAGCCAGAAGGAGCCATTCTTTCTTGCTTTGGGCGGTCCTTGTGGCCTTACCTAACCAGGCTTAGGGACAGTCAATGAAGCAGACTGGAGACCAGAGGCAGATGGACAGACATGGAGACCATGAGCTGGAAATCATTTCCACAGAGACAAGTGACATTATTCCACGAAGACATTATTCCACAAAGACAAGTGACATCAGCCTCCCCACCAGTCCCTCCTGCTCCAAGCTTCCGGGCCCTGGATCAGAAGTGGATCCCACCACTCAGAGTAGACCCACGTTCAAGTCCTGGCCACCCACACCCCTCCAGCCATGTTGCTTCCTTCCCTTCCAGATCTCCATTCGCTGATTTGTTAAATGACTGAACAACGGAGGAAATGGCTAGGAAGCCACTTAGGGCTGCATGAATCCTGGGAGCTTCCCAAGCCACTGCCAGGGGCGACAGAGAGTCTGAAACTCCACCCTGAACCTGCCCCACCCTACGGGGGGGACCGGGAACCCTGGGGGTAGGGGTAGAAGCAGCGACCACACGCACAACTGAAGAGCACCTATGAGCCCCCTGCCACAGAGGTGCACAGCTGTGGCTGCCTGGGGGAAGGGAGCACCCCAGGAACAGTAATGTAAATATTCCTCTGCTCCTGCCTTGCATGCAGGGCCCCAAGACGCAGGCCACAGTTTTACAATGCAGGGGGTGGAGGCGCGTGGAGAGGCAGTGAGGAAAGCCACACCCATGGCTCCATCCCAGCAACCCACATCTGTCCCATGTCTGTCCCCATAAGGACACAGGCCACTGCCTTGGGCCAGGTCGCCTGAAGGGAGGCTTAGGAAAGGGACACACATCACACCTACTTCTGGCATCAGAATAACCACATGCTCTCTCGTTGCCAAGGAAAAGCTGGCACCCACCTCCTGGTAGGACTTTCATCCTCAGACCCTCAGGGCATCCTCCCTGTTGGTGCAAGCCCCACAAAGGCGCTTCCCTCCCCACCCCGTGGCCGGCACAGGTGGCAGCAGCTTGGGTGGAAGTGGTCAGAGGCGCCCCTGCAGGTGCCAAGTGTGAGGGGGAGGAGGCCAAGGCAGCGGTGGGGCACAGAGCCTGGCCCCACCCACCCACCCAGCAGCCCCACCAGCTCCTATGCAGGACCAGAAGCTTCCTGCCTTAGCTCCCACCCGGCCTGAGCCTGCAGCAAGTCCCAAAGAAACACAGGAAAGGAAGCAGGGGAGGGAGCTGCCTGCGTGAACACCCCCAACTAGGAGACTGACCCTCCTTAAGAAGACTGCTTTCTGCAACTGCCTGGGAGCTGCAGCCTCAGCCAGTGCCTCCGGCTGGGATACAGCTTCTAGGACCCCCACCTCCAGACAGGCCTCTGTCCTCCGCTGGCTGGCGAGGGCCCAGGGGACAGCATGCTACACTGGCAACAGTGTTGGACGGTGGTTAGGGGCTTAAAACCTGGAGTCAGGTGGGTGTCACTGAACCCCCTAAGGGCCCTGGTCTCTGCATCCATGAAATGGGAATAAGAGCATCCGCCATACCTCCCGGGCTGCGGGGAATAACTGATAACACAGGCGAGGCTCCAGGAGCAGTGCTGACTCGCCAGCCGCTCTCTCTGCTGTCCTGCCGGCCCCCAGGCCGGTGTCCCGCCCCCTCCTTCTCTTCTCCTTGCTCACCCCTCCACCAGCAGCATCCTGCACGCCCTCACATCAGACCAGCTGCCCAGGGCCACCGCCCTCTCCAGCTGCCACTCAGGCACTAACCAGTTCAGACAAGTCCCCATACTCTGGGTTTCCAGTGTTGCCCAGTTCCAGGTGCCAGTGTGCCGCCGGCCTCCTGGACCCCAAAGGGCAACTGGGAGTCGGTCCCACGGCCCTGGGAAGTGAGCGGATAGGGCCCCCCAGCCAAGAGACATTCCGGGTGGTCCTTTCTCCTCCGCCGTTCATTCCACACCAGGGTGACCCCAAGTCTGTGTCTATGGCAAAGTCCACGTCGGACCCCATCTGTCTCCACAGCTGCCAGTGAGCCAGGCCAGCATCCGCTCCTGCCATGCGACTGAACAAGACTCCTCCTTGCTCTCTTCCCCCTTCAAGCCATCTCCTGGTAGCAGAATGACCCAACTCCAAATTAAATCTGGAATTCGCTCACTGAAAGTCTTCTGACGATCTCTGGGATGATATCCAAGGCCTTGCGCCCCCCGCACCCCTCCACCCTGGCCTGCTCTCCACTCCAGGCACCCTGACCCCCCCTGTTCCGTGGACTTCCAGCTCATTTCCCTACGGGCTTTTGCTCCCGCTGTGTCCTCCAGCGCCCCATGATCATCCCAAGCCCGTGCCGGCCCCATTCTGACACCTCAGTCCCACACGCCCCCATGGGGACGCCCTGAGACCCCTCTAAGGTGACATGCCAGTCTGGATTGTTCTCTCATCAAAGCCGCTTCATCTCTGCGGCCTCTGCTACAAACATGTCATTGCTGTCTATGCGTTCACAGACTGTCTGTTTGTACCTTATGTGATCATGTGTGATTCCTGCCAGTCCGCCAACCCCACCTGAGGGCAGGGCAGCATGGGCTTTGGCCTGGCTGATCCTCGGAGTCGGGATTCATGCCAGACCCACAGTGAGCCCTCCACAGGCACGGGTGACCGTCCTACCTGCTGGGCAATCCAGGAAGGGTCACAGGCACCCTCTGACCTCTAGTCCCCCCTGTCACTGACTCCGAAGGGATATGGGTTGCAGGGAGGAGGGCTAGAAAGGAGGAAGGAGCAGATGCTGTTGCCACCAGAACAACCTTTGCCCCAGGGACAGTCCACAAGCAGTGCAGGGCAGGTGGGGCTCTTGGTCGCCCTGGCGACCAGTGGCTCCTCCAGAGGCCCCTGGCAGAGGCCTCAGGGCAGCCCAGACCTGTGTGTGGACAGAGCTGACGGACCTACCTCTTCTCAGGCTCCGGGCCTCAGCAGCCTCAGCTCACACACCTGGACGCTCCTGCTCTCTGCCAGGAGAGTATTTACATTTTGATTAAGTCTGGTTTTAAACTACCAGGTAGGTTGGCCTGTGGCCCGATGCACCCCAGTCACTTAAGCTGTAATCACAGAGCACACTGGGGGGTAGGCAATAAGTGTGGGGCCCAGGTAAGCACTGCCGAGCACCCAGTGGTCCCCAGCTTCCCACTCTGCCTCCCCGCCCGCTGGAGGAAAAGAACCACCAGCTCCCTGAACGGAGCGGGTAAGGCCTTTGGGGAACCCGAGTTCTGCCTTAGAAATGAACATGTGGGACAGGGAACCCTGGGCACCCCAGTCAAGCCAGGCTACCAAGACCGTGACTGTTGTCCTGGGCTGCCCCCGGCCCCGCAGGACCTCCTGCTTCCTGCCAGGTGGTGTGCCCCCGCCAGGAAGCAGGAAGTGAGTATATTTCCATCTGGAGCTTGCACCAGTCGCATTTTTATCCTTTTGGATGTATTTTAAAGATGCCACTAGCTAACTATGATTATGAGGCCTCGGGGGGCTGGGAGTGAGCCCCACCATTTATTTTACCATCTTCAAGTCTCCTTGAAAGTGTGATTCTGGAAGTGGCAAATGACAGTCTAAAGGAGGGTGGCTGGCTGTCTCAAAGCACCCACCAGGCAAGACAAGCCCTGGACTCACTCCCTTCCACCCCTGCCTACAAAGGGGAAAAGTGCAGGAAACTAACGCATGATTTCCCTTCATTTCTAGGCCCTTTCATAGGAAATCAAGTTTCCTCAGCAGAAAGCAGGATTGTGTTCGTACCACTTGGAGTTGCAATGGCAAAAAGTTTTCATTAAGCCTATGTGCTCTAAACAGATGGCAGTGGCTCCCTGGAGCTCCAGGACTCAAGAGAGACATAGCTGTGGTGAGCAGGAGTGCCATGATTGATTAGCAATGTCTGCCACTGGCACAGGCAGGAACAATGTTGCCCTGTGTGCTATATGTTTACAAGTTCAGAGTGGGAATTCAGAAACCCCCAAGCTCAACTGGTAAAACAAATAAACAAAAAGGTCAGCGTAATTCTTTCAAAAGGAGAGCCCAGATTGTAGAGGAACAAAGAGGGCCACCAGCAATTTCTAGGGATAAATCCCTCCCACAAAGATCAAGTCACTTGCTCAGCAGCAGCAGGATGGGACAAGTCCCAGAGCCACCCCATCTGGACTGTCATTCAGCCCACCACCCACTCCCAGCTCCTCAGAGAGACACAATCCCAGGCTTCTCCACGGGATAGAAGGACGTTTGACCTTTAGGGCCCAGAAATAAACGCCCAGAGTTAGGAACGCAGTTGGTGCTACAGTGAGGACATGAGATGGGGGTTCTCTATGATGACAGACGTCCCACTTAAAAACTAGGGAAAAGGAGCAGCTGGGATCTGGAATGTTCTATTAGTAGGCCTCCATTACACAGGAGTGGGATTTAATGTGGGAACAAGGACAGGCCTCCCCAGCAGAGCCACAGAGGCATTTTCGGGACAAAATACTACACACTGGCCACACAGGGGCGGGTGAGAGAAACCAGACATCAAAGAGCAAACACTGTAGGTCCCCTCACCCCTGAGGAGGGCAGACTCACCAGGTAGCAAGAATCCCCTTGATGCAGGTGGCTGGAGGGGCTCCAGGGGGGCCTAGGGAGGCTGGTTCTGTGCTATGTGCACTTCGTGAAAATCCATCCAGCAGCATGATTATGGGTTCTGGGCTTTTCCATGTGGCCAGGACACCTTGAGAAAGTGCTTACCCCCCAAAATTGTCTGCAAGTCTTTTGCAAATCTATGTCAAGATATTACTGTAAGGAAGAATGTTCTAAAACACAGGTGCTATCCATCTCAGCCCCAAAGTCCTAGTTCATCCTATGACTTGGGGGAACTTGGTCCTCTGGCCGGGACTGAGTTCCTAAGCTGGGCAGGTGACAGTGGGGGAAGCCCCTGCCCTTCGCCACCCACACACTGGTGAGCTTCTATAGACTGGGTCACTCTCCCCGTCTCCCCCTCCCCATCATGCAGACCTTCCTCCAGGGCTTGGGAACTAAGGGACAGGTTCCCAGGCCACCTGCGGAGGCTGCAGGGCATGCTGGAGAACAAAAACAAGACCCTCTGAAAATGCTGTTTGTGGTGCCTAAGACATCCGGACAGGGACAGTTAGTCCAGAGAGAAACCTGAACCGGAGGAGGAGAGATGTGGGTGGTGGTGCGGAGAATGAGGAACCAAGGCTCCAGGCTACAGACCTGCGTGGGCTCCTGCTGGCTAGGCTATGGCCCACCTAAGAAAACCCAGTTCTTCTGTCCTCTGCGGTGCCTGAATAGTTCCCTCTAGGTGGAAGTTCCCAGAGGTAGGAATGTGTCTGCCTTGTTCAGCACCTGGAACCTCACCTGGCACACAGTTCAATAAACTTGATGAATGAGCGAGTGAGACAACAACACTGACCTCGGAGACAACCTCACAGTGAGGATTAAACTGGTTATGGGGTGGGCAGTGCTAAGCAGAGCACGTGCACGCTGTAAGTGCTCAATAAATGGTAGATGAGATTCCAACTCCGGTCTGTGTGCAATGTCCCCTCACCACCCATCACAGTTGTCCACCCAGATCCAGGCCTCTCCTGCCAGGAAGAGGCAGGAAAGCACAAAAGCACCTCCTCAAACCTCAAAGAGATGGGGAAGGGGGAAGAAGCCTGAGGCTCCCCGCCACTTCTGCTGTTCCTGGGGAGAATCAGCAGGTGACTGTCAAGGATCTGCAAAGACAGAGTGCCTTGTCATTAGACCATAATAGACACTGATTACCCGCCATCCCCCCACCCCCCCCAGCGAAGGTGTCTATTTCAGGTTTAAAGCACAATAGCGTATTGTTCCTAGTCTGACTTGAGAACCACCCTGCTGAGCGGCTTAAGTGAGGATGGAAGCAGTCCCTGCACTCCAGGCTCCTTGGGGCCTGAGTCCATCCTGCCAGGGATTCTAGGCACTGTCCACTCCTGCCCACATACCAGGGGCAGCAAGGACACAGGTTCCAAGTCTGTCTGGGTGAGAGGCCAGGAGAAAAGCATGCTGACTGCACCGGGAAGAAGCCCATTCGCTTCCCCCTTTTGCCTGGCACTGGGCAGCTTGGCATAAACGGATCGGTTGTGCCCATCATCAAGGGTCAGCCCCAGCCCAGTAGGCAGGGCTCCGGGAGGGGGAAAGGCAGACAGGAGCAACCACCACTTAACATACAGGCGAGCACTTGCTGTGACAACCCCCACGCAACTCCTGACTGACAACTGTCCCCAGGAAAGCTCCATCTACTAGCTGATCACCCCAGCAGTGTGGCCAGGGGAAAATGCCCTGGATGGCAGATCAGTCACCCGGGTCAAGACGGGTGTGTCTGGGACAACTCCAGGCCCTGATTTGTTCATCTGTTTAACGGGAGCTAAAAATACTTTCCCCGCCTGGCTCACAAAATTCAAAGAATCGTGTGAGTCCCCAGCTGGCCACTTCCCATCTGCATGACCTTAAACAAGGGGCCCACGACTGCCCTAGGCCTTGGTGTCTTCATTACACATGAGACAATTCTTGCTCATAAACCACCAGAAGCATCACACACTGGTATCCCAAGGGGCTTAGCGCAGTGCCTGACCCAGAGGAAGGGGGAGGTGTTGCCTAGTTTAGGTCACAAAAGGCGCTTTGTAAACCGTCAGGTCGGGACAGCTGGAGCTCTGTCTGTCTGTCTGTCCGTCTGTCCGTCCTGCTGGCGGACGGCATCCTTAACTGTGCGTAGGACTTCACATGCACTTATTCCATCAGGGTGAAACTAAGTTTGGGGTTTATTTATTTTTTAGTACTCTCTGAAAGACCCCCAAAATAGCTACCCACCCCAGGCAGCAACCCAAAAACAATGAGCGGATGAGCACGCGATGGCGCCACGAGGCGACTCTGAGGCTGAGGGGCGCTCCTGGGAGGCAGTTCCTTCCTGGCTCCGGGAAGCAGGCTGCACCCACCAGTGCCCAGGATGGCGAGGCCACACCCACTCACCCAGCCTCGACCTGAACAAATGATCCCAAAGGGAGCCTGTACCAACTCTGTTTTTCCAAGGCTGAACCTCCAAGCCCGGGGTGTGGCTAAAAGGTCAACCCGGATTCCACTGAGATTCCTGCTGAATTGGTGACACTCTGGACATCCAGAGGAAGCCGTCTCTGCCTCGGTGCCTGCTAACACGGAAGAGATCCATCCACAAGAAGCTCAAAGATCGTGGAGAAATAAGTCCCCATTGGATCCCCCAGCATTGCTCTCCACTGCAGCCTGGCCATAATCCGCTCCGGGGGCCTCCAGTTGTTTCCACTGCCTAAGACCCCACCCAAAAAATCCACCCACCAACCTGATACCGATCCATCCATCAGGAGCAGCTCAAGTCTTCCTCCTCAGCAACCTTCTCCGACTGCTCACCCCAGGGAGTGAATCACCCCACCCTGTCCCGAGTTCATTTACTGAATTGACACCTTCCCATCTTTGTAAGCTCCCCTGCTCCCAGCAGATGCCAAAAGACAACACAGACAGGGCAGCAGATGGTTTTGTCCAACTCAGAGGATCCCTCTGGGAACAGAAGGCTGTAGAAATTCAGAAAAGGAAAACCAAGCCCCAGGAATCTAGAAGGCTCCCCAGAGGAGGGATGGCTCAGCCTGACCTGGAAGGACTAGAAGCTGCCCCCCGAGAAGAGGAGGGTGGGGAAGCATTCTAGGCAAAGGGGTGTCAGAGGGCCAGGGGGCCCAGATGTGGCTGGATCAGGGGGTGTCGGGAAAGGGAGAGAAGTCTGGGGGGAGGGAAATGCTGGAACCAGCCTGTGAAAGGGAGGCAAGGTCAGCTGCAAATTTTAGAACCATCCATTAGTAAAGCCAGGAGGCATTTTGGAGGCTGCGCAAAGTCCCAGGGAGAGAAGGATGAGAGCTGAGGCTGGATGGGGCAGCAGCGGGCAAGAAGGGGCTGGGCCCAGCTGGTCCCCCAGGAGCTGTTCAGCACTTGGGGGTTCTGAGGATTCAAGCTCCCTGCTAACAAGCAAGTGCTCCTTGGCAGGCAGCAGCCAGCTTGTGTATCTTTCTTGAGTACAAAGCAGCCTAAAAGTCTTCAATTCTACAAGTACCCCTAACATGAGGGGTCTGGCTTCCCTGCCCCTGATAGAGGCTGAACAAAGGACACGGTTCTACAACCTCCGAATCATTGAACCGCTATGCAACTACCCCTCCAGGCCAGACAGCTCAGCCTTTGCTCACAGGAAATGGCCTCCAGGAAGCCAATCAACAAACTGCAGCTGGGCCACAGGGAGGCTTGGGAACTGGGGGGCTGAGGACTAAGGCCAAGGAAATAGGGAAGCCGCTCATGGGACCCCCGCACATCCCTGGCCCGGTGGCTGTGCATCCGCAGCCAAATCACTGACACTCACTGGGTCTCTGATACAACCTCCACCAGGTGAGAATTCAGGCTGCAAATTTACCCACAGGCCGCAGCCTCCCTTCACCCAACAGGGGAAAGAGAGCAGCCAGCTGAGCAGGCCCCTCCCCAGAAGGCGTGTTCCCAAAGCACAGGCCTGAAGGGCTTCCCGCTAGGAGGGAAGTGCTTGTTTACAGCCCTGGGCTGCTCCAGTCCTAGGTCTTCAGGAAAGGAAAAGGTGCCACTTAGTTCGAGGCAGAAAACAGCTCCAAGCAGCCTCGAAGCACACATGCACACACACACAAAACCCCAAGCCACCTTTCTCTCTGTCCCCAAAAGTTTGTAATTAAATTAAAAACTTTAAAATGAGCCTTCTGAAAAAATACTCCCTTGCTATATTTTCTCATGAAGTTAAAAATACAAGTGTTGGAGGGGGAAAAAGGTTTCTTAAGGTCAGATGGGGGAAAGGCATGTTTTTTTGAAATCTTGGAAAATAAACAGACCCGGCCTCCCCAGCAGACTCCCTGGGAATGTGACCTGAAGTGCTGCTGGGGGTCGAGGGCTGGTCAAAGGAGAGATGGAGGGCAGCCTGAGGCCGGGGGGTGGGGGGGGGTCAGCAGCTCCGACAGGGCCTCCCCCTCTCCAGATCACCGACTTGCAAACGAGTGTCCAGGAGACAGTGCAAAGGGTAGGGAGAACGCAGCACGGACACAGGCTGCCCTGGGCAACAGCGAGGGCCATTCCCCACTGCAGGCGCTAGACCAGACAACTCTGAGGGACAGGCTCCAGCAGGCAGCGACAGTGACACCAATGAGGGGCCACTGAGCGGTGGTCTATTCAGGGGACCAGGTCACACTAGTGGTCCCTTAGCCTCACCCACCACTTCTCAGCTACTAGATGAAAACCCACAGCAGAGCAGTTGCAAGAAGGCCGGGAGGCAGGCAGCTGCATTCAGTATGTATTTATTAAACACCTACTATGTGCCCTGTGTTGGCCACTGTAACTAACAGCAGCAAGGCAGACAAGGCCCAGCCCACATGAGGCTTCTTTTTGGGAGTTAGGGCAGTCAGTGGCTCTTACCCCCGCTGCCCCCCACCCCACCCCCGCGTGCAGAGGCCCTGCAGCCCCATTTGGTCCTGATGTGTGCAGAGTCCTGTCCCTCCAGGGCTGCAGTAAGCCATGGCCTTGCCCCCAGGGCTCATAAACTCCCGGGCTGTCTGCACTCAGGGTGGGGGAGGGGGTTCAGACTCAGCACTGTCCGTAATGCTGCAGCGATGAGTCCCAATTCAATCTGCATATCTCATGTGTCCCCAGCTTGGAGTAACCCTGGGGCAGGGAACACAGGCACGGCTCCCTTCCCACCTGTAAGGATTAGCTAGCCCAGAAAGGGAGCCAGAGCAAATGATGAGGATGCACGCAGGAGGAGCAGGAGGAGCAGGAGGAGCCGGGTGCAGCCTGGATCTAAGTTCACTAGCTGTGTCCACCTGGGAATCACTTCACAGCTCTGACCTCAGTGTCCCTGGAATAACAGAGCGCGAGAGTGTCAGCCTCGGTGCACGCTGCCGACGGGTTCACTGCTGGCTTCACACAGAGCCTGCGGAGCGCAGCGGACGCACGGGGCTAGACTTCACCGGAGAGAGGCCAGAACACTAGGAGAGATGAAATGTCATCTAAACGAAACCCAAGAAAGAACACAACTTCTGAGAGAAGAAAAAGCAGAGCAGACAAGCCCAGAGGCACCAGGCATTTTTTTTCTTTGGGGCCTTCTTGTCCTGAAACGAAGGATTTGTGATTATTTTTTGGTGTCAGACAGCTGGATGTGGTTTTCCTCCCTCCCTCCCACTCTTCAACAGAAATGAATGGAGCACTTACTATGTGCCAGACGCTGCCCAAGGCACAGAGACAGCGTTACACAACTGGACGGACAGGACACCTGCTGGAGCTGAGCTACGACCCTCACAACTGCCGAGAGTAAATTTAGCCAAGTCACTGACACTCTAGGATAGATGAGAAAGTGAATCTCCGGTTAAGAAGTCTGAATTACGCACCGGCTCCTGGAGCCGGGACAGATGAAAGCAAGTCCCATCAGCCTGCAGTCTGACTCCCCACCTGTCCCACCCAAACCTCTGCAAGGGACTGAGTGACTCCCCCAAACCAGCCACTCCAGGGAGCTCCTGCTGGGATGGGGGCCTGAAAGGAGGGCGCAGGTTAACGGAGACCAGAGTCCCCGGCTGCCCAGGCCTGCTGTAAACAGCCACTGAGACCCCAGGACAAAACACACCGTCCAACATGACGTTGCTGAGAGCCTTCGGGGAGCACAGCGCGCGCCTGAGGCCAGAAACTCTTAATACACAAAAACCGCTCTTTCTTCCAAGCAAGGGGGCAGATTTTTCAGAAATGTGCCCAGTGAGATTTCACTTCAAAGGACTTAAAAGTACTTTGGGAACTCAATTAATGAAAGGGATCATTATTACATGACCTCAAAACAGCCCTGATGAAATACTGAGAATCGGTGAAGTGGGCTAAAGGACTCGGGGGTTCATCATACAGTCCTCTCCTTATCCCATCGTGAAAATTTGGAATTTTTCATGATGAAAAGGTATTTTTTAATCCTACTAGAACAACCAGACGCTCGATACCTTAGGCCTGTAGAGTGAATAAAAATTAAGTAAGTGGGGGTTAATAAAAATACTAACTGACTGGATTTGTGGGGTGTTTTGCACCCCAAAGTGCTTTTCATGTGCAGCATCTAATTAAATGTTTAGGGGAGAGGGTGGGGGCCCCTCGTGCAGATGGGAAGGCTCGTCCGAGGACTGTCCACCAGGAAGCCACGCCACAGGAGCTGAACTCGTCTCTGTGGGAGTGGCTGGTCATGGTCAAATCTTTTTCTTTTTAAAGTGAAAATATTTTGCCTGCCACCACCCACCCCTATTCTCACATCACCTGTGGGACTTGGGGTTTTAAGAAGCGTGCCACGGTCCCCACAAACCAGGCTGGTCAGACTATCTGGACTCTGGCCAGGGCCTTGCCTTGGCGGAGCATCTGTCACACTTGCTGGATAATGTGACCAAACACTTGTTTGGCCAGAGGATGGTCCTCAGCATAAAACGTTTCCAGCGGCATGAATCAAGTCATCACAGCAGAAAGCTTCCCTGGCCAGCTCCAACTGCTCCAAACCCCAACTCACCTCTTGAGAAACTTTTGTCTGAGCAGAGGGTAGACATAGATTCCTCCAGTCGCAGCCCCCTCCCACCCCCTGGCCAGAAGAGAGACTGGGGGGATCCTGGCCTGGGGGATTTTCTTCTCACACCCACCCTCATCCCACCACCACTTAGGATCAATCCAGGAAATGTTTTAGTCTCCTTTCACTGGAGACCCATTTGAAAACACACTAGTTCCTCACGGCCCCACCTTTTTCCGCCCCCGGGTCTGTCATTTCCAGCCTCCCTTGGCACCAGCTGCCTCCACGCCTGAGGGGCCTGAAATGCGTCAGCCTACGCTGACCCGTGATGTATGGGTCCGATGACCTCACTCCTGACACGGCCCTGAGACGTCCTCTATTTGTATGCTCAGAACCTCTGTTATGTCTGAAACCTCATAACCTTTTCCCAAGAACACATCGTACCTGTTCTGTGCTCCAGGAGTTTTGCAACTGCCTTTGGCCAAAAGCAACACAGCTCAGAGCCAGGTCCCCAGGCCAACTTAGCAAAGTCTCCCTGAAGCTCAGGGGTTGGGAGCTCAGGGGCTGGGAGCTCAGGGTGTCTGCCCCCCATACCCTGCTGGGACCCCCCCTGACAGTGGCAAGATGCTCCATTCCAAGGGGCAGCCCCAGTGGGATACCTCTTTGCTGAACGGCTGCCTGGACCCAGCACCCACACTCCGGGGGAGCCCCGGCGAGCGCGCCCAGGCGCCGCACACACACGCCGGGGCCTGCCACTCCAGCTGCATCTGCTATTCCCTTTGACCACTTCCTCCTGCTTCCCTCCGCTCCAAAAGGCCAACAACGCCCAATATTCATTCATCCACTCGCCAAGTGAGCTATACTGCCCAACTCAGAAGCCACCAGACACAAGCGGCCATTGAGCATCTGAAATGTGGCTCGTCCAAATCGAGAAGTGCCGTAAGTGAAAATACACATTGGACTCTGAACACTTAGCATGGACACAGGAATGTAAATTACCTTGTGAACAATTCTTATATTGATTGCACATTAAAAAGATATTTCACATATGCTGGATTAAATCAAGTAATAATCTCGGCTTCTTCTCTCTTACTTTTTTAAATGTGACAACCAGTAAGTCTGTGATTTCACAGGAGGCTCACAAGACGTGGGGCAGCACGGGTCTGGACAGTGGCCCTGGCCCATTAGCGGGGTCCAAACCTCGGCTCCACGGGCCTGGTCACTGGGCCGGCTTCCTCCCCTGTCTGGATTCAAGCTCCCACCTGCACCCAGGGGTGGAAGAACCTACTGCCCAGAGCGAGGGGAGGGATCGATGAGATCACATGGATTCCTGGTCCCCGCAGCTCCTGGCACTCAAGACATGCAGGCTGCTATGCTTCATTAGTGAGAGCTCAGACTCCATGCTAACTCCTGGGCACGTACAGATGAAAGCTGAGACATTCTCCTGCCAGGGGCATGCCAACCAGGCCTAATAAAGTTAGCTTTGTTACTAACTGAGCGACCTAGACCCAGTCATGTCGGGCAAGGTGCATCACGGTCATGTCTGCAGTGAAGGTGGACGCCAGGCTAGACAGAGTTATGGCTCTCGGACCCGAGGGAGTCCACCCGCCGTCACAAGAGCAGGCACTGGCTCCTAGAGCAAGCCTCCTGGGGGATTGCTTTTGCTCCCCAGATCCTATCAGCACTTGACCAGGGAGTGCAGGGAGGTGCATTCCTGAAACCCCAGGCATGAGCTAGGGGCTTGTTCCCCTCCCCAGGCCCTGGCCCACCTCCTCCTCATCCCCCAGTCTGGGAGGAGCCTGGAGAGTGGGAACATGAGGATGGGGATGGGAGGGGGGACTTGGCCTCTAGGTCAAACATCTGATATCACCTCCAAATGTGACTATGTTGAGTGCCCAGGAGAGCGGACATTTCTGACCCATCCCAGGCCCACCCACTCACTGTGAACAAGCATCTCTGCTTGACCTTGTAGCTACAATTACTACCCAGTTTTTGTTTAAAAAGCACTATTGGATGAAGGTAAGTCATTTAAAATACATAATATTTGTGACCTTGTGAAATTCAAAATTTTTACAATGAACTGGGACTCTCAGAACAGAACAAAAAACTCAGAAGCCCAGTCCTCTGGCCTCACGATGAGGCCAGCTTTGCAGAAGGCCCAGTCTCTGGGGATCCCTGGCCTGCCCAGCTAGAGAAGAACTGGATCCGTAATGGCAACCTGGTCACCAGACCACACACCCAGGCTTCTTCACAGCTCCTCCCAACCTCCCACAGACCTGGCTTCTTATTAGAACTTGCCTCTCAAGTTAGACACTCAGTCTTGCTTGCTCAAGAGAAAGAAGCTCGAATGCTTCTAGAAGCCTCCTAAAAGCCACCAGCGCCTCCACCAACCCCGGGCTTACTGGCAATACTTGGAGCACTCCGCTGGATGTGAGCATAAGAAGAGCCACTGGATGTGAGTATAGGAAGCATCACTGACCCACCTGGGCCAAGACCTCTTGCCACAGGCAGAAAGAAACCTGGGCCCGGAGAGGGCCTGGGTCCCTCCGCCCGTCGCTCCACCCAACCGCAGAGCACACACTTCTCCAGCTGCCACAGTGCCCGGCCCCACTCCGGAGCTGGGGACACAGGGTACAAGTGGCCAGGCTGGTAAGACAGATGGCGAGTCTGGATAAAGAGCGTGATGAATGTTCCAGACAAGGGAACAGTACTTGCAAGGCAAGACCGGGAGGGCGCACCGTGTACACTGAGACCCAAAGCAGGTCAGGGGCCCAGAAGCTGAGAGGGGAGAGATATTAGTGGTTTGTGGGGGTACAGCTTGGATTTGAACTCAAGGAAGATTGTGCTGCATAAATAGGCAGATGAGAACATGGCGGGCAGAGAAGAGGGGTGTAAACCAGCCACAGCAGCCACCTAAGCCAGAGACAAGGACAGAAATTTCAGAGGAAGGGTCAGCAGCGTGCATGGGAAGCAGCTCGGGAGATGAACACGGGTTTCTGGCTTGGGTGACAGGTCACTTGAGGCTTTTTTCCTGTGCCATGAGACAGCCCCTAAGAATTAGAGGCTCAACACCCCCCACCCCGCCCACCAAGCTGGGTAAGTGCTGCAGCTGCCCATCAGGGTTCGCAGAAGGATGTTCAGCCAGCTCTCTGCACTGCACGGCTCGGATGACCTGCTGGCCTGGTTCAGGGATGGCAGCGCTCAGCACACTTCCAAATGGGCAGGTGCCCAAGAGGGGAGCCAGCCAGCCACCACCCCGGGAACCAGAGGCAGCCTGCCAGCATGGAAGGCTCGGTGCCCTCTTGCCAGGGCCGTGCGCCCTCCCTGAGGACAGGATGCCACGGGGAGGGCTGATCGGGGGAGGGCTGATCACAGGGCCACAGCTAGCACACGGGCAGCGATCACCGGCATCCCAGACAAGCGTGGCCACAATGAAGGTCCATGGCGCGTGCCTAAACCTCGCGAGAGATCTAAGGAGCGGGGAGGGGCAGAAGCATCACCTCCAGGCAGACATCACTAACCCTCGTCAGGCGGTAAATTGGGACCTCAGATCACAGAGGTCAGTCCCACCCTCCCAGTCAGACGCAGAAGCAGCAGAGAGGGGCAATTTCTGTCCAAAGGAAGCAGGATTTGCACAAGGTGAGCAGGGTGGTGAAGGGGGGGGTCAGGTGAGAGGAGTGACCAAGCCAAAGCCTGGAGGCAGGACACAGGGAGCAGATCCCCAAGCTGGGGCCAGAATGATAAGTCCTGAATACAGTGGATGGGGCGCTGGGCCTTTATGCTATGGAAAAGCACTGCCTCCAAAGGATTCTGCAATGATTTAGCAGTTCCTCAACAAACTAAAGAATGTCCACTTCATCCAGCAATTCTACTTCTAGGTCCATGTCTACAGAATTGAAAACAGGGACTTAAACACCAAGTGCACAGCAGCATTATTCACAATGGCCAAAAGGCAGAATCAACACAAGTGTCCATCAAGAAATGCATAAACAAAATGTGGTATAGCCACACAGTGGAATATTATTTGCTCATTAAAAAGGGACGAACCATTGATACATGCTCCATCAGGGATGCACCTTGGAAAGACTCTGCTAAGTAAAATAAGCCAGATGCAGAAAGAGAAACATTACATGGCTCCACTTAGATGAGGCAGTCAGAGTAGATAAATTCAGAGGGGCAGAGAGTAGAACAGAGGTTACCAAGAACCAAGGGCAGGAGGGTGGGGAATTATTGTTTAATGGGTATATTTGTTGTTTGGGTGATGAAAAAGTTCTGGAAATGGACAATGGTGATGGCTGGACAACATTGTGAATACACTTAACGCCACTGAATTGTAGACCTAAAAGTGGTTAAAATGATAAATTCCACATTATGCATATTTTACCATACAAGAGAAAGAACCCTCCCCAAAAAAATATCCATTTCCCCCAGGCAGGTGTGGCTGAACTGAGCACGACACGTCTATTTCTGCTCATCCCAAAACCCCCTGAACAACAGTGACTAGAACGACTGTCAACCTACAAAGGCAGAGGGGACCAGGGGGATGGATGCCAGCCGACCAGAGCTGTTAGAACCACTTTTGAGCGAGGACAGAGTTGTGGCTGGGTGGGCACCAGCGTGGCAAGCCAGAGCAAGCTGGCGTTCCTGTTCTTGCTGACTGTGAGGTCAGCAAAAGAAACCCCACTGGAGAACTGGGGCACACGTGAGGCTGCCAGAGGCTCCAAGTGTCGACTTCGTATGTTGCAGCACTTACTGCTTATCATCACGGCCTGTGAACATCAGACAAAGCCTGCCTGGATAATAATCAGCAAACCTACTTTGTCCCTGCACCAATATTTTAAGGTCACTTTTCACCTTGACTACAGCTCTGCAAGGGCAGGGAAAGCCCCTGTTGCCCGTCCCCCCCACACCGCCAATCCTTGCACCCAGGGCTTCCCCATTCTGGCTGAGTGCAACACTCAGGTATGGGGTTTGGAAGGTCCAGGACAGCAGGATCCAAATGAAAGAGGGGGGCTTGGGGTGAGAAAGACAGCAGCGCAGCCAGGAAGTGGGGTTCATGCTTCCTCCACCCCCGCCATCCCACATTTCCAGAGACGAAACAAAGACTCCATGCTTTCCCAGAGCTGCTCTATTTTCCACAGGCTTCCCTTCCAACTCACTGCCCCACCCCCGAAAATGGTGTGAGCTTCCCCTTCCTCATTCTGGCCCCAGCACATGGATCTGCTCCAATGAGGCTGATTTGCCCCCGTGTCCTACAGCACGTCCTCTGCTACTTGCCCAAACACCAAGCAGCTGTTGCCAAGTTGATGGTGCTGGCACACCTGGATAGTCACCTCCTGCTCACCCTGCAGGGCTCAAGCAGGCCTTAGGCACAGAAGGCCAGGGGCCCAGCCAGAGAGGTGGCATGCTCTGAGGGTGTGCGGCAGGGACGAGCAGCCCTAGCAGTCGCCACCACAGTCAAGTCTGTTTTGACCATCCCACCCCCCATCCCCACCCCCTGCCTCCAGACGCTTGCTCTTCTCAGGAGCTCTGCCCCTCCTGCACTTTCTCCCCCAGGTTGCTGTGTTCCACCGGGGACAGAATTGCCCTGTTTACCTTTCTATGGCATGCACCTGGCTCAGGGGTTGGCCCTAAAGGGGGTCATTATTAATGGGTGATGGCAGAAGAGGACTGGGAGGTGGCTGGAAAAGAGGACTTCTGATCCACCTCTTCAGGCAGGTAAGACTCCACGCTGTCTCTTCAGTGGGCTCATGCAATCAACAGTCAGCCAAGAAATGAGCCTGAGGCAGTCATGCACTCACAAGGGGCTCACAGGAGTTTCCATCTCTTTAGGCCTCTGTGTGGGGCCCTGTGGTGAGGGGTAAGTCAGCTCCTGGCCACCTGCTTATCAACCTAATAGCAAGTCCATGCATCTGCTGTGGCGTGGCTGGGCTAAAGGTGTGTGGACAGAAAGAACTTGAGTTACTCTCCCCTGCTTCTCCAGCACCTCCGTGCAAAGAGGGAGCCTACAAGGTGGTTCAAAGACCAAGTCCTTCCCAAGAGAACAGGTGGAGGAGACTGGCTCATAAGACCTGTCAGTCAGGGTCAACCACAAGGCAAGTAAATGATCTCAGGAAAGAAAAGGCTATAAGAGAATCATTGGGGAAGCTTATTTTAAAATACAGATTCCTTGTATAATGGTATAGTCACTTTAGAAAGCCATCTGTCAACTTCTGGAAAAGCTAAACCTGCACCATCCTATACTCCAGCCCTGCCTATGGATTTATTCCTAGGTATTTACTTAAGAGAAAAGGAAATCAATGCCCATAGAAAGACCTAAACTCAGTGTTTCCAGCAGCTTTAACAGAAAACTAGAACAACCCAAATGTCCAAACAGATGAGTGGATAAAGAGACTGGTATATCGATAGGGTAGAATATTACGTGGCAATGAAAAAGAATGACCTATTGATAGACACAACAGCATGGATGAATCTCAAAAGATGAATGCTGAATGAAAGAAGCCAGACCAAAAAATAGTACTCACTGTGTGACTGAATTTATAGAATGCTCTAGAAAATGTCAAACCATCCATAGTAGGATGAGTGGGGCTGGAAGCAGAGCAGGGAAGGGTGAGGAGAAGGGATCATAAAGGAAATCTGGAAACTTTTGAGGATGACAGACAAGTTCACTACTGAGTCTGTAGTGATTTCACAGTGTATGGCTTTGTCCAAACTTCTTAAATCACATGTCTTCTTAACTCATACTTGGAGTATGCAATCTTCTGCTGTTGATTATTCCTCAATAAAGTGGTCTTAAAAGAACACAGATTCCTGGGTGCCACTCTGGAGAGTGGAGGCCAGTCATGGTGGGGGTGTTGCAGAGGCAATAAAGGAGGCGGGGTGCAAGCCTTCCTAACACCCTGGAGCAGAACAGGGAGGACCAGCCTCGGGGAGCAGGGGCAGCCACCTCACCTCTGCCCCATCTGTGCATTCATAAATACGCACAGGATCATGCTCCATAACCTCAAGGATCCCTCCTGGGAAAGAGTACAGACATCTGGAAAGCCCTTCACGTCCTCCAGAACTAGTCGGGAGAACCACTAGAAGTGAAAGGTCACGTATTCAGCACACTGTTTGGGCTCTGCACCCCAAAGCGGTGGTCTCAGAATTCTCTCGTGGGTCTGGCTAAACAGATGCAGGTGTCAGTGACCCATGGACAGTGGCCAGCAAGAGGATTCCAACCAGGCCACGTCCTGGACCCCTCATCACCTAATTCTTCACTTGTAGACATTTAAGTTAAAATTTTGCTCACACGACGAGGCCAAAACTTGAGTCACATGATCCATAAGTTTGGCCAAGAAATCATACGTTTTCTCAAGTCACCACCCAAGGGATGGAAACATGGCCATCAGGGGACTCCAACTCAGACTGAAATAAACTTCCAAGTCAGACTAAGTGCCAGCTCTGACATTACTGCAGTTCTATCTGCTTGGTATTTATTTTGTGGGTCTTTATCTTTCTCTTCTTAGTCCCATGACCAGAAACAAAGGAGGAGAGGAAAGAAACATGGCAACAGTTGGTGGACTTTGCTCCTTGGAGAAAGTTCTCTCTGATTGCCACTTAATAAATTGAAAACATTGTAATAAATAAATTTCATCTGCCGTTCTAGATTGTGAAGGGCAGTAAGGCAGAGGCCAGGCATAGAAGACCCTAGATCAGAAGTTAAGGCTTGGGTTCAGGTCGCAACTTGGCCCTCACCAGGGCCGTGTGCCATTAGCTTCCACGCACCCTCTCTGGGCCTGCGTTCTCACATATGTAAAAGGAGGAATTCAAGCTCCCGAAAGCCCCCCTCCTTTTGATTTGGACAGTCCAGGATTAACAGGGCATCTTGTTGGGGTTCTTCCCCACTGTGCTGTTACAGTTTTAAAGGCGATGTCAAGGAAACCAAAAACAGCATCTGAGTCCCGTCGAAGTGTCCATCCTTCCCAGCGGGACCCGAGCTGCACGCCTCTGCAGTGAAAAGTCCAGCATATTCCGTCTCTGGGGCTAAATGTGTATGAGATGTTAATCAGCAAACGGAGGAGGAAGGACACGAGACATCCTCCAGGCCCCACCGGGGAGAGTCTCAACACCCACAGTGCCAGGAAGGCCTGGGGGGGGGTCCCTGTCTGCTTCTCTTGTGTTGTAGGCAGGACTCTCCCCAAACTCTTCTTTTTTCCTGTCAGATGTTGACGCTAACTGCGTAATACCCATTTTTGACACATGCCCAGCCCTCTCCCCCAGCAAATGCTGCATTTTTATCCCAATGAGTAATTCCTGAATGCTTTCCCAAAGCACCCATCCAATTTCTTGGCATCACGTTGGGATCCTCAGCCAGGAAGAGCAGCAGCCAAAAGCACAGCCTGTCGTGACTTTAAAGCCACAGCAGCGAAAATAAAAAGAAGAAAGATTCTGCCTCAGAGAATTCAGACAGGACCCCAGCTCCAAAGGTTATCATTTATCACAGGAAATAAGGGCTCACCGTGTGTTTTTCTTCCTCGGTATCAAGTCTCCTTCTCAGGAAAGTTTAAATAAATGAAACACAAAATTGAAAGGACTGGCTGTCTCCAGGAAGTGGAACAGGCTCAGCGGCCACAGGCCCACTGCTGCCCGGGGGAAGGAACCTCTCCCAGGTTGCCCTGATCTGCTTCTAGCAGGTCAGGCTCCGGTCACCGTCGCACACGCGGCCAGGCGCTATCTGGGGAGGAGAAGCCACGGGCGCTGCCTAGCTGTGTGCCCTGCCACTCGGCTCTGGGTGCTGATCCGGGTGCAACCTCGGGGACAGTCAGAACCTGCTCCCCACTTGTCCCTCTGAGCCTGGTCATGCCCAGGATGATAGCGGTCTCTCAGGATGATGCCAGCGGGAAAAGCTGCCACCTACCTGAGCCTTACACCATCTTGTCAGTAACTCTGATCAGGTTTCCTCTTTCCCAAACCCAAGGGTGAGGGACCACCATTAGCCCATTTTCCAGGAAAGGAAACTGAGGGCCTGAAGATGCTTAAATGCATATTCCTAAGTGATTCATAGCTGGCACCTGTGAGAATCATAATTCAAATCCCAGGTTCTGAACCACTGTGCAGTATTGCTCTCTCCAACAAATTTCACCTTAATCTTTGTGTTTCTACAGCCACTTCCTTGTAACAACAGCAACCTGCAGCTCACAGAAGACAGGAGATACGTCCAAGGCCACATAATCCGAGCTGAGGCAAGAACACACTGGTGTCCTTCAGGCTGCGGCCCAAGCCTCAGAGCCCACCTAGAGGACACCTAATAAAGCAAAGGATGCAAGGGCCCATCAGACGAGGGGACAAGAGACACAACCTAAAACTACCCCTCCCTTCAACAGACCAACTTGAGCCCCCTGACTCCAACAGCTGGGAACAGTCTAGAGTGGAAAGAGCCAGCTCAGTCAGCACCTGGATCCCCCTCCTCAGCAGCACGGCTGGACTGGAGCCAGATCCCGTCCAATGCTAATGGTTCACCAAGCACCTTGGAAGCCAAGCACCTTAGATCTCTCTCACCTGTGACCCTTGCTGAGTTCTCCCTAGCTGAGTAAAGAAAGAACACACCAGATCATTCGAAGTCTACCAAAAATGTCAACAGGAGATGAGGGCGCTACACGATAAAGCAGCAGAAAATCTAGGTGAATTTGGTTTGGCAATGACATTTCAATACAGTGCCTAAGATGTGGTCCATGAAAAAAATAATTGCTAAGCTAGACATCATTAAAATCAAAAACCCCTGGTCTGCAAAAGACAATGTCAAGAGAATGAAAAGACAAGTCACAGATGGAGAGAAAACCGTTTGCAGAAGACACACCTGATACAGGACAGTTATCCCAATACACAGAGAACTCTTAAAATTCAACAATAAGGAAACAACTCAGCTAGAAAGTGGGCCAAAGACCTGAACAGTCATCTCAGCAAAGACGACACACGGAAGGCAAACAAACATGAAATTAAGCTCCATAAATCATGAGGGAAGTGCAAATTAAATCAAAGAGACACCACCCTACGCCAAATCAGAAACACTGACAACACCAAGTGTTGGGGAGGATGTGGAGCAACAGGAACTCCATTCCCTGCTGGTGGGAGTGCAAAGTGGTGCAACCACTTTGGAAGACAGCTTGGCAGTATCTTACACAACTAAGCATGTGTTTGCCATACAACCCAGCAACCAAACTCCTCAATATTTACCCAAAGGAAATGAAAAACACAAAACCTGCCTACTGGTGTCTATAGTATCTTTGTCCGTAATTGTCAAAACTCAGAACCAAGATGCCATTCAGTCAGTGAACGGACAATCTGTGGTGCCTCCAGACAATGGATGGAAGGAATGTGAGGCAAAAAAGAAATGCGCTATCAAGTCAAGAATGTCATGGAGGAGACTTACGTGCATATTCCTAAATGAATGAAGGCAGTCTCTGTGATTCCAAGACATGACATTCTGGAAAAGGCACAAGCATGCATACAGAAAAAGATCACTGGTTGCCAGGGGCTAGAAGGAAGAGAAGTATGAACAGGCAGAGAACAGAGGATTTTCAGGGCAATAAAAATACTCTATAATACTAAAATGACGGATACCTGTCATTATATAATTGTCCAAACTCACAGAAGAGACCACGCCTAGAGTGAACCCTAAGGTAAACTATGGACTTTGTATAGTTTATAGTTATGATGTGTCTGTGGAAATTCATCAGTTGTAACAAATGTAGCACTTGGTGGGGATGTTGAGAATGGAGGAGGCTCTGAATGTGTTGGGGCAGGGGGTTTACCATAATCTCAGTATATGACTCCGTCACTTTTCTACCATCAAACAACCCCAAAAACCAGGGTCAAAAATAAAGTAGCCAAGGGGCCTCCCTGGTTGCGCAAGGGGTTAAGCGCCACACTATGAAGCAATCTGCAGCCTCTGCAGCATGAGTTCATTTCCTGGCCAGCCAGGGAGCAACCCACATGGAGAAGCAGACCTCTCCTGTCTCGCCCGCTGCTCCCCTCAGCAGTGTATTTCAGTCAGTCTGCCTGTTCTGCTCCCCGCTCTGTATCTGGTGAATCCTCTCACCCCTCTGCATCTCTGGCCTGTATCCCAGCTCTTGTATGCATAAATAAATCAATCTTAAAAAAAAAAAAAAATAGGGCCTCCCCTGGTGGCGCAGGCGGTTGAGCGCAGCACTATAAAGCTGTCTGCAACCTCTGCAGCGCCGGTTTGATCCCGGCCAGCCGGTGAGGGACCCACATGGCGCGGCAGACCACTCCTGTCGTGCCCACTGCTCCCCTCAGCAGTGTATTTCATCAGTCTGCCTGTTCTGTTCCCCGCTCTCTCTCTCTCTGGTGAATCCTCTCACTCTCCCACGCATCTGGCCTGTACCCCGGTTCTTATATAAAATAAATAAATCTTTAAAATAAATAAATAGATAGATAGATAAGTAGCCAATTGGGACAAAGCTTAGGGAGGTAAGCCCCACCCTTAGGGCAATGAGCAGCCCACCACACCTCAGAACAGGTGCAGGGGAAGCCTCTCAAAATCACTGCCTTTGTACTTAGGGAGAGGCCATCAAAACCCCTCTGGAAATCCACAATTACCATGACCCCATATCATCTCCTCTCCATCTGTGCCTTTAAAACTGGTTCTAGTGAACCCCATTTAATTGTGCTTCTGCTCAAGGGATGGAGAGTAGTCTGGACATGGTGTGGAAGGGCAATGGGATTTCTGAAATCTGTACAAGAATCTGAGAATGTCCAGATTGGAATGGGCTTTGAAAGTATCAAGATGGACTGCAGCGTCCTGACCCCACCAAGGAGCTCCCGGCTTCTGCTTGAAGCCTTCAGAACTGAAATTCACTCTTTCTAGGACGGCTCTGGCCTCTCCAGAATGGTTTGCCCTCCTGTGTCCACATTTCTGTGAGCTAGCTCTAGGAAACGGGTTCCCCTAACCAGTCAGAGGCCCAACTCCCAGTGCCATTGGGCACCTGAGCCTCCACCCAGCTGAGCCAGCCCCAGTGGCGTGAGTCATTCGTGGTTCTGGACCATGCAAGGTCTCTAGGCTCCAAGACTTGGTGACTCAGTGCAGCCGCGGGGCTGGGGCTCCAGATTTCTCTTTGTCAAGAGCACAGATCTGTATATGCTAAATGTCTGTTTATCTGAGCAAAACAAAGAAGTCAATGCAGCAAACAAAATCTGTAGGAAACATATTGTCTCAGCTAGTCGCTGGGGTACAAACAATAGCAGGGAAAGGCCAGACAGAGAACTCTGGAGAGACTGCCTGTGGCTCCCAAACCTCTAAACTCTTTCGAGTTGGCTGTGGGGGGAGAGGAAGGACAAAGGAGCTTCTAAGAGGCGAGGCAGATGCCCGAGAGGGCTCCCCTCTGAATGGCCAGCACACCACAGGCGTGGAAGGATGTGGCCCCACACGTGGGGCCAGGGCGGGGCTTCCGGTGGACCTTCCAGCCGTCCCCTGGCGTGTCCATGGCGTCTGCGCCTCCCCCGGGTCCGCAGTCCTGCTGCCTCACTGGGCAAGCTTAGGAAAGGTCTGTCTGCTCTTTAGAGACTTCTAGGCGGGTCCTGTTATTACTATTAACAAAGATAAGATTACCACTAATAATAACACGCGTGACATTTAAATTTAATTTTCTGCCTTGCTCTCTGAGATAGGGGAAGAGTTCAAATTCCAACTGCTGCAGAGGCCTGGCACGCCAGTTCACCCAAAGGCAGATGAAGTTTCCAGAGCCTTCTTAAGAACTGAGGGCTTTCTTTTGTCTTTGAACTAGTGTGCCAGCCACACTGCAGCTTGAGTTGCTGGAAGGAAGATGCCTATTGTTTTACTTACAAAAACCAAACTTGACACTCCACTTTACACCTCACAGAAGAGACCTCTGAAAACCTCCTTCTCCCCCAGCGAATGTGAGGGCCTTCTTTGAGCCAAGCAGCACAGATCAGGCCTCACACCAGCCCAGCCAGAGAGGCAGACAAGCAACCAACAAATGTACAATTACAATTGACGGGGAGCCCTGCAAAAGGAGGAATGGACAGGGGCAGTGATTAGGATAGGGGGTGGCAGTCCGCGGCTCAGCACAGCAGGCCTCTGGGAGAAGCCGAGGCAGGTCAGTGAGAAATGGGGTGAATGAGGATTGGGGAGAGGCTGGAGGGCTCCCCCATGTAGGAAGGCAGCAAGGAAGTAAAAGCAGCCTGTCGGCAGGTAGAAGAGAAGGGGGCAGGGGAACAGACCCCTCCCCCACAAAGGCCCACACTCCAAGTTGAGGTTCTGAGGAAGAGGCCTGGAGAGCAAAACTTGGCCAGTGCCACCAGTCCCGCTCACCGCCACAGGATGAAAGCCAGAGAGACAGAGGCCCCAAAGCCCCAAAGGTCCGCCCACTGCACCCTTGGTAAAGTGAGCCCCAAGCGCCTGAGAGCCGCCTTACTGCACCTAGCCCAGCTATGGTGGCCTGGAGGAAGCCTGGGACACAGGTCTCGGGGCAAGGGCCTCTGGACACCCACCTGTGCCCATTCTTCCACCCACAGGAAGCAGGCCTTGACTATTGTCTATTGTTCGCAAGCAAGTCGCACTGATTGTCAGGGAAGAGGCTGAGCACCACAGCGAGCAAGAAGGTGGCAGGTCCACAAACTTCCTGCAAAAAGTCCCTCTTTATTTAGAACAAACAGAAGCTTGCCCGGAAGAGTGTGGAATGTGGTAAAGTCATGATCTGCGTGTGACCAAGCGCTCTTCCCTGCGGAGGGCCAGGACCTTGGCCACCCACCTCAGAGTGGCCTCCTGGGCGCTCAGGGACTCAGCAGCCAGCACCTCGGTTATCCACTCCCAAACCACCTGAGCAGTCGGGCCCACCGCAGGCCGTGGGTGGATCCCAACTCTGGGTGCCCAGAGACAGCACAACCACTGGCTCCTTGTCTCCCTCGTGTTCTGAAGTGAGGATGATGACGCATAAGACAACTACTGCCACGTGGCCCCTAGGACAATGGCACACACTCAGCACGGGCACGTGCCACATGTCATTAATACCCTGTTTTATTTCCACTTTACAGATGAAAACAGAGGCCCAGTGTCCTCCCTGGTGGCACAGGGGTTAAAGTCTCAGCGCTATCAAGCTATCACCAGCCACTGCAGCATGAGTTTGATCCCCGGCCAGGGAGCTGACCCACATGGCACAGCAGACCTCTCTTGTGTCGCCCCGCTGCTCCCCTCAGCAGTGCATTTCAGTACATCTGCCTGTTCTGCTCCCCACTCTGTCTCTGGTGAATTCTCTCACCCCCTGCACCTCTGGCCTGCATCCCAGTTCTTGTATGCATAAATAAATAAAATAAATCTTTAAAAAAGAAAACATAAGGCACAGAGAAATTCCTAACCTGGGAAAAGCTCGGCCTTCCAACTACAAAATCACAATGAAGGTAACAAAGGGGGCTGGGCTCATCCGGGAGCTGCATGAATTGAAGTGACTCCTTCGTCATCGAGACCATCTGCTGAACTACCATGTGGGACCTACCCAGAGGCGAGGGGAGCAGTGCTGGGGCTTCCCCAACAGGAAACCCACTTCTTAGCATAGAAAATGATGGCATCCAGAGGCCAGAAAAGCACAGCACTGGATTTGGTTTTTAATTAATCTAATTATTTTTACCTAATTAACACAAAAGTTGTTTGACGTTGACTTTGCTAATTCAATTTTCCCAGCTGCTGCTTCAGAAGTAGGTGAGAGGTAAACAAGAAATACAGAGAATTTCCCCATCTGGGAGCGCATGGGGGTGGCCAGATGCATGTGCCAAGCAGGGGCAGAGCGGGCCCCTCTCACTCCACCTTGGCTGGTGCCACCTCAGGACACCCCACAGAGGCCCCCCATCCCAGTGGGCTTAGAGAGGACACTCATTGGGGAATCAACACAACAATGATACCCTGTCCTCCGCCCAGGTCTGCAGAATTTCAGTGGATTTTTATTCATATGCTTAGGGGACCCCGGTTCCTGTGGGGCAGTATCAAGGGTTTGGGCCTGGCTGGGCAGAAGGGGTGGGGGGACCCATTTCCCCATGCCCCAGCAGCCTTCCCATGCCCACGTCACCGTCGGTGTGGCGAAGTTCCCAAGCAAAACCATAGCTTTGAAAACATTCCCAGGAGCCAGTTAATCGGACCCCTTCATTTCATAAGAGACCAAACTCGGGCCCCACACGCAGACGCTGGACGCACTGGCTGCAGCAGCCAGGACGGTCAAGTGCATCTCCCCTGCACAGCTATGGCGCCTTCGAAAGGCAGCAGGCCAGGCTCAGGCTGGCTTCGCCAAACGGCAGCTGCCACACCAAGAGCAAGGCCATGGCACATTTCTCCTGGGCCGGGAGGGTCGAAGCCTTCCTTCCTCACCTCGCCTCCCCTGCCCACTGTGATGTGTCGGGTGAAAGTGCCAATCACAGGTGCCCGCCTGGACAGGGACCGACGCCACGGCACTCCCATGCCTGGGCCGGCTGCCGCCCGGAGAGGACAATGAAGCCTGGGAAACACTGGGTCATGCAGCCTGGGGGACGTGGCCGGGGCACCACATCAGCAAGCAGCCCCGAAACACGGAAAGAACAGCCTTTGATCCCCATTCTCCGGCCCATTTCCAGTCCTCACCAGGCCAGTCTAAAGATCTGTTGCATCTGCGTAACGCATCCCCGTTTACTCGAGTTGGCGCTTCTGGGGCTTCACCCCTGAGACCAAACCAGCCTAAGGGGGACTCACCTGATGCACACGGCAGGGGCGAGGGGGGTGGGGGTGAAACCCTGTGTGCGGGGTCAGTGTGGCAGAACAGGGAGGCGGCTGAATGGATATGCACTGTCCCTGCAGCCGGAGTCACCGCCCGAGCACAGCCTCTCTGGGCTAATCACCAACAAGAGGCCCTGGGGCACTGATGAGGCACTGGACTCGGACTAGACAGGGGATGAAAGGGTCCAGAGCAGCTGCAATCAGAGTCTCTGTCTCGAGAAGGAAAAAAGGGCAGTTTCCTGCTTTATAGGTTGGGTGTCCAACGCCTTGTAACCCGTGACCCTCTCTGGAGCCACAGGGTCAGCTTTTCTAAGCCACTGGTTGCTCCCCTGCATTACAACCTTCCATGGCTCCCTAGTGCCCAAGCCCCACCACCTCACTAAGCTGAGTGAGGCTCCTTCCCCCAGGCACCACAGATCCCTTTCAGACCACTGCTCCGAAGAGAGGCACAAAGTCCCCCCTCAGGTGACCTGGCTAAGACTCTGCCTCTCAACTTACCACCAAACTCAACCCCTATATCAGGGAACAGTGACCTCAGCCTCCAGCCAGTCTGTGGGGAGGGTGGCCCGCTCCCAGGGAGTCTCTTGTCTGCCCAAGATGAGAAAGGCCACAGCCTGATGCCCAGCTTGCCCAGCAATTATGAACATGGCCCCCGGCTGGCGATCTGCAGAAGGGTCCAGAGCATGAAACGCCCCTCCCCACCCCGCTTCCAAGCCCACCAAACTGAGCACACCCCAGCCTCGTGGAAAAAGCCCTCTGGATTCTCAAGCAGCTGCCCCCTACACAAAAGCAGCCAGGCCCCCTGGCTCCGGGTAGGATCCGCCTTCCCCGCTTCCGATGCCAGGCCCAGAGATCGGAGCAGCTCCCTGGCCCGCCCTGCTATTTAAACTCCCTGACCCTCAGAAGCAGGCAAGTGAGGAAAGAGGCGCAGGCTCTGTGGGTGGCGGCTGGGCACCTGGAAGGGCTCGCCTCAGTAGAACTGCCCGGCACCGTTTCTGAAAGCAGACTGCTCAGGCCTACAGCCGCCTCCGAAACTTCCTGAGACGGCAGGCACAACGGTTTCTCGTGGGGATATCCTCCTAGGAGAAGCCAGGGACGCCCTCTGTCTCCAGATGGTCCCGGCTCCACGAGGAGTGGGGCTCCACAGAGAGCCTCTCCATTTGTGGGGCCTAAAAAGGGACCCACAGAGTCCTCATGGGGCCAAGACCCAGGCACTGGGGGGCAGGGGCCTGAGCTCAAAGCCTCAGGGGCCTCCTCACCTGAGTGCAGCTCAGGGAGCAGCTGGCGCACAGCTGGTGCTTCTCAGCCACAACCTGCAGAGCCCGGGGTTTCCTGGGCTGGAAATGCCAGGAATTGCCCACATGCCCTTCCAGAGGCACCTGCTTCTGGCACGTGAACCGAGGTGTTCCCAAGGCAGCTGAGAAACCCACCTGTATTCTTCGGCTCGGGCTACCATTAAAAGTACCATAGACGGGGTGGCTTTAACAATGGGGCATTTATTTCTCTTGGTTCTGGCAGCTGGGAAGCCCAAGATAAAGGTGCCAGCTGACTTGGTTTAATGGTGAGAGCTCTGTTCCTGGAGTGCAGGCAGTCGTCCTCTCGCCTCTCGTGTGCCCAAGGTGGAGAGAAAGCTCTGGTCTCCCCTTATGGGGTCACTGATTTCATCCCAGACTCCGCTCTTATGACCCATGCAAACCCAATCACCTCCCAAAGGCTCACCTCCTGTTGCATCCCACGAGGAAGTCAGGGCTTCAAGCCTGGAACTTGGAGGACACATACCTCAGTCGATGACACCAGCTTTAGGTCGCAGACCCACTCGGCCCCCCACCTGCCTGGGAGCCTCAGCAAGGCCTGCTCTGCCCTGAGTCTCAGTTTCCGCTTCTTTTTAGGGCTGGAGATGCCTGGAAACCTGGCTCACCGAGAAGTTCAGGAAAAGGAAGGACAAAGCCTGGCCTGTGAGCAGGGCCCCACCCGACAAAAAAAGCTGGAGGGGAGCTCTGCCTGCCTCACAGTGGAAGGTTCCCAGCTCCCTGCAGGAGGCTGATGGGTGCAGCTGGGTGGCCCAGAAAGGCCACTGCCAGTCCCCAGATCAGCACAGGAGGATAGAAGGCACATCGGAGTCTGTTTCTCAACCACACTCTGAGCTCCGGGGACAGGTCTGTGCCTCCCTCGTTAGATCTGAGATCCTGTACAAATTACAGTTTGTGGGCGGTGATAGCATTTCAGTGGTGGTCGGGACTAGGCCAGACATCCTCTCGAGGGGGTCTCAATATGCTCCCCACTTTGCAGATGAGGTGACTGAGCACAGTACAATTAAGGGAATTACTCAAAGTCAGACAGCTATGACAAGGTGGGTAGAAATTCAAGCCCAGGCCATCGGATTCCACTCGTGGCCTCCACGCAACCATTTGTTAAATGCAGATGATTCTTCTTTAATCTCTTCTTTTGCTTCTGGGTCTTTCTTCTCAAAAGCCCAGGCACTGCCTCTAATATGATAACCTCCCCCCAGGCCTGCAGGTCCCCAGGCCTTCTTGCCCCCAGACCACCTTTCCTGGACCTTGCACTCCACTGTGATGGAAGCCACTTACTCCACACCGGCCAATACGCACAGCTTCCCACCTCCCCTGCTGAGGGCTGTCAGGTTGGCAGCTTGAAACCAGGCCACAGAGGGAATATTTATACCAATGAGCAAATGCGACAATCAGGACCTTTCTCTTTCCAGAGAGCTGGCTGTCCACTGTTTGCCAGCACAGTCCAGCCTCATAGCTGCACAATGCTCCACTCTGGCCTCTCACTCACGCCTCCCCCATCAAGACTGGTCAAAGCTAAAATCACTGTCTGATGAGGTTTTAAATTCCAAAGCCCAATGGTGTAAAGTAAAGATGAAAGAGACACATCACACCCTGGCCGCTCAAAGCGCCCTGGCCAGGAGTGGACACGTCCCTGGAGACTGTTGTTTTACTCCCCCTGCTGAAGACCTTCCTGCCCCACTCACTGTACCCACCAGGGCCCGGCCACCTGCCTGAATGGTAGAAAGCATCCAGTCCCTGATCACAGTGACCAATTCAGGTGAGGACACAAAATCCAGGTAAAACTCATCAGCATGCTTTTAAGATATTTGACATACAGGAGCTGGGGCCGAGGTGTCTGTCTTTGGGGGGAGTGGCAAATCTTACGGACATGCAGCAGCTGGCCATCTTTCCCGTGACGGGGGAAGAGATGAGCTGGGGCAGGAAAGAGGCCAACACTCAGAAGCAGCGCCAAGGGCTGTGGAAGGGGGGAGACAGGAAACCAAGGGGGACAGTCACCAGATGACATAACTTGAGCCCCACCCAGGACTAAGCTTCCCAGACACAAGTGCCAACGAATTCCCTGGGCTTCACTGTTTGTTTCACTTAAGCTGGTTGGCATCGAACTTTTGTCATTTGGAATGGAAAGAGATGGACCTAATCACCGTCCTCTTCCTGAAATTCAGAAAGGAGCCAAGCTCCAACACGACACAGAAACAAGTTGAAAACGCCAGTGGAGAGTCCTCCAGGCAGCAGCCAGAAGCTCAATTTCGTAATAAATCGAGAGCCTCCCAGGGTGCGCCTCTCTCCAGCCATCATCTCTCTCACCTAACAGAATGTGTGTTAGAAAAAAGGAAAAGACCCACAGTCAGCAACCAACTGGGTCTTAATACTTGGGGGAGGAGGGGAACTGGGGAAAGACAAGTGAGCTCAGAGCATGTTGGGCTCTGCTTTTCCTTAGCCACAGGCGCAGACATTTAAGCTACTGTAAGAAGTGATCACCTCTGCCTGTCTCCCAAGCCGATGGGGCACTCGCACACTAAATATTCCAGGAGATGCCAAGAGATGGTCCAGGAAAAAAAGCAAGATGGAAATCCATGCTCAAATAATTTTGAAAACCTGGTTTATACAATGAAAAGGATATTTTATTCCTCTATGGGACTTCTCAGAGCCTGAGATGTAAGAATGTGTGTTGGGAATATCCAAGAGACATAGGAAGCAATATTTCCCAGTGTGTTCCACACAGACTCCTTTCTCTCAGCTCTCCCTGTCAACACTTCCTGCAGCGGTATTCCATGGAACGTTCGTAAAATGCAGATCTACTCCAAACTCCATACTGACAGCGAAGAAAGCAAAGTTCAGAAAAGCACAGTCACTTGCACTTTTCTTACTGACAAAGGTCACAAAGCAGGGGCCTCCCTGGTGGCTCAGGGGTGAAAGTCTCAGCTCTATCAAGCTATCACCAGCCACAGTGGCATCAGTTCAATCCCTGGCCAGGGAGCTGACCCACATGGCACAGCAGACCTCTCCTGTCTTGCCTGTTGCGCCCCTCAGCAGTGTATTTCAGTCGATCCACCCGTTCTTCTCCCCACTCTGTCTCTGGTAAATCCTCTCACCCCCGACACCTCTGGCCTTCACCCCAGAGGCCTCCATCCTTCTTATATGCATAAATAAATAAAAATAAATCTTTAAAAAAGAAAAAAGGTCACAAAGCGAGCACACCCTTGCAGAGCCGAGTAGGAAGCCCGGGTCCCTGGCTCCCCATCCAGGGCTGGTGGAAGAACTCTCTATTATAATGACTCCAGAAGAATTTTAATCAGGCACCTCTTGGTCATTTCCTGAAGCCAAGGCAAAGTAACATTAAAACAGAAGTTTTAAGATATTCATATATAACCTTCAGGCGATAGAGAACCTAATTTGGCTCTGACTCAGGTACTTAGGCTGACTTAAGCTGCCATCAGGAATGCCACTTAATGTTTCCAAATTCCGAGAGACAGAGGTGGGCCCCAACCAGCTGCCACATGTCTGGGTGCGCTGGTGGAGGGGGTAATCAGTAACTCACATACGTTTAACAACACAAAATAGATGCAGGACAAATGTCAAAGAAATTAACAGAAGTAAAATGACTTTCTGATAATAAAATGAACAAATACGTCAAAGGTAACTTCATAACAGAACCATACCAACTTATCATTGGGTCAATTACAACTTTATTGCCAGAACAGATGGTATTTGCAGTTGTGGCAGCTGGTAAAAAAAATAATAATAAAAAAAATAAGAGAAGTTTCAAAGATTCAGAAATCACAAAGGTATTGACTTCTAAAAAAAAGGCTGATCCACAGAGAACGCAATACCCTACGGTACACTAGAGAGAAGATGGCAAGGCCCCAGTTCTAGATTCTATTATGAATTTATAATCTCAATTAATTAAAATTAAACCGAATTAAAAATCCAGTTCCTCAGTGGCTCTGGCCACATTTCAGTGCTCCATACTCATGCATGGCTTGTGGCTACCATGTTGGACAATACCTTTCCATCTAGAAGGTTCTATCCGACAGTGCTCCTCCAAATTCTGACTCACCTCCGTGGCCACAGCTGATTGGCCAGGACAGGTCACCTGACCCAAGAGCAGCAATGGAAGGCCAGTGCCTCTCAAGGATGAGCTAAATTGAGGGCTTTGCTCAACAGAAAGGCAGTGACTAACTCATCAACCAATTTCTCTCTTCAGGGAGTCTGAATTTAACACTCAGTTAATTGGTGGTGGGAACATAAGTGACATACAACAGCAGAAATTACCAAGCAGAGAAGGAAGCCACAAGTGGACAGAGCATAATGCATCTGAGGCTTGGGGGGACACGGGCCCCTTGAGTGGGAGAGAACTTGGGCACACGTTCTGTATCATTCCTCAGCGCCTCCTTGGAATACCACAGCGTGTGAGCTGCCCAAAATGGTAACCTGCTTGACGGCACGCCCTTGGCTACCTTTCTCCCTTCTCCTCTCCCTTCTCCACTCCCCTGCTGGTGTTTCCCAGGGCCACCTCCACATAAGCTTCAACTCAAATTATGGCCTCAGAATTTACTTCTGGGGGACCCCAAAACAGGTGAGGGAAACAGAGTGGGTCTTCGTCCCAAGTACGCGGTGGGTCTGATCAATCAGGGTACTAGAACATCACAGAAGATAACGAAGGTTCACAGGGCACTGGTGGAATGAAAAATGCTACAGCTCTTTGAGAAGCAGCTTGGAAGTTTCTTATAGACTTAGCATATGATCCAGCAATCCCACTCCTAGACACTTACCCAAGGGAAATAAAAACTTATGTTCACACAAAAAGCCGTTCATGAATGTTTACAGTGGCTTTATTCATAATCATCCAGGACTGGAAACAACTCAAATGTCCTTCAACTAGGGAAGAGAGAAACAAACAACCGAACACTACTCAGAAATAAAAGGGTCCTGATAGACACACAACACGGATGAATCCAAAGGCGTTATGCTCAGCCAGAGAAGCCAGATTCAAAAGGCTACATTCTGGGTGACTGCATCTTCATGACATTTTTGTGAAAAACAAAACATAGGGACAAAAAACAGATCATTAGTTGCCAGGGGCTGGAGTGGAGGTGACTACAAAGGAGTTGGGGGGATTTCAGGGAGTGACAAGAATGTTTTTGATTGAGGCATAGTTATATGACGCTACATATTTGTTAAAAGGTGCAGAATTGTGCCCTTTAAAAGGGGGAATCTATGTAAGTTACACTCTAAGGACATAAATGGGAACACAGATGCAACTAAGGGAGTTCTCTAAGCAAGGGTCCCGCACCTGTTCTTGGCCTACCTGTGCTGCGGCCCATCTTCACGGCCACCCAGGTGTGACGTAATGCAGAGTTGCACCCCAGTCACTCGGGCAGCCCTTTCCACCTACAGCACCCTTTCATCAGCAGACACAACCAATTTACCTCAAGACTCTCGAAGGAAGCCTCGAGGTACAACATCCCCACCTGCATCAGGGCCACCCTCACTGGGGCATGCCCCAGGGGACTTAGATCCCATTTTGGATGGGCATGGGCGGGGAACTTTCTCCTTCCCATTTCAGAATCACTGTTGTAGCTTGTCTATAAGCCACCTGGAAAATGCAGGTTTCCCCCACCGTTCGACCATTCCTACGAAATCTTCTGTAAGTTGAAATGGCATCAAACAAAAACTCAATTACCACTAATTTATGTGCAATATTTTGGGATCATTCCCAGCCCAAGAAATAACCTGGCAAAACATACCAAGTGACACATAAAACCTGAATAACACTGCAGTAAAAGCAGGAATGAGATGATGAAAACCGTGTTTTCCCCCATGAGACCTTAAGGCCCCTCAACGCCGGGACCAGTTCTGCTTTGCTCCCCACTCTACCCCCAGCCCCTGAAACAGCACTCAGGAGTGTCGCCTCAATTAAGACCAGAGTGAGCCAAAACAGAGATGGTCTAAAACGCGTCACAACATACTCTCAGAGAACTGAAGTGGACTTTCTCTGGGCATCGAGAGGCAGGATTCAGGTTCTAGTTGTGCGACCCTGGGCAGGTCATGGGCCGTCTCAGGCCTTCAGTTTTTCCTTCCTTTAAAAGGAGCCGTTTGGCCAAGATATGCTCTCAGGCGCACACCCTCCCGCAACACCACGTGACGCCAAAGGCATCTCTCAAAGGCACTTAGAATCAAGACCGGCCATCTCAGGAGGGTGGTCCCCAGCCCAGCAGGCCCACGTGTGGCTCATCCTCTCCAGCTGGGGTTTGGTTTGGTCTAAAGGGAGAGTCAGAGGACACACATCACCCCGCTGACGAAGGCAAAATAGTTTCCATCAGGTGTCAGCACGCTGTTCTTTTCCCTTTTCCCCAGGAGACTCCCAACAAGGGCCACATAGCATCTGAAAATAAGTGTGCCCTGAAAAGCACATGCACACACACACACACACACACACCCAGGGCAAAGAACCACCAACAACCAAAAACACAACCCCCCCCCCTCCCGTCCCCCCTCTTTCAGGCAGAGCTCCAGAGCTGTATCCGGGAGATGCTGCATTTTTCTAGAATTGTGTCATGATTCTCAAAGAAGTTCACTCTCAGGCCTCGCGTCCACCCTGGAGCAGGGCTGGGCCGCCCAGAACCATGAGGGAGAAAGTGCTGGTCACTCACACCATCTTTATGGAGAGTTATGACCTCTGAACGGACTGGGCATGTGCAGGGGACAGGAGCACCTGCTGGTTCAGCCTTGGAGAGGGGGCGTCCTCCAAGCATAAGGAGGACAGGCCCCTGCAGAGCTTGAATTCAGTCAACTGGGCACCAAAAAACACAGCTACATTGAGGAGCACAGTGGCTGTTAAAAGAAGGAGACGGCTTGTTCCTGTCCTCCACTGGCCACCCCACAGCTGGGTCCAGGGGGCCGTAGAGACCGCTGAGCTGGGCGCTGGGTCTCGCTTTCAGACACTGTGCTGAGCCTGACCCAGGCACAGCTGCTGTGACCCCCTGGAATTTCCCTGGGAATGTGTGGGCTCACTCAAGGGCCACTGTAATCTCAATAGTCCCCCTGACCTGAGGGAGGCTGGATATTGGTGAGGACATCACCCGGCCACCACTGGGCCATCACTGCCCAGCCACCTCTGGGCTCTGGGTGCAGTCCCCCCAGCAGGTTAGGACAGGCCTTTGCAGTCCACCCTGCCACGACCCTTGCCCTCCAGAGCCACTTTCCCTGAGAACTCCAGGCCTTCCGGACACTTGACTGGCTGTCCCTGGGGAAGAGCATGACTTACTTGAGAGATAAATCTGGGCAAGTTCCAAAGTTCAAACCTTCAACCAAGTTCTCATCTCTCAATTTGTTCGGGGAAGAGAAATGTCTTCATTGAGATTTCTCCTGAGACCCCCCAAACAAGGCAAAAACCACAGGATAGCCGCAGCGCCCCTCCCACAACCCCCCTCCCGTCTCCCACCCCATGAGGAACTGACAACTAAGAGTAAATGGAGTAAGACCAAAATGCCATCTCTTAACAGTCCCACATTTTTTTGCCTTAACTCAGGAAAAAAACAAACATGCAGAATGTTCTAGTTGTAAGCGGGCTCATTTATGGGAACCATGAGGACCAGAGGAGGGTCCTATTTTGCCCAGGGTCACACGGCTACCTGGGGGAGAACTGAACCCATACCCGGGCCTTGAGCTCCTGTTCCAGGGCCCTCTGCCATCTCCCGGGTGTAGTCCACTGCAGGGGGCTCTCATCCCAAGAGACACTCCCAACTGCCTGGCCTGGGAAAGAGCCACACTCCTGTTCACTGGGATTCAGCCAAGCCTCTCCCGCCTCTCCCGGGAACGTCACCGTTTCTGCCTTGCAGGTTCCAAAAGGGGAAACAGCTGGGCAGCTGTCTGCCCATCACAGGCCTGGGCGGCCCAGGGGCCAGAGCACCCAGACCAGCAGTGAGGGACACCAGGCTGCTCCCCCAGGACCCAGGGGTTTCCCTTCCGCACACCCGCGTCCAGGACAGCCTTGCTACTCGCACCCCTGCTCCCGGCAACCCCAGCACATCCTGTGGGACAGCAGCAGCAGGGACCCTCCGGCCGCACTCCAGACAGCATGCCCCACTTCACACACTGGACCCAGCTGAGCTCGGTTCACCGCTCCAGACGCAGCAAGATCCCCAGACAGTGCGAGTCGGGTGGGAAAAGGAAAAACAAAACCCTAGGTTGGAGAGCTGTGGGGGCGAGATGCATGGGGCAGTGGATGCAACAGGCCTTGATGCTGCCCCTGAGGGACTTTGTCAATGTCTAGACATTTCTGGTTGTCAAAACTGGGCGGGGAGAGGGGTTGCTACTGGCATCTGATGGGTAGAGGCCAGGACGTGGCTGAACAGCCGACAAGACAGCCCCCCACCAAGGACTACCCAGCCCCACAGGCCCCTTGTGTCAAGGCTGACTAACCCTGCTTTAGGTCCACCCCTTCTGAGAAGGTTCTCTCTTTTATTTTCCTCTTCCCTAACCTCTTTCAGTCTCGGGGCTCTATGAGGTGGTGACAAGACAATGTGGCATCCAGCAAGGACAAGTCCAGATCAGCATGCGTGCCCGGGAGCGGATGCCTGACTTCATCCGTCCCGGTGACTGCGCGGAGCTGGGCTGCAGAAAGGACGCGCACCTTGGGGAAAGCACTCACAGCAAAATTACAAGTTTGAGAGGGAGTCTGAGTGTGTTCCTAAAAAAATGTAAGCGTCAGAGAGTCTGGGCGATGCCATAAACACCCGGCGTGGGCTGCCTTTTGAACCTGGCGACACGAGAAGCCCTCGGACAAGGTCTCCTGGACGGAGTCTGCTTCTTGTTTAACGTGGTTGTAAGCAGGGATCGTGGCTCTTCATTCCTTCGGGAAATTCTGCCGAGTGTTTCACATTCCTCGGAGAGACCGACTGTCTATGCAAGCTAAGATCCCAAGTTTTAAATTTTGGGGTGAGCAGCATTTTGTTGTTGTTTCTTAATGTGGGAGGGAAAAAACAGTGAGTGGAGGAAAGAATGCAAACGTTCGTCACTGAAAACGAAAACAGAAACATTTTCCCCTCATGCACAAGGTCAAGACCATCTGGGTAAATGTGCTTCGTGTTTTGCAGACACGCTAATGGAACATGAGAAATGCCGCTGCGGAGACCCTTGACAGGAGCACAGGGAAACACCTAAAAATAGACATTTCACCCAAAGGAGCGTCATCTGTGAGAACAGCATCATTCTCAGAGCATCTGAGCAACACAGACAGATACAGGACATGATACAGGGACCCAGCGCCTTTCTCTTGACTTAGAGCGAGAGGAGATAAAGTCGGCCATGACCAAGTCATCCCCTTCAAGGTTTGCTTCCAATTGTTCGTTTGGCCATTCCTCAGGTAGGGAGAGGCTACTCTGGAAAAGCAAAGCTAGATGACGGTGTGTGTGATATGACCCCTTTCTGGAAGTGTAAGAGTAGGAAGTTTTATGGAGCCCCCCACAACTAGGCTCACACTCCACTTCTGCAACATTAGATTGGGACCTTGAACAAGTCATCGCACTGGAGCTTCTCAGGTACTTCATCGATAGAACAGAGGTGGCTGGCGAAAGTAAAAAAGAGAATTTACAGGTCACCGGCTTGGCAAGAAGAGACCAGCACACAACGGTTGGTGAGTGTGTTCCGATGTGAGGCGCTCGCCTTCCAGGGAGTGCTGGGTCTGGAATCGAGAGGCGATCCTGGCTCTGAAGCATCTATAAGGAGCCCCCTGGGAACTGGCTCCCTCAGACTCGGTTTTCCTGACTTCCTCTGCAGTTTTGTCAAGAATGTGGGAGAGCAAGAGAGAGATCTCAAATTTAGCTCCCAACATTTGACTTGGAAGACAGGGGATTTTGGTGACATCATCTCCCACGTAAAGAAAACATTGAGTTTGGTTTACATTATCTAGAATTTTGCTTGATTTATATTAAAGTATATTTCCCAGTGTTTGGGTACTAACAGGAAAAATGCCTACGGAAGCATTAATATAAAATAAATATTTATATTATTGCCATGATTAAAAATAATTGGGGGAAAAAAAGAACGTGGGAAAGCAAACGCCATGCAAGGGAGCAAGACCTAGACAAGTCATCTGGAAGGCAATTTGGGAGCACTGACCAATACTCCTTCACCACCAGCTCCACGCCTGATACCTGTGATGTTCCTACACAGGCACACAGAGTTATGATAATAACGACGACGATACTATAATAGGAGCTAACCTTCCTGAGCCCTTAAAAAGTCCAAGTAAGGGCCTCCCTGGTGGCACACGGGGTTAAGCCTCAGCACTATCAAGCTATCAGCAGCTACTGCAGCCTGAGTTTGATGTCCAGCCAGGGAGCTGACCCCCATGGCACTGCAGACCTCTCCTGTCTCGCCTGCTGCTCCCCTCAGCAGTGTATTTTAGTAAATCTGCCGGTTCTGATCCCCACTCTGTCTCTGGTGAATCCTCTCACCCCCCACACCTCTGACCTGCACCCCCGTTCTTTATGCATAAATAAATTTAAAAAGTCCAAGTGTTTTACACTCAACTTAAATATGTATATTTGACCCATGACCCATCTACTATATTCAACATGTGATATTTATTTGATCTATGTATTAAGTAACTTAACCCTACGAGGTCAATATGATTATCTCCATTTTACAGGAAAGGAAGTTGAACCACGAAGGGATGAATAATTTGCCCTAGGTCAGAGGTCAGCCAATGTTTTCAGTAAAAGGCCAGATGGTAAACATTTTAGGTGGGCCAGATGGTCTCTGTCACAACCACTCAGCTCGCTGCCCCTGCGTGAAAGTCGCTCACAACAGGTCAACAAAGGAGGTACCCGGGGCCACCCAAACTTGAGTTAGAGACACTGACTTATGAATTTCATATGATTTTCATATATCAGGATATATTATCTTTGGATTGCTTTTCAAGCATTTAAACATAAGAAAATCATTCTTGGCTCAAGGACCAGGAGAGTGATTTGGCCTGAGGGTCAGAACTTGGCAATCGCCACCCTAGGCCACTCACCTAGCTGGTGAAGTCCTGTTTCAAAGCCGGGCTGACGCGTTCAGAAGGTACATCCATGAACTCATGCTATCATTACTTCATTTAATAGCAAAAAAAAGAAGAAAAGGAAATGGCTCAAAAAATTATTCACTCATTATGGGAACGCTCTGCAGCATCACAAAAAAAGACATGGACCCACATATGGGCTAGAAGCAGACCTGGATGTATTAAGGGGAAAAAAGAAGCCGTGCATCAATACATGCACACCGTGACCCTATTTGTGTACTAAAAATGAAACTAATTATGTCCATGTGTGTACATATATACACACTTGTTCACACGCATCATCAGTCAACATAAAGAAAGAGGTCTCAAAAGAACAGGAAGCATTTGTGGCCATGGTGGTGGAGAAGACCACGGGGAACTCACAGCTCTCTTTTGCCCACGGCTCTATGATTTGAACCCTGTAGACCCCAAATGCTTCCTTCTATGACTCCTGTGTTAAAAAGAAAAAAAACTGTGGTCCTAGTTGCAAGACTCAACTTGCCAACATCCTTTGAACTCTGAACAGTTTCCACGTAAGCTGATCTAAACAAAAGCTGGTTACAATTAATGACAGCAGGACAAAGACATTCTTCCCAGAGGAACAAACAAACAAGCACACCAAGGTGGCATACGTTCTAGTAGGCAAACACAGCTATGTCTCTCTGGCTAGCAGCAGAGATTCTATTTTTTTTAATTGCATAGTGCATAACCTAACCTTCTCTAGACACCCTTAACCTTCAAACCAAGGATATCGGTTGTAAACACAGCCTTCAAGGTTTTCATCTGGTGTGTGATATTCCAGGCGTAGCTTTCTTGCTGCATAAACTTTAATTTATGAAGTTATTTTGGTCTGCTCCACTGGCATGAACACAGCTGAAGGGGGAGTCATCGGAGGAGTCATCGGCGGGGGATATGAGATTTCCCTCAGCACCAAGTCTAAAATCCAGCCTCCGGGTCATCTATTTTCTTGGATGCTTCCCACAGTCCCATTTTTTGTTTGTTTATCTTACATGAAAGAGCACATTCCCTTTCCCCAAGCCAGGTTTACCATTTTCCACTGCTCTTATTAAATGCATCTTACTCAAATGGAATGTTCTTGGAGTTTCCGCCTTTCTCTGGCCTGGGAAAGGGGGCGGGAGTGGAGATCCCAGGACGATCACACAGACCCTGTGCCCCGGATCATCTCAGACGCCGCCTCATCATGCCTGCAGGAAATAAAGGGTCCAAAATCCCACCTCTGATCCCAGGACTGGAGATTCAGTCTCAGCCCTGGCGCGGACCCCAGAGGGGCCTTCAGTCAAGCCCTCTGCCAGCATTAAAACAGCAGCTGGCTAAAGCCAGGTCTAAGTAGGTGCTAAAATGCAAATCTGTGAGGAGATGGTCCTTCTCAGGTGACATTCCCATCAGGGCTGTGAGGGCCTTCTGTTGACCAAACAAAGAATGTTTTCAATCCCCAGTAACACCTGGTTTGGAGCATACAGGAGGGAGCTTTAAACCTCAACTAAGACGCATGCCCCACTAATCCCAGGTTCGTGACATCACCGTGTGTGTTGCCAGAGCTGGCAGGACAGAGTTCTCCTAGCCGGTGCTGGAACCCAGCCGTCCTGCGGTGGCCCCACTTGCTGCTTCTAGAATGCGGCCATGACTGACCTCAAGTTGATGAATTTGTGATGGAAACTTGTCTACCCTGTGGACAAGGCAGTCTGAATTCCTTGCTTTATTGGATCAATTTTATGTCTTCTAAATGCTCCCCACCACATTAGAAACAGAAAAACAAACTGCTATACAATTTAGTTGATACAGTTTATGCATACATGTGCATGTATACTTTACATATGTCGTACAGCATGTGTGTGGTTATAAAGCAATGAGATCTACCCTCTTAGCACATTTGAAGTGTGCAATACTGTAGTACTATCTAGAGTTGTACAACAGATCTTAGAATGTTCTCATTTGGTAAAATGAAAACTTTATACTTGAACAGTAATTCCCCATTTCCTTCCTCCTCCCATCATTCTACTTTCTATTTCTGCAAACCTGACAACTTTGGTTACCTCCTCTAAGTAGCATCACATGGTATCTGTCCTGTTACTGGCTATTTCACCTAGCAGAAGGTCCTCAGATTCAGCCACAGGGACCTCCCTGGTGGCGCAGGCAGTTGAGCGCCGCACTGTGAAGCTGTCTGCAGCCTCTGCGGCATGGTTCGATCCTGGCCGGCCAGGGAGAAGCCCACATGGTACGGCAGACCTCTCCTGTCTCGCCCACTGCTCCCCTCAGCAGTGTATTTCATCAGTCTGCCTGTTCTGTTCCCCACTCTGTGTCTGGTGAATCCTCTCACCCTCCCGCGCATCTGGCCTGTACCCAGGTTCTTGTATAAATAAATAAATAAATAGATAGATAGATAAATAAATAAATAAATAAAGAGATTCAGTCACATGTTGCACATGGCAGAATTTCCTTCTTCAAGACTGAGTAATATTCCACTGTATGTATATTCCACGTGTTCTTTACTGGTTCATCTACCAAGAACATTTAGGCTATTTCCATCTTTGGCTACCGTGAATAATGCTACAACAAACATGGTGCAAATATCTCTTTGCCATCCTGATTTCAATTCTTTTAGACAAATACCCAGGAGTGGGATCATTTTTTAACTTCACACCTCCTTACTGCTCTCCACAGCAGCTGTACCATTTTACTTTCCCACCAACAGCGCACAAGAGCTCCAGTTTCTCCACATCCTAACAAACACTTTAGTTTTTGGCTTTTGACAGTGGACATCCTAACAGGTGTGAAGTGGTTCTGACTTGTGTTTTCCTGGTGATTTATGATGTTATGATGTTGAGCAACTCTTCACACACCTGTTGGCTATGCGTATGCCATTTTTCAAAAAATGTCTATACAAGTCCTTTGTTTTTTAACCAAGTTACTTGGCTCTTTGCTATTGAGCCGGAGGCGTTCCTTAAATATATTTCTTTAAATATTTTGGTTATTAATTAGGTTATTAATTAGGTATGTGGTTTGCAAACATACGGTTTACTCTGGAGCAGTGTCTTATGGTCTCTTAGAACATAACATTTTCAGTTACCACTCTATCAGGGGTCAGCAATATCATGGCAATGCACCAAATCTGGCCCCACACCTGTTATAAAGTTTTATTGACCACAGCCTTGTCCATTCATTTAGGGATAGGCTATGGATGCAATCTGCAATGAAAGCTCTGCAGTTACAAGAGAGACCATGTAACTATAAGCCTAAACTATATACTATCTGCCTTTCACAGGAAAGGTTTGCTAAACCCTGGTATAGAGGATCAAAGCTTAAAAGCTTAGTCTATTTTGACCCCAATTATTATGTGACAGGAAGGACAATTCTCGGGCAGGTTATTCTTTTATAAACACTGTGGCTTTTATTACTGGAAACAACTTTAATGTCTATGCTTCTACCACCCAGGCTGATGAGTTACTGCTAGGTCTCCAGTCCTCCAGCAGGTGTCTTGTTCTAACCCCACTGGGAGGGACAGATGTGCTTTCACTCCCAGGGCCCCTCCTTTCCCTTCTCTGTCATTCCCTGTGATCCCCACACCTGCCCTCCTCCCGCTCCAGTCTCGGAACAGGTAACAGGCAGCAAAAGAATCTTTTCCAGGGGGCCTCCCAGGTGGCGCAGCGGTTGAGCGCTGGGTTGCAAAGCTGCCCGCAGCCTCTGCAGCGCTGGTTCGATCCCCGGCTGCTCCCCGGCCACCAGAGGAGGGTCCCTTATGGCGCCCAGACCTCTCCTGCCGCCCGCTGCTCCCCTCAGCAGTGTACCTCAGTCCTTCTGCCTGCTGCTCCCCGCGCTGGCTCTGGTGAATTCTCTCACCCTCCCGCGCTTCTGACTGTACCCAGTACATGTATAAATAAATAAATAAATCTTAAAAAAAAAAAAAGGAAAGTTTAAAAAAAAAAAAAAGAATCTTTTCCAGGACTTTTTTGCTGGGTTTCAGAGACAAGGCCTTCTCTGCACTGGGGTCACTAAAAGGGCTGCGAAGAGACCCCTAGCAGCCAAGCAGCAAGCGAGAGAGACCAGAACAGCTCACAGATGGGGACAGAGAGAACCTCAGGGGCATTGTTTGAACCTTTGGGTCCAGAAATCCAGGAATATCCCCAGATTCCCAGAAACAAGGCCATAAATTCCCCTTTTTGTTTAAGCTAGTCAGATTGGTATTTCTGTTGCTTGTCTCAGGACTACAGTTGTGATCCTTTAATGTGCTGCTCCTTTCATTTAAGCGTGCATATGTTATTTTTCATGTTTCAACATTATCTTAATAATTTTAGCTTCAATGGGTACACAGCGCACTAGAAAGGACAAACCCTGACCTTCCACTCAGCCTGCTGACACCCTGCAGCCCTTACTGGGTTCCATAATCTTGGCGAATACAGCATGAAGCAGACATACGGGGTGCCCTTGTCATGCAGTAGACCACCGCCAGACAGACAGCCCACCTAGCCCATAAGCCCAGGTATCACTCGTGCGACCACTGTCCCTATGTCCTGGCTGTTTAGCTACAAAAGCCCAATGCCATCCTCCCACATCCACCTACCCCCTCCCCCTGCTCGGACCTCTTCCCTCATAGCCAAGACTCCATGATGTCAGGCTCCCCACTTGCAGCAAAACTTTTCCACTAAGTGCTCAGTCTCTGCTCTCTTCATCTTAATTTTTTTTTTTTTTTACTTGATTTCAAGTTGCTCGAATTATTTGCAGGCTGTTTGCTCAAGGAGGCAAATTTCAAATCAAGGCAGAGATCGTGTCTGCCCACCCACCCCAGCCATCCCAGTGCCTTGAACCAGAAAGGGCTCAGTATTTGCCTGTCGGGTGGCTGCATGAGTGAATACACCCTACGTGCCAGCCACTGTGCCAGGTTGCACGATCACCCTCACACTGCCGGTTATGCCAGCTTCGTGTTGGCAAAAGACATGTCCTCAGAGAAGTTTGTGGTCAGCAGGGTGGGGCAGAATTTCAAGAAAATTGAACTAACTCGTGTTGGTTAAAGCTACTTAAACATGATGGCAAATTCTCTTTGAACCTGCCAGTGGCTGTTGGGGCAGGGAAGGGAGTAAACTGAAGGCCATGTGTCACCTGTCCCTGACGAGAAGGTGCCCGAGGTAAGCTACTCCCACAGGACACAGGGGTCCATGAGAGCACACAGGGGGCACCGGAGAAGTCCCCACGTTGGCAGGGACCACCCCAGCTTACTGTGCCCTTTTGTCCTCCTCCATTTGGTCCTCAGAGAAGCTCTAGAGAGAGGAGAGAGGACCACCTCTGCTTCACAGGAGAGGAAACCAAAGCTAAGAGGGAACTGTCTGCCATGGGCCACTCCACCCAGGGAGTGTTAGATTACGTAAATGGGGGGGGGGGGGGCCGCTCCCTGTTGGTGCAGGGGTTAAGTCAGTGCTCTCAATCTATCGCCAGCCACTGCAGCATGAGTTTGATCTCCGGCAAGGGAGCAACCCACATGGCGCAGCAGACCTCTCCTGACTTGCTCCCCTCAGCAGTGGATTTCAGTGAATCTGCCTGTTCTGCTTCCCACTCTGTCTCTGGTGAATCCTCTCACCCACTGTACCTCTGGCCTACACCCCAGTTCTTACATGCATAAATAAATCAACAATAAATCTTTAAAAAATAATAATAAAGGAGGAGGCCTCAGACTGATGGGCTCTACTGCTCACGTCCAATGACGTGGCTTGCACAGCCACGGCCTACAAGTGCAACCAAAATCTAAGCCTGTAAATGCCCCAAGATTCAAGGTTACAAAATCCAACCTAAGAACAACCGGTCACAGTGAACGAGGCTTTGGGCTCTAGCCGATCAAATCGTTTTCTTTCTTTGGTCTTGGCTTCCACGCTTTCCTTACCTAATTCTTTTCCTGCTCCTATTAGCAGGTTGTTCCTAACTAATATTTGGTGCTGCCCCTCTGGATTCAACTTTTTTCTACTTAAAATGTTTAATACGCCTCAATTTATCTTCCAACAGAAGTGACTACAGGTTTGCAATCAGCTGAGCTCAGGGACGGACCCAGTGGTTCCACGTGGACTGAGAGTCCTGTCCCCAACCATCAGGCCCCTCCGATCTGCATTCCCGAGTGTTCTGGAGTGTTCTGGCTGTGTAGTATCACATCATAGGCATCCTCTCTCCTCTCAAACGCTACGCCTTGGGGGCCTGCCGGGGCGCTGACACAAGGCAGTTCTGGGCCTTCCTTCAGCCCCCGCAGCCCCAGCAAGGGAGGAAAGACCCCTGGCTGTCGAGCTTCCAGTTCTTTCATCTCATTCTACTTTTTTTTCTTTAATGAGAGTTCTCAATAACAACACTTCCTTCCTCTCTCTGCAGCAAGATGTCAGGCTGTGAAGGGTGTACATGTCTTTTAGCTTACCAAAAAGAAATACATACATTTAAATGGAAAATCATGTTTTTCAAATATCTTGGTTTCAACGCCCCTCCCAAGACAAAGTCTTTTCTGCTCTTTCATGGTAGAGTGACTATGCAATTTATGGCCCAGATAGGGAAGCTTTTAAGAATGAAAGGGGCCACGATTCATCTTGACAGGGCGGCATGATCCTCCTTCTTGGGGGGCGGAGGGAGCACCGCTTCTCACCAGAGCCCAGAATGTGGCAAACCACTTCCAGACAGCAGATTCAACTAGGGTACACCCTGGTGGGGCCTAGAAGGAGTCAAGGGCCACACAATCCACTTTGAACTAAGTCTCTTTGCTCCACCCTGACACTGTAGCTCCACTCACTGTGCTAACGCCACGTGGCAAACAGCAGGAGGTATTTTCCTGCGTTGCCTAGTAAGTCAAAGGATCTTAATTTCCTACCAATAACTCTAATGTGCTGAGGCTCAATCTCTCTAGTCCCCGAGATTTCTTAAGCGGGTGAGGGGTGGGGTGTCTGGTCTCAGAACAAAGGAGACCCGGGAGATCACTAGGTCCATCCCAGCAGCCAGGCAGGGCCACGCCCATCAATCCAGATGGAAGCGAATCTCTGCTCTTTATTTTAAATCTCCCGAGGAAGTCACCTCCCTGGGTGAGACAGTCCAAAGTTTAATCTTCAGGGCAAGGCACCCCTCCTTCCGTTCACCCTCCACCCAGGAAAGTAATGACGCCGGCACCCACACACTGGGGGAAAGACTGGCCTGCCTCCATCCACTGTGAGGGGTGTCTTCTCCGCAGACCAGAAAGCCCGGTCTGGGACCAGAGATTCTGAACATGAAACAGAAATACACACACACACACACACACACACACACACACACACACAGAGCCCTCCGGCCTCCTAGTTCAGCACCCTCTCACCCCCCCTCCCAAAGCCTTTTAATCCCCAAGCCAAGTGTAAATGGAAAGACAGGAAATGCAAGCAGCAAAGCTGAGAGCCCCTCCCCCGCCCAGCCTCTCTTCCCTTGACAGACAACCCATTAAGAGCTCGCCCATAATAGTCTTTCCTGTAAGAACATGTAAACAGCATCCTCCAGCTTAAACTTGGGTACTTCTCAGCTCGCTGGCCTCCATTTCCTTTGTCCTGGAATGTTCCCATGGGGAGAAGGGGAGGCTGATGGGAAGGTCTCTCCCCCCACAGACACCCCACTATACCCACCCTCCCTCACCCCTTCTTCCTTCAGTCTCCCTGAAGTTTGCGAGTCTTTTCTCTTGAATGCTGCATCTAGCACGCAGCTTTGTGTGTTGCCTTTCATTATTTGAAGGAAGCCCTTCCATTTAACATGCTGGAGATTCCAGATAATGCCATCTCTTTTGTTCCAACATATTCCTACTGCTAAGTATGCCGATAGGGTTCTTGCCAGTTCTCTGAATTAAATGAGCAAAATCAGTGCCTGCTAAAATTACTGGTTAAGTAAACCTGTTAGGGGGAAAAGGCTGTCCCAAAGCAAATCCCATACAGGCTTTGTGGACTCCACCCCCACCCCAGGTCAAAGCCAAAGACACTGGGAACTCCAAATCCCATCCCCACCCAAGGGAAGGTGGCTGGGACCTGAGGGTGGGGTTCAGTAGCCAGGTGGATACAAAAGGCAGACACGTGGGCTTTGGGGGCTCTCTCCATTTTGGCTCTCTGCCAGCTCACAGCGTCCAGCCAGCTCTGGGAGTGACTTTGGGTTTCCAGGTCGTCGGATTGGGTAGGACGCATTAAAGACTTTATTTCCCTATTTTTTCCCTGAGTTGTATATTTTCCTTATTTCTTTTTCTCTTGTAAATAAACCTTTTATTAACCCTTTTGCGTGTCTGTAGTAGAGTATTCATAAGTCCCTTTAAAGCGCGCGGGTGAGGACCCACAGCCAGGAACCCGTTTAATATCGGGGTTGCTCTATAACAAACCCTGTGACAAAACTGTTGGGTTTTTTTTTTTTAATATATATCCATGAACTTGTTTTTGTTACATAAGTTGCACCATTTGCAAGACAAATGCACTGTGGAAAAGGAAGGGGGTGCTACACCCAGGGCTGGGTCAGGGGACATAAATGAGAAAAGGGAACTTGGTGTGATGTGAGAAGGCCTGCAGTGAAAATGAAAACTCCTGCCCCAAAATATACAGTGAGTGTTCAATCGTAAACAAATGTTGCTGTGCAAAAATTCTCACCTAACAAGGCAAGAACATCCAAGTTTCTAAGTCTTAAAGCAGGAATGTTACAGGAAATTTTCTGATTTTTAAAATGTGGTATGGGCCAAAGTTTGTAACCCTCAGGCTAGATGACAAATAGCCCCTCCTACCACCTGGGCCCTGGCAAGTTGGCAGTTAGTGTCGGCTGAGGAGCAGCACTCAGGGCCTGTAGAGTAGGGGAGCGCCAGGCGTGGAGATGGGCATGTGGCTAAGGGCTGATCCCAAACACCCCTCCTCAGGTCCAGCTCGCCCATGGCTTTCTGGGACACTTTCTAGGAATTGGATTATTTATTTTTTTAAGATAACTTATGCATACAAGAACTAGGGTACAGGCCAGAGGTGGGGGGGGGGGTAGGATTCACCAGAGACAGAGTGGGGAACAGAACAGACAGATTGACCGAAGTTCACTGCTGAGGGGAAGAGAGGGTGAGGGGAGAGGTCTGCTGTGCCATGTAGGTCAGCTCTCTGGCAGGGATCAAACTGTGCTGCAGTGGCTGCAGATAGCTTCATGGCACCATGACTTAATAACCCCTGCGCCACCAGGGAGGCCCGCGTTAGTTCATTTTTAAGGAAGGAAACAATCAGGAAATAGGATTCACTTTACATGACTTCACTTTATAGCCTGCTTCAATAAAAAAGATCTACGAGAGAGATGGTGGGCAACGGTCTTTTCCCATTAAATACACCAGCTACGAGGAGCAGAAAGTCCTGAGCTAGGTCCCAAGCCCCTGGGATTGAGCAAAAACCAGTAACTCAAACAAGCTACAAAATCAAGAACTAGAGCTTCCTTCCCAGACTCATGTCAAGGGGAGCAGGGCCCTAGACCCAGCAGCAAAGAAAAGTGAGTTCAAGAGTCACAGTCCCTTGCTTGTTTTAAACAACTAAGACACATGAGGCCATGCAAATCACTTCACCTCTTTAAGCCTCAACTTCCTCACCTGTGACAGCCCAATCCTGTTACAGGCTTCCCCCACTACCTACAAGCAGAGCGTTCCTATTTGGCATGATTTGGTAGGTTATTTTGGGGGTCTGGGAATGTTATCACCGTTTATTTATATGGAAAAACTTGTGAGCATTCCCAGATCCAAAAAATAACCTACCAAATCATACCAAATAGGAAGTTTCTACTTTCAGATAGCGGAGGGAGCCTCTGGGGTCCCTGTAGGAATAAGAGATAAAAGCTTTCCAAGCTGTGGGGTGGTGGTGGAGGCTTCTGTGTAACAGAGAGTGAAACAGTGGCTTAAAGTCCTACAGGGAGAACACAGTTAGTATCAGTACAAAGTAGGGCACATTTCAAGTGACCAGCAAAAAGCTGGCTCTCTGTGTAAGACAGACCCCCCCACCCCCGCCAACAATTTAGGCCGGGGTGACCGGAGATCACCCCAGAAGGTAGAAGCAGGGTCTCCCAGGGGAAGGTCACCACAGACCCTGTTCCACACCCTCTGGGAGTGCCCAGGCCCAGAGCCACAGTCTGGCTGATGTTTCAGCTCCAAGTGAGATACTGAGCCTTCCTAAAGCTTCTGTTTGCGAGTCCCTGGTTCGGGCACCTCCTCTCCTGATGGAGTGGGTTTTTCAGCCTTTCTGGCAGGGTGATGAGAGCTGAATGGGGCTGAGTCCCAGTAGGAACCCTTGGGTTCCCACCATGTCTAGTTGTCCATAGCCCCACACTGGGCCCCCCAAACCATGAGCCTTTGGTCATCCACTAGAGAGGGATGGGCCTGTTGTGGGGCATAATCTAGCCTCATTCATTCAAATAGTATTTATTGAGCACCCACTATATGCAGTCACATGACAAATATAGACACAGAGCCTATCCCCCCACAGCTTAATAGGCTTACGGTTACCAAATTTGCTTTTATTTCTTTTCTTTTTTTATTTTTAAGATTTATTTATTTACTTACTTATACAAGCACTGGGTACAGTCAGAAGCGCGGGAGGGTGAGAGGATTCACCAGAGCCAGAGCAGGGAGCAGAGCAGGCAGAAGGACCGAAGGACACTGCTGAGGGGAGCAGCGGGCGGCAGGAGAGGTCTGTGCGCCATGAGGGACCCTCCTCCGGTGGCCGGGGAGCAGCCAGGGATCGAACCGGCGCTGCAGAGGCTGCGGGCAGCTTCGCAACCCAGCGCTTAACTGCTGCACCACTGGGGAGGCCCTTTGCTTTTATTTCTAACAGTAAATCCTAACTACAAGACATTGACTAAAAGGAAAAAGAAAGGGTCAGAAATTACTCAAGCAGATGTCCCTTCATATTAAAAGGATCCAAGTGTCCATGTGTCTGCTAATGGATCCTCATTGAAAAAAAAACTTGTCACATCCCCCACCCACAGCATTTGGACACAGCGTCCACCAACAGGAGCACCCTGCCTTCCCCTCCACCGAGGAACTCACGTGCACACACTTGACTGGGGGGAGGGGGGTGGGGGTGTTTGTTCTTAAAACTTTCTCTCTTGTTTTAATGTTTTCTAACTATTTACATGTGAGTAAATTCCAGGATAAGATTTTCCAATGATAATAGACAAATCAAAGGGCTATTATCCTCTGACCGTGATGGCCACTCTCCTGATTTGTTCCCTTAATAGAAATCTACACACGGAGAGAACATCATCATTGATAAAAGCCAGATTTAGAAATGACAGTTTATCACCCATCCTGGGCTTCCAAATTAAAGTTAAGGTACATTAGCATTTCAAGTCCGTCTGAAAATATAACCTCGAATGGATTTCTGCCTTCTACCGACTGTGAACTCGGGGTGGATTCTGCCCTACAGTGTCCTGATTGACAAATGGGTTAACCCTTTGTACCAACCTCATAGTCTGTGGTCAGTACTCAGTGAAATAAGACATGAGAAGTAAGTTTTAGCTACTTTTATTAATACTTGTTTCAAGAATAACGTGAAGTAGTAGAACCTATGGCCAAACAGGCTCTGACTCTGGAGGCCTGGGTTCAAGATCATGACTTTCCCTTTAGCAAGGGTGGTACTGGACAAGTTAAGGATCTCACCTGTGGAACTGGGATAAAAATAGAGCTTCCCTCAAAGGGCGGAGGACCTGGCAAGCATAAGCAGTAAATTTGGCTGACAGCTATGTTAATGATGATAGGAGGTGTCACCTTCTCCAGGGAGCCAGCTAGATCATGAGTATATAATGACTAGTCCAGGTTCCCACAAGGAAACAGATCTGGGATGAAACCAACGTCGGTGTAGACAGCATTCACTTCCGGACTCACACACAGCTATTGTTCCCAACACCTCGGGTTCACATTTCCATGGTGATCAGCATGTTTGTTTACTTGTTTCCTGATCCTTTTCTGCTACAACTGGAATCCCACAAGGGCAGCTAGGTTGGCAGTTGTATTGTTTATAGCAAACTACAAATGCCCAGCCCTGTGCTCAGGCAAAGCCGGGGACAATGTTCACCCACCTCCCTAGACACATGGCCCTCCCTCCTGATCCACACCCTTTCTCTCCTGACAGCCTTTTGGGGCCCTTTAAGGTAGGCCTCCCTTAAAGACAAGGCCTGTCAGGGCCCTTTTGTTAGGGGGAAAGGATGTCCTGAGCTAATCCCATGCAGGCTTAGTGGACTCCACCTCCACTCCAGACCAAAGCCATCAAGACATTGGGAAAGACAAATCCCGTCACCACCAAAGGGAAGGTGGCTGGAACCTGAGGGTGGAGTTAAGCAGCCAGGTTGGGTATAAAAACCTTGGGGGCCTTGGGGACACGTGGGCCTTGGGGTCTCTCGCTCTGTCGCTCGCCTCCTGGCTCCACGGCTCCTGGCTCGCGGCCAGCTCTCAGAGTGCCGTTTTGGGATTCCTGCTCAGCGGATCGGGTAGGACTCATTTAAAACTTTGTCTCCCACTTTTCTCCCTGAGTTGTACATTTCCTCATTTCCCCCTCCCTTGTAAATAAACCTTTTATTAACCTTTCGCGTGAGCCCGCAGTAGAGCATTGATAAGTCCTTTGAAGCGCGCGGGTGAGGACCCACGGTCAGGCACCCCGTTTTGTATCGGGGCTGCCTATAACACTTTGACTGTGACATCAGCTCAAACAGCAAGCAAGGGAGGTGCACCTGGCTCCCTCAATGGCTGAAAACCAACAACCCAACAAGGAGATGAGAAAATGAGTCAGTCTCTCTCAATGTCACGCTCCCGCCCTCGCTATATATCCACATAAGCCAGGCAGGCTGCCATGACGGGCACCAAGTGCCAGGCTCCCCTAAGCCCAGCAGAAACAAAGTCCTCCTGGACCACAAGTCGCATCTCCTCCCCTCCACCAGACCAGAGGGCAGAGAGAAGCAGTGCTCTGATTGGCCGGGGCTGGGTCGCCTGCCCACAGATGGAGCCAATGAGAAATCACCCCCACCACAACCTCAACACCAAATGAGGGAGGAGTGGTCCCTCAAGAAAAGTGGAGGTGCTGTTAGCAGGAGAGAGAAAGGGGGTGAGTGATCTGCTTCCCAGTTTCTTCAAAGCTGCCATGATGCTGGTGCCTCCTGAGTCTTCGCTTCTCCCTGGAGATTGCAGCCTCCCAAGCCCATGATGCCCATCCCCCACTCGGTGGGCCACACCTCATCTCTGCCTGGAGGCGGCAGCATGTCCAGCGCAGGCTTACACATCTTAAACTTTGTGATGTATACATTGCCAAACTGCCCCTGAGAAACACTTATCAATGTACACTCCAGTTAGCAACGGGAGTGTTCGGTTTGAAAAATCCACCTACTTGCAATTCCCCAATGGGGCATTATCATTGTTTTAAATGCCTGCCAATCTAGGTGTGAGTGTGCACGCGAGTGAGCTTGTGCTCACTAGTGAGAATGAGTGACAGCAGAGTATTCTTCTCCATGCAGTGGGGCCCTGAATCCTGCCTGTTGGAGAGGACCAGCAGTTCCCTAAGAAGGACCCCACTTACAACCCCATCCTCTCTGACTGTAATAAGAACCATCACACTCTGATGACTTCACCTGACAGCCTGCAATCTGTAAATCTAACCGATGCCTGAAATCTCTGTTAAGTGTTTCAGAGTGACCCCATGACATGACGCAGACCAAGTGAAGTCATTTTGGATTTTTCAAATGAAAATTGGGGAGGAAATGCCAGTGTCTCGCCACTGGTAGAAGCTGTAGGATGTCTAACCAGGACACTTCCCTGACATACAGAGAAAGCAGAGACTCAATGAAGCTGGTAGATGGAGCAGCAGATGAGATGAGCTGGCTGCTGGTGGTCAAGTTCCAGCTCATGGGGTTCCCAGGCCATCTGCTTGCTGCATTCTCTGAGCTACCCCTGCATCTTGTCTATACTAGTTGAGACTGAATTTCTGTCACTTGCAACCAAGACTCCTAGCTAATTAATTTCTTCTTTTGAGAACTACCTCTTCATGTTCTTTGCTCATTTCTCTAGTCAATATTTCCTCTTTTTGATTGACTTTTATGAAAGTATCTTATAGATGAAGGCTATGTTCCCAGCTTGGGTCACCTTGACTTTTTAACTTTTTTTAGAGTATCTTTTATCAGAGAACTTCTTTATTTTACATTGGCAAACATGTTAATCTTTTTGCTTACAAGTATGCCCCAAAACTATTCACCCACATTTTCTTCTAGAATGTTTATTGTTTCATTTTCTTTTTAATTGAAATCTAGGAATCTAACAAACACGGTGTCCTCCCCAATGACTAGCTGGTCAATTATCTCAACTCCATTTCCCGAGTAAACCATTCTGTTCCCTCTGATGTGAAATGCTTCCTTAATTATATACTAAATTTTGACATATGGGGACCTCCCTGGTGGCACAAGGGGTTAAGTCGCAGCACTGTAAAGTAATTGGCAGCCACTGCAGCATAAGTTTGATCCCTGGCCAGGGAGGTGACCCACATGGCACAGTAGACCTCTCCTGTCTCACCCGCTGCTCCCCTCAGCAGTGTATTTCAGTCAATCTGCCTGCTCTGCCCCCTACTCTGTTGCTGGTAAATCCTCTCACCCCCCACACCTCTGGCCTGTACTCCAGTTCTTATATGCATAAATAAATCTTTTAAAAAATAAATGTTGACATATACTTGAGGCTGTATTTGGACTTTGTATTTATGTCCTTTATTAGGTCCCTACAACCACTCGGGCATTATCCCTTCATGATGATAAAGATACACAGAGGCTAAGTGACTAGCCCCGCAAACTCAGACCTAAATTAGCAATTTCATGAGGACAGAACCCACACCGCCAGTCTCCATCTTTTGCCAGTTTACCTCCAGCTGCAGAAAACATAAGCAGAAGGGAACTCTGTCTTCCCTGCATCACTCTGGACTGAGAAATCTGTGTCACCAGTCAAGATAAGCCAGACATCTAGACCAGACATTGCAGGCAAATGAATAAGAGGATCAGGATTTGCAGGGAGTCCACAAGGATGTCTGGTGGTACCCCTTCCTCCCCACCTCTAACCTCTTCTCCTGTGAGTGAGAACAGTGTACCCAGCTACAAGCCATGAAAGGCAGACTGGTACTACTTACTAGTCTACAACTCCTAACACAATGTCTCCTCATCCGCATAACAGTATTTCCATCACTCATATCTAGGTGGAAAATTCTTACATTTTCTCAACAATATTTACTTCATGTTTTCTTTGGCCAGATAGAGCGCTGTATATTTTTAAACTTTCCAGGAAGACCATTTATTAAGATGAGTACAGTGTAGAACAATCAAACTGTTTATTTTTTTGCTTTTGATTTAATTTTCCTTTTTGTAATCCACTAAAGAAGGTACTAGAGTCATGCATTTGCCTTTCTTCGATTGCAGACATCAGTTAAATTACCAGGGGTGTTTTTGTGTATTGTTTTGTTTCTTTTTTCCCCTGGTCGTTTCTGTCACACATGTAACCCCTCCCAGCTCTAATTCTTTCCTTGGGGTAATTTTCATTTTAATGTGTAATGTCTGCTCTTCAAATTAACATCAAATCTTATTATGAAGTACCCACAGTTGAATTACTATCAGAGGAAAATGCTCCAGCAAATTCTCCAGGCCTGGGGGGGTGGGGGGGGTGAACAGAGCTCCAGAGATTTCCTGGACTGAGCCGCACGCTCACACACTATAGAGAACGGACTCAGAGGGCCCAGGATGTGCCTAAGCTCAGCAATGTTCTCCTTTCCCTCTCGACCTCTTCAAGAGAGATGATGAGAGTGCCCAAGGAGAACTGAAACCTCTTGGCCTGTTGCCCTTAACAGCCAGAGAAAATACCATGTTACCTTGCAAAGAAAAAAAGTGGGCCTCTGGACCCCACCTCTGACAAGTCATTACACTACTCTGTCTGTGAGCTTTGCCAGATGTAAGCAATACCAGCGTTCCCATCTGCTGACAGATTCTGACCCTGGGCAGAGCGTGAGTACTCAAATGTGACGTGCAAGGAAAACACGGACCTGGAAATCTGGAGGCCAGACTTCCGGTTTCAATTTCCTGTGGGCATCACAGTTGGCTGCCAATATCAGAAGGGCCCCCTCAGCAGAGGGTGGTGTGTTTATTCTGGATGCCTCCAAAGAGCAGAACCAGACTTAATGGGCCAGGTCAGCAGCAGGCATGCCTGATCCTGACCCGCAGACTTGGGTTTGCCATTAGCCTCTGGGTAGGTCCAATGAAGATACAGCAGGACCCTGAATAACTCCATTTGTTCAACATCATCATTTCATTATAAGGTTGATGAGGGGGGGAAAATCCCTCCCCAAATTGAAGGAAGTGATGTGGTTCGAGAACCTGCTTTTGTTATATATCATTTGGCTTAAAGTCAAAGTTCCTGGGAACCTATGGACAATGTTAAGTGAGGGTTTACTGTACAAGGGAAGAAGAGGCCCTAGTCCCAGCACTGGGTGTGTGTGTGTGTGTGTGTGTGCAAGCAACTCCACAGGTGAAGCATACGTCTAGTCGTTCCTAGGTCTTGGGTGTGGGGAGCTCCTTCCTGCACTGAGGTGAAGGTGAGCCCACAGCCAGGCCCAGACTACATCCAATTAAGGGGTGTGGTCACTCTGCAAGCCTCCGGTGCGCTAGCTGCTCTCTCCTCCACCATTCACAAACATCCTGATGGACCCCAGGCTCTGAAAGACGCCCTCGTGCTAATCTCACCCCAGACATGCAAGGTAGGACTCCTGGAAGCCCCACCTAGGTAAATCACATGCAAACCTTCAGCCAAATTAGCTACCATGGAAGTGCCCAGAGATTCCTGTTGAGCCAGATCAGAAACGGTAGTGAGAGACATCAGTGGAACCAATGCCGGCACACGCACACCTTTGAGAGATTAGAGAAGGGCGCCCCTTCCCCAACAAACATATTCAAATCTACTACTTCTCTCAGGTGAATGCGCCTCCCTAGAGTTGAATAATGTGCAACCCAGCATGAAGGTCCTCAAGGAGGGAGAAGAGGCACTGGGTCTGCACCTTGGAAGACACAAAAGTAGGTCCTCACTGTGCAACCTAGAAAAATCACTTCACTTCTCTGAGCTTCATTTCTTTCTTTTTCAAATTGGAAAGAGGAGTAGTAGTAGTAGTAGTAGTAGTAGTAGTAATAGTAGTAGTAGTAGCAGTAGTAGCAGCTGCCAAGTCTACCTTGCAGGGTCATGGCGATCAAGGAAGAGAAATCCAGGGCTCCTTCACAAAGCTGTTTGCTTTTGGCCTGTGCCTGCGTCACCTGCCAAGTCAAGTCTGACTGACTTGATTTCCTAATTCAAGCTCTGAATACCACAGAAAAGATGATGAACACTCGGAGGTGAGGGGTACTAAAGCCCACAGGTATCACACCCGTCATACCTCATGTCCTTGGGTGTTCTACGCTCCTTTCTCATAAGAAAATGTCCTTGGAACAGCCCTCGGGCCACTGAACTCCATCTCAGAAGTGATCACTGTTCGGCCCAAAGTGGGAGGGAGGGGAGAGAAGAGGAGCATCTAAACGCCTTATTTAAAGTGTGTAAAGATGTTATATAACAGGTAGGATATCTACACTCTTCACAATATATTTTAAAAATTAGAAAATCTAGGGGCCTCCCCAGTGGCACAGTGGGTTGAGCGCAGTGCTGTGAAGCTGTCCGCAGCCTCTGCAGTGCTGGTTCAATTCCCAGCCGCCAGGGGGAAATCCACTTGGCGAAGCAGACCTCTTCTGTCTCGCCCACTGCTCCCTTCAGCAGTGTCTTCGGTCCATTGCCTATTCTGCTCCCCGCTCTGTCTCTGGTGAATTCTCTCACCCTCCCACACCTCTGGCCTATACCCCAGTTCTAGTATAATTAAATAAATCTTTAAAAAAAAAATTAGCAAACCTAAATGGCATATAATAGGGACTTGGCTAAATAGATTACTAAACCCATAGAATACAATCAGAGACACAGACCTCTTAGGACTGGATAACCTGACTGGTCTGCTCGCCACACTGTGTTACGGGGTCCTGTGAAATGGTTGGCTGTTAGGAAACCACGAGGCAGCTTAGACCCCACTGGTGCAGGACATGTCTGTGTGTTCATACGTGCGCACACGTGCTGAGATCTGAAAAATGTCCACCTCCAACGTGACAGTAATATCTCTGCATAGTGGAACCCCCCACAGGGCACATAGGAAGAGGGAGATTTTGCTGTCTACTCCATCCTCTGCAATGTGGTTTGGATTTTCTGTAGCAAGGCCAACTGTTTTTTAATCTTAAAAAATTAGACAGAATGGCTCCTACTTAATTGTGAGGCCCAACTGCAGCTCTGATTCTTTTTTTTTTTAAGATTTATTTATTTATTTATACAAGCACTGGGTACAGTCAGAAGCACGGGAGGGTGAGAGAATTCACCAGAATCAGAGTGGGGAGCAGAGCAGAGCAGGCAGACGAAGTACACTGCTGAGGGGAGCAGCAGGCGGCAGGAGAGGTCTGGGCACCATGTGGGACCCTCACCCGGTGGCCAGGGATCAAACCGGCACTGCAGAGGTTGCGGGCAGCTTCGCAATCCAGTGCTCAATCGCTGCGCCACCGGGGAGGCCCTCTGATTCTTTTTTTTAACGTCTCCTGTAAGTTAGTACTGATGTCCCGAGTAGCTGGTCAGGTCACTGAGGGCATCAGCTGTGATGGGGTGGATGCAGTATTGGATGTGGAGACTGGTGTAGGCACTGAGGCTCCAGAACTAGCAGGGTGCTCTAGAGTAAGGTCCCTCTGTCTCTGTTTCTTCCTCTAAGAATGGAAAAGAGTAAAACATAGGGCCTCCCCGGTGACGCAGCGGTTGAGCGCTGGGTTGCGAAGCTGCCTGCGGCCTCTGCGGCGCCGGTTCGATCCCCGGCTGCTCCCCGGCCACCAGAGGAGGGTCCCACATGGCGTGCAGACCTCTCCTGCCGCCCGCTGCTCCCCTCAGCAGTGTACTTCGGTCCTTCTGCCTGCTCTGCTCCCCGCTCTGGCTCTGGTGAATTCTCTCACCCTCCCGCGCTTCTGACTGTACCCAGTGCATGTATAAACAAAAACAAACAAACAAATAAATAAAACATGCCTCAAAAAAAAAAAAAGTAAAACATAGCTTGCAGGATGGTAAAGATCAAATCAAAGGATGCACTGGACTTTGTAATTTTTAAGTGATTGCTTTAGCGGGCGATGAGAGACTCCATTGCTTAACTCATTTTCCTTGCAGAGCCTAGAATGAGGTCAAGTACACTGTAAGTACTAACTAAATGCTCGACTGACAACACTGGGGAAGATGCCAGAGCCTATCCCCCAGAAGCCACGGAAGCCCCAAGCTTTCATATTTAAGGTTGAATGAATGTTTAAGCTGATGCAGGTTCACTTGCTGGGGAAGAACTTGACCCTGAATAAGCTTCTCAATTCCTAGACCTCCTCCCAGTCATTCCTGAAATGTTTTCAAGCTGCTGAAAAGATGATGGGGAATACCAGGCAGCAAGATGTAAAACAATTAGTCACCCGGTTACCAAAATGTTAAGTGAGCCCCAGAAACCAGCCCTCCTCACCTTGGTAACCCATTGAACCACCGAGGAATTCGGGTTTTCCTTCTTTAATTTATATTCTGCTCTATGTTATAGAGAATTAAGCTTTCATTTTAAAAATCCCTCTAATTGGATACTACTGATGGGAAGACTTCTGGTGCATTCCATCCCAAGCCATGGTTAGTGGTTTGGAGAATGAGTGTGTGGCAAAATAACCAGTGGTTACTAATTATTATATATCACAGGGTCTGGCATCAACCATGAAGCCCTGTCATGTTGGCCTCTTCCTCTTCAGAGAGGATTACAGAATTGACTGTTGGGAGATTTCTCCTCAGTTAACATACATTTTCCTTGTCTTAATTGGCTCCAGTCTCTGCCTATGAACAGAAAAGCAAATCTTCTGTAAGGATTTATATCCTTCGAATGCCAGGTCATCGGTCGTCCCTAGGCCTGGGTCGTTCGTTGTTTGGCTTCCTGTTTTCTATCTATTTGCTCGGCCTCATTCTAGTAGTGATGTGGAAAGCACGAGAAGATTATGTCCTAAACAGCCTTCCATTTAGCCAAAAAAGGTCTGAGTTATCGGCATGAAACATCTCCTGTGGCCCACAGAGAGCCTTGGAATTGGGGAGAATTGTTTGCCCCAAACATTTGTGCTAATGCAAATATTTATTTCTTCCAAAACAAGTAAAACCAACCACTTCCAAACTGGGGTTGGGGGTGGGGGAGTTTGCCAGACATTATTCACAGTTAAGACAAACATTTGGAAAACATTTTCCAATTTGCCCTATCCCCTTTCTTAATCTTTCTTAACCATGTCGAATCATTTCCTAATTTACCATCTACTGTGACATCAAGGCCATTTCTTGAGGATCTTACTTTCTCTGCTCTGCCCCTCTCCTTCATGTATTTGGGGATTGCATCAGTCAGATGGTTCTGGAAACATTTGCTGAACACTTACTAAGTTCCAGGCACACACTCCGCTGGAAGACACTCTCCCTCACCAGGGACTGCGGGCCTGGCGCCATCAGCCCGCAACAGCACCAGCTTGAGGGGAGACGGATATCCAGACGTGCCCTTAGGGGCCACCACGTAGTTCTCTGCCCTCTCCCTCGCCCTTTCCTCCTAGAGCTTGGGGCTCCTTCTTGAGGGATGGCACCTGCACCTCCCCAGCAGCACCTCCTGGGAGCCTTACCCGACGGCGCGAAGGTGAGGTGGGCACCTTGCTGCACCAGCCTTTCCAAAGCTGTTTTCTCCTGAGCCACTGGCCGCCCCTTCTCCAGCTTGTTTCCATTTCACAAGTGCCGCTGAGACCCGTGCCAGGATGGGATTCCATTTTCAAATGAGGTTTCTCAAGATCTTTTATCAGATATACAAACCAATTACGCTGGCTGGGTTCTCTCTATCCTGCCGTTGGGTAATTCTTCCTGCATCCCCTCCCCTTCCCGACAGTGAGGTTCAGAGTGTCACCTCTGCAGAAGTCAAAGGCTGGACTTTCTGTCCCCACACGACCAGGGGGTGACATCACCTGCCTCCTCTCCAGCATCTCAAGTTTAACAGAGACTCCCAGAGAAGCCCGACGTGCTTAGAGACCCTCTCAAAGTAAAGCTACTAAATGAATGCTATACACACACACACATACACACACACACACACTCGCACACGCACACGCACACTCACACACCACCCCCGGTTGACATGACTTGACTTGTAAATGCAAACATCCTTGAGGTTACCGCCCATTGAAAAACAGAACTGAGCGCTTTTCTGGGGGGAAAGGCCATTTTACACATTCTCTTTGGGACAGAGAGGGGTGGGCCCTGGGTCCTGGCAGTGGAATCACTCTGGTGGGTTCTCCCCACTTCTCCCACCCCACACTACCCCCCACTTTGTTATTAAAGCAAGCTCAAAGCCATGCGCACACACCTGAGGGCCCCCATTAGGCTGAGCTACTAGAAGGCAAGGCTGTCCCAAGGGGTAGTGAGCCCCCAAGGAAGTGGGGTGGGGGCAAATAGTGCCTGCGCATAGCAAGCCATGGCAGCAGGAACTGACCTGCCCAGCACCTGCCAATGCCATGTCCTCTACACCCATGTCCACCCATCTGGTCTCACGCCCTGCCCCTCAGGGCCAATTTGGCCACTGGAGATTGCCTCCCAGTCCTGCCAGAAGCAAGAATGCCAAGAAGCTACTTTGCTCTTTTGATGTGCTGGTGGAAGAGGTGATGAGGGGGTCAGGGAAAAGTGGGTAGAAGGGCAACACAGGCAAAAAGGCTCCAGGAAAGGTCACAGTGCTGTGTGTGCATGCACACGTGCAGGCAGGTGTGTATACTGGTGTATCTCACCCCTTCTTCTCTGTCAGATTCACCTAAGTTGATAAAAAAATTTTACTTTCAAAGTAGAAATACCTATTATGAGGATTCACTTATCAGTCATTCACACCCTAGTAGGAATTACTTTCTCCAGCTGCTCTCAAATTGGCATACAGCTGAAATTAGGGTCTGGGGAAGAAATGACATTTACACTTTGCCCCATACTCCAGGAAATCTGACAGTCACTCTATCTCTTTCAACACTGCAACTTTGCTTTTAGAAATCTGAGAAATGGGTGTTTTTGTTTGTTTGGAGGTAACATTGCAGCAGAGAAAACCTATTTTGGAACATAAAACCACTTTGGAGTGTTGCTCCAGAGAATCCACAATTCAAGTGACCTTAGATAAAGTGTATTTCACCTTCCTTGCCCCATCTGCTTATTTCACCTTCCTTTCCCCGACTGCTAACCCCAAAGGAACTGCTGTTCTAGAGAGTGGAGGATGGAGCAATACAACAGAGAAGCCCTGAGGCCTGCACCCCCGGAAGCCCTGTGGGTCTCTGCCGCTTCACCTCACAGGAATGTTCTTATCTGTCCAACTCAGTCTCTTCTGCTTTCTGCTCAGGCCCAGAAGTTGTCCTTTGAGGTTCTGATTTCATCATTGCCTTTCCAAAACATATTGATACTCCCCAGATTACAAATTGCTAGAGACAAGGCAGGCCCTAGCCTATCACGAGGAGCCTGCTTGGCTACTGACTTCTGTCAGGAGGATGTGACAGTGGCCCTTTGGCACAACTTCAAAAGGAATGCCTTGCATCAGACACCAAAGAACAGCAAGTAACTGTCTTGTTTCAAATGCTTAGGTTGCTTTCTAAGGGTGCTCTCACAGCGAGTGGTTAAAATGTTTCAGATCTCACAGGAAACTATTTACGGGGGAATCATTATAAAGTATAAGCAAGAACTGCATTTTGTTGGTTTGGGTTTTTCATTGACATCTTCATGATCTCATTTCAATCTCTCCTGCTGAGAAGAAACGGACACCCTTAAAATTGTTTTATCTATTGTCACCCTCATCTTGAGGACCTTTTTTGAAGTCCATAGACTTTTTCTTCTTCCTTCCATGGATTTACTGCACACACAACTTAATTTTGGTTCTTAATGTGATTGTTTTAAAACATCCTCATCTTAAGAGTTTCCAAAAGGAGGGCCTCCCCGGTGGCGCAGCGGTTGAGCGCTGGGTTGCGAAGCTGCCCGCGGCCTCTGCGACGCAGGTTCGATCCCCGGCTGCTCCCCGGCCACCAGAGGAGGGTCCCACATGGCGTGCAGACCTCTCCTGCCGCCCGCTGCTCCCCTCAGCAGTGTACTTCGGTCCTTCTGCCTGCTCTGCTCCCCGCTCTGCCTCTGGTGAATTCTCTCACCCTCCTGCGCTTCTGACTGTACCCAGTGCATGTATAAACAAACAAACAAATAAATAAATAAAACATGCCTCTATTAAAAAAAAAAAAAAAAGAGTTTCCAAAAGGAACCTGGTGTTCTGTGTCTGTAATAAGTACTTAATTTGAATCAAACAAATTTAGGCAAATTTCCCAACAAGATATGGAAAAGAGGAAAACACGGATGGCTCACCACCACCAGTTTTCCAGTGTCTGTGGCTGAACTGAGCTCTTCTCTTAAGTTAGTCAGTTGTAATCCTCAGGCCCTCAGAATGTCCTTTCCTGTCTCTTCCACCCCACAACCCCCACTCCTCCCTGGTATTTCCCTCTGTTCCCATCCTCACCATCCTCCAGCTTGCTTTCTTTTAAAAAAAAAAAAAAAGATTTATTTATTTATGCATACAAGAGCTGGGGTGAAGGCCAGAGGTCGGGGCGGGGGGGTGGGGTGAGAGGATTCACCAGAGACAGAGTGGGGAACAGAACAGGCAGACTGACTGAAATACACTGCTGAGGGAGCAGCAGGAGAGACAGGAGAGGTCTGCTGCACCATGTAGGTTGCTCTCTGGCTGGCTGGGGATCAAACTCATGCTGTAGAGGCTGTGGACAGCTTCACAGTGCTGTGCTTAACCCCTTACGCCACCAGGGAAGCCCCCATCCTCCAGCTTTCATGCCAGAAGTTACAGGGTTATCACACTCATTTAATTCAAGGTGTTGAACTCTGGAGCAGCTCTGCCCAAGTGAACTTACGGCAGTGCTGGGATTATTCTCTATCTCTGCAGTCCGACATGGCAGCCAGTAGCAAGGGTGGCTTCTGAGTACTTGAAATGTGGTTAAGGAGCTGAATTGTTTATTTTGATTAAATTTAATGTAAATAGTCATGTACAGTTGCTAGGTTAATAGCAATCAGGTGGGACTGAACTTTTACAGGACTCGATGCTTTTACCCCTTTCAGGTCATTCCCAGGAACAAGCTATATCAGAGGATTTGCCCAAACCCACCCCAACAAAAAGCCAGAAAAGAAAGTGGTTTCCAACATCTTTATTCCAGAACTGTGGCCCATCAACCTGCCAGGGATGCTGCCCTATAAAATATCACCCAGGGCCTCCCCGGTGGCGCAGTGGTTGAGCGCTGGGTTGTGAAGCTGCCCGCGGCCTCTGCGGTGCCAGTTCGATCCCCAGCTGCTACCCGGCCACCGGAGGAGGGTCCCACATGGCGCGCAGACCTCTCCTGCCGCCCGCTGCTCCCCTCAGCAGTGTACTTCGGTCCTTCTGCCTGCTCTGCTCCCCACTCTGGCTCTGGTGAATTCTCTCACCCTCCCGCGCTTCTGACTGTACCCAGTGCTTGTATAAACAAAAAACAAACAAATAAATAAATAAAACATGCCTCTATTAAAAAAAAATAAAATAAAATAAAATAAAATATCACCCAAACCTCCAACTGGAAGGCACCACTGAACCCCACTTTTCCTTGTAGATCTTGTCATTCCTCAACCAGCTGTTGCTTTTAGTGGTTTTCATCCATAGCAACTTTATCATAGAGACACAACACATTGGAAAACTGGCAGTTGTCTTCCAGATTCCAACTAATCCACAAGCAAGATCTCTGAACTGTTCTTTTCTGAATTGTTCTTAAGTCACTTTCACACTCAGTGTATTGGCCAAGTTCCGGGCACAGTAGAGTCAACACAGTGTATCCAACAGACATGATCAGACCAGTCAGCTTCAGCTGACTAGGCCTAGTCTAGGACTAGGAACTCTCATCCCTTTTTAGTTAAAAAGTCTAAAACTAAAGAGATAATAGTGCTGCCCAATTCCACCTCTTCACCCATCTCTCAATTGCATTTCTCTAAGGCTGACATCGAAAAGGTCACCTCCCACAGTGACCTTCAACAACCAAATGCTGAATGAACAAATGAAGGATTTTACTCCAGTAAGAATTTCAAAAAACAATTTAAGAATGGTTTTCTCGGGGCCTCCCGGTGACGCAGCGGTTGAGCTCTGGGTGGCAAAGCTGCCCGCAGCCTCTGCAGCACCAGTTTGGTCCCTGGCTGCTCCCCGGCCACCACAGGAGGGTCCCACATGGCACGCAGACCTCTCCTGCCGCCCGCTGCTCCCCTCAGCAGTGTACTTCGGTCCTTCTGCCTGCTCTGCTCCCCGCTCTGGCTCTGGTGAATTCTCTCACCCTCCTGCGCTTCTGACTGTACCCAGTGCTTGTATAAATAAAATAAATAAATAAATCTTAAAAAAAAAAATGGTTTTCTCAAAAAATGAGAAATAGGAGAGCAATATCTAATCAGGATGTAACCGCTTTCTCTTAAAATGCTAACATGGTTTCTACAACACGGGTGCTTCCAGCAGTGTGCAGATGGTACTAAAAGGAACAATATTGTCTCTACTCCCAAAACATAAAATCTGAAGGCTCTTTGCTGATTAGATTTTTCAATATTTAGAATATTGTTATATAAAGTTTTTCACTGAAATAACAGGATGTGTTTCAAAGTAAAAATCACCCCCATTATCATGAAGCCATTTTAATCATTTTAAATTGCATCTTAAAACCCTCTTCTTCACTATTCTGTTCGGATGTGAGTGTGGGGGCTGGAGGTGGCCAGGCTGAAAAAATTCCTTGCTTTCCTTCTCACTAGCTGTACTCACTTTCTGTTGTTTTCTCAAGTTTCACTAGAGTTGCATGATCTCCTGAAGTGATAAGCTTTTTGTAACCATAAATTGTCTTTTATGTCAAAAGGTCTAGACGTTATAATGATTTACCTTGAGCCACAAGTATACTGGCAACGAATCTTAATTTTAAGTATTGCCCAAGTCCCAGATGGTGTCACGGGAACATGGGAGGTTTCCAGGCCTAGGTGGAATTCCCTGGGGAAAGGTGAATTTTAGTCAATGATTGGGCCTTTTTCTGAAATTCACTTAGGCATTACTGACGTCTTCAGCCCACACCCAAAGGGTGTCATTTAGCAAGCCACTACAAGACTCACAGTCTCTGAAGACATAATTTAAACAAGGATTAGTTTGGGCACTGGAAGAATCAAGCTTTTTGGACTTGAGAATCTGACAAGAAGCAGCTAAGCTCCTGAAAGATGAGAGTCTTGTGGGTATTTATCTGATGACTTTTAAAACAGGCAGTTAGATTAATTTAAATCATCAGTTGAAATCTTTCTGTAAGAAAGCCAGATCTTCTGAAAACATTGCTTTTGGTTTCCCTGTCTCCAAGTTGTCAGGGCTGAAAAGAAAGAACTAAAAGGCAGGTTCGCCGCCAGGCTGCTTTCACGCACACGGAGCTGTGTGCCCGGGATGCAAGCTGCTGCTCTTTCGCGTGGAGAAGCCGAAGGCAGAAGCCACAGAGTAGTTAGTGTGGCTGCCAATGAATCGCAGCAAGAGGGATTCCGGCTTCAGAGACATCCTGGAGTTCTCGCAAAGACAGCGATGTTTCAGCTTCCCGGTGGTAAACCAAGGGATGTTTTGTTTTTTTCACCTTGAACTAGAGGTGTAAGGGAAAAAGGAGAAGGGAAGCATGGTCTTTCAGCCCTGCTGTGGATCACTCCGTCTATCCAGGGTTCCCAACTTGGTGCACTATCCCCCAGTCTCTACTAGCCCCCAGCATCGCTTTTCCCAAAGTCTCTAATCTTTATTATCAGGAAGATTCGGGTCAACAAATCACAAGAGTGAGAATCTGAGAAGGTAGTTCTTGGCTATTCAGGATTTCAGCAGTTGTGACCAACACAATCTCATTCCATTTCTTTACTTCTAGCTCCTGTGCTAGTGCTGGATCCTGCTCATTACTCCCTCTGTCCTGTTTATCAATCAGATATGGCTACTGCTGGCCTGGGACCAAAGCAAAGGTGGTTCCTTGCAAAATTCTCCTCACCACTGCCCACTCAGGGGTAAGGTGACAGATCTAGAATTGGAGAAAAACACCAAAATCTTTACTGCAACAATAAAACCAAAATGAAACACACAAAAGACACTCTGCAAACACTCTTTCTCACTACTACTTTAACACTAGCTAGCTTGCCAACTTTCCGAGATCCTGAAATGTAAATAGATAGAGTTAGTCTGGAGCTTTTCATTAAATGCTTAATCACTTAGCTAATCTCCATATATTGGCATGCATTCAAGCTCAAACTTTTCTTTTTTTCTTTTCTTTTTTTTTTTTTTAAAGATTTATTTATTTATTTATTTATTTATTTATACAAGCACTGGGTACAGTCAGAAGCACGGGAGAGTGAGAGGATTCACCAGAGCCAGAGCGGGGAACAGAACAGGCAGAGTGATGAAATACACTGCTGAGGGGAGCAGTGGGCGCAACAGGAGAGGTCTGCGCGCCATGTGGGACCCTCACCGGTGGCCGGGGATCGAACCTGCGCTGCAGAGGCTGCGGGCAGCTTGACAGCCCAGCGCTCAACCGCTGCGCCAGCAGGGGAGGCCATTCTTTTTTCTTTACCTACTTTTTAGTACAGTAATCTAAGGTTCCCAAGAGTGATCAGGTCGACGTTTTCTCATGAGACCAGGACAAATAAGTAGCCTACAAAATACATTTTGACGGTTTTAAATTTTGAACCCAGTTGGCTACCTTTTCTTATTTCAATATAACTGTCACAAAGGTGCAATATGCTTGCTGTGTTTTCTAATTACTGAGTCACTTTCACTCCAGCCCACTTAAAGATTTTGATCTTATTGCTACTTTATACATGTTTTCCATTTCATACCTATTTCATTATGGTAAGAATTTTAATTCACAATGCATTTAAAAGCCATCTGACTTGAAGAATGCATAATAATAACAAAAGATAGGTCTCCAAATTACCCACCCACGGGTACAACTACAAATTCCTTTATAGCATTTGCAAAGTGTGTCTGTCTTTCTTCAAGGCCTGTTTCTCTATTGTTTGGGACGAATGTGACTTTTCTTGAAAGCCACACTCTAAATTGTTTACAATGTATTTTGTTAAGTGAACTAAATTAAATTTCACATTTTCCAATTATATTTCTCATCTTCAACCATTCACAGAATCTTCACGTAAGAAGTGCTTTTAAATATTCTAAACCACTCAGATTTTTAAGATACTCTACTTTTTATGTGAGATATTTCACACTGGATAAACTCACTGGAACTTTCATTTCTGAATATTTGAGTGATTGTCTGGAGAATTACTTAATTGAAAAGAATGACTTCAAGTACATGAGAGCAAAGGAAATAAAAATGAATTGATTTAGTTTATACAAGCTTCCCCACTGATCAGAAACTATGTGCTCAGATCTTTAATAAAGACCCAGCCAGAAGAACACAGAAGCACTTAAAACTGTGGCTTCTCTTTAGACACAAGAGAAAGAGGAGGAGAAACGCCTGTTTAAAAATGAAATTTCCAAGTAAGTGATTGATATTTTTCTTATTCACGTCAGTCTCTCCCTTTCCTTATAGGCAAGGCCCTCTCCCTTCGAAGGCATGGTGAGGAGATACTTGCTCACAGGAGATGACTACTACCAAACTCTCAAAGAGACTGTAAAAGGAAAAGCAAGCGGAAAGGCACATTCTCCAACAACTTTTAATCACTGTAATTCGGCCTCCAGCGTGCCACTCTCTTCCCTAAGGCTCTGGAAAAAAAAGAAAAAAGAAAAAAGTAAAAGCCCATTTGTTAACCTGACACAAAAATATCAGGCAGTGAATTCATTTTGGTGGGGCGGGGGGAACTGGGGAGACTAATTTGGAAAGAAAATTCATAAAACACTCCACGCAAGACGTTTTCAAAGAAGCAACCAAATGCTGAGAGGAGGGAAAAGCATGCCAGGGGCAAACAAACGTGTGGTGCTGAAATCTAGGGAGCCGAATTCCCCGGGCAACAGGAGAAACCAGTGCAACTTGCAAAGCCGCCAACACCATCGGATCCAGTGATTTCACAAGAAATAATTTCAGAATGGTGGGAGGGTGAACCTTCCCAGCCCCCGAGCCCCGAGAGGCACCATCCTGTCCTACCACTGGGTGGCCACGGCCTGGCCTTCCGGAGGGGTTCGGGGGTCGAGGGGTGGGGGGCTGTGGTCTCCGCTTCTTCCCCTCCAGGCCGCACTGCCCAGTCCAGAGAAAAGCCCGCCAGCCCCCATCTTGATCCAGTTGCCTGAAATGTCAGATTCGGTAAAAAGACGGGAAAAAAAAACAACTCAGGCCTTAGAACCTGAGGTCACCAAGTAACAGCCTCTTAAAAATCTCTCCCCACCAAAGCTGAGCAGTGGGAGGGAGGGACGGCATGTTTCAAACTCTACTGGGGTTTTCAAAGCAAACCTTCCAGCAGCTGCTTGACAGCGACAAGTGATGCTGAAATTACAACGTGAACCCCGGGTTCGGGTTTTCGAACCCAGCCCAGGGCACGGCTCCCCCGCCAGGGGCTAGGGAGCCACAGGGTGCTGGAACAGGGTGAACAAACACCAACCGTTTCATGGCTGGCCAGGAATTCTTCCTCCATTCATCAAAGTGGGTGAATGAAAACACTAACAAGTCGGTTCGGCATGTTCGTGTTGCTTCCCTAGTATCCTTCTGAAATCAAGACCTCACTTGGGTTGCTTTCTACCTTGGGTGTCAAGCAAAGCCTCCTCCCATGCAAGGAAAAAAAAACCCACTTGCCCCTTTCATGAAAGGGCTGCACGCCAGAGCTCACATCTTGGCAAAAGAGAGGTTACATAAATTCCAGGTGTTCCTAAATATGCATGTTTACACGCGCACAACACAATCATCTCAGGAGGCACCTAAGTTTCTGGGCCACTTTTTCTTTTTCTTCTTCATGTCAAGGAAGAGTCGAACCCTGTGTTCATGGCTCTGCCTTGGACCGTGCTGCGCTGGGACCGTATTTCCTGCCAGCCACATGCAAGAAATCCCATGATTTGCACCCAAAACGCATCTCAGCGGTGGCACACTTACCTTTCTTTTCTTAACTGAGCCAAAATTAAAAAAAAAAAAATTCAGGTCTCTTTCCCCGCCCCCCATGGGGACCAAAACCCAGCCCTGGAATTCTGCGCTATTTCCCAGGTGTCCGCACAGCCCCGCGCCCCTCGCTCGGAAGCCTCGGCACCCCACTCCGCCTGCACCCGGCTTCCTTCCCAGCCCGGGATTTCCCCGGGAAACACTCCCGGCGACGGTTTCCAGCCGTGCCCTCCCCGCCGGCCGCGCGGCAGCCCCGGCGCCCCGAGCCCCGCGCGCCGCCCCGACCCGCACCCCGGCGCCCGGACGGCGGCGCGGGGCGCACGGCCGCGCCTCCCGGGACCAGCCGCCGCCCCGCGACCGCCGGGCTGCCGGGTCCGGGCTGGCCCCGGGGCTCCCGCCGCACCCCGGCCCCGCGCCCCGATCCCGGGCAGCGACCGGCCCCCCGGGGTGCAGCCCGCGCCCCGGACCCGCGGCCGGCGCCCGCTCACCTTCCCTGGCTTTCAGCAAGACCGTGTTGGCCACGATGTTTTCCAGCTCCATTGACAGCCGGCGGGCAGCGCGGGCGGCCGGCGGGGCTGTCAGCCCGGGGCGCTCGCGGAGGCGCTGCTGGCGGCGCGGGCGGGCGGGCGGGCGGGCAGAGCGGGCGGCGCTACCGCAGGACCCGCCGGGGCGAGCTCCGCCGCCGAGCGCCGCCGCCGCGCGTCTGCTCCGCGCCCCCTCCCCCCTCCCTCGCGGTCCCCCCCGCCCCCCACCCTGCGCGCCTCTGTCACTCCATTCTCCTCCCGCCGGCTCCCGCGGATGCTTTGGTGCCTCGGATGCTTCTGCGGCTCCGTCCCCCCCGGGGGTGTGGTACTAGCGGGCTCGGGGCCGCGCTGCGCACGCGCCGCCCCGGACGCGCCTCCCGCCGCGGCGCCGCGGCGCGGGGGCTGCTGGGACTTGTAGTTCCCGGCGCGCGGGCCGCCCCGCCCGCCCCGCCCCCGGCGGCGGCCGGAGGGAGGCGGGCGCGGCCTGGGCCGGCGGGCGCGGCTGAGGCGGCCCGGCCGGGTAGGGGCCGCGGGCCCCGGAGCCCGCACTCCGCGCCCACGCCCGGGCGCCCGCCTCCCGCCCCGCCGAGGGTCACCAAAGTGAAGTCTGCAGGCCCCGGCGGGGCCGGGCGGGGGCCGGTGCGGGGCCCCCCGGGGCCCGCCCGGGTGTGGGGCGCCTCAGCCCGCCGCCGACGCCGCACCCCGCGTCCTCCGGCCGCGCCGGCCGGGCGGGGCTGTGGGCACCGTCCCGCGCGGGGCCGCCGACAAAGCGGGACTTTGTTTCCTCCCGGGCGCCGAGCGGCCGGCGACGACCCGGCGCAGCTGCCCGAGGCGGCGCCCGCGCGGCCCGAGCGCCCCCCGGCGGCCGCGGGCGGGGGCGCGGCGAAGGGTCCCCGGACCCCCGGCCCGGCGCGGCGGGCTCGGGGCGCGGGCGGGGGCGCAGCGAAGGGTCCCCGGACCCCCGGCCCGGCGCGGCGGGCTCGGGGCGCGGCGAAGGGTCCCCGGACCCCCGGCCCGGCGCGGCGGGCTCGGGGCGCGGGCGGCGGCGCCTCCGGGAGTAAACGGCCTCCGGGCCGGGGCCCGCGCGCCGCCCGCCTCGCCGCGGCCGACGCCCTCCGAGTACCGCGGGCGCGGCCAGTCCGGAGCGGCGCGAGTCCGCGGTCAAGTGCGTTTTCAGATTGCGGGTTCATTTCTCTTGGGGGCTCCCGGTGCCGTTCCCCTGGGAGCCCCGATCATCAGTCTGCAGGTCAGCGCGCAGCCCCGACCCTGCAGCCCCCGAGGACCCCACCGCTGGGGAATGAGCCCCTCGCCCCCCCCCCCGCCTGAGAATGCGCCCCAGACTGGGGGGGGGGCTCGTCCCCAAGGAGCAAGGAGGCGTCCAGAAGCGGGCTCTGGGCCTCCTGTCCAGAAGGAGGAAACCTGTCCTCAGAGCTGCCAGGAAGCGGCCCAGAATTGCGGGGGGGGGGGGGGGGGGGGCTTGGGGGAAACAACTGTTCCACATTGGAGGGTGTAAGGAACTAAGACTTCGGGCCCACATCAACCAGAACGGTCCTGGCTGATGCTCAGCAGCACAGGACTGTCTTGCTTGGATAGTCCCAGCCTCACCTGCAGTCGAGCTGGGGCATCAGGCCGCACCTGGTCTGTAAAGTGGGGGGCAAGTAGCTGCGCGTGTAACTTCTCAGGCATGTTTCACTCCAGGAGTTACTGTTTGAAGCAACTGCAGGCTGGGCTGCTCATCCGCACGCCCAGAGCCCTAACGCATAAAAAAGTGTCTCTGTGAGACAGAGACTCCTACACGTCAGCGCTTCCCAACTACCTCCTCTTTTGCCTTCACTCAAGGCCTGTTACACCCCAGTGTGTTCATTTGGCTGTCATTAAAATCATGCCTTTAGATGGTTTATGGTCCACAGCAGTCTTCTCAAACCTCTTTGGGCATACAGATGGTGGGGGGGTGTCTTGTGAAAACTCAGATTCTCTTTCTAGGTCTGAGGTGGGTTCTGAGATTCTGCTGTTTCTAACTCCAAGATTCTGCTCATCCTGCTGGTCAGTGGGCTCCCTCTCTGAATAGCAAAACTCTACAGTGAGCCACTTCACTCTCTATTGTTTTATCCAGTCAATGATTGCCAATGATTTGACCTATTTGGTCCCTATAATACATCTAATTTGCAATCCTGGGAAACCCCTGCCTGCCTCCTTCATTTTACAGACATAAAACAGACCCAAACAGTAAATGGACTCCACATGGTCGTTTAGCAAGTGATCCAAAGCCTATCTACTCTCGCTATGCAGAAATATGTCCTGCCTACAAAATAAATGATGTGCTTCCAGAATCTGTGCCTCTGTGAGGAAATTAGGACATTCCAATACAAGAATGGAATGATACTAACGAGATTTACTGGGTACCAACTGTGTGTCAGATCCTGCGCTAACTGGTTTTACATGGATTATTTCACTGAATTCACCATCCACATGAAACAGAGACTATCATCCCATTTTATAAAGTTACCAGGTTAGGGAAAGCCCAGTTTTGTGAAGATCAGACTCAGGCCACACAACTAAGAAGTACAGGCCTAGGATTTGAACTCAGCAGCCTGACTCAGTCCATACACTTAATTTCTGGCTAGTTTTGACTGGCTGGCAGAAATTGGTTTTAATTGTTCAGTGTGACTGCCAGAGTGAACTTAAATTATATTGTAAGAAGGCAAAGCTGGTAGTCAGCTAAGTGATTAAGACTTAAAGGGGGTTGCTATTCCAGTTCATAATGCCACCATTATAGCTTCATTCCTTTCAACTAATTACATTAACAATTTGGGGTCCTCTTTAAAAAAAAGAGTTTTCACAAGGAAGAGCAGTCTTAAATATCAATAACTAAGTCAGAATCTTGCTGGTTGAGAGCAAGCTTAGAAATCCAAGTGGAGGGCTGAGTGAAGATGACGGAGAATGCCAAATCAACTCTGGGTCACCTGCAAAACAAACAGAATCTTATTCTGTGGGCACCTGTATCTCCTGGATAAATTTGCTTGGTCAGAGTTCTTACAAACAGAAGTCAGCTCCCTACAGAGAGGAAACTCAACTTGGAGAATTAAGTCTGTTGCCCAAACTCAACTGTTGGTAACTGTGAGTCAAGTTCTTTAGTAGGTGTCCGCCTTCCCTAGTCAAAGTCCTAAAATGTATCTTTTTTATCTTTCAATTTTCCTTTCTATAGAACCTATTAAGTGCATTAGGCAACATTTACTGACTCAGATCCGGGTAGGGCAGGAGCCAGCCCTGCCTCTGCCTCTGGGGTGCTAGTTATTCCATCATTAAGTTAACTATCAAAATTCCTACATCCAAGCTCTGCCAGATCAGAACTTAAAAGGGCAAAGCAGGAGAAACTGACCTCCTGGTGTCAGAGGTCAACATCACAGAGAGCCTTACTGATCTCCCCAATCCCAGAAACTTTCAGCTCTCCAGCTGCACTTCCAGTCTCAAATCCAGCCACTCCTACAGTCAGTTCAGGGTTTAACCAGTCATAATTTTAAGGGAAACTTAATTAGCAGGCTAATTCCATGTCACCTTTCAGACTGAGTGAAAACACAAGATATTTACCTCCCAAGATGGCGCATGGAGAGCTGGGCTTTTTTTTGTTGTTGTTTGGTTCCATGCTAAGCCACCAGATATATTTAGATGGAGAGGAAATGTCGGACTTGGTAAGGAAATTACACGCTAAAAGTATAAAAATTAATTTTGTACTATCAGAGTAGGAGGAGGAAAGACAGCCTCTTCTCTGATAATCCATTTAAAAGGCAATGATTTTCTGTTAATATGGAGAAGGAAACCATCTCTTCTGGTCTCTTTATGAGTAGCCATCTATTAGGGGATGACACAATGAAGCCAGATTCATCTGCAGGAGTAGGGTGGCTTACCATGGAAATGTGGATACAAGCTGAACAAGAAAGGTAAAGGAAGACTGAGCTGAAGTGAACCAGTCCCCCTCCAACCAGATGATTCATACATATGTGGAAGGGGCTTGAGTGGGTCCCAGCTTATTACTACAATAACATAAATGTCCTCTTGCTCCAGACACTCTGGGCCTAATTGTCTTTGAGATGTTATTAGTAGGAAGTTTTTACTGTCCAAAGATGGGCCATATTAGAATACGAATATTAAACCGACCCCTTCCCTCCTGGAAGTCTCACCAGTCATATTCTAATGGAATCGAATAAATACTCATTTTAAAAATGTAATGTTCTGCACAGATTGCATTTTTGACAACTTCATAAGAGAATATGGTATCTCATTTGCCTTTGGAGCTGCTCAGTTCACTCCTGTGGAAGCAAACATGGAGGAAGGAGCCACAGAAATGAGCTGGCGCAGGAAGCTGCAGTCTGGGAGCTCTCCCCTGCCATCGTCTCCTCCACAGAGAGAGGATGCCATCTAGCATGGGCACTGCAGAGCTGCAGCCGGCCTCTGGCCGCAACATGAAGCCTCGGACATTCGGCTCTACCTGGTGTGGTCTGAAATGAGTCTACCCGTGTGCCAGGCAGATAGTTGCCGCCTGCTATACAGGGAATTCAGCTCATAGAGTGGTTATTGGATCATCAGATGTTTCCATTACTTCTATCTCATGCTCACAAGCCACTTGTGCTCCAGAACCTGATTGTGTTCTCACGAGCCTCACTAGTCTGTCTGTGACCTCTCTGTGTTTTGAGGAAGGCTAGCTGGAGAGACGTTGTGAATATACTAAATGTCACTGACCTGTTCTCTTTAACATGTTAGTTTGATGTGTGAATTTGACCTCAATAAAAATAAATTGTTTAATCCAGGGCTTTCCTGGTGGTGCAGGGCCATAGGTATCAAGCTATTGCCAGCCACTGTGGCCTGAGTTCAATCCCCAGCCAGGGAGCTAACCCACATGGTACAGACCTCTTCTGTCTCCCCGCTGCTCCCTTCAACAGTGTATTTCTTTTTTTTTTAAAGATGTATGTATTTATGCAAGAACTGGGGTACAGGCCAGAGGTGCAGGAGGGTAAGAGAATTCACCAGAGACAGAGCGGGGATCAGAACAGGCAGATGGACTGAAGACACTGCTGAGGGGAGCAGCAGGCGAGGCAGGAGAGGTCTGCCGCACTATGTGGGTTTCTCCCTGGCTGGCCGGGAATCGAACCTACACTGCAGAGGCTGTGGACAGCTTCACAGCGTGGTGCTCAACCCGCTGCGCCACCGGGAGGCCCTCAACAGTATATTTCAGTAGATTCACCTGTTCTGCTCCTACCCTGTCTTTGGTGAACCCTCTCACCCCCTGCACCTCTGGCCTACACCCCAGTTCTTCTATGCATAAATAAATAAAAATGAATCTTTCAAAAAAATAATAAATAAAAAACAAACTGTCTAATCCAAGTAAGAGTTGAGGAATATTTGGAAAACACCACATGATGAATAATATTAAAGTGCTGAAAAGCAATTTATGGCTTAAAAGTGCTTTCACCTTCCTGATGAGTAGATAGGTATTATTATTCCAGTTTTATAGATAAAGAAATTACAGGCCAGGGAAATTGAAGAACCATAACCAGAAAGTTGCAGAGTAGAGATCTAAGAGCATTCCTGACCTCACAGGCAGTGCTGTTTCTACTGTTTACAGCATGGTCTTTTCAAACAATAGGGAAATTGTAGAAGTTTTACCAAGTGGCATCAACCTCGCAGGAAGGCGAGAGATGGCAATAGGACTAGAGCCCAGGGGAACCAATGAATGGACAGAAGGAGAAGCAGAGGAACTGACCTTAGCATTGGTATGCAGACAACAGGCAACAGTCAGACTGCCCTGCACGTGTGTGTGTGTGTGTGTGTGTGTGTGTGTGTGTGTGTGTGTGTGTGTGTGTGAGAGAGAGAGAGAGAGAGAGAGAGAAAGAGAGAGAGAGACTCAGACACTCTGAGCCCTGATAAACTCTCCCCATTAGGAAACTCCAAATTAGGAGCTTTGCCACCATACTAGTCTGGGGAACTGGAATACAAACTCCCTCTAATTTTTTTTAAAAGATTTTATTTTTGCGTAGAACTGAGGTGTAGGCCAGAGGTGCAGGGGGTGAGGGGATTCATCAGAGACAGAGCGGGGAACAGAACAGGCAGATCTACTGAAATACATGGCTGAGGGGAGCAGCGGGCAAGATAAGAGAGGTCTGCTGTGCCACGTGGGTCAGCATCCTGGCCGGGGATTGAACTCAGTCCATCGCGGTGGGCCATCACAATGCTACCACTGAGACTTAACCCCTAGGCCACCTGGGAGATGCCAAACTCTCCTCAAATATCCCTCTTATCCTCCCTCCTTTCTGAGATGTGTCATTTTTCCCAATTGGGAGGGACCAAAGACAGAAAACTGAACAGCATCTTTATGTCCAGCACAAACTCTCGTCCCACCTCTATCCAACTCTTACTTTCTGGCCCCAGGATTTCAGGTCCTTGGGAAGATGAGGAGCAGCTCCCTCTTGCACATGAGGGGCTCCACCTCAGTAGCCTTAACAGAACAGGAAAACAGCACCTACAATGTCTGGAAATGTAAGATTCAGTGAAAACTGTCACAGGCTTTGTGACCCAGCAGCACCAGCATTTCTGAAATGTTGATGACTAAAGGGGTCACAAACTATTTATTTTCTCATTGTGGTGGTGATAGGGGTGGAGGAAAAATTAGAAAATCAAGCCAGATACCTACTCTGGAATGAAGAGGTTAGAAATAAAAAGGAGTTAAATTGTGTTGTCTGACACTCTAAAAAGATGCGTTATCAGGAGAGGCTGATCACTGGGGGTTATTCTCTTTCTGGGAGAAGCCCAGGGCAGGGAGCATGGGGGAGAGTTGGTTGGGGAAAAAGCTACACGATCAAGGATGCTCCACGTCCAGGTCCCCAAGCCAGATCCTTGCAACATGGGGGAAGGAGGAGTTTTGCAAAGGAGAAAGAAGGTCCTGAAGGGGTACCTATGGAGCTGGGAACACATCAGACAAGATTAGTCTAGATGACAGGATAGCTCACACCCCACTTCGAGTTGGCCTTGTCTGCATTGTACTTCCTGGCCACTATTTCCAAGACTTTGGTTTTAAACAGTCACTTGTCCCAGCTGTTACTGAACATACTGTAAAATGATGTGGGAATCGCCCCTCCTTACTCTGGCAGACAAAGCCATCTGTACAGACTTGAAGTCAGGAGAACAATTACACAAAATCTGCTGCTTGTGGGTTAAGTCAGTCTTTTCAACCCCCCGCTAATGACCAGGGAGCTGGATAAAGACTTAACAATGGGCCTTTGCAGCTCCTTAGTGCATTCTTTAGAAAGGAAGAGATTAAACCCCAGCATTGCCTTCCTCTGCTCATAGATAGCATCAACATATCTTTAGATCAAAACAATTTAGAACCAGAAGGCCCCTGTCAAGAATAATTATATTTTTAATGTTAATGACTCACTCTTCCCATCTATATAAACTCAATTTAACAGCTGTCACAGAATGAAATCTGTGGCTCTGCTTTCAGGGTTCAAATGCTCACTTTGATTATCTAGTAAACTCTTTGTCTGTCATTGAGACTTTATTTCTAGTTAGCAGTTTACACTGAATCATTAAAAGAAAGCCACGCGAGCACCCTGGGACCCCAGAGTAGATAGGAGATGGGCAGCATCCCAAAGAAGCTTCTAGAGAAGGGCAAGAGAAGGAACTGAGAAGTCCATTGCAGTTGTCTGCAGTGGGTGTTACCTGACATGAAGAGCATGACTGGGGTCAAGATGCACAAGAAGTAAAGCTTTATTGTGGCTGCTGAGAGGTCTTGGGAGGCTGTGAAAGGCAAGATCACTCGCTAATCTAGGTTAGCAGGGCCTCTGGTCACTGAACTTGGGGTTGTCAGTGTTAATGACATTTTTGGTCATTAACTGGTCATACCCCAGTACATCAGAGCAGACTCTAAGGCTCTTCTGAAGTATTGCTATTCAATCATTTGTTACTTCCTTCCTTTGACATTTAATAACTATCAAGTAGGAAGCAGAGTTGGACACCAAAGATGAATAAGACACGGAAATCTTCTTTTATTTTATTTTTTGAAGATTTATGTATTTATGCATACAAGAACTGGGGTACAGACCAGAGGTGTGGGGGCTGAGAGGATTCACCAGAGACAGGGTGGGGAGCAGAACAGGCAGATCCACTGAAATCCACTGCTGAGGGGAGCAGCAGGTGAGTCAGGAGAGGTCTGCTGCGCCATGTGGGCAGATCCCCGGCCGGGGATCGAACTCCTGCTGCAGTGAGTGCAGTTAGCTTCATAGTGCTGCATCTTAACCCCCTGTGCCACCAGGAAGGCCCAAGCCCTTTTTTAAACAGCTCCTTGGCTCCTAGGACCAACCAGTCACATACACCAGAAACTGGACTAGAAGACAAACCGGAGAGCGGAGCATGGGCTGCTGGGACAAGGGTGTTTGATAGTTTGGATCCAGTGTTGGCAAAACCCCCCAAGAACTGCTACTTTCTCTATCTGCAGAAGGAGCGACGCTGGCACAGCTTATCGGAAGGCATTTTGGCAACACACATCCAAATCATCAGCACACACAACCCTTCATTGTAACAGCTCCACTTCTAGAAATAGACCCAAAGAAATAGATAAAAATGTGTGCCAAGATTTGACTACAAAGACGTACGAAGATCCCAATATGGGTTAGAAGAAGAAAAATCTGAAACAACACAAATTTCCAATAATAACAGACTGGTTAAGTGTGGAACAACACTTCAGGGATATTACTAAATTTAACATAAATCTAATGACGAGAACATATTGAAAAAGTGAACTGAGGGACTTTTTACTAAAACAACCAGCCTGAATTCTTCAAAATTGAAAGCCTGAGTTACCGTTCCAGGTTCACAGAGACAAGGTAAATGCAAGGTGTGATTTTGGACTGGATCATGGACGTAGGTGTGTGCGTGTGGGGGGAGCACTGGGTTAGATAATAGTGTGTGAAAGTTAACATTCTTGATTCTTATCATTGTAATGTGGCTATTATGTAAGAGAACGTCCTTGTTCTTAGAAAACATTGAGTTTTTTCTTAAGTGAAGTAGACAGTTATTCAATCTGCAAAGCAGGATAGCCATCAGCAATGACTAAGAAACAAAACATGATTTAAATGACAGTTCAAGGCAACAGCAAAAGATTTGTGATAAAACAGAGGGTTGATCACCAAAAGAAATATGTTAAGGATAACTGACAAAGGCGTTTAGGGAAAAGAGGTGTCAGCTGCGGGGGAGGGTGGGAGTAGAAAGAGTTTGGAGGGTAGGAGGAGGGTCAGAAGTGGCTGCACATGGTTTTTGAGCTGGGTCACCAGCCAAATTTATCTAATTTTGCCAGAAGTCTGCATGTGCCAGGCCTTGTGCTAGATCCTGGAGACAGAACAGTGAGCAGGGTGGGCCCTTACCCTGCTGGGGATTCCATTCTAGGGGGTGACTGACAATTACCCAGTAAATGGACAGATCAAACAATTGTAGGTTTCTGATCCAAGGAAATAAACAGGACAGAGACAGAATGACAAAACCCGGGGCCGGCCTCTTGGTGAGGCTGACAGCTAAGCGGAGACCTGAACCAGCAGGAGGTGCCCTGGGGAAGTGGGGCCAGAGCAGGAGTGGGGTGGGAGGAGCCTACGATGAGTTGTTTGTTAGACACTAGAGCTCTGACCTTGTGCAGATTTGGGTTTTACTCTCAGGCAGTGAGAGATGAACTGACCTGGTGAGTGTTTGAAGCCCCTCTTGGGGCTGAGCAGAGTCTCCACTGGCAGGAGGCAAAGGTGAAAACAGAGAGGTGGGCTAGGAAGCTGCAGAGCCCAAGGCCAGGGGGCAGGGGAGGGAGGCGGGCAGGGAGCGGCTTCACTTGGATGTTTGCAATGTGTCCATATAAAGCTGCACAGAGTGTTACAGAGAGGCCAACAGGACTGGAAAGACAGCATTTTCACCCTATCCCTTCTACCAGGTTCCATGGCCCGCTCTCCCTGCATGGAGCACATTCTGAAGAAATACTTCTGCTCCATCCCCTAAGCAGCCTGGCATAGCATTTTGGATGATGATTTCATGCTCTGTGTCCTAGTCTGGCTTCTCCTAGACCCTGAGACCGGAAAGACAAGAATTCAAATGCAAGTAGCTTATTAGGTAGGCACAGGAAATGTAGGTGAGGAAAGAGTAAATCATCCAGGGAAACAGCTGATAAAAGGGGTGTTCAGTAACCTTGTGGGTGACTAGAACTTACTCTATGTGGAAACTCTGGGAAGCATGCCTCAGCTTGTCCACCCAAGAGGTGAGGAGCTGAGGTCTTTCTACACTAGACCTGCCAGCTCAGAAGGCTGCAGGGGGTAGGGGGGTGGGTATGTGGGGAGTTTGGTGAGGGGGTGTGGGGGGAGGTCATTCCAATTTCCACCTGCCCATAGGGATGACTCAGCCATCTTTCAGCTCTTTTTTTTTTTTAAGATTCATTTATTTATGCATATAAGAACTGGGATACAGGCCAGAGGTGTGGAGGGTGAGAGGATTCACCAGAGACAGAGTGGGGAACAGAACAGATGGATTGACTGAAATACACTGCTGAGGCGAGTTAGGAGAGGTCTGCTGTGCCATGTGGATCACCTCCCTGGCCGGGGATTGAACTTGTGCTGCAGTGGCTGGAGATAGCCTGATATCACTGTTTTTAACCCCTGCGCCACCAGGGAGGCCCCCATCTTTCCATTCTAAAGAAAGACCTCAGCACATAGATTGAGGTACAAGCAGTTCAGAATCTCTGGAGCCCAAAGAAGTGGCAGGGTCTGCGGGATATCAGACACCCCACAGTCACCGGGCCTCTGTGTTGTTTTCTTTCCCTTTTACAATGGACCTCACGTCATGGAAGTGGCCTAAGGCTTCTCGACCACCAGGAGACCCTGAGAAGCTGTGACATGATTCCAGGGGAGCAAGGATGGTGGCCTGGGCTGAGGTGGTGGTAAGAGATGGAGAAAAGGCCACATGTTCTTTGGGGGTTGAGGAGAGGGTGCAGCAAAGAATAGGTTTGAGGAGAGAAAGCAAGAGTTTGTTTTTGTGCTTGTTAAGTTTGCAATATGTAAGAGAATTGGGGGTGTTGACAGACTGGCACTGGGCTGGAAACAGGGCTGCAAGTGGGGAGAGGTGGCAGGGGTAGGGGACCAGGAAGGATGAGTGGTGGAGGGCATGGAGGATTTGTAGGGTGATGAAACTATTCCATGTGATCCTCCAATGGTGGACATGTCCTTAAATGTTTGTTCAACCCATGGACTACACAATAACAAGAGTGCACCCTAATGCCAACTGCGCACTTGAGGTAATAATAACCCCATCAGTGCATTGATTTTTAACTGTGAAAAGCTGACTTCTGTGAAGCCATCTTTAAAATGGAGTTAGGAGGCATTACACAGAAATTGTATTATCTGACCCCCTTGAACCCGGCTACAGGTCCTTGAACTGGCCCACACAGTTGTTTGAGAACTGGTGATTTCATCTTTTAACCCAGGATGGAATCCATCCAATTCCCTTTTCAATCTTTCTAGAGAATCACTAACCAGTTTTGTAGAAGCAAGGACAGTTGAAACTTGTTAGCGCTGATCAACTCTTTTCTTTAACCACTTACTTGACTTTCTCTTTTCTTCCCATAAAACACCTGGCCTTCTCTCTCCTGCACCACCTTTCAGGTTTTTTTAACCCAAATCTATGTACCCTGAAATGCAATTCTTTGATCCCAAATAAGCATGCCTTGCCTTTTTCGTGGCCCCCTGAGTGTTTAGGTTAATATAACAAAGGTACCACCCTGGTGTAGGGTGTTCCTGGGGAGTTTGTATGGGTGTGAGGGAGGAAATATAGGGGGACTCTGTATTTCACTCAATTTTGCTGTGAACCTAAACTTCCCTAAAAGGTCTATATTTTTTTAAGATTTATTTATTTATGCATACAAGAACTGTGGTACAGGCCAGAGGGGTGAGAGGATTCACCAGAGACAGAGTGGGGAGCAGAACAGGCAAATCAACCAAAATACACTGCTGAGGGGAGCAGCGGGTGAGACAGGGGAGATCTGCTGCGCCATGTGGGTAGCTCCCTGGCCAGGGATCAAACACATGTGCAGTGGCTGCTGATAGCTTCATAGGTTGCATCTTAACCCCTTGTGCCACCAGGGAGGTCCAAAGTCTAAAAGTGGGGGAAGGATAGTCTTGGGGGCTAGGCGAGAAAGGAGGGGAAGCTCAGAAGAAAGCCACGGGGTGCTGGGAGGTGGGTGGAGCAGGGAACACACAGTATGCGGGATAATGCATAACTGAGGACCTACTGTGTGTTTGGTGCTCTCTCACTCCAGCTCCGCAGGAACCTGTGAGGTGAGTAGTCTTAGAGGAGACCTTCAGACTAAAAGTTTAATCCTGGGGGGTTGAACTGAGGACAAGTGGGCTCCTCCCATTACTCTGAAGTCAAATGGAATAGCCCAAGGTCATGCAGGGAAAGGCCCTGGCGGGGGAGGTGTGTAAAATTCTAGGAGATGTGACTCAATAGTGAGGCTTCATCTTCCCTGTGCCGCGGAGACAGCCAAATCTGGGGCTGGGGCTCAGTGGGAAAAGAAGAAAAAGAATGAATGCTTTTTGCCATGGAAAGAGGAGGAACTTAGCAAAACCCAGAGTAATGTTTGCCATCTCTAATTGCAGCCTGAGCTACCAGCATGTTCACTTGTGGCTCCAGGGAGGTATTTTCCTAATCATCATAAAAAGTAGCATATAGCTTTTCATCTGTCATTCCCTCAACTGAGCCCAAAAAGTCTTCTCCCAAACTTAAAAGGGAGAATTTTGGTCATCTTCTATTCTTTGGTTAATGAAGACAAGGTCAGTTTGTCTTTTTTCTTCGGAAAACAATTTGTTTCCTTATTGTGACAGCTAGAAGAAGCTAAATAAAAAGATTTTTTTTCCAGAATGAGTATGGAAAGAACACTTTGGCCACCATGTCAGCCACAGCTTATTCATTCATTTGACAATCTTTTTCTTAGTAGTTGCTGTGAGCCAGGCATTAGCCTAGCCTTGGGAGCACAGAGATGAATAAGACATGAGCTATATCCTCAGGGAGTTCCCAGTATGGTTAAGACCTAGACAAGACAATAGAAAGTTCCAGTGTGATATGGCAAGAACTATGAGAACGAGAAAGACCTGGGCAGATGGCTCTCTGGGCACGGGGGAGGGCTCTGGAGCTTGGGCGATGCCAGAGGTGTCGGGGCGGCTTCGTGGAGAAGTGTTGATTTGGGGATCCATCATGGTCTCTTCTCTTGGAGGTTATGAAGGGCTCTGCCGGTCCTTCGTGGGGATATCTCCCTTTACAGCCTCAGAGAGAGGCCGCTCCCTCTATAACTCTGAACAGTCCATTGGAAGACTCCTCCATTAAATTCCTTCTGGGCCTCTGGGTCTGAGATTCTAGGTATTTCATTCCCATTGGGTCAAGGGAGACTGGCTTTTTTTTTTTAATTTTTTAAAGATTTATTTATTTATGCATAGAAGAGCTGAGGTACAGTCCAGAGATGCAGGTGGGGGGGGGGGGGGCGGGTGGTAAAAGGATTCACCAGAGACAGAGTGGGAAACAGAATAGGCATACGCACTGAAATATACTGCTAAGAGGAGCAGCAGGCGAGACAGGGGAGGTCTGCTGCACCATGTGGGTTGCTCCCTGGCCAGGGATCAAACTCATCCTGCAGAGGCTGCAGATTGCTTCATAGTGTGGTGCTTAACCCCTTGTGCCACCAGGGAGGCCTGGAGACTGGCTTTTAGACAGGTCAGCAGAGCAGGAGACCACCCTGTTTTCTGGAGAGCTCTGTTCTGATGGCCCCTAAGCCCAGGAACCCTGATAGGACTTGCAGCCAGCTCTTGAGCCAGAGGCAACTCTTGGCTTCCTGTTTGGAAAAGAAGCGATAAGCAGTGAGACTTCCTCTCCAGTGGCCAAACAAGCTGGGAATTGGGCTGCTGTTGGCATAAGGAAAACAGTAAGGCTTTGTTGAGCATACCTGAAATGCTGATGGGAACACAGACTGTGGCCTGGTTGGGGTTCATAGGGATACAATTTACAAAATGTCCTAGTTTGCCTTAGCTGAAGGGACAAGGCAACAAATACACACAGAACGCAGTTCTAAAGGTAAAAATGAAACCACGTGTTAAAAAGAAAACATTACAAGTGCCTGGCCCAAGTTAATACTGAGGAGGGTAACTCAATCTGTTACAGAGCAGGGAGAGGGGCAGCCCAGACCCTGCAAACCTGCCTGCTCTAAATAGGTGCTGCCACCCGCTGCATCAACACAAAACATATGAGACTTTAATGGGAAGGAACTTTAATACAATTAGGAAACAATACAGGAAAGAAAAAGAATTTAGTTTCTAAATCAAGCACCCAAAGTAACCCATCCCCTCGTGGGTAAAAGTCCACCCAAGCAGGATTGGCCCAGAGCAAGGCCCCAAAGCCTGCCACAAGTCTAAAGCATCTTCCAGTGGGGACCCACAGAAAAGGATCAGAAACAACCAGGCAAATCTGGGAGGAACAGAGCAAAATCAAAAATCAAGACAAAAACCGCCATGGTCACCTCCCCCGGGTCTCACCCACATCTGTGTCACCCAGTCCACGACCAAAAGGCAAGCGCAGTTTCTTCACGTGTCTCTAGGCTCCATGCGCCTCCTCCAGGTCTCCTTCTGGCTCCATCCTGCTTCCTTCCTTCCTCAGTCTCCTCTCCGGCTTCTTCTCTCCCTGCTCAGCTCCACCCTCCCTTGGGTGGGGCAGGGAACCTGGAACCTCCCCCTTTCCTGGGGACCACCCTGTTACATTTCCATCTGACAAAAGGAACCACCCAAAATTGTTCCAAATGATTGGATCCCCCAAGAGTGAGAAACTGAAATATGCATCCATCTTAGGAAAGGGCAAACTTTCATTCTAACCATAGTTAAAACCGATTTCAGGCAGCAGTGGTCTGATAAATGGCTTACCATGGGGTCGCCCTTATTCCTTATAGTTAGACTTAAAAGAAAAAAAGTCAAGTTTTATGAGAAAGAACAAAACCCAGGAGCAGGACAAGAAGGAGGAATGAAGCTTTTGTGGGCTGGCAGGTACCTGGGATCTTCCTTTCCTGGTCTTCGTGCCCCTGGGGCTGCCAGAAGAGCCCAACTTGAGCTTGTTAGGACATCAGCAGAGTCTCATGCTCACTCCGGAATGGAAGGAGGAGGAGGAACTCTGTCACTTTGCAAAAACCAGAGTGTATTCAGTCTTTGCCAGGGCCTCCCTGGTGGCATAAGGGGTTAAGTCGCAGCACTATGAAGCTATCCGCAGCCACTGCTGCATGAGTTCTATCCCCAGCCAGGAAGGTGACCCACGTGATGCGGCAGACCTCCCCCGCTGCTCCCCTCAGCAGTGTATCTCAGTCAATCCACCTGTTCTGTCCCCACTCTGGTAAATCCTCTCACCACCTGTAACCCAGCTCTTGTATGCATAAACAAATAAATCTTAAAAAAAAACCAAAGAAACAAAGTCTTTGTCAGTGGTTCAAAAACTTAGCATGTGCCTTGTGGGGAAAATATTAATAGTAACTAGTATCTGTTTAACACTCCCTGAGGGCCATGTACCCCTAGATTTTTTTCTCTGCATTATCTCACTGCTAACAGCTAATGCTTTGAGGCAATACTATGATTGTTCTCCTTTTACAGATGTGTAAACGAATGTGTAGAAAAGTTAAGCCATCGCTCTTGACACTGGAATGAGACCAGGTTCTGCTGTCTGTCACTGCAGATGCCAGCAAGCAGAGACAGGAATTCAATCTATAAGCACTGCTATTTTTCAGATCTGCGGCCCCTGATATGACAGAACCATGGGTATAGCACCCTGAAGAAACCATTCTGTCATCTCATCTCGAGCTGGCCTTTTCATTAACGGGTTAGACAAAGATGGTCACAAGAACAGCCCATCAGAACAGCCCGTCACAGTGGATGCTCCTGGCATTTGTCATGTTCAGCTGTTCAGCCCCCAGAACTTATCAGCCTCCTGATTATCTTGACCCTGGCACTCCTTCAGGTCTTATCAGGATTCTCAGTTTAAAGCAAGAGTTTTAGTTTTAAGAGATCAGATCATTAGTCACACAGTGTGTACGTGCAGCCTGTGCTAAGTGTGTGCAGATTCCTGGGCTAGTGTAGGGTCCTGGCCTTCCTGCCCAGGCCCCTTGCAGTCTTCCTGGAGGGTCTGGTGATGCCACCAGTCTGTCGGCCACACTGCCTACCCTCCAAAATGACAAGTGCAGAGGGCCTCCCTGATGGTGCAAGGGTTAAGGACAGCGCTATCCAGCTATCACAAGCCACTGCAGCAAGAGTTCCATCCCTGGCCAGCCAGGGAGCAACCCACATGGTGCAGCAGACCTCTCCTGGCTCGCCTGCTGCTCCCCTCACTGTATGTCAGTAGATCCACCAGTTCTATTCCCCACTCTCTCTGGTGAATCCTCTCACCCCCACCCTCACCCCCCAGCTTACGTCCCAGTCCTTGTATGCATAAATAAATAAATCTTTTTTTTAAAAGATTTATTTATTTATTTGTTTGTTTATTTATACAAGCACTGGGTATAGTCAGAAGCACAGGAGGGTGAGAAAATTCACCAGAGCCAGAGCGGGGAGCAGAGCAGGCAGAAGGACCGAAGTACACTGCTGAGGGGAGCAGCGGGGCAGGAGAGGTCTGTGCGCCATGTGGGACCCTCCTCCCGTGGCCAGGGAGCACCCGGCTATCTAACCGGCGCCGCTGAGGCTGCCGGCAGCTTTGCAACCCAACGCTCAACTGCTGTGCCACTGGGGAGGCCCAATAAATAAATCTTAAAAAAAAAAATGACAGGTGCAGACCAGGGATTTGTCCCATCTCCTATTGGCTCCAAAACTTGTGTTATTAGCCATCGAGCAGTGTTTTGTCAACTGAGGGTGATTTTGTCTCCCAGGGGACATTTGGCAAAGTCTGGAGGTATCTTGGGTTGTCAAATCTAAGAGGGCGGCTGCCTCCCACAAGCTCAACAGGGAGACCAGAGCAGAGAGAGCCTGGAAAGGTTGAGAAAGTAGTGGAGAGTATGGAATGTTTCAAAGGGGAGCACCCTGTCAGGCCCGGGAGCAGAGTATTTGGGGATATTCCACTGAAGGATAGAGCATCACTACTCACCCCGACCTCCTATCAAGCCCCAACAAGCCATTATACTCCAAAAATACTGCAGAAGGGGAGCTCTGCAGTCAGCTTCTGGGCTTTAGAGCCCTGTGCCTTCCCTTTCCAGCTGTGAGTGTTTGGGCAACTCACCCACCCTCAGTATCCCATCTATGAAATGAGGGTGACGAATTACAGATGTTAACTGGGGGCTGGGGGAAAGAAATAAAAATGATAACCATTTCACAGGGTATGGTGACGATCCAAGGGATACCTCACTCAGCCTAGAGACCGCTCATGGTAAGCTCACAATATATGTCGTTTGTCAATAACAAACCAAATGGAGGTAACATTCACACAACATGAAATTAATTTTTTTTAAGATTTATTTTTATTTATGCACACAAGAGCCGGGGTGGCGAGCACGGTACTCTAAAGCAAGCATCAAACAAATAAAAATCTCAAAGTGACATTATGGTAAATGTGATAAATTGCAGACACTTGACTATTTTCCAGTCATTCCATTACCCACATAGTTTCTTGAGTCTGCATATCACCTGCATATTATTCACTATTTTCTTTCAGTTAACTCACTTTTTAAAAATGATTTGCTTGAAATCAAAACTACCATGAGATACCATCTTACACCAGTGAGAATGGCACATATTAAAAAAACTAGCAACAACAAATGTTGGCGAGGGTGTGGAGAAAAAGGAACTCTTCTGCACTGTTGGTGGGAGTGCAAACTGGTCCAACCACTGTGGAAAGCTGTGTGGAGATTTCTGGACCTACTAAACATAGAGCTTCCATATGATCCAGCAATTCCACTCCTAGGTATTTACCCAAAGGACACAGAAACATCAATTCCAAACAACACCTGCACCCCTGTGTTTATAGCAGCACTGTTTACAATAGCTAAGCTTTGGAAACAACCCAAATGCCCAAAAATAGATGACTGGATCAAGAAGATGTGGTACATATATACCATGGAATATTACTCAGCATTCAAAAAAGATAAACACATGCAATTTGCAGCAACATGGATGGCGCTGGAAGGGATCATGCTCAGCGAAATAAGCCAAAAAGAAAAAGAAAAATACCGGATGGTCTCACTCATAGCAGGAATCTAGAAAACTTAAATAAGGGACCAGGAAAATGAATAACTATAAGAAAGTGAAAATCAAAATCAACAAAAAACTATGAACCAGAGACACTTTTAGGGGGGCGGGGGCGGGAGGGGAGGGATTGGGGTCAGAATGGGGGGGCTGCAATTGTATGGGGAATATAACAATAAAATTTATTAAAAAAAAATAAAATAAAAGTCACAACACAAAATAAAAAAAAATGATTTGCTTGAAAAAAAGGTTAAATAATTTAAATGGAAAAACCTTGTAACTTGCTATCAATACAACATATTCTAAGACACATACCTTAGAACAAAATGTTCTTAGGTTATCAACTTGATACAGTTGGATTAGTCGAAAAATAGTCAAAATATCCCTTTCCCAAGTATTTAGTGTCTCAGAAGTTACAATGGCAATTTCCCTGTCCGAATAGGAACTGCAGGACGTTTACTCCAAAAGGGTCCCCCGGGGTGGGAGGTGTGGCTCCGCCCGGCCCCGCCCCGCGCCCAGAGACCACGCCCCTATGACCCCGCCCCTCGCTGGGCCCCGCCCCTCCGCTGGGCTCCGCCACTCA